>NC_091847.1:29055824-29691061 GCF_037783145.1 Equus przewalskii | reverse complement strand
ACATTTGGGAAGTTGGACAACATACAATCACACTCACTTACTGAGCACCTACTCTGAGGTAGCCATTGTTTGTTTAGGTGATAGGAGCATAGAGGTAATAAAGAGCACCCAGTCATGTCAGGGAGCAGGAAAAATACGATGCAGTGGGGAAAATGTTGTCGCATGTGCTCTGCTGTGCTTTTAACCCGTGACGATCTCTTGCCCAACCCAACCCCAATGCCACTCCACCAAAAACGTCCTTACCTATACCTGCAGCTAATACCACGGGGACTGGGCTTCAGCCGCAAAGCCTGGTTACAGGCACCAGTGTAGCCCTCAGTTTTGCTTCCTCCTCAGTCCCTACTTGCTGCTCTTTTCTGATTTTTATTGTTCTCCATTGACCTGGCCCTTGATCTCTAACTGCAAATCTGTTCTTAATCTTGTGCCAGACCCTTGGACCAAGGCAGGTTTGATTTTTCACTCTAGATATCGTTTCTGGGCATAATGCATTCTCCTCCTTTCACTCCTAGTTCCTCTAACTGTCCTCCCCCTCAGCCCCCAGCTTCCCATAGTCCTGCTCCCTGTCATCTTTCCACTGGAGAGAGATGGCCCATAAGTGCTGGAAGAGTCATTTGAGAGCTGTGGGGGCCTTTAGGCTGTCTTGGGAGGTGAAGCATTGGTGTTGAGCAGTAATTCTTCAGAGGGAGAAGGGCTAGGAGGGAATTTCAGGAAGGAAAGCAACCCAAAGGTGCTCTAATACATGCTATCTACCCAGGAAATAATTGCTCACTCTTCAAGTGGTGAAGTGGAAAAGCATCACTAAGCTGGGTGTCAGAAATGCAGACTTGTGACGCCCCAGTTGCCTGATCCTCCCTGTATCTCATACCCTAGTTTACTACCTGAGCATAAATATATCTGCCATCAGATATGCCCCAACAGGACAGAATTCAGAAAATGAGGTGAGATGGGAGTGTGATTTAGCTTCTCAGAAGAGAACCGTAGAGAGAGTTTTTATCTAAATTAATCCATTTAGTGACCATTAACTACAGTTCCATTGTGATGCACACTAGAGCTTTTAATTATTGATTTATTTAAATAAACTCTTGGTGGAAAGGCCACTTGGGTAGCAGAATTATTTGTCAAGTGGGACACTGGAATTGCTACAGGTCACATCCTGCTTTGTAAGGACAGTCTTGGAGAGCGCGAACTTCTTCCCGCTGCCCTGGCCTGGGAAATCATGGAATGTGATCTTTTCTGCTCAGCCTCCTGATCAGATGCTGCCGACTGGGCCTAGTTGAAGACAGTCATATTCTCTAAGGTGAACCCACGTAATTTTTCTCTTTGGAGTCTTTTACTTTACACTTCTCTTTGGCAAATGTTTTCATATCTGAATTGTCCAACTGAAAAGAATGAAGAAAGGAAGTGCTGTTCAGGTGTAATTTACAGCCAAGGATTCTAGAGTAAAAGTAGGCTCAGGGGACAAAGAGCAAGACACTGGCACTTGGAATGTTTGAGCTACCCAGACTGATGTTGCTCAGCTTCTCTGGTCAAAGGAGATATTTCAGAAAGCATAAGAAAGATATTTCAGAAACCACCTGTCTTGGAACATGTGTGTGTCTCTGGATGGATATATCCACCTCTTTGGGCTCCAAAATAGTGCAAAGTACCAGGAACACCTCCGGGCACATCTGGAACAGACAGAAGATCAGCAGCTCTAGGAGACTGAAAAGGGACTTGAGCTGCAGGCCAGGAGACCTGCGCTCTCCTCCTTTTGCTGTTGCCAGAATTAGCCACATGACTTCAGACAGGTCACTGACCCTGAGCCTCAGGTCAATCACCTATAAAGTGTGGTGGGTGGACCTATGAGGACCCTTCCTGCTGGGATATTCTAGAAGTGTATGTATGACTTGCTTCCCAATATCTTATAGTAGGTTTGGGCTAAATCTGCTACAGAAAGTTATCTTGGTGCCACATGAAGTTCGGGACTCTACACATCCTTATTTCCAAACAGTCGCTACCAGCATCAGGGTTTGGATTGCAGTGGCCTGGGTCAGAGAAGTTCCTTGTTTTTGTTTCCTTTTTCTTCAAACTGTTCAGTTGCCAGTATAGATGGTGGGATGCAATTATATGTTTATTACATAAAAAAGAATATGAAAACAGTGCAAAAATATCTCTTTGAGAGGCTTTGGCGAGGGATATTTTCCACATTGGGATTTGGAAAGTAGCATGGTGTAGTGGTTATGTTATGGGTTGAATAGTGTCCCCCTAAAAAAGATATACTGAATTTTAACCCCTAGTACCTATGAATGCAACTGCAGAAGGGTTCCTGGACACAATTCCAACGTGTATGGAGGCTTCCCCACACCAACAAGCAGTTCTCGGATGCCAGCAGGGCGTCAGAGAATCCAACTCAATTCTGACATTATCTACCAGGAGATAGAATCAGATTCCACAGGTAAAGGGCTTGGTCCCACAAGACCACCCTCCACTGCAGACACCGATCACAAGCCCAGGCTGCTACCTGAATTTCTCGCTGACCAGCTACCAATTGGAGGTTCCCCTTGGGTTTAATTTGCTAGAACAGGTAACAGAAATCAAGGAAACCTCTTTACTCACTAGACTGCCAATTTATTGCACAGGATATTAAAAGACACAAAGCAAAAGCCAGATGAAGAGATACGTAGGGCGAGTCCTGAACAAAGGAACTTCTGCCCTTGTGGAGCTTGTGGCGTGACACAGAGGTACAGCGAAGCATTCTGGTTTCCAGTGTGGAAGCAGTCTGAGAAAAGGAAAGGCTGACAAGCTGTCCTTTTTGGGTTTTTATGGAGGCTTCATTATGTAGTCATGATTGACTGAGTCATTGGCCATTGGCAACTGATTCAACCTCAAGCCCCTCTCCCCTCTCTGGAAATCAGAGGGTGGGACTGAAAGTTCCATTCCTCTAATCACATGGTTGGTTCTCTTGGCAACCAGCCCCCATCCTTGATCGGGGTCAAAAGTCACCTTGATTAACATAAGCAAGACACCTGGTTCACTTTTACAGCCCTGAAGCGTTTTCAGGAACTGAGGACAAGAGACCAAATATTGTAACAAAAGATGCTCCCATTGCTCTTGTCACTTACGAAAGTCCAAGGGTTTTAGGAGCTGTGAGCTGGGAACTGCGGATGAAGAGCAAATAGATCCGAGAAATACATTTTGGTCAGCTGAATGACCAAATATATGTATTTGTTATAAATCACAATATTGCAGTGACCTTATTTGGGAATAGGATCTTTGCAGATTTAATCAAGTTAAGATGCAGTCGTTAGGGTGGGCCTTAATCCAATATGACTATAGTGTCCTTATAAGAAGAGGGAAATTTGGACACAGGCACACAGAGAACACCATGTGAAGATGAAGGCAGAGGTTGGAGAGATGTATCTAGAAGCCAAGAAACACCCATTGTTGCCTGCTGTCACCGGAAGCTAGGAGAGAGAGGCATGGAACAGATTCTCCCTGAGAGCCCTTAGAAGGGCTGACGCATTGATTTTGAACTTCTGGCCTTCAGAATTTGAGACAATCCATTTTTGTTTTTTTAATCCACCTGGTTTGTGGTACTTTCTTATGGCAGCTCTAGGAAACCAATCCAGTTTAGGAGTACAGGCTCCAAAGTCAGACATCTTAAATTAAAAATCTGTCTTTTGACTTACTAGCTGTGTGTGGAGTAAGTTACTTAACCTCTCTGAGACTCAGTTTCCTTATCTCCAAGATGGAGATATAATTATACCCACTTGATAGTAAGGTGAAGATTAAATGTGGTAATCTTTAAAAAAAGGCTAGCAGCAGATTATGATAAATGTTAGCTGTGATCCTCTTCTTGTTTGTGCATCTTAATCTGGAGACTTCCTCTTAGGGCATTTGAGCATAAGGACCGTATTTTATACCATCTCACCTAGTATAGAGAGTTTCATGTCACTGCTCAATAAATATTTTCTACTCCTAGTAACATGAATACAAAGTTACTTTAATTTTGTTGAAGTGCCACTGTGTATGAATGAAGTTGGATGTATCATCCTCTTGGGCTCTCCTCTCAACCCCTGCTGGGTTTTTCTGGGTAATACTCTGATATCGTGGTGAGGAAAGTAAGAGACAGCACAAGTTGGGGTCAAATCCTGGTTATCACTTACTAGTTTTGTGTCCTTGCAGAAGTTATTCCACCCTTCTGAGCTTTAGCTCTTCCTCTGTAAAATGGAGGGCGGGATGGAGAGAGGCTTAATGAACTGAAGGCTGTAGTTTACTTTCCACAGTGCTCTGCGTCCGTGGAGGAGGCTGACTCAGCTGGTTCTTCCCACTGAATTCTGCTCTCCACACTCCTAAACCCCAGACACTCTCTAAGTTGTTGTTTCCAAAAACTAGCTACTTGAAGAATACACCTTAAGAGTTATAACTAACAATATTACTGATTTACGTACATACACACACACACATACACACCAACAAATGCACAAAACAATCAGCCTCAGTAAAAAGCAACATCAAAGGTCTGGCTTAACCTTGGTAGTTTCAACTAATGTGGAAATCGTGGCCTTGGCAGCCTAAGACTCTATGGATGTGGGAATCAGTGGATTTGGGGGCACATCTTACAGAACACGTACTCTGGTTGAAGAGACCCCTTGGTAGCAGGCGTCATGGGGGAGGCAAGTTTCCAAGGCCGGGCTTCCCTCTCAGTTGGCAAACATTTAAGGTCTGTCAGTTCAACATGGAGAACTATGCAGGGAGGGCTGCGCTGAGAGCCCTGGGGAGGACAGGACTGTGAGAGTGATAGATGAGGTGTGTTTGGTGAGGATTGCACAAATTGTTTCCTTTTAACAAGACATAAACTTCACTAAAAACATCACCTGTTTTTGGCTTGCTAATTACGCTTTTGCCTTTCCTCACTTAGCTGTAGGTTTGACGGCCCTAAATTTCCTAAAGGCCTTGTTAAGAAAACTAAAATTAGGGTTTAATTATATGAATATACTACATATGTGTACCTTTTTTAGGTTCTATTAGGAGTGCACCCCCATTTATGTGGATTCATTCATTCATTCAGTCAATCACTTTTATTGGGCCCCTACTATGTTGCAGGTACACTGCCAGGTACTGGAGGTGTTAGTTACATGGCGGCTGCCACTAATCAAGATTTTCAGTCATCATTGTCTACTGTCAACGTACCTCTCCGTTCTAGCACTGGAACTGACAGACAGCCTAGATTGAGACCAGTCTTGCCCTCTCAGTCTTGCCATCTAGCTGGAAGAAGGAGAAAGAGTGACTGGCAGCCTCCCAAAGTGCTGTAATAATAATAGTGTAACCAGAATAGTAATAGGCCTGCTGATAATATTAAGAAGGACAATAGGTAACATGGATTGTTTATTGTGTGCCAGCTCATAAATGATTTAAACAGATTATATTATTTAATTGTCACATGAACCTGATGAAAGAGTTGCCAATATCATGTCCGTTTTATAGGTGAGAAGGCACAGAAGTTAAATAACTTGCCTGGGCACATATATGGAGTATGTGGAGGCACTGTGACTCCAACTCAGGTGGCCTGGCTCCAGAGCTTGCCCTCATGGTCAAGTTTCTATGCTGCACACAGGAACTGCCTCTTAAACAGTGTTATCAATTGTAGCTTTCTGTAAATAAAGCTAGATTTACTTTTATAGGAGGATTTCATGAAATGTTTCTGTAAATAGCAAATGCTCTTGGCACCTTCAAAATAAGGTTCATTTGCCAAAAGATTGATTTCTGCATCTGTCTTCAGGAACATATCTATCCTGTAATGGGCAATTCACCTGTATGTAAAATTTTAATCATCTTCTACACATAGCAGAGGGAGGTAAAAGTGAAATAGTGGACAGCCTTTTCCCACTACGCTACCCATAAAAACATTTTTATTAAGTTTTTTTAATACAGAAAAACATAATGAAGAAAACCAAAATGCAAATTATCCCACTGCACAGATAACCTTTATTGCCTTTGAACTTTAATCACATGCCTCTATTGCTTTTATTTTTAAAACAATAAAGAAAAAAGAAAAAAGAAAATGAAATTTTATAAAATTAAAAATGAAAGGTCTTTTTTCCACCTTAACCCCCTAATATCGAGAATTGTTTCTTGCAAATCCTTGAAGAAACCGGTGTGGAGTTGAGTAAATATTCAACTTAAGGGGCAAGAAGGAGTGAAAAGACACTTTGTGTCATGTGCGGAGTCCCTTCCTCCTGCCCTCGTCAGAGGATATGAAGTCACGCAAATAAATGTTACTTTATTCTGGGCATTAAGTGTGGGGTGCAAGTGGAAAGGAAGATTGTCAAAGAGAAAATCCCAACCACTGAGTCTCCTGTTTCTTTCCCAAGGGTCTCCATCTGACTCTTATGGCCAGGTGAACATGTGAGCCATTTGGTCCCCCATTAGCCTGCCATGATCCAGACATAGCTTGCTCATTGCCATCCGGTCTCAACATGGTTCACATGCTTTTGTCAGCCTCCTTTCCCTGTTTCCTCATTTTTGCCTTTACAACTTGGAGGGGAAGATTTACACTAAAATCCAATGCAGATTCTCCTTTCTACTTATACTCCTTCCTGTTCGCTCTACTTTCCTCTCTGTTTCTCCTTGATCTTTCTTTTCAGTTTTTCTTTTTCTCTCTCATCTCTATGCAGTTCCACTAAATTTTAGACCTTTGCCATTTTTTCTGCACACTAGCGGATATATTTGACAGTATATAATGATAGTGTTTGTGTCCATGTAGTCTGTTGCTTGCATGATTCTGTTTAAGTCCTTAACAGCATGTACAAGTCCTTTGTGGGAGATTTCTGGAGTCAAAAGAGTCCTCACTCTCATCCTACAGGCCATCGCTGAGTGCTGCTTTCATCAATACACCATTGCTAGGCGTGAAATGGGCTATTTAGGATTTTAAGAGCCAAGTGTAAATGTGCTTAATGAGCCTCAAGGGAGCTGTGGCATGGCCAGGGAAAAAAGGCTTTTAGCAGCAGATGCAGACAAAAGTATTGGATTTCATTCTCTGGGTCTCCTGAAAAGTCAAAGACAAAGAAAATGGAGATCCTGGCCCTTGATGGGGTAGGAGTTAGTCAAAATCTAAACCCCAAGCAACTGGAGTCTCTTGACATTTTTCTGTTTGGTAAAGAATTCAACAAATGGTGAGGGGACAGATGGAGCATAATGATTTGTTATAGTTCTGCAAAGCCCCTGGTGCTGTTGGGTATAGCCTAAAGGGGCCCAAGGAACCCCACAATGGAGAAGAAATCTTTGCGGTAGTTTTAAGGTTCTGAGCAGTGATTTTTAAAATTTTTAGATTTTTAGTTGAGTTTAGAAAAACTCATCTGAGTATTCCAAATTTGCCTGAAGTCTCTTTTTGGCTCTGTCAAAACAACATTCTTTGTCTCTTCACTAGTAAATATGAAGGCTAGTTCAGGCATCTCAGTGCATTAGAAATCTGTTGAATGTCTCAAATTTACTCTGCTGTAGCTTGGGGCTGGAGTCTGGGAGACTTCCTGCCTCTGACAACTGTTTTATGCCTACCCTGGTTGGGCCAGCTCTTCTTTACTGTGTTAAAAGTGGCGTGTTTCTGAATATAACAATGCTGATACTTGATCCTGGCAGAAAAAGAAGTGAAAAATAACTCATAAAAAAATCTTTTTTTATGGCTTTAGGCAAGTCAGTAACACTGGGCAATCCGTATGGTTTACATTCTGCGACAGCTGAGCTTCCAGCATTCCCATCCCCTGGGAGGAGGAGAAATGTGGGGTCACCCACACTGTTTGCCTTGATACCCACGCTCCTGCACTCTGGTTTGGAAACTTGAGGCTGGCTGTGTCCACGCTCAGCCTGCACTCTGCCACTCTCAGCATTCCTCCTCCCTGGTTTTTACTCACTTCCTTGATCTACTTGTATACTTCTGTGTCCTCCACTGGCTGATAAGCTCTGGGAAGACAGGGGTGGTATCTTTTTCTTATCTTGCAGAGCACTGAACATAGAATCTTGCTGATAGAAATCAGTAGGTAGATATTAGCTAAATCATAATAATTTTTTTTAAGGTGCTGTATTTTGGTCCTTTTGGTAAGTCCCTAATCTCTTGACAAGTCTGGCTAAATTTATACTCTTGCCACTACTCTGATGATGTCTCACTTGAACTTGATCTGTTCATGAGCCTAAATCCTATGATATTTTTTAATGTTCAACCAGAGGAATATTGGATTGTGTGCCCTGGAATAAATCACTTAAACTCTTGATGTCTCAATTTTTCTGTCTTTTTAAAAGGATAAGAAGAGTCATTACAGGATGCAGAAATGTGAGACTGAGAGTAATAGAGAATGACTATTGCAGTGCTGGCTCACTAGCTGTGTGATCTTTAGACAAATTTATCTACACTCTCTGAGCTTCAGTTTCCTTTTCTGCAAGTTAGGGATAATGCCTAACCTTCAGGTTTGTGGTGAAGATGGAATGAAATTCAATATGATGATACACACATAGCTTTTGGAACCATGCTTGTATTTAGCAAATGCCTGGTGAACTCCGCTGAGGAGGATTGACTTGCTTTTGAGGAAACATGTGGAGATCTGAGACTCAAAAGGGGTTTCCTCTGGGGTTTCGGAGGGGAGAGGAGATCTCTGTGTCCTGGGAGACAGGACCGTGTATCTTGCTCCCCGGCTGTGTCCTGAGGTGAAAGCACAGTCTCAGAGGAAATGATCAGAAGCTACCAGAGGGATGGATCATATTTCCAGGCTGCAAGTGCACCTTATAGACGGTGTTTTCAAAATTATTTAATAACCCAAGAAAATATTAATGTTACCAAGTCAAATGAGAAAATAGGATAGCGTTTAGGTATGTGGTATGGCCATATTAGGATAAACTTTGGAGTATAAAAAGGAATTATTGGACTCTGCTTGCTTTGGAATACTCTCAGTCAATACTATTTGTCTAAGTGGGATTTTTGCTAAATACTGAGGGGTAGTGACTTCAAGCTCACACTCTCTTTCACAAATATCTGGAATGCAGGCTTTCTATGTTGCTGGTTAGGTGTAAGGTAGATCCAAGGTAGGGTTGTTTGACATCCTTGTTGGAAAATTAAGGAGCCTTACTAGGATGCATGCTTAAATGAAAGACCCTCTCACCCTGCCTTGGAGGTGAATCAAAGGAGTGTCTGTGGGCTGGGTCAAGAATTTCTTTGGAAAATAGTTTTGGGTTTCTCTTAACCCAGAGGTCAATGACTAATCAAGGAAGCAGATTACAGAACTGTTTGCTGAAAACTATGATTCTCTCTTGTTATATTTGTGGGTTATTTTAATTTTCTTTTTGATATCTTTAATTTCTAATTTCTCAGCAATGAGCATACATCAATTTTACAATCAGAAAAAATAACAATTAAGCACTCTAATTCACTTATGTACCTATCCCTCATTGGCCTGTTGTCTAAAACCGAGTCACATTTTTATTAATATGCAAATTATAATGACTTTCACCCCACCTGTCCACGAAGGAACTTAGACTCCTCCAACTGCTCTCCATGAATTTCTAAGTGTCTTTCTTATTTCCAACAGAAAGAAGACTATAAATTATCTAAAAATCTATATGTCACATTAGTTCTTTCTGGAGGTTTTAGTCTTAAATGAGTCTACATATTGGAGCTCAATGGTCCAGTCTAAGCTTCTCTGAGATTTCCCAGTCCAGTTCTTGTTATGGTCTCTCACCTACCATGAGGTCAAGATCGGGCTGGTGTGCCTTTTGTCTCATCCTCTCCAACTTGTCTCCTTTGAGTGGTCAAGAAAACACACACATAGATGCACACACATGTACGCATACATACACGTATACACACCCAGGTGTCCACAAGAACAAGTGTCAGGTTGTCTCTATCAAACAGCACAGTAAAAGAAACATTTTCCCTGAAAGAAACAAGTATGAAGACTCCGGCTAAAACCTGTGCCCCACCGTTTACATTACCAAACAGAACTGTTACTTTCTCGGCTGAAAACCCCTGCACTCAGTTTACTCCACGGTTTTCCCCAAGAGCAATAATGGGTGGGGGCTTTTACATTCATGTCACTCTTTATATTCAGGTTACATTTGAAGCAGTTATTCTAAATAAAAGGCACAGTCTACCCCAAAGATGAATTCGGTCCTCTAACTTCTTTGAGAGAAATTTGCCTTGGTTTTGAAGTGGTAGTTTTCCAGATTCTACATAGCGAAGTTGTTTATTGTTTTAAAAAGAGAGAGAGAGAAAAAGCTGAGGACAGACTTTTAGTTTCATCTGGGTACCCTTTTACACCAAGTATTATCATTATTTATGCACCAACACTGACTTTTCATGTGCCACATTTCTACAGGCCTTACCTTCTGCTGCGACTAACCAAGAAATGATGAGGAAGGCAGCAGCAATTGATGATGGCTTACTCTCTTTCTCTTCTCTAGTATCACTAGCAATTTGGAAGCTGCCTTCAGTGCTCTAATCCAGTGGAGTGACTGGTGTGGAGAGTCCCAGGACAGGGATGGCCTTCCAGGCACTGAGGTGAAGGTGGGGCAGTATGGGGCCTCAAATCACATCATTAGTCTTCAATACCAGTACAACCAATCAACTGGCTGGAAAGGTAGGATCTGAGAATCAGTATTCCTTAGTTCTGCTCAAATCTCCATAGGGCTTCCATGTTCTAGGATCAGGAATGGAAAATTGGAGAAAGAGCAGAGGAGAAAAGGCCCAGTGAGGAGATATTGTATGTAAGATTCATTTTAAAAAGGGAAAGCTGAGAATAACTTGAAATCGATTTCAACTATAATGAAGTTGATTACAAAGAGAGTTTATGATTACAGGTACACAGAGGCAGAACCAGAAGGCATGATCTTGTATTGCTTCAAGAATGATGCTAAGAAACTGGGAGCAATTCTGATGGTAAACGTGATTTGGTACTGCAGGAGAGTGTGGCATTCTACCCACAGTCCTATATCCAACCACAGCCAGGCCAATTTCCTCTCAGGTTTGATATCTATCCCCCGTCCCTTGTACCCCTTAGTCAATCTTATCTCTTATTTCTTTTTAAAAAATACTGTCCACCCTAGTCAGGATGGTCATCTTATTACATACACGTATAATTACCTATCTGTCGTACCTCTGTGGCTTCCTTACAGGTAATGCCACCTCCTACACCTGTCTAAGAGTGATGCATCCTTGAAAGCCCAACTCAAACTTCCTTTGCTTGCATAAGGCTATAGTTGAATGTCTACACTGAAGGTCATACCACATACATTTTAGCGCTTAATTATACATAGTAAACACTCCTTTCTTTGTGTGCTCATAACCCTTCTAATGTGTACACGTCATTTGTCATCTGCAGTTTTGCATTATTAGCTTGCATAGTTTTGCATCTATTAATAATACTTTTATGTCCACTCAGTCATTCAATAAACATTTACTATTTGCTTTAGTACAGGCACTGTGTCTGGCACTGGTTGCAGGAAGAAGAGTAAGGCATTGTGTCTGATCTCAATGCATTTTTGTGTTACTGAAGAAAACAGAAGCTGACAGCCCTCTCCAATTTTGTATGAGCCTTAAGAGAAGTATGAAGTGAGTTGCTGTAGGCATCCTTGAGGAAGGAAAGCCTAACTCCAACAGAAGAGGCTTCATGGAGACTGGGCTGGATTGTAAAGAATGGGTTGAAATTTTCCAGGCAGAGAAGGAGGAGGGATATTCTGGGCAGAGGGAGCAAAATGTTCAGGGGTAGAGTCACAAGAGGGTATGATGTCCCTGGTGACTGGTGAACTGAGTAACGGAGCTTAAGCATATGTCGTGTGCATGTGGTTTGAGGGTGGGAAAGAAGATTAAAGTGATAGCTGGGGCCAGCTTGTCAGGGTCCTTATCTGCTACGTAGAGCTAAGAAGTCTGTATGTTTAGCTTTCAGAGTGCTGCAATTTATAAGAAAAGTACTAACATATTCAGATTATTTGATAAGAAGAGAATTCAGGTACAGATATGAATTGTAGACAGAGCGGAGAGCAATTGGTGAGAGAGAGCCCAGTTATGAGACTAACTGGAGCTGTGAGATGCAGAGGAAGGGCTGGATTCTGGAAAACAGAGAAAGAAGGAGAAGAAGCTTCTGTAGATATTACAAGAAGTTCAGTTAAATTGTACATGCCAGGAGAGAAGATCCAAGATGGCGCCGTGAGTAGTCCTCTTTGTCTCTCGCCCTTCGAGTCTACAATTATTTGGACACTTATCGCTTGACAAAGGATATCCAGACAGCATCTCAGGACGTCTGAGACACCCACACGACTATACATTGGAAGGTGGACGGACTTTCCTCCGGGAGGATGTGGAAATAGGTGAAAACTCTCTGACCCCGACGGGCAGCCTAGTACCCGCAAGCGGCTTTCTTCCAACGGACGCCCCCAGAGGATCCACACACATCTAGGGCAGGAGTGAGGACACAACAGAGGAGCGACGGTGGAAACAGGTGACCAGAACCCTACCTAAACCCCCCGCAATTACTCCTAAACGCAGAGGGAAACTTTGGAGTTGCACACCTGAGCCCGCGGGGAGAGTCTCTCCCTGCCATTGGCGGGGAGACCCAGCCTGGTGCTCGGGGCGCCCGGAGAGTCCCAGAGAGAGTCACGGAGGGTACGGAGGTCTCCCAGCTGCCGTTGCCCGCCCCATGGGACTAGGGATTGCCGGAGATCTCGGAGAGGACCGGGGCTGGGGGAACTTTCAAAGGCCGGTTCTGCGACCCGGAGTGGAAGCGCCGGAGTTCTGCCAGGCAGCAGACAAAACTCTCTGTCTGCCGTTAGCAGAGGGGCAACGCCCAGCATTCACGGCTCCGGGAGAGGCCCGGAGAGAATCCCAAAGGGCGGGGCGACCCCCAGCTGCCGTTGCCCGCCCTGTGGGGCTAGGGATTGCCAGAGATCTCGGAGAGGACCGGGGCGGGGGGAACTTTCAAAGGCCGGTTCTGCGACCCGGAGGGGAAGCGCCGGAGTTCCGCCAGGCAGCAGACAAAACTCTCTGTCTGCCATTAGCAGAGGGGCCATGCCCAGCATTCAGGGCTCCCGGCAGAGGCCCGGAGAGAATCCCAGAGGGCGGGGCGACCCCCAGCTGCCGTTGCCCGCCCCGTGGGACTAGGGATTGCCGGAGATCTCGGAGAGGACCGGGGCTGGGGGAACTTTCAAAGGCTGGTTCTGTGACCCGGAGGGGAAGCGCCGGAGCTCCGCCCGGGCAGCAGACAAAACTCTCTGTCTGCCGTTAGCAGAGGGGCCACGCCGAGCATTCACGGCTCCGGGAGAGGCCCGGAGAGAATCCCAGAGGGTGGGGCGACCCCCAGCTGCCGTTGCCCACCCCGTGGGGCTAGAGATTGCCAGAGATCTCGGAGAGGACCGGGGTGGGGGGAACTTTCAAAGGCCGGTCCTGCGACCCGGAGGGGAAGCGCCAGAGTTCCGCCAGGCAGCAGACAAAACTCTCTGTCTGCCATTAGCAGAGGGGCCACGCCCAGCATTCAGGGCTCCCGGGAGAGGCCCGGAGAGAAGCCCAGAGGGCGGGGCGACCCCCAGCTGCCGTTGCCCGCCCCGTGAGACTAGGGATTGCCGGAGATCTCGGAGAGGACTGGGGCTGGAGAGAGTTCCAGAGACCCAGCTTAGTAGCCTAGGGGGAAACCCTACAGGCTCACAGCAGCCTTAGGGAAAGCCTCTGCACAGCACCAGTAGAAGGCACCTAGCCGCCAGCCACAAGGCTGGAAGACCCCAGGGCAAAAGCAGCATAGCTAGGTGTACTAACCACAGACTGTAGAAGATGCCAATAGCTCTCCTGCGACCCATAGAGGACAAGTGAGATTTGGTGGGTGCCGACAGCAACGGAGCAACAAATATAAGTGATCCCACCCCTGGCCGCTGGAAAAGCCCATAACACTGTTGCAGACCCCAAGGAGAGAGCACATCTAGGTGGGCTGCAACAGTAGGCACCTGCAGCCTGAAGCCCCCCTGTGACGGCCCCCACGGCAGAGGAGGGAATCCAAAGGGCCACTGTGGCTACAAAGAGGGGCCCAGGCCCAGTTAGCAACTACAGACAGGGTTCCTGGTTGGTGAAGTATAAACAGCTGCTACCCCCACCGCAGCAGCTGAAACAAGTGAAAGGAGCAACTAAACTCTATCTCCATGCGGAGGCAGAAATCAACAACATCAAGCAATATGAAAAAATACATTAAATCTCCAGAACAGAAAGAAAGTAACAAATACACAGAAAACAATCCCAAAGAAAATGAGATATATAACCTAAATGATGATGACTTCAAAACAGCCATCATTAAGATTCTCAATGAGTTAAGAGAGAATTCTGACCGACAACTCAACGAGTTCAGGAGCTATGTCACAAAAGAGTTTGATACGATAAAGAAGAACCAAACAGAAATATTGGAAATGAAGAACACAATAGAGGAGATTAAGAAAAATCTAGATGCTCTGAACAGTAGGACCGATAATATGGAGGAAAGAATTAGCAATTTGGAAGATGGCAATATAGAATTGTTGCAGGCAGAGGAGGAGAGAGAAGCAAGACTTAAAAGAAATGAAGAAACTCTCCGAGAATTATCAGACACAATTAGGAGATGCAACGTAAGGATTATAGGTATACCAGAGGGAGAAGAGAAGGAGAAAGGGGCAGAAAACCTATTCAAAGAAATAATGGCTGAGAACTTCCCAAATCTGGTGAGGGAGATGGATCTTCAGGTGACAGAAGCCAATAGATCTCCAAACTTTATCAATGCAAGAAGACCAACTCCACGGCATATAGTAGTGAAGCTAGCAAAAGTCAACGACAAGGGGAAAATATTAAGGACAGCCAGGCAAAAGAAACTAACCTACAAAGGAACCCCCATCAGGCTATCAGCAGATTTCTCAGCAGAAACTTTACAGGCTAGAAGAGAGTGGAATGATATATTCAAAAATCTGAAGGACAAAAATCTACAGCCGAGAATTCTCTACCCAGCAAAAATATCCTTCAAATACGATGGAGAAATAAAAACTTTCCCAGATAAACAAAAATTAAGGGAGTTCATTGCCACAAAACCTCCTCTCCAGGAAATCCTCAGGAAAACCCTCATTCCCGAAAAATCCAAAAAAGGAAAGGGGCTACAAAACCAAGGGCAGAGGAGATAAGTAGAAGGACAACAACAGAGAGTAGCAGCTCTGCATCAGAACAGATTAAACCATGGGACGAGAAACAAAGGAAACTGAAGAAAACCGGAAAACAAGACACAAAATGGTAGTGGTAGGCCCCCACGTCTCAATAATCACTCTAAATGTAAATGGATTGAACTCCCCAATCAAAAGACACAGAGTGGCAGGATGGATCAAAGAACAAGATCCAACAATATGCTGCCTCCAGGAAACACACCTCAGCCCCAAAGACAAACACAGACTCAGAGTGAAGGGATAGAGAACAATACTCCAAGCTAATAATGAACAAAAGAAAGCAGGTGTCGCTATACTAATATCAGACAAGGTAGATTTCAAAGCAAAACAGATAAAGAAAGATAAAGAGGGACAGTATATAATGATAAAAGGGACTCTCCACCAAGAAGACATAACACTTATAAATATATACGCACCCAACACAGGAGCACCAAAATTTGTAAAGCAACTCTTAATAGAACTAAAAGAAGACATCAACAACAATACAATAATAGTAGGGGACCTCAACACACCATTAACACCAATGGACAGAACATCCAGACAGAAAATCAACAAGGAAATAATAGAATTAAATGAAAAATTAGACCAGATGGACTTAATAGATATATATAGAACACTTCATCCAAAAACAGCAGGTTACACATTCTTCTCAAGTGCACATGGAACATTCTCAAGGATTGACCATATTTTGGGAACCAAAGCAAACATCAATAAATACAAGAGAGTTGAAATAATATCAAGCATCTTTTCTGATCATAGCGCTATTAAACTAGAAATCAACTACAAGAAAAAAGCAGAGAAAGGTGCAAAAATGTGGAGACTAAACAACACGCTTCTCAACAAACAATGGATCATTGAAGAAATTAAAGAAGAAATCAAATATTATCTGGAGACAAATGAAAATGAGAACACAACATACCAAATCATTTGGGATGCAGCAAAAGCAGTCCTAAGAGGGAAATTCATCGCAATACAGGCTCACCTCACTAAACAAGAAAAAGCTCACGTAAGCAACCTCAAACGACACCTAACAGAACTAGAAAAAGAAGAACAAACAAAGCCCAGAGTCAGTAGAAGGAGGGAAATAATAAAAATAAGAGCAGAAATAAACGATATTGAAACAAAAAAGACAATAGAAAGGATCAATGAAACAAAGAGTTGGTTCTTCGAAAGAATTAACAAAATTGACAAACCCCTAGCCAGACTCACCAAGAAAAGAAGAGAGAAATCGCAAATTAATAAAATCAGGAATGACAGAGGAGAAATCACAACAGATACCAATGAAATACAAGAGATCATAAGAGAATACTATGAAAAACTATAAGCCAACAAATTGAACAACCTGGAAGAAATGGACAAATTCCTAGACTCCTACAATCTCCCCAAACTGAATCAGGAAGAAATGGAGAATCTGAATAGACCAATCACAAGTAAGGAAATAGAAACGGTAATCAAAAACCTCCCTAAAAACAAGAGTCCAGGACCAGACGGCTTCTCTGGAGAATTCTACCAAACATTCAAAGAAGACTTAATACCTATTCTCCTCAAACTGTTCCAGAAAATTGAGAAAGATGGAGAACTCCCTAACACATTTTATGAAGCCAACATCACTCTGATCCCCAAACCTGACAAGGACAACACAAAGAAGGAGAACTACAGGCCGATATCACTGATGAACATAGATGCAAAAATCCTCAACAAAATTTTGGCAAACCGATTACAGCAATACATCAAAAAGATTATACACCATGATCAAGTGGGATTTATACCAGGGACACAGGGATGGTTCAACATCCGCAAGTCAATCAACGTGATACACTACATCAACAAAATGAAAAACGAAAACCACATGACCATCTCAATAGATGCAGAGAAAGCATTCGACAAGATCCAACACCCATTTATGATAAAAACCCTCAGTAAAATGGGTATAGAAGGAAAGTACCTCAACATAATAAAGGCCATATATGATAGACCCACAGCCAACATCATACTCAATGGACAAAAGCTGAAAGCCATCCCTCTGAGGACAGGAACAAGACAAGGGTGCCCACTTTCACCACTCCTATTCAACATAGTACTGGAGGTGCTGGCCAGAGCAATTCGGCAGGAAAAAGAAATAAAAGGAATCCAAATAGGTAACGAAGAAGTAAAACTCTCGTTGTTTGCAGACGACATGATCTTATACATAGAAAACCCCAAAGAATCCACAGAAAAACTATTAGAAATAATCAACAACTACAGCAAAGTAGCAGGGTATAAAATTAACGTGCATAAATCAGTAGCATTTCTATACACTAACAATAAACTAACAGAAAAAGAACTCAAGAACTCTATCCCATTCACAATCGCAACGAAAAGAATAAAATACCTTGGGATAAACTTAACCAAGGAAGTGAAGGATCTATACAATGAAAACTACAAGACTTTCTTGAAAGAAATAGGCGATGACATAAAGAGATGGAAAAACATTCCTTGCACATGGATTGGAAGAATAAACATAGTTAAAATGTCCATACTACCTAAAGCAATATACAGATTCAATGCTATCCCAATCAGAATCCCAAGAACATTCTTCACAGAAATTGAACAAACAATCCTAAAATTCATATGGGGGAACAAAAGACCGCAAATTGCTAAAGCAATCCTGAGCAAGAAAAACAAAGCCGGCGGAATCACAATCCCCGATTTCAAAACATACTACAAAGCTACAGTGATCAAAACAGCATGGTACTGGTACAAAAACAGGTCCACAGATCAATGGAACAGAATTGAAAGCCCAGAGATAAAACCACACATCTATGGACAGCTAATCTTCGACAAAGGAGCAGAGGGCCTACAATGGAGAAAAGAAAGTCTCTTCAACAAATGGTGCTGGGAAAACTGGACAGCCATATGCAAAAGATTGAAAATTGACCATTCTTTTTCACCACACACCAAAATAAACTCAAAATGGATCAAAGACCTAAAGATTAGGCCTGAGACAATAAGTCTCTTGGAAGAGAATATAGGCAGTACACTCTTTGACATCAGTTTCAAAAGAATCTTTTCGGACACTGTAACTCCTCAGTTGAGGGAAACAGTAGAAAGAATAAACAAATGGGACTTCATCAGACTAAAGAGCTTCTTCAAGGCAAGGGAAAACAGGATTGAAACAAAAAAACAGCTCACTAATTGGGAAAAAATATTTACAAGCCACTTATCCGACAAAGGGTTAATCTCCATAATATACAAAGAACTCACACTGCTTAACAACAAAAAAACAAACAACCCGATCAAAAAATGGGCAGAGGACATGAACAGACATTTCTCAAAAGAAGATATGAATATGGCCAATAGACACATGAAAAGATGTTCATCATCGCTAATCATCAGGGAAATGCAAATCAAAACTACACTAAGATATCACCTTATCCCCGTTAGATTGGCAAAAACATCCAAAACCAAGAACGACAAATGTTGGAGAAGTTGTGGAGAAAGAGGAACCCTCATACACTGTTGGTGGGAATGCAAACTGGTACAGCCACTATGGAAAACAGTATGGAGATTTCTCAAAAAGTTAAAAATAGAAATACCCTATGACCCAGCCATCCCATTACTGGGTATCTATCCTAAGAACCTGATATCAGATATCTCAAGAGTCCGTTGCACCCCTATGTTCATCGCAGCATTGTTTACAATAGCCAAGACGTGGAACCAGCCTACATGCCCAGAAACTGATGATTGGATAAAGAAGATGTGGTATATATACACAATGGAATACTACTCAGCCATAAAAAAAGACGAAATTGGCCCATTCACAACAACGTGGAGGGACCTCGAGGGCATTATGTTAAGCGAAATAAGTCAGTCAGAGAAAGACGAACTCTATATGACTCCACTCATAGGTGGAAATTAGTATATTGAGAAGGAGATCTGATCGGTGGTTACCAGGGAAAAGGGGGGGTGGGGGGAGGGTACGGAGGGGGAAGTGGTGTACCCACAACATGACTAACAAAAATGTACAACTGAAATCTCACAAGGTTGTAATCTATCATAACATTAATAAAAAAAAAAAAATTCAAAAAAAAAAAATTGTACATGCCAGGAGGAGATATCCAGTAGGCAAGAGGAAATAAGGATTTTATCTTAGGAGAGAAGTCTCTGTGTTGGATGGAGAACTGAGAACCACTGGCCTTGAAGCCACGGCAGCAGGTGGTAGATCAGATTACTTTAGGGAGATAAATGGCCAGATGGGAAGAAGGCTGAGAAGATAGATGACTGATACGGGAAAGGGAGGGATAATTGGTAGCACAGGATCTTAGAACAGGCAGAAAGGCGTAGAATCCAGTAGCTAGATAAAAGGGATTCTCCCTAAAGAGGTGACAATATTTGAGGAGAGGTGAGAATTGATGAACTAGAGTACTCGACTGAAGTAGTTTGAGAGTAGGGACTATTTCTTTTTTATGTATTTTTATCAATTATTGCTCATATGACATTGCTTTACACATAATAAATCCATAATAAATCTTTGTTGATTTATAATAGTTTACTTTTTTGCGTGTAAAACTCACCTGTTCATCTTTCTTATACTTGATCTGTTTCCTCACAGTGCCAATGCTTGGTAGGTTTAACTCATAACAATTATTTCATAAATAATTATTGTTAAATAATTTCCTGTTTTGAATTTCTTGGTTCCTGGAGGATGGGATACTAAACACTCGCTACTCAAGATGTCGTCCATAGAGTTGGAGCATCAGCGTCACAGGGAGCTGGTTAGAAGTGCAGAATTGTGCCTCCACCCTAGACCTACTGAAGCAGAATATGCATTATCACAAGATTCCCAAGTGATTTGACTGTAGATTATATTTCGAGAAAGACTGGATTGTAGACACATTTTGGAATCCTTTCCTGTTCAGAGCTCTGGATTTTCTTGCTCTTTGATTGTTCCTTAGAATCTTGCTATGACTCCTTCAGGGTCATTGTGGTGCTTCCAGGAACTGTTGCCTGTTGATGAGGTTTGATATATTGAATCTTGCAAAATAGCAGGTAAGATGGTACTCATTCAACTGGGGTTCTATACATCATTATGAAAAATTAAAAGATCTATAATATATTCATTTTACAGTCACACGAAGAAAACCAATGCTGATATTATAAATATGTTATGTTGCATAGGATCCCAAGGGTTTGTGTTAGGTGTAACTCAGGAATTCTCAGTTGCACATCTACTTCGTTGCTATTTTCTCTCCCACTGACATATAATTTGCAAAATCACCAGTTACGCCTTTTATGATGTAAGGAGAAAGTCAAAAGCAGGAGAGATGGGAAAACTTTCCTTGAAGAGTTGTAATTCCAAATAGAAAAGGAAGCAAAACTATTGGAAGGGACAAATCTCGGGATGCATGCATCTTCCATTTTCATTGCTTTTCATACGAGGGCGTTTGGTTCAGTTTCCAGTGGGCACTATGACTGCCAGGTTTTTGTTTGTTCAATTGACTTTTATTGCTTTGCCTCATTCTTTTAAAATATTTGCAACCCAAGAAGAACTTGTGTAATTCTGGGTACTGATGCATGAGTGTAAAGATCTTTCGAAAACAGTTTGTTAGAAAGGAGAGATTAAGAGCCTTACGCTCATTTTTAGTATTTCATCTGGTACTTTGATTTACATTGTCACTATATGAACAATAACAGCCAGACTTGCTTATAAGAAAATGGAGAAAATTGTCTTCTGTCAAAATTGTTGCGTATGTTTCTGAAGTCTCAGAAACCCAGTTGTAGCTGTATCTTGACAATGTCCAAGGTGGCTGGCCTTTCTATTTTATTGGTATCATTTGTTTTCAACAAAGGAGCAGAATTTCCTCTTATTGGATTAGGATATGTCTTGAAAAGTAAAAGCAAATTATGCTGAACATGAAATTTCAAACCTGAGTGAAAAACATCTGAACACTGGGTGTTCATCTTTCTAACAAGCTTAGCAGATGGATGGGAAGTGATGTTTGATGTTTATTTCCTCAACATATCAATATGTGAGGATGTGGTGCAAAATATGGTTTTCCTGCAAATGAGCAAAACCATGCCAGAAGAGTACAAGCAACATAGTTTGTACTCTGAAAGAACTTTAGAAATTAGAGGGCTACTATTGACTGAAAATCTGCCCAATGCTTTTTACTCATCAAAATCTTAGAATGGTTGTGATTGGGGTTGAAAAGATGCAATTGTTTCTGCTACTCATCCAATCATTTCAAGAGCCCTTAAAGGGTTCTTTCAGACCAGAAACACAAGGACAACTGAAAGCTATCTGCATATATGGCCTTTGAATTAAAAAAAAGAAACTGTAAATCTAAGCCACCAAAAGATGCAGTCCGTGTCAAGCGATTTTTCCAGACTTTAAGCATGTAGTTTTGCAACCAATGACCTTTCTTTGGCTGTCAATCAGTTAAGGATTAGATCACAGTCATGGTTTAATAGTCAATTGGCATTATTTGAGAATAGTTATGGAATTAGTCATAGCAGCGATGTAATGATTTCTGCAGAAGTATCGCATTGATAAAGAGGAGTTATAAGGAAGTGGCAAGGGACTAAACAGCATATAAAACCCTGAGAATTGTCTACTTATTTTGACAAATAGAACTTTCTTGGATTTTTTGTTGAATTCTTGGCACAAGTCCCAAACCTTTTTTCTTCCTCTGTTAATTATTGTTTCTCAATTGCTCTTGTTCTTATGGTATTGATCATGAGTTGCCTACATTTCCTGGAAAATAATAAAAATTCCTCCAAGCCAAGAGGAAGTTATCTTGTCATCCCAAGAAGGATAATGAAGTGGCTTAAATGTTGAAAGATGTATATTCCTATGGGTCAACATTAGACATTTGTAGTCACCATCTTGCTACAGGTGACCTATAAAATTATAATCCATTACTGGGGCTGAGAAAACCAGATGCCTTAGATGCCCACTACATAGCTTATTCTTGGTCATAAGTTTCCATCATCTTTGTGCCTCTGGGTTGGAAGAGGGAATATTCCAAGCCACTTACGCTAGGAGAAATGTTTTTATCTCAGTTCTTGAGTGAGAACAACACATTTAAACTGAGAGGTAGCATATGTGAAACTTTGCCCCAAGAACTTGTGTGGGGCTTCAGCTGATTTGCTGGAAAGCCTCACTCTGGGGCTGGAGAGAGGGCTCCGTGATTCTAGGCCCAGTGTAACCCCTTCTTTCTAAATAGCAGAAAGAAGATTCTTGGATTTCTCAAAGACAGATCATAAGATCATGTTATGCTATTGGAGAGGATGAGGCAGGGGCATCTAGTCTTTGTAAGGGTTTAAATATCTCCAAAAAATTTCTTTTGTAGCTTTCACTCTCTCCAATTGAACTGTTCTACATAAAAGCACTGAATTTTACAAAGATATTCTGCAAAGTGAATGTGAAGACGTGTACCGTTACAAATGGAAGACTGTAATGGGTAGAGAACTGCATTACTTGTTAGGAAATCTGGATACTAGACCCAAATCCTTCTCCTTGGTAGTTGTTCATCTTAGGAAAGCCACTCAGTTTCTCTGACCCTGTTTTTTGCTTTGTTTTGTTTTTTTGTTTTTGGTGAGGAAGATTTGCCCTGAGCTAAGATCTGTTGCCAAGCCTCCTCTTTTTTTTGCTTAAGGAAGATTAGCCCTGAGCTGGCATCTGTGCCAATCTTCCTCTACTTTGTATGTGGGATGCCTCCACAGCATGGTTGATGAGTGGAGTAGGCCTGCACCCGGGATCTGAACCTGTGAACCTGCTGAAGTGGAGCACACAGAACTTTAACCATTTGGCCATGAGGCCAGCCGTGACCCTCATTTTTGACACTTGTATAACGGAGGTTCAACTAGCTGCCCTATCTGTGACCCTGTCCCTTGTTGTTTAAGTAATGTGGCACCTCCAACATTCTTCTTGGTGAGAAGTACAAAAAGGCTAACTGTCAAGACCAATGCCTATTCTAGGCAAAGCAATAGGGAGAGACTTTTCCATATATTCTAAAATGTTTGGTATAGAAAGCTACACAATAAAATCTAGAGCAAGGAGGGGTGACTGTGTCTTAAGTATGATAAGGCTAGGGATATTATTTCATAAAATTTGGGTCATAGTCATATGGGAGAAGTAAGGAGTCTGTCACGTAGACAAGGCAAGTAGTCTTTGGAAAGAAACAAATCCACGGGGTGGCAAGGTGTGTTTATCTAGCTTAAAAGAAAACCAGCCATAGCTAGAGTGAAACCTGCCATCATTTTCCCTGGACCAGAGCTCAGCTTTCCTCATGGTGGAAACAGTTTTCCATGAAGCCAGCAGAATAGAGGAGAAAGTTATGGACATTCAGGAAATATATGAAGCTGTGCAATTTACAAGATGAAAAAACCAAGGAACTGGAAATATGTACAGCTATCCAAGATGGAGAAATAGTAAGGCCAGTCAATCCTCTGGAATTTCCTCTTTCCAGGGGGTACTAGAGGCACACCTTATAAGGCAGGAAGGATGAGTCTAGTGCTTGCATTATACGAGTTTTGCCCAGGAACTTCTAACTCCCTCATCCCATAGCTCCCTGATGTGTCTTTTTCAGTGCTGACCACATTTTGAACTGGAAAATGCAGATGATAGAATTGGGCGGTATGCTAACAGGAGAAAGTAGCCAAGAGTTTCATACTATTTCATGACCTTAAAACATAAACCATTGGCCATTCTGCTGAAAAACATTAACAAGAAGTTAATGCAACAGAGATCCTTACCATATCTCCCATCCTCAGGGAAAAGCTGTGCAATGGTTTGGTATTTCATGCTCCTGACCCGGAGCCACATCAAGATAAACCAATCCTAGTTTTTAACATCATACCCTAAGAAGAGAAAGAGTGAAGGATGGCGTGGGGGCAAAGGTAGGGAAGTGAGCACTGAGGATGGGGTGGAGGGGCTATTTAAGTTTTAATTATGTTCCTTTTACTCTGCGTGTCATCATATCCCTGATGTCAAAGAGGCCAGCTTCACTGTTGTCATCCTCCTGGCCCACTGTCTTTGTTTCTGATTTCTCTTGAGAGACACATCTTGGTTGGGTGACTTATTTGTATTTCCTTTTCTAGCTTTCTGGCAGGCTCAGCTCTTGGTTCTGGATGTGTTCTTAATCTCGCTGAGTACCTGCTCCAGGCCCATGTAACCTGCAATGATTGCCCCTGGCTCACCTCTCAGGAAAGAGGGATTTGGCCACTATCTATGTCGTCTCATGGTTGTAAGGATTGATGAGACAGTATATGAAGAAGTCCAGCTGAAGTTTATGGGGGGAGGGTCCTCACAGACAGAATGGCAGTGGCAGGTAGGGTTAGTCTTTAGTGATCAAAACGCCTCCTCAATCAATGGCTGCCTTGGAACAGCACGACTGGTCAACCTTACTAAAACGGCTACAACAACAACAATAACAGAAAAATGTCCTTAAATTAAAAACTCAATAGTCTCCCCTGCATAATAGAGTTCATGAAAATTAAATCCGGTTGGCACATATTAGGCAGCTCAAAAATGTGAGTTCCTTTTTTCTCTAAGTGGGAAACACATTTAAAATTCTTTTAAGAGCCAACCCTGGTGGCCTAGTGGTTAAGTTCAGCGTGCTCCACTTTGGCAGCCTGAGATTTGGTTCCCAGGAATGGACCTGCACTGCTCTGTTTGTGGCCGTGCTGTGCGGGCAGCCCACATACTAAAAAATAGAGTAAGACTGGCATGGATGTTAGCTCAAGGCAAATCTTCCTCAGCAAAAAAAAAAAAAAAAAAAAAGCTTTTAAACCTCTCAAATCATGGATGTCATATAGAGAAGTCAAATTCAGAGAGTAAATCCTTCGATGGCATTTACCTGGCTTATGGTGGAAAAGGTTTCTTGTTTTGTTGTCAGAGGAAGAGAAAACCTGAAAGCGGATGCTGTGAAATCTTAATGTAATTATTTTAACAGTGTTCTTCACATATAGCTTGTGATCCTCATACTAAATTTCTGTCAAGTAGTAAAGTTTCTGTTGGCGCTGTTAATATGAATTCATTAATATTGACCTTTAATCCCATTTTACAGCTAAGCAGTACTGTTAGATGCTTGATTACTTCTCTAAAAGAGAGGATTTCTACCAATCTTTGGACAAGTGAATGTAGGTGGATAGAGCACAGGTCTAGGATTCATGCTCTGCCAAATGTTATCTCCGGGACCCAGTCAGAAGGCTCTCTGTGTGTCAGTTTTCTCATCCAACAGTACTAGAAGCTCAGGTAACTTTGGAGTTTAGTGAGGATCAAAAGAGAAGGTAGAAATAAGCCTGATGGAGAAAGAAAAGAGCCTGATTAGAAAATCTGTCAACTTTTTAATGGTGTTTCTTTCATTATACTTTCCATGTTTTGAATCATTTTAGTCTTTCAAGCTAACTTCTTTATTTAATGTGTTAATTAATTCCTTTATTATTTTTGGTCATCAAAGACCTATGTAATTGATATTCCGAGCACCCTGAGATGTGAATCATATATTTACTTTCTCTGAAGCAGAATAGTTAAGCAACCATTCAATCACTGATAAGCACTGAGCTAAGGTTGGTGGTTTTCAAAATCAATGTATCTATCAACTATCTATCAATAATCTATGTATCATCTATCTATATACATTCATATACATATATGCCTATATAGAACAAAGCTCTTTCTTAAAAGAAAATAATAAAGTGAAACCTCCATATGTAAAGGAGCTAAAATTATTGCTGCTATGGTTGAGGAGCACTCTCCCTTTGCCTCCTGCCATTGACTCTTAATGGCTCCTAAGGTGCCTCAACAGAACTCTTGGGGTCTAAGAAATGTAGTTTGAGATCCATTGGGCTAAGAGATAAAAAGTGAAGAAGGACCTTTTGATAATTCCTTGATACAGTATTCTCAGTCCTCCTCTCACGTGCAGCTACAGTAGTCCCTCCTTATTTGTGGCTTCACTTCCATGATTTCCCAGTCAACCGCGTTCTGAAAACATTACGTGGAAAATCCAAGAAATACACAATTCATAAGTTTTAAATTGATGCCGTTCTGAGTAGTGTGATGAAATTGTGCTGTCTTGCTCTGTCCTGCTCAGGACATGAATCATCCCTTTGTCCAGCGTATCCATGCTCTATGTGCTACCTGCCCTTTAGTCACTTAGTAGCCATCTTGATCACCAGATTGACTGTTACAATATCACAGTGCTTGTGTTCAAGTAACTCTTATTTTACTTAATAATGACCCCAAAGTGCATGAGTAGTGATGCTGGCAATTCGGATATGCCAAAGAGAAGTCTCAAAGAGCTTCCTTTAAGTGAAAAGGTGAACCTTCTTGACTTAATGAGGAAAGAAAAAAATGGTATGCTGAGGTTGCTAAGATCTACAGTAACTTTTACTACAGTGTATTGTTATAATTGTTCTGTTTTATTATTAGTTATTGTTGTTAAACTCTTACTGTACCTAACTTATAAATTACACTTTATCATAGGCATGTATGTATAGGAAAAAACAGTATATATAGGATTCGGTCCTATCCATGGTTTCAGGCATCCACTGGGAGTCTTGGAATGTACTCCTCATGAGTAGGAGGGAACTTTTGTAGTAGGTAATGGGCCAATTGTAATTGAGTCGACAGATAAGAAGAGTTTCCCTTTGCTTATCCATTGTGAATCATTCATATGTTACTCAGGAACCAAAGAGAATTTGACTTTCTCTTCCCCATCCAGACTGTCCACAGAAGTAGAGGACTCTAGTCTGTGACCATCCTTGACAGTCCTGCAGGAGATTATTGTATGGATAAAGCCAGACTTTGCTGGTTCTCAGAGTTCTGTTTTTCATGGACCTGTGAAGCCAAAAAGAAATGTGAGAGACTAATATGGGCTTCCCAGTGTTTTATTTTGCCAAAACCCCCCCCAAACTTCTAAGAGCAGCCACTAAAGGATACTTCAAAAAGCTTCACCACTCCACAAAAGAAAGGACATTTTAACAACAAAATATTAGGAAGACCACAATCTCAGAATTGTTTGAGTCAATGTTGATAACTAATTGAATAAAAGGAAGAACACTTTTCATTTTGGAATAAGACTTGGGATTCAATCTCAGCTCTGCCAATTATTAGCTGTGTGACATTGGCCAAACTAATGAATCTTTCTGAGCCTCATCTATAAAAATGTAAATGAAAACATGGACCCCCATATGATTTTCAGAATGTAACCAATGAGTAGATTTACACCTTTATTGTGTTTGATACATAGTACGTGCTCAATGAATATCCATTCCCTCTTTCCTGCACCGCTTTCTTCCCATCTCCGTTTACTTACCTCAGTGTTGTTTTGATGATCAAGTAAGAAAATAATGAGAAAATTCTTGGTGAACCATAAAGCACTATTTAAATGTAGGGTTCACGAGACATAAGGTGCCATGCTTTAAGCATATGCATTTTCCTTTTTCTAAGATGTGTGCATAAGTGTTGCAGCAACCCTCAGGAAATAAACCTGCTGCCTTCATCTGATTCCTTGAGGGCTCACATGGCCTTTTGGATGAAACTATATATAAAATATAGATGTCACTTTAATAAATGCTGTCCATATAGCGCATACAGTGTTTCTTTTGCATGTTTTTTAGACAAAGAACCTTAACCAGTCAACTCACAGATTTTCCTGCATGGTAAACCCTGTAAGGTGTAGTTATAAAGTCCATTGGAATTGTAAAGCGTTTCGAGTTATATAGCACTGGGCGCTACTGCATTCAATCTCACTGAGCTATTAAGGTGTTTTATAATGGGATGTAAATATTTATGACCTGTTTGAGAATAACCAAAGAAAAGTGCTTTTCATTATTTTATTTCGTATCCTATTAGCCAGACGTATCTTTTAGTGTTTCAACTCTTTTACTGCTTGGGAAAGTGATGTCAACTTCTATGCAATATGTGGTTGGGAAAGAATTTGGCTAATTTTGTTACTGTGTCAAATTGCCCAGGAACTGCTTCTCCTGACAGCATGCCTGGTGGGGACATATTCCCTTTTCTCTGTATTCTGTCGGTACCAAGTAGAGACGGGAGATTTCTTCTATAGGTGCATAATGAATAATAATCGTCCATAGCTAACAAAACACTCTAACTTTCTGCAAGAAAACCAGGGAGTATCTGTCACATTCCAGGCCTGGTTTGGATACCTCTCAGATATTGTTTTAAGTTTATAAAAAGTATTTCTACTTTTAATTCTTTTCCCTTAAAGAAAACTTGAAAAACAATTGCACATGTTTTTTCAAGAATCAAATTCTGTTTTTAGGAATCAATCTTGGTTCTGAAGTTTTCATCCCCATCTCTAGTGTAACAGGTAGGTAGTTACTTTAAATGAATTTAAGCTCTTGCTCATCACTGAAGAGTATAGGAAAGTCTGGAAGACATGCTTAAGGAAGTAAGGAAAGCTGATGCGATTTTTGTGATCACATACTGTGTTTAAAAACATCGAGTTATAGAAAACAGGAAAGGTTAAGTATTCAAAAATAGCAATCTAAAACCACTTTGTTCTCAAATCTATCACTACAGTTTTTGTCAGATAAGTCTAAATCCTGGTAATTGGTTTATGCCAAAGGACAGAGGACAGTCATTTCAAAGCTTTCCTGTTCACAGACTATTAAACTGACAGAAATAACAATCACAACAAAGTGACACATAATTTAGAAAGAATGCAATGCAGGCTTTTCATCAGAACAACAATAACAACAAAAAAACCCTACTAATAACAAGTATGGAAATGCCAGTATAGTGTTGAATCCAGCACTGGTCACAAATAAAAAGCAACTGCTTGACAAGGACAGCTGTGAATGATCTATGTGCCTTTCACATCCTCCCCCCGCAATAAAAAAGATATTCTCATTGGAAACATGGTTACAGATGTAAATCACTGATTTCTTGCAAGACCATGACGGCTCTGTAATAAATATCAAATCGGTCCATTTTAGATCTGTAAAAGGATTCTTTCAGATATGAAGACTCGAGAGCAACTGTGAAGCTGTCTTTATTCAAATCCTTTGAAATTTAAAGCGGTGATCTTAGACCACCAAGAACTGCAGGACATGCCAACTGATGTTTATAACAATTTAGCCTTCCTGCTCTTCATATCTGATTTTATTAAATGTCTGTCAAGAAGTATATTTAACTTTGATGTTTCCAACAGGAATTCATTGTCTTTAACTTTCTATGTTTTAGCAGGCAGATAATGAAAAGAATTATTTGCATGTTGAATTTATACCTTGGGCTATCTCTACAAAGAAAAGAGGTTTGAAGTTATTGTGGTGCTGCGATTTCCCTTCTTAATAATAAATTCTATCGGAAAAGGTGGAGATCTCATAAAATGAGGCTGAAAAGGAATTTTCAACATGATTTTGATGGACAGATGAAAGCATTTACTATTATTTATAAAAGAGAATCTATTTCAAGTGGACCCCTTCTCAATGTAGGGTAGTTAAGAACTTAAAAGGAAAACAGGTCGACTTTCATGTAATTTAGATGTTAGAGACTGTAAGAAAAAAATCCCTTCATTTGCAACCCAGCAGACAAGACCTGGTACACCCCAAAGAAAATTTTAATGGAAAATGAGGCAGTAAACCTGATTAAAAACAGATAACACTTTATTTGCTTGGAAATAGCAAACTACAAAAATAAGTCAATGAATTTTCTTTGAAAAATTTATTGTTTTTAATTTACTGTCAACATATTTTTTTAGAGTTAAATTACTTAATTTGAACTCAATTCATTAATTCAATAAAAGTATGATTAATAGAAATAAATTTGTTGTTTTTCAAAACATGAATCCAACTCTAAAATTGGTAGGCCGCTTCTGCTGATTTGGAAGCAGGCCAGTTTCAGCATGTGAACTCTCACACTCTGATTAAATATGTTTAATGCAAAGTTCCCAGCATTGTCCTGTCCAGGTGAAAAGCAAGTTCACCGACAAAAAACTCAATGAGGAATTTCCATAGTTCTTCTCTCACCTATCATGCCACTTTTTAAAGCATTTTCCCCTTCTGAAATGTTCTCACTTTGGACCATTCTATAATGTAAACATTCTATTTTCTATTCATGCTTTTAAACAGCTGTAATGGGGTATAATTTGCATACTATAAATGCACTCGTGCAATTCAATGATTTTCAGTAAATTTACAAAGTTGTGCAACCATCACCACAATCTAATTTTAGAATTCTACTCATGTTTACGCTGTTTTAACATTTCTGATTTTTCGGTAAGTTTATTACCTGCTTGTGTATGAGATAAGAAGGATTTCAATAACTGGATAAAGGAAGAAGGGAAAGGATGCTATAGGTTAAAGGGTGAGGATTTATTCATTTTTTTATTTGTTCGTTTATCCATCCATTCGTTTAAGAGTTATTGAGTCCTTGGTATGAGCCAGACACAGGGGTGAGAAATTGTAATATAAAAGTTTTTCAAACATAATCTGGTGGGTGGACAAACAATTTAGCCTTATTACCACCATCAATATAACATGTGCTATCATAGGGGTTTACACAGGGCATAATAGGAACGCATGGAAGAAGCCTAAAGGCAAATAGGTCACGGAGGGCTTCCTGGAAGAAGGGCATTTTGAAAGAGAGGTAGGCAGAGCTAGTCAAAGAAGAGTAACAGTGCTAGAGCATGAATGCTTATGCTCTCACAGCTCTGTGTCTGTCTCTAATCCTATTGATTTGGGGCATTCAGCAGGCACACCAGAGCCTGGACTGGAGGCCAGGAGAGGCTAGAGGAGAGGTGAGGCTGGAGGGGAAAACAGGGACCAGATCCCAATGGATCTGTGAGAGCAGGCTCACAGTAAGGCTTTGTTTGCAGGCAAGGAAATTTAGATTACTTATTAGATTTTCCTGGTTATAAGGATTTGAGAAACATTGCACATTGTGATATTTAGATTTCTGCAGGTTCACAGGACGGAAATGTCCAAAGATAATCAGGATTTCATGTGAGAAGCTAGCGTCCTCATTTTATCTTTCAAGATCAACATATGATTATCTATTAATCTGACTTCTGTGTAATTTATACATAGTTCAAAGTCCTTCACTGTGTGTGTGAGAGAGAATACTGATTGCATTTGCTAATAAGTTTGATATGGAGAGAATTTCTAGCAATGTTTTTCAATTTCACTTTTTAAGTTGACCCTGGTCATTTTTCTAAGATTTATTCCCAAAGTCAAGGTTTTGAGGAGGCTGAGGGAGGGTCCCCAGTGTAGACTTCATGGCTATTAGATCAACACCCTGCTTAATGCGGGGCAATACATTCTTTGGGTATTGACATTGCGTGTTCTAACATCTGCTTAGACACATTTTGTGCATCTCTCTATCTCTCACAGCCAAGAAGCCAGTGGAAAAAGCCCCAGTATGTATGGTTTCAGCTGGCTGTGAATAATTAGGCTGTCTGCTTCATGCGCTGACCCCCTGGGAACAGAGCTGGCTCAATCCGTTGGTATGGATTGTTCTGCTAGTGGAACATGATGGTCAATTACTGCCCATCCTGTTAGGCAGACTGTTGTCTCGAGATAACTGAAACACGCCTGGGGTCTTCGACCAGTCCATCTTCTCCCGGAAATATGAATGCCATCCCAACCAGGTGAACCTCTTTAGTCAGAAAATATATTTTAATTCATGCGCTTGGCTACCTTCTTGGTCAAATAAAGTCAGTATTTCCAATTAAAATCTAAAAATGGTTTCAAGAAAATTTTTCTTCAGAGAGAGCGAGTTCTAAAAGTGCTTGGTCATTTTCATCACCTGAATCTACACACCAGGAAACACCATGGATGGAGTGGAAAGGCCAATCCCTCTTATCTAGTCTGACACTAATATAGCCATTAACAAGGTCCAACTGGAGCAATAATGGATGAGGAAAGAAGAGCTGAATTCCTTAAGATCAGTCCTATTCAGTTAGACAGATGTCAAGTTTAATCAATCTGGAGACATCCAGGACTTTGACAAATGTCCTTTTTTAGATCTTAATGCTGTTCTCAGTCATTGCATTACCCTGTTTAAAGAGATACAGTTATCCTCAGAGAGATTATGTAATCGGGGAAGTTTCTATTTATCTGTTAGTTTTATTTATCTGCAACTTATAATAGAAAATCTTCCTAGTGCATTACATTTTTTTAAATTTAAGAATGAATGTCCACACAAATATTAAAAAAACACACATAACAATTTATATTTAAGATACTGAAATATAGTTGGGCACTATATTTATTTATGGTTTGCAGAAAGTGATTTAATGCTTGCATGTGGTAATAGGTAGGCCTGCTGTGCCTTTTTTCTTTTGCTTGAGGAAGATTAGCCCTGAGCTAACATCTGTGCGAGTCTTCCTCCACTGTATATGTGGGTCGCTGCCACAGCATGGTGGACAAGTGGTGTAGGTCCTCGCCTGGGATTTGAACCTGTGAACCTGGGCTTCTGAAGCAGAGCATGCCGAACTTAACCACTATGCCACTGGGCTGGCCCCAGGCCTGTTGTGCCTTTTGTTAATAAAGTAGAACACTTTCTTCAACTATCATTTAAAGGATTTACTGACAGCTGACTCTCTCCAGCTATTTCTTCCTTCAGTGGCTGATAACTGGGAATCTAACATTTCACAATTACAGATTTGTTTCTTGACTTGAACTGTCCAGCTCAAGTGATAACACTCTCAAAAGAAGTCACACATGAAAACTTACAAGTTTAATATATCCTTTTCTCATAGTACATTTTTTTTTTAAGGAAGATTAGCCCTGAGCTAACTGCTGCCAATCCTCCTCTTTTTGCTGAGGAAGACTGTCCCTGAGCTAACATCCATGCTCACCTTCCTCTACTTTATATGTGGGATGCCTACCACAGCATGGCGTGCCAAGCAGTGCCATGTCCGCACCCAGGATCCAAACCGGCAAACCGTGGGCTGCCGAAGTGGAATGTGCAAACTTAACCACTGTGCCACTGGGCCATCCCTCTTATAGTATATTCTTATGGGTTGAGAACAGAGTATGTGGATAATGGGTGTTAGCAAGGGTTGAAGTGGTGGAATAGAATTGGTAAAAAGAGATGAGCAGAGAAAGGAAAAGAGGAGAAGGCTGGGGCTTTGAGAGCTAACTTCTTTGAGCAAGTCTTTCGAGTCATTAATTGTACTAGTGAATATTTATTAAATATCTACTCATATTCAGTAATGTGTTCAAAATTACCTGCCATTTCCCCTTCAGTTGGACTATACAGATTGTTGAGTAAATAAGTAAGATTGTGGAGATTGTGGATTCAAGGGATAAGAAGAACCTATGGAACTCTCTTGCCTTTAGCTCCCTGAAGAGGGCTTCTCTTTTGTCTCTTTGGAAATAAAAAGATAAACCCTTTATGCTCACTTCTACTTAAACAGTTTTCTTTTTTTTTGTGAGAAAGATTGGCTCTGAGCTAACATCTGCTGCCAATCTCCCTCTGTTTTGTATGTGGGATGCTGCCACAGCATGACTTCGTGAGCAGTGTGTAGGTCAGCACCTGGGATGCAAACCCGTGAACCCGGGGCCACCAAAGCAGAGTGTGCAAACTTAACCATTATGCAACTGGGCCAGCTCCCCAACTAACACCTTTTATAAGCTAAAAATCTGTATTCAAACTGAGGTTGGATAAATATAGGTTCTACATTAGATCCTAGAGCACAAGGGACTCTCAAACTTTAGGCAGTGAAGCTAAGCCTCATGTTCCCCATCTGAATAATAAGGAGCCTTATAATACCTTCCTCGTGTGGTGGTTGTGAGAATTTTGCAGAAGACAAAACATATTTGAAGTGTTTTGTATATAGAGCCTGGGATAAGTGAGGAGGCACCCAGTAAATGATGGGTGTTATTGTTGCCTACATTGGCAGGAGGAGAAACACAGTGAGCAAAGAAACATTAGGAAGTGAGTACCAGATCTAGCTGAGGGGTGAAGAGGTCCTAGGAAGGTAAAGCCTGTGGAAATGGGAGTGATGCTACTTTTAAAAGAAGAATTACTAATTGTACAAACAATATTAGGACAATAATATAAGAAACCAAAGCAAAGCAAAAATGATCCCAATACAATTGTTCCCTTAGATTCTAGCAGTCCTTTAAAACTTGTTCATGTTACCCACTCCTTGTTTACAAGTATACATAAAAATGTAATCATAATACAGATAGGATTTTGCATTCCCTGTTTTTTCCCTTGTGTAATTAAATTACTCATTTATCTGACACTATACCCAAAGTTGTTTCTAGATCTTTTCATTATAATTAATCTTTTAGCAATGAAATTCTTTGTGCTTATAGTTTTTGCTCATCTTTTGGGCTGTTTCTTTAGAAGAAATTTCTGGGATGAGAATACTGGGTCAAAAGATATGAGCATTTTATGTCTTTAAGGGTATTGGCAAGTGGCTTTCCAAAACAATTTCCCAGTTTGCGCTGCTACTGATAGAGAATGGATGAATGTCCATTCATCCTGACAATCTCATCAACAATGTTAATGCAGAATCTTTAATTTTCCCTCTATAATAGATGTAAAGTATGTTTTAATCTGCATTTCTTGGGTAGCTGGTAAGATTGAATATTTTCTCATGTGTGTTTCCTAACTACATTCCCTCCAATATAAAATTATTTTTTCTGGCCTTTTCCCATTTTGATGTTGGAGCACTGGAAGGGCAAAGAAGGGAACCTACTCTGCTCAGACTTTGTTCTTGGCGCTTTGAATGCATTATCTTGTTCAATCCACACAGCACCCAAGCAGGGTTGCCATCCCTACTTGCATTTTACAGACAAGAAGACTGAGTCTTGAAGAAATTAAATTGTATCCCCAAAGCTGAATTGCTGATAAGTGGCAGTCGTTAGATATTTTTTCTTATCACTTTATATGAATTTTTTGTAATATAAATATTAACTCTTTGGGGAAAATATTTTCAGCAAATATGGATGACAATCTGTTGTTTTCTTTTTTCTGAAATTATGCTATTTTTGCTCTGCAGAAGCTTAAAATTTTTCCGTGAAGTGATGGATTTGAGAGATACTGGGGTGGTAGATTGGGCCTCAGCTTCTGTTTTATTTCGGTACCAAGTTCAGTTCAGTGAGGATTAGAAGCAGCCAAGAGACAGAACTGAATGTGGATCATTTGCTAATGATTCTATAATGGAAAGTGTCTCCAAGTCTCTCTGATGATTTCCCCCAGGATGAGAGAGTGTCCCGTGAGCCTGTTAGAGGCCATCTGTGGACGAGCTGTGCTCCTAAGCTACTTGCTGGGTGGTCTCCTAGTGGTTGCTGTGTGGTCATCATATTACTGCCTTCTCCATGTCTGCCAAAGAATATAAAGAGCCCCATGAAAGACCACATATAAGACTGTTGGCCCTCCTAGTAGGACCGACAAGGATATATGGCTTATGTCCAATACAGACAGGGCCACTAGCTGTTTAGTTTAGTATTAGTTCTGTTCAAAGGAGGGACAGAATCTCAGTGAAATGGGTGGAAATGCTAAGAGACTGTAGCTATGCTGTTAGGGGTATCATTTGGAACTTTTTCAATGGCCTGGCCTAGAAATGGATGGTTTGGATTAGGATGGGGATAGTAGTGCCAGAGGACATATTTTGGAATAAAGGAATTTTAAAGATCTCCTTCTAAGGCAGAAGGACAATATGTCACATGGCCATTTGGAATATCCCAACATATCACTCAGTCTGGTCTGCCTCGTCATGAAACTGACTCCCACCCAGCTGTCAGGGGGTGTGATGTCATCCCCCAGGCCCGGGCCTGGTGGGATTGGAAGATCCAGCAGCCTCCTCATCTAGGAGGCTCAATCCAGAAAATAATTAGAAGCCTTCCAGCAGGGGAAAAGTGAACTCTTTAAGGCCAAGCCTACAGCCAACATTGCCTGGGCTGTTAAGTTCTGCCCAGCTCAGCTTTGTAGATATCATGGCAGTCTGAAAAAGAGCTTTTGGCTTTCACCCTCTTCACAGTACAAGATATTTTTCCTGACCAGTGAGAAATGGCAGCAATTTCTTGCTCTCTCTCTCTCTCTCTGAAAGAGTGATGACTGTTCTCTGATCTGGGGCAAGGCAGAATTCCCAGCATCCCAAGCTTTCCTTTTCTCAGGTACTTCAAGGACCAGCGCCTTTTGAACAAATGGCATCTGAGTAGAAACGAATTTTAGAAATGTCCTTCTCCCTTGTGTCCGTGTTACCTTCCAAAACTCTGATCTCACTGTTGGGCTTGGCTCTGATCATGGAAAGTCACAAAAGCACAGGGGCTTCATACAAAGAGAAAGCTGGAAGAAGTGTATAGGTGATGGTTGATGACATCTATTTTTCTAATGTAATTTTTTTTCGGTTGAAAACTTGAGCTTGTAGAAGAGGAAACTAACAGAAAGCTGAAATGGCTGGAACAAATTCAGTAGTGATGGCTGGGGCACCCAGAAATCTGACCCAGCTACTGAAATGAGCTGGGCTGTGAATCCTTGTGGTTAATTGGTGGGTGGCTGGTGGTTATGACACTCTCTGGGCTCCCTGAAGGGATTGGAGCCACCCCCCAACAACACTGCTTAATCATGTACAAATTATAACTTTGTTTTCACATTCCGCCTCACAAAATGAATGGTCTCCATCATCTGCCTGTAATATGTAGTCATTATTTCAATTAGCTCTGTGTTTTTTCAACTGCCACTTTTTTTATGTGCACGTCAAAGCTGATATTTTTTCTCTGAAATTCTTAGCTTTGCCACGATATAAGCCTCATTTGCTTAAGACACTTTATGTCTTAAGTGAAGTGCATTCAGGGGCTCTCTAACTTCTTTTGATGATGAGGATGGTGACTGCTGGTCAGCTGTCCCATTGCTGAAAGCCAGAACTCCCATATTCTGGATGGCAAACATCTCATGGCCTGCACATCACACCACAGGCTGATTGTAACCTTGGGACTAGTTAATCCCAAACACTGTCCATTGCAAACTCCTCTCCTGTTACTAAGATGTCCCTTTCATCTCCCAACTTCCTGCTTCCTGCATTCCTGTTATTTATAGTATACCAGGAACAAACCACTCCCAAATTTCTCAAGAGGATTTACAATTGCTACTTGCAATTCCTCACCCAGCTCACGCCTCCATCCCTTGCAGCCTGTGTTCTGCAATGACCCATCTGTCCTGCCAAAGGTGGACAGTGACACCTTTGTTCAGTCCAAAGTTCTGTTTCTCAGTCTTTGGCTTTTTCGCTTTTTCCCTGTTGGTCTCTTTTATCCTGACTCTTGGCTTCTGGGACAGTTCATTTTCTCTCCTTCCTTCTCTAATTGCTCCTTCTTGTTTCTCTTTTTTCTTGTGACACCAACATATGAGTGGTCCTCAAGTGCTTACTTCTGTCTGAACATGGTTCCTCAGTGACCTGAAGCAGAACAACGGCCAGGGCTACCACGATGTCCCTTGGGACAATGCCCACATCTCTACTTCCAGCCCCAAATCCTTCAAGCTTCAGACTCACACACTCAATCTTTTGCTTGCTTTTCACCTGCACAATCTGCTTGACACTTCAGACTCCCCATGCCTGCCACTGCACTCACCTTTTCCCCCGGCTGTGCTCCTTCTGACATCCTCATTTATGTTGATTCTGCACCAGCAATTTTTCTGCTCAAAAGCCTTCAATGGTTCTCTGTCGCCTACTAAAAATTCCAAACTTCTTAACCTTGCATCCTTGACGAATCTTATCATTATGACTCCTCAGTTCTCTTCTACGCCTACCCTATGTTACAGCCAAACTGAGGAATTTTTCTACTCCCAGGCTCTTTCGCTCTGGTTGGACCACACCACCCCTCTGTTTGAAACGCCCACTCTGTTTACCTCCACCTGGTGTAATCTCGCCAATGTCACTTCTACCAGGATGTCTTCCTGCTTTGAGGGCTTGAAGGACAAGAGGGGTCCTTGAGATCTCCTATAGAACATTGTTTGCAGTTTTCCTTCATCATTTGTGTTAGCTTTATTTTTAGAGGCATCTTTTCTCTTACAGCAGAGTGTAAATTTCTGGAGAGCAGAGATCCTATTCCCAGTTTTCAGTACCTAGGACTTTAGGAAATTATATCTTGGCTCTTCATAATATAGAGCTCCTAAATTTTATTTTATTCTTTATAATTTACTCCTCTTCTACCCCAATAAAATATTTCAAAGTGGCTTACCATATTAAACATAACTCAGAACATTAAAATAAAAATTAAAAACCAATATTAGAAATAACTTAGATCAGGGGTCAATAAACTAAAGCTCATGGCCCAATCCAGCCCATAACATTTTTGTAAATAAACTTTTATTGGAGCATAGCCACATTTATTTGTTTACATAATGTCTATGGTCGCTTCTATGCTATGGTGGCAAGGCTAAGTAGCTGTGACAGAGACTGTGTGACTTGCCAAGTCTCAAATATTTGCTATCTAGCCCGTTACAGAAAGTTTGCCAACCTCTAATTTAGATCAATGATTCTTAACTGCAGTGAGTTGAGAGAGGGAACAAAGGAATGGAAGCGAACTTGTGGACTCAGGATAATCCAGGGTAAGAATCCTCACTTTTGTAACAAATCAGTTACTGATGAGAATCTGCTCTGCTCTCAAGGTAACATTCTTGCCCAATACAAAGGTGTTTTTTAAAACTTTTTAGTCACTTCTGGGTCAGTGCCTTACTGTGGTAGTAAATCAGTGTTACTGATGAAGCTGTGCTGTATTTTTCTAGCGTGGTAGGGAAGAAAAAATTGGAAAAAAAATTGCTTTAGAGATGGGGGAAATTATACGAGGAGCTCTCAGTGAGCTAGTTATGAGAATTGAACAGTAAATTTAGTTCTTTGTTTCCTAGCTGCCAGAGCAAAAAGCACACATGACAAGTTAGGTAGTTCTCTTTGGCTAACCTATAGAAGTATACGCATTTGCTAAAAAAGACAAACTTCTCAATGCTAAAATCAAGAAGGAATTTGTTGAATTGTATCTAAGAGACATAGGACACAATATATTCAGCTATAGTTTTGTAAAGGGTCTAGCTGATATAAATTGAAATGGCCAATTCTCATTACGTTAAATTGCAATTCAGAAAGTAGGTTAGTGCGGTCCAGGGACATTGGTTGTTGATACCCTAACTTGTTATGGGAATAGAGCTCAGAGAATCTAGAGAATTGGGTAGTTAATGTGTTCCTCCATTGGAACATTAGTTGGCTCTGGCAGGCCCTGAATACAGGTCAAGTAGGTGTAGAGTTCCAATGATTTCTGGGAGGGCAGGTTTTCTGGGATGACGACTAACGAGTGATTCATAAGCCGGAGACAGGTGGCAAAACTGACATTCTGGTATGAAAACAGAGAAGCCTGGCTTCTTTGGCTTCTTTGGCTTCTTTGCCTGGCTGGCTGACCAATGCAACTCCACATGGTGATAGGTAGTAGAGATGGGCACTAGAGCAATTTTATATACCTCTGTGGGGGCAGTAAAGTAACTGAATGGATAATGATGGCAGTAAGTAAATCATGAAGTATCATTTGAGTTTATATACTTATTAATAGCTGCAAAAGTCATCATTAAAAAGTTATTGTGGAGCTCAGAAAACCGTGAATGACAAAAGTCATTGTACCTGTTTGATTATTGTAGACAGATTATAGGTGGGTTTGATTTTAAAGAACATTTGGCATCTTTTTGCTAGACCTCCAGAAAATAATGCAAATTATAAATTTGCGTGTATATTATTTTCCTATAAAAATATTTTTGAAGATAACATCAAAGCTTATATTACATTGAAAATATATGTCTTGAAATGATAAATGTTTTCCAAGGTTTATGGAAGGTTTTTGGTCAAGCGAACAGGAAATGTGAATTTCCTTTTATTTTTTATACATAGCGTACTCCAAGGTAGCAAAAATATTTGTTGGGTAATGAATAAGAGAATGATTCCATTTTAATATTTTTTTAAATCTTTTGAGAAATTCTGAAAAAGGTGGCTTCAGTGATTTAGTATTTTTTCGATCATATCCTGGAAAGATAGAGTTATAGTAGGTAAAGAAATATATTAATAAAGTGATTTTATGAACGACATTCATTAAAAAATGATTAAAATGTAATTTCTTAGTCTAGCACAGCCACATTAATCTTATTTACAGGACATTTGTTCTTCCAAGCACACTGAAGGCAGGGCTGTCTCAGGTTGAGTCTCTATGGGGTTTGCAGATTCTAACGTCTTGACATGATCCATATGGTGATAGCCAAAGAGGAGGGTAGCACTTTGTCCAGGGTACAGCTGTCATATATGTGATTTCTCAGGTATATGAAGATTTTATCCTAAGCGCAATTTAACCCCTCAGAATGTGTTTAAGTAAGGGAGTAGTATAACTAGAGCTGCATTTAGAAGCATACAACCCCCATGTATAGAAAGGATTGGAGATGGAAGTGGGAGATGAATTATGAAGTCATGTTAGCTGCCTGGGTGAAGGATGCTAATAATTTGAACTTGATTATTAGCAATTGTTGAGAAGAGTAAGGTATGTTCTGGAGATAGAGTCCATAGGCTAGATCTGGGGCTTCCCAAGTCAATGCTAACTCTGAGGTTATTGGCATGGACAATGAGTATATATAATGAAGTCAAGTACTGAGGTGGAGTACATTGAGAGAGTGGACAATGAAAAGTGGGAGGGGGTATCAAAAGTTGAGTTTGGACTATTTTGAGATACCTGTGAGACAACCAAGGGAAAACACCAAGTTTTTAGTTCTGAAGCCTTGAAACCTTGAAGAAGAGGCTGGGCTGGAAATACAAATTTGGGAGCTGTTTCATATATTTGGAATTTAAAGCAATAGGAGTGAACGAGATTGTCTAGGGACAGAATATAATGTGAGAAGAAAAGCGTGTCCAGAACAAACAGCAGACATTTGATCCTGTCTAAAACGTCCATGAAACATTTGGTCCATAAGATATTTGATCCATGGCAAAAGGTTCTTGACATCTGGTCATATTTAGTCTGTCCAAAATGTCCAAGGACACATTGGGTCCACATCAAAAGGTCCCTGATATTTGGTCACATTTGATTTTGTCCAAAACGTCCATGGAGACATTTGGTCCACTCCAAAAGGTCCTTGATATTTGGTCCTGTTGAAATCCTTTTGGCATGGATCCAATATGCTCATGGATGTTTTGGACAGGACCAAGCATCCTGCAAGAGTCCAGGACACTTAATACCAGGTGGAAGAGGAAGAGCCAGGAAAAGAGATCAAGGAATAGCCACAGAGAGAAGATAGCAAAACTGAGGGTCAAAGTGTAATGTTAGCAAGCCAAGAGAAAGAAGAAAGGAGTGAGTGGTCACATTCCTTGAATGCTGCTGAGAATGATGAAGATGAAAAAAGTCTCATTCAATCAAGCAATGTGAATAATTTTTATCAAGAGGATGGTTTTTAGTGTGGGCAGATTTCTGATTGGAGTGGATTGCAGAGTGCATGAGAGGTAAAGAAGCTGAAGCCAAATGTGTAACTTTGAGACTCATGGCTATACAGGGTCCTAGAGGGAAAGGATAATAGCTAAAAAATGATGTGGGCGCAAGTTTTCCCCAGACTTCCAGGTAAAAGACACTAGAGCATATTTGAGTGATGCTGGAGGGGATCTGGAAGGTTGATGATACTGCAGAAAGAGGACTTGTTGGCAGGGTTTCTAGAGGATTGGAGGATTTGAGATGCAGGGTCCATGTGTAAGTCTTGGCCTTTGAAAGTAGAAGGGACGTTTCTTTATTATAATTGAAGGGAAGGGCAAATGGTTGCAGACATAGCTTTCGGTGTTAGAAGGGTGTATTTAAATGGGCATTGTATAATATTTATAAATAAATACTCAGGTTATGATCATGATTTATGAACTCCAATAAAAAGGAGGAAGACTGGCGAAGTGTAAGTTGGAAGTAATTCTACGTAAACATCAGTTTGAGTGCTCCTATTTTCACATCTCCTTCAAACAGAAGTCTTCAAATGAAAACAAATGGATCTTTCCTTGCATCTGTACTTCTGTCGAGTGGTTATTATATTGTTGTTGGTTCCTCTTTTCTCTTTGGGCTCTGATCTGCAATACATCAGTTTTCTATAATCCTAACAAATGCAGGAAAAATCATTCTCCGTACACAAACTTTCGGTGCTCATAAAGATATTCATTTGTAATATTAGAGCTGTCACACGCCTTCTCCTTCATCTGGCAGTGCAATTTACTTCTACCTGTAGTTGTAAAAAAGAACAAACTTAATTTTACTCTCTGCTTTTCTGACAATTTTAAAGTTATATAAAAGTAACTTTGCCTCCTCTGGCAGTTCCAAAATATTGTCAGGCAACCAATCAGTCAAGAGTAATGAGATTGTCTTTAAAGTCAATGATTTTTTTCTTTCGTTCCTGTAACAGCAAGACAGCTGCAAAATGATATCCTAATTTCAGATCCTATTGGGTAGAGTCTTTCAAGTTCCTTCTGGCTCCTCTTGCTCATACACAGGTAGACTTGGTCACAGCAAAGTCAGATTCTGGAACCTTTTTCCCTGCCTCACCAGCTTTCCACATATAGCCCATTACTTTCTGTGTCTGACCCTGTATTCTGCTTATCTCCAGTTGTCTTACACATCATAATAATAGTAATTGCCAAGATTTGTTTGAATAGTATTTCATAGGTTTATAGTTATAATTTTCAAGACTTTTTCACATGTTCCTCTTGACAGCCTTTCAAAGGAGAATAAGTAATGATTATTAGTTATCCCCATTTTCTGGATAAAGCTTCTGAGGCACAGAGAAATTAAAATGATTTGCCCAAAGCTACAGACCTATGACTGCTAGGGCCAGGACTTGCACCCAAATATTCTGTTTTCAGGTATCCTCCGTTTTTTCCATAACGTGATCGATAACACAGAAACTTCAGGAACAAATAGATTGAGATTCAAATTCCACCTTGGACTCTCTGAGCTTCAGTTATTCTGCCTAAAAACATAGAAAAGTAATACTGAATTTATGTGATTTTTTCCCTAAGGAGCAAATGAGATAACGTATATAAAGTCTCTGGTAAAATACTGGCATACAATAGGGCAAAATGCTCTTTTGTTGTCATGTTAATAATAATTGAACTGATAGCACTCAAGGGCTAAGAAACCAACACAGAACTGTGAGTATTTGCATTCAGACATACCTCTTGGGAGGATTCTGGTTTTGGCCTCCTTTTGGTTATAGCAGTACTCTGAGTCAGTTTTCCTGTGTGAAAATCAGGGGTAATTGGATGTAATTATACCTATGCTTTGGCATTTCATCAAAGATGAAATGATCCTGACCCATTTCGAACAAGTGGTGCATCTCCTTGCAAGGCAGCCATGCTTGACTCCTCCTGACTTCGTCCTTTTACCTGTTCTCTACTATATTCCATCATTCCATGCAGACATTGAATTGAAGAGCTGACAATCTTTCCTGATCACAGTGGAGATGGTTATGTAGTAGACATTTAAGATTTGTTTGAATTCCTATCATTCTCTCTTCATAATAATACACCATTTCTTTTTGGATTATTAAACCCTTTCATGAGTTGTCTCGGTGGAAGTATTGTTTCTGGTTCCTGGTTTCTACTGTGGAAGCTGAAGTTTCCAGACTTTTCCTCTCCCCATATCCTGATACCCACACTTGACAAGTCTGCCACTCTGGGGGTGGGTGGGAGTCTTTGAATCCTGAACACATGGTACTGGATGGAAGGAGCAGCTGGCGTCATTCATTCATCATGGCGGTGCTCTGCTGCTCAGGCTCACCTTGTGCTGGAAGCATGACTGTGGAGCCTGTCCCTAGCCCTCTGGAGTGCCTATGCTTTCCATCCATTCTCAAACATCCTATCAACTCTCCAAGCCCTCTGATATCCTTCTAATAAGTTCCCTCTTGTTAAGGCCATGCAGAGCTGGTTTCTCTTGTTTGTCACTGAGAATCATAATTATGTTTTTCATAATTGGTGGAGGTCATCTGATCACTCCACAGCAGTGTTGTAGTGGAAAAAGAAAGGTGTTAAAGAAATGAAAATTTGTATCCATAATAGTTAGAACGTGGTAATAGTTAGACAAGTTATTGGAATTGATTCTTTGATCTAGTCAGCATGATGTCTTGGAAAGAGTCAGGGGACCTGTGCTTGAGTTCTTTTTCTGCCAGTAAGTAGCTATGTGGCCCTGGGCAAATCCTTCCACATTCCTGGGTCTTGATTTTCTTACCCATAAAATACAGGACCAGAAATGGAAAAGCACTAACTTTTCTTTCATTTAAAAGGTCTATGATTCTAAGCATTGTTTAAAGATCGACTCTGTGCCAAATGTTTGCAAGTTGAGTTGGTTATAGAAGAAGTGAGGCCTCCAGAAACTTGCAGTTTTATTGTGAGGACAGCATACAATTATAAGAAGAAAGTACAGAGTATTTCAAGGTGGAGTATGGAAAAATACACCAAAACGGATGGTGCTGGACGTATGCACTGCAGACATTCTGAGTTGGAGTCACTGAGAAGGGCCTCAGAGAAGAGAGTACCCTTTAAGTTAAGTCCCAAAGGACAAATCATATACATGGCTGATATAAAAGGACAAAGAATCTCCTTTTAGGAAAGGTGTGGCTGAGAATCAAGAATGAACTGCGTGTGTTTAGGGGCAGATGTGGAGATCAGCTCATTTTTTTTTTTTTTTTTTTTTTTTTGGCTTTAGTGGTTGATGATATTGGGACCATATTGTGACGTTCTTAACTACAGAAGGAGAAATTTTGGCTTTGTCCTATGGCCAATAAAGAGTAAATCACTTCATCTTCTAAAGCAGGACAATAGCACGGGCAGGTTAGTATTTTGGAAAGATCACTTTGGCACTTCTGCTAGATGGATTGGACCTTGGAGAAACCGGGGGCAGGAATATCAGCTAGAAGCCTGTTGTGATGGTCCATGTATAAGGAAATGTGGGTGAGATGTAGGATAGGGCTGGAAACAAGAGGATGGATATGTGAAGAAGAACCAACTGAATTTGTAAACCGCAGATGAAGGATACAAATAGAGAATTAAAAGGGATTATACTTCCTATTGGTTGGAAAATTCTTTTAAAATGTAAAGCAGATCGTATCATTTCTCCTCTCAAAACCCTCCAATAGCTTCCAATGATACTTGGTAATAAACCCGTCTTTACTGTGGCCTACAAGAAGCTACATAACTGGGCCCCTGGCTGCCTCTGACCTCCTTCCTATCACAAGCTCCTGGTGGCTCAGCCGTACCAGTCTCCTTCCTGTAGCCTTCTTACCCAAGGGCCTTTGTCCTTGCTGCTTGTACCCTTTATCTGGAATGTTCTGCCCCAGATGTTTGCATAGCATTGCTGTTTTATCCATACACACCTCTACTCAAAAGTTACTTCTTCAGAGAGGATTTCTCTTACCATCTTATGTTAATTGACAGCATCTGTTGCTGTCTATCCCCTTACCCTGCTTTATATATTTTCATAGCAACGCATATGACAATATAGCTCGTATTCCTTTGCTTTTTGTCTCTCTCTTCTGTCGGCTTAATGAGGAAGACTTTGTCTGCATATTGTCTACCACAGTGTGGCACTTTGTAGGTGCTCAATAAATATTTCTGAATGAATTGCAATTGGCGGGTACCAATTAAATTGTCCAAGAAAATTGATCTAAGGATGGAACATCCTGAGTTTGGTTTTGTAATGTGAAATGAGATTTTGGTGCCTGGCAGTAAAAATATTTTTCTATTATTTTGAAAATGACATACTTTTTTCTCCAATGAATTAACTCCTCTCCCTAGCCATCCCCCCAAAATAACTTTTAAACAGTATTTTGATGCTTACAGTAGAAAAAGCACACCATTTTGATCCTAATCAGGGATCAAGGACTTTTAAATAATTTGTTAAAATTCATTTTCAGTGGTGCCCTGAGCTTTTAAACAAGGGGTTAATTTGAACAAAAGGAGATAAAGGTGAGGCATGTTAATTGAATGTCCTATCTATCTGTCCATTTTAATATAAAAATCAATTTCTAAAGTACAGTTGTAAGGGAAAGTGATTTGTCTAATTTATAGACCAGACTGTGTTTCCCCGAAGCTGACACCACCCCCACTCCCTTGGTTTCTTGGCAGCCCGGCTCTCTGAAAGGGCCAATTCACTCATCTTTCTGGAGACATTTATGTCACCAAAGCTCCCTCACTGTCATGGCAGCAAACAGCACATGTATTTCCTTATCACTTAAAATATAAACACATAGAACATCCTCTTGTTAATTTGCAGCATCTAAGCAACAAGCATAGGTATTTGGCAACCCTGGAAGCAAGTGTCGATCTCGCTCTATCCTTGTCCAACATAATCAAGTGAAAGCAACCCTGTAAATATGTAAAACCCATGAAGTTATATTGGAAAGAACAAGTTGGAGCAAAGCCCCTCAGGGTGAATGAAATTGTTGGTCTCTCGCCAATGCTGTTGCCTGATTCCCGGTTGTTACAATCCCCTGGGCCAGCACAAGGTGGTAGAGGCGGAGGTGGTGGAACCAGGAAGTGGAGACACGGCATCTCTGTTTCCTTCACTATCTTGAGGCTGCCAAACACTGGCTATCGGAAAACCACAAGTCGAGGTGTGGGTTGTGTGGAAGGGTTGCATGTCTAGGATTCAAGGGGAATCAGAAACTCCAGTCACGTGTCAGTAAGATCTTCAACGAATCAGAAGGATCTCATGTTTGGGTCCTGCTCAGAATGCCACAGTTGTATAAACCCGGCTGCTGATGCAGATCTAGTCCAAGGATAATATGAAAATGGAGCTGATAGTCAAGTCCTTGATTTGGGGGGTTTTAGATTTTCACTTGAAAAAATAAAGTCCCTTATTTTAACAGACCCCAACATCCTCCAGATTAGCCTTCAGGATACTGTCTGGTCTCAGTGGAAAAGCTTTGCTGGTGCTTTAGAGAATGCATTCTCTGTGGGGTGCTGGGCAATAACATTCTAAATAGCAGCAGGGTTCTTAGTAAGGAAGCGGATTGCATTATTGCTGCTAGGGGATGAGGCCATGACCCCAGAGGAGGGAGCAGTGGGAGATACAGGGAAGGGGCAAAGGGAAGTTGCTTTAACATTCCATTCAAATATAATACCACCAGAGTATCTGAAGGGTGACTTTCTTTTAAAGGACAAATAAATAAATGCTTGTTAGACTGTAAACATTTACCTTAAAATACACAGCCTCAAATGGCACTTTTACATCTCGGGAACTATTGGAAGTACGACTGCAGCATGGTGTGGTTGGGCAATGTTTGCTTTCTCTAGACATTGATCTTTGTCTGCAGTAGTTTATGGGCCATATTCACTTTGCCAGGTCCACAGTTGATTAAACTTTTGGTGTAGGAGACGGAACTCCAGGCTTGGAGGCAGTAGGCTCTTGTCCTAGATTTTCCACTAATGATTGTGTGACACTCTGTAGGTGTCTTAACATCTCTGAGTCTTGATTTACTCATTTACATAGGGGGTCTGGTTTTCAATCTTTCTTTGGGGATGAACCCTAAAAAGAATTTGCTAAAGCTGTGGATTCCTCTCTCTGTATGTGCATGTGAACACACATATGCTAACAGATTTGGAGTGGTTCACGGTCCCTAAAGCCCATTAGGACTCTGAGGTTAAGAGCCTCTGGACTCGATCATTCTGCTTTCTTCCAAAACTACTATGGCATCAAATATAAATCACATATTTGAATGCAAAACAATTTTATTAAGTGTTTATTTGTAACCTGCTGTCTTACAATTGCACTTCCAACTAGATTTTCCATTTATTATTAGTGGGACTGATTGTTTCCTGAACCAGGCAGAAAGGAACGATTCCCAATTACCTGAGGGTCCCAGGGGGCTGATTTCTAGGGAAGTTTATCGTATGTACAATAGGTACATTATAAATATAACTAAATGGAGGCCAGTGTGCTGGTCCCTACTGTTGTATCTCCACACCTAACTACTGGCTAATATCTGCCACCGCTGGAATTGGCTTGGTTACACATTTTCCAATAAGTTAATTGTTTAGCAAAGAGTTTACACATTGATTATAGATTGATTAATGGCCATTGACAAACATACACCTCTTGAATTTCACTCAATCACCATTTTCATAAGCTCTACCACCTGTGATGAAAGGATAATGATTTACTTAAAAAAATAAAACAACTATTAACCTCTAGAATCAGAGCACAAACAAAGATAAATGGAAAATTTGCCAATTAACATCTCAGTGTACTAGGTAAGATCCAAGACTTAGGAGTCATGTGGAGCTGAGTTCAAATCTCATTTCTACCTCTTCCCAGATCTGTAACCTGGGCAACTGTGTAACCCTTGCTTTGTTCATCTGTAGAATGAGATAACAACGGTACACAACTCAGAGTATTGTGATGAGGATTAAATAAGATAATACATCAAAGTGCTTACTGCTCGCAGTGCTCGCCATACAATCTCATTACTATTACCTTCATTATTTTTTATTATATCTGCGATAATGAAAAGAAAACTACTGTCACATTGAAATCATTCAGCAAATAGTTGTTCACTATCTGCGGTAGGCTATGCCTACAAGACATTGTGCATAGAGCATTATTTCTGCTCCCAAGAACTCATTCTGAACTGAACTGATTTGCTTACACCTTGATCTCATCTGCATGATAATGAGGACCTTGAGGGCAGGCACCATGTCTTATTTGGCTTTCATCTTTAGTTCAATAAACAACTCTGCAACAACTCGGGAACAGCCTCTTGCCAGTCACTGTGAGCTGCCTAGAGGGTAACACCCAAGCTTCCCCCTAGCCCTTCATGAACCAGTCCCTGCTTCCTTCTCAGCCATCTCTCCTCTCCTCTCTTTTGTATATTAAGCTCCATCCAAACTACTCTGTCATATCTAATGAATCCAATGATCTGTTCCATGTCTTCTAGACTTGGTACCTGTGGTTTTCCTGGTCTGCACTGTCAATGACTTTCTTTCCTTTGTTAGTAAGTTAGTAATTAGGTATCTATTGTGCACCTACTATGTATGATGTTATGGATTGAATTGTATCCCTCATGTTGGAGTTCTAATGCCCAGTACCTCTGAATGTGACCTCATTTGGAAACAGGTTCTCTACAGAGGTAAACAACTTAAAATGAGGTCTTTAGGGTGGGGCTTAATCCAACATGATGGATGTCCTTCTAAAAAGGAGAAATTTGGACATAGACACTCAGAGACGAAAGATGATGGGAAGACTCGCAAGAAGAACGCCATGTGAAGGCAAAGAATTTGAGTGATGCATCTATCAGCCAAAGAACACCTGAGGCTACCAGAGTTAGGAAGAGGCAATGAGGGATTCTCCCCTATAGGTTTCAGAGTTGGCATGGCCCTGCTGATACCTTGATTTCAGACTTCCAGCCTCCAGAACTGTGAGACAATAAGTGTGTATTATTTTACGCTACTCAGTTTGTGATACTTTGTTATGGCAGCCCTGGGAAACTTATGTACCATATGCCAGAACCAGTTAGAAATATAGAATCATAACCGTTTAAAATAATACTATACTTTTACATCTTCTTTCTCTTATGTGTGAATTAAGGATGATGACACACAACTTCGGTTTCTGTCAATGGGCTAAGGAAATAGCAGGGCACACAACACATACCGATGGATGGAGTAGAAGCAACATTGGGCTGTGAAACAAGCTCTGATTAGAAGCTATGAACCATCTGAAAAGCTGAATCTCTCTAGTTCTCAGTTTTTTACCCCATCAAGGAAAGGGCTGGGTCATATGGTTTGTCTTCCAGATCCCTTTGGAATCAAACATCCTATGATGCCGTATTCTGGGTCAAGCATTTTGAAATTGTGAAGTTTATTTTGAATAATTGTATATTCACATGCAGTTGTAAGAAGTAATACAGAGGAATCCTGTGATCCCTTTATCTAGTTTCTCTAAATAATAACATCTTTCAAAGCTATGGTAGTTGTGTAGTTTTTAATATAAGCTGTACTTATTGGAATGGTTGAAGACATTTTTCACAGGCTGTTCTGTTTACCTACCTGGCTTAAATAAGATACTGAAACCTGGCCTCTGATCATTTCTGTGATAATATTCTTGGTTTCTTTGTTTTATTAACCATATTATCTATTGGACTTTGTCCTGCTTAACTGTGCTTTGATCGAAGTAACTGTAGGAATGAAGACATTAGTCACCTTTTCACCACTTTCTAGAAAAATGTGCCTGGGAGCCAAGGTACATATTCTCATTATGGCCTGCTGCTTTTGTAGTAATAACATAAGGCAAATATCAATAGTAATAATCAGGACTTGTCAAACGCTTAGTATATGTCAGGCCAGCCTCAGGCTAAGTGCTTGAGAATCATCATCTTATTTAATTCTCAATCCTGTGATGTAGATACTATTATTACAACCACTTTACAGATGTGAAAATTGAGGCCCAAGGTTTCCAATGGATGGCTATGACTTGGATTTGAAAGTAGATTTGAGTCCAGAGTGTGATTTAACTGCCATGCCACAGTGCCAGTGAGTAAATGTTAACTCATTCACAAGTGTTATTCTTTAGTTAAACTTTTAAACTGAACCTAAGACATCTCACAAAGTTCTGCCATGACAGGCAGCTTGCATTGTGACTGTTTGGGCACAGGGGTACTTCTTTCCTGCTGAGGCCCCAGGACGAGGAGCAGAGAAAAGCCCTGGTCAGTGCTTCCGGCTCTGCAGATAAGCCTGGGATTGAGGAAACGGAAGAGGAGAAGGGGGTGAGTGTTTAGAGCTACAACCTCCTTCCTCTCTTCACCTTGGGCTCTGTTCTGACCCACAGCCTTACTTCCCTTTTCAGAATGGGAAGAGAGTTTCCACCTGCCTTTATTCTTGTTGGTAATCAATTATGCTAAGGAGCCATTTCTTTCAAAGGTCTTACAAAAGAACCCCAAACCATGTGCAGTAGGCTGGTGTCTAAATTATTTATATGGTTTGTGTTGCCTTGTATTAATGACCTTGCTGGTTAAAAACACCATAAAATGACTCATAGGGTGGTGTGCTGTTAAGGATCGACTCATGCTAATTAGCCACTTTCATTTTATTTATCAACATGGTTCAGAACTGGGGCAAAAGGCAACCCATTTTAAAATGTTTGTATTTTTCCTCTTGGTAGTTGCATTTTTAAACCTTTATTCATTTGCTCTGGGGTAATTTACAGACCCTTACCTCTCTTCTTTCATTTGTTTGACAACTTTCCTCTTGTCTTTCTTGGTAATTTTTTGTCATTTAGCCTGGTCATATTTATGCACATTTTCTACGTAGTATTTCTGTAAATTTTATCCTCATGAGTCTAAGAAGAAACTACGATGACCAGGTTACATTCTGTTCCACAGACCATGTCCAAAATAGCCTTAATGTAAACACAAATAAGGTCACGTCAGAATACGTAGTCTGGGATGACGTCGGATTAACAATCCCCTCTTCAGAATCTTTGGGGAGATCTCAAAGATGTCTTCCCCTGTGTTCCTCATTTCCTAGGGTGAAGGGAACCCTAAGAAGCAAGAAGATTATTGCTAAGGTCTGATTCGTGAAGAATCAGCAGCCGCTAACTGCAGTTTGAAGTGGTTAATGAATAGCTAGCACCGGCCTGGCTGTGCTGGAGGAAATGGGATGAGGGAGAGGTGTACTTTGAAGGAAGTGGCGAGGCCTGGGGCATGGGCATCGTTGTCAGCAGTGTGTGGGAATGCCTGATAATGTAGACAGTGGGGAGGAGCTGGAGAAACATAGAGGGGGGCACCAAAGACCTCCCAGCTGACCTCTCCTTTCCGCTGAGAGTGGGTGCTAGCTCCCACAGCCCCAATGTGTACTTCTTCTCAGCCACCCCTTTTCTTATTTCCTTCATCTTATGTGACTCCACTACTATAGTATCCTTGGAATTTGACAGCCCGGTTTACAATGCAGCTGTGGGGAAAACATCTGCCTTAGCAAAGGCTTATTCACTCACTGCCTTGGATAGCCGAAGCAAGGCCTAGAGTTATTTGGAGCCAGTTGCTTCTACATTCAGCAGCTGAGTAAAGGCCTTAAAGGTCTTGTTTTGATTTTGTACCTGCACGGGGTAAACAGGACTGTTAGTTTGAGATATATTTCTAAGGTAATGGAGGGCTGTGTTTGAAAACTCAGGTATCTCCTTAGGGCTGTGTTTTAAGCATTTATTACAATTAACTCTCCTGTCAAACATATAAAATATTTATAAGGTCTATGGGGAAAAAAATTCTTTTTGTTTGTTAAGGTGTTAAATAAGACATATGCTCCATTTGTAAATATTAAAGGAAGAGCCCAGATCAGGTTTGGAGTTGAATTTGGTTCTGTTTCATAACCTGCAGCTCTTGTTGGGATAAGAGATCCAATGTAAAAGTAATTATAATAGACCTTTCCCCAAAAAATATCAGTGCCACTCCCTAGATTATGAGAGACCCAAGATAATTTACACAGTGCAATGCATAAAGCTTACTAATGGTTATTCACTTAGATGTGCAAAATACAAAAGGCTCTAGGTTAAAGCAATGGCAATGAATCATTTATGAGATATTATCTACTGAGATGGATTGGGTCCATCTGCTATAGCTGGAGAGTTTTTTGTTGTTGTTGTTTATATAACTTCACTTCACTTTGTTTACAGTATTCAAAATGAAAGAAGGATTAGGGCAGATAAGCAAGGGATTTTTCAACACGCAGATAATTGGAGTTAGAACTTTTCTATATAAAAGTCAAGTGCTATCCCTGTGACCTGGAGAAAGCACAAAAAAATAAAGCCCCAAAGAGCAAGAGGATGAAGCACAAGTCTAAAGGTGTCCATTGATATTCTAAGGGTGCAAAGTCTGCTTTTGGTTTTCCATTGAGCTGTCTGGGACTTGTTCTTTTCTGCCCTCTGATGAGACATAGACCTGTTGTACAAGATACACTGTGGGAACTGGAAAGTCTGAAAATCATGTAAACGAAAAACATTTCTGTGTGCAAGACTAAATCCGTTAAATGAGAGACTAGCACTGCCCACCGTCAGTTCCCAGCAGACTCTTAAGTTCAAAATGTCTGCTTAGAAAGGATGCTGGGTACAGTCAGATTTTCCCCCAACATTCAACGAGGAAGGGAGAATGCCTAGCAGAATGGAACTTGCTTGTACACATAGACTGGCTACAGGTTGGTACCAAAGGCAAAAGATACAAACGGTTGAAACAGAGTATATTTGTCCTCATTTGAGTTCTCCGTAAAGGTTCATCAATAATTTATAATTTATAATTATTTAAGGTCACAGGCCTTATATTTCTCTTTATCCTTTGTAGGGTTGGCTCGACATATAATAAATTCTCTACTGATATTAGCTAGTTCTGCTTTTTAAACGTGGTGACTTAAATGACCTATTTCCTTAATTTAATTGTGGAATGTCTGGAAGAAGTTATTTATTGGGTAATTTTTGAGATTTGTTCCATTGATTAGCATACAGTGGGGCCCAGACACTTCTAGTCTTCTCTCTACATTTTTTCATGACCATATATTAACACCCTAAGCAATCATTTCATTACATGACTGAGAAAGAGGGAGGATGACTAGATTACAGCAAATGTATCCCACAACTGGAAAAATAGCCTACCGTACATGTTTAACTGTTTCTTCTTTAAGTTTATATTAAACCACGGCACTTTTTTAGTTGATAGCCTACAGAGGTCATATAGGGAGTGACCAAAAGATCAGAAGATATAGACACCACCTTTTACAAAGGAGAACATGACAGACAGCTGTACATTTGAGATTAAGCAACTGAGGAGGAATAGACGTGTCCTGAGCAATTGAGGAATAAGAGCTCAAGCCAGGGGTTCAGAAGAAATGAATACAACACAGAGGACTGAGTAGTAGACTGGCTGGAGATTGCTCTCAGGCTCTCTATCAAGAGGTGGGGACTTGATTTCGTAGTATCCCAGGTGGGAGGAATGGTATGTGATAAAGGTGGCAAGAAAGTAGGGAAGACATGTGGCAGAGGATAAAAAAGCTCGAGTCTGCAGGAGCAGAAAACAGCATGGCAGGCGAGAGTTATGGGGTCGGGGGATGAGTTGAAGGAAGAGACAGGGCAAAGTAACAGCTGGTTTAATGTGCAAAGGTCACATGGCTCTATCATAACTCCAAAATTGCAGATTAGCAAAGGAATCTAAAGCTGAAACCAATTTGTGACTACTTTGTTTTGGAATGGGACTGTAAAACATGAGCCCTTGAACAGTTGTATCTGTATTTTAAATTTTTTAAATAAGAGGGAAACTTGACCTCAATGTCAGAGTTAGGAATGGTGAATATTTATTTAGAAAATGGTCTCTCCATTTGGGCTGAGTGGACTGCACTCAGGTGTTGTGCCATGTTCTCCTCTCTAGTAGAGACAAGTGTGTGATGTACGAGAGGAAGTGGTGCCTGGTCAACTGAAATAAAAATTAAAAGCCTTTTGTCTGAGTATTGATGCGTCTAAGTAGATTAAAAAGACAGTCTTTACCTTTAAAAATCTTGTCCTCTACAGGGTGGTGAGAGAAATGTGCATGTGTTACTAAAGTAGAAGTAGAAAGTGATCCACATTCCACGAACAGTGTTAAAGGAAACCAGAAGGGCAATTGCATTGTAAGAAAATTGACAGAATGAATATAGACAAAAATATTGTACTATAGTTATGTAATGTGATAAATATCGCCACACTGGCAATCATATAACGATATATAAATGCATCAAAGTAACACACTGTATACCTTAAACCTACACAATGTTACATGTCAAATTTATTCAATGAAAAGGAAAGAAAATGAACATGGAACAGACAGTCCTAAAACCAGGATTCAAGCCCCCACTTGGGTGGTTACAAATGGCTGTTCTGGGTGGCTGCTGGAAGAAGTTTGAGCAGGCGCCTCCTGACATTCTGAAACCTCTACTCTCATGAGACTCACCTCTAAATAAGAACACGGTTTTTACATGAGCTTCTCATAAATTGGGATATCTATTAGTGAAAGGGAGATTTCTGGCTGGTACCACTTAAAAATTCAACAAGGAGTGAAAAATCCAGATGCTGAAAATACTGAGGTAAATTCGTTAAAAATAAGGAGGCATTTTGACTTCTCTGGAACTGTTGGTCTTTGATGAATAAGGTACTTGTCTTTTCGTGGTGCTGGTGGTATTGGTGTTGGTGGTGGGAGGTGTTCCATTCAGCTTTTATATAAGACTTGTTTTGGGAATAAGCAGATCCTTATTTAGGGGGAATTAGAATATATGTCCCTTGCAGGTTAAAACAAAGAGGAGGACTCTATCTTTTTGCTGCTTTGATATTGATTATTGTGATGGCAACTTTCTCTAATGAGGATGTGTCTCCCCTTCTTTTGAAAAACCCTTGGCAGGGGCCAGCCCGGTGGCACAGTGGTTAAGTGCGCACGTTCTGCTTCCTCAGCCCGGGGTTCACGGGTTTGGAACTCAGGTACAGACATGGCACTGCTTGGCAAGCCATGCTGTGGCAGGCGTCCCACATGTAAAGTGGAGGAAGATGGGCACGGATGTTAGCTCAGGGCCAGTCTGCCTTGGAAAAAAGAGGAGGATTGGCAGATGTTAGCTCAGGATTAGTCTTCCTCAAAAAACAAACCAACCAACTAACCCTTGGCAGTGCTGAGAGAAAGGAGTACAGGGCCACTTGCTGTGGCCACTTAGGTGATGTCTTTACTCAAAAAATATCTCTCTGCCACAGTGCACCAGGGACCCATAAAGAACAACTTAGTCAATCTTTTAGATTTAGGTATTGAAACCCATGTCAAATTGCCTGTTACCTGAAAGGGTATATCAGCTAGGTTGCATTCAGTTGTAAGAGTCAAAAACTCATCTAGCCATAGTTTCAACCAAAAATTATTCATTGTTTATAAGAATTTGGAAGTTAGGTCACCTGAAGCTTGCTTCACCTGCTCTGAGATGCTATAAAGTCTTTTCCCACCTTTCTGGATTATCATCCTCATGGCATTGGCTTTTTATCTTTATAACAGTTTTCTCATGGTTGCAAAATAGTGTCTGTGGCTTCACGCCTTACATTCTCACACCATGTCAAAGGCAGGACACCAGGCAGTGAGAGCCAAAGGGATTTCCTTTTAACAGAAGGCCTCCTACCTCTTGTGGGGATAGAATCAGTCACATACAAGGGAATCTGGAAAGTTGAGGTTTTGAAAGAAGAAAACAATCTAGTTCAATCACGATTCATCAGGAAGAAGGGAGAACGGCTGTGGAGTAAATCTCTAACAGAGGGATGTGTGATTCTCTTTATGCCTTGGGCGGATTTTCTTTTTTTAATGACATTAGTCTTAGGAAATGAACACAAAATATGTGAGAATGATGTGACGCTGCCAATGTCCCTGAAGGCTCATGGATATCAGGATTTGGGAACAAGGGCGCAAATGGAAAGGGAAGATAGAGAATGCAGAAACCGAGATTGAAGAGGTTGAATTCAGCGTTTCTTGGGTCCCTTCTAGTTCTAACACTGGGGTTCAACAAAGTGGAGAGGCACCAAGTATTCTTTTTCTTCTTTCTCATTTTGCCAGTGCCTTGTTGTAGACATTAAATTTGTGATCTCTATAGTTACATGGGAGTAATTGGTAGAGGCGCCTGCTGCACAGCTCATTTTGGGCCCCTGTTTCTAGGAACTGGGTAGGTATGTTCTTACAAGAATACATTCTTTGTATTTTGTTGATATAATGGCAGCCAACTAAAAGCATAGAAAGCATAGTTTCAGGCTGTCTCTACTTAAACATGTAGGACTTCAAGTTTCATTTGGCCTGGGACTCCCGATGCCAACCAGCCACCTATGCTCTGAAGACCCTCCCTTGAGATAGGGAGATGATCTGACTTTAGGGTGCTCATCAGCTTTGCCTAATTTCTGTGTAGAGCAACCAAATCTTATGCAAAGACATGTGTGCCAACATCAGGTCATCTTACTTCTCTGTCTGTTTCTTTATCAGTTCAGTGGGAAATCTTGCTGTAATTACCTCAAGGGGTTGTTGTGAGAAGAAAATGAGATAATGTATGAGACAGTTCCTTTGAAACACTGTGTGGATAGCATAATTATCAGATTGCTGCTGATGATTCAGAGTGTCTGCAGACCTGGACGGTGATGGATTTGAGGTACCACTCTCTGTTAGTGTAATTTCAATGTTCACCTCTATTTTGTTTACTCTTAGCTTTCTTCTTTTCTTTTTTTCCATTTTGGCCTCAAATGCTTCTCCTCTGTCTCAGGTTCTTTGGGCACTGGATAAAGCTCTGTGGACAATCATCATTCCTCCTGATCTTCACAAGGACTCTTTATCTGTTTCTATTAGCAATTTCACATATACTTATGGGAGAGAATTGGTGCTATCATTTGATGTGAAAGCATGGTGAGGAAGGTTAAGTAATTGTGAGATGAAAAAAACCCGTCATCTTGCAGGTGAAGAAGTTATATCCTAGGAATGAGTAAGGCAGGTCTGCAGATATTTAAATGCTCTCCTCAGGAGATATATTGGGGGCACTGAACACACCACTGGACCAGGAGTCATTAGGAGTGGGCAGAGTGCTGGCTCCATAAATAATGTTCTGGTTGTGACTTAGCAAGTCCCTGGGCTTCCATGAGCCTCAGCTTCTTCATGTGCAAGATGTGGAATTCTCAGAGTGCTGGTTAAGAACCAGGAGAGAATATCTTATCAACCAGATTATCCCTAAGACATCATTCTTCCAAACTAAAGACTCATGGTCTGCCCATTGTCCTCATCTTTATGATTGTGACCCTAGTCTAAACCATGTGTGGAACATATTAGACTTGAAGGGGCCTTAGAAAGCAACTGTTTGACCTCTTCTAGGATGTATTCATGGTCATAGAGACAGCAACAAAATGTCTAGGCTTTGAATCAAGAACTTCTGACTTCAAATCCGCTGTGCTTTCCATTGCAGAAGACTAGGGAATCTTTTTCAAAGGAGAGATCTCTGGGAACATGAATGCTTTTGTTTCATAGAACATTTGTAAATTTTAAAAATTTCCCTCTAACGAAGCTTATAGAGAAATGGAAAGGAAATCACCATATGTGCGATGGTTTGTGTGAATGTATGCATTGGAGAGGTCATCTAAAAGGACATGCCAAATGTTCAATAATATGAGAAAAATCAAGCAAATTGTATCACATCCCCTTAATAGAATGTTACGCAGCTTTTAAAGATGATGTTTGTAAAGATTATTTAGCAAGATGGAAAATGCTTATTTTATAATATTAAATGAAAAAAGTAAGACAAAATTTTATAAATACCTTAATTATAGTTATGTTAAATATGTATCAGAAATACTGCAAAGCAGTATATCAACATTCTAATAGTGTGATGGGATTATAGATAATTTTTGCTTTACTTTTTTTGCAGCATAGTTTCATTATATTTATCATAAATTTTTTTTTAGTCAATTTTACTGATTTTTTTTTTTTAAAGAAAAGGGAATGCTACTTAACAGGCAGATGTTTCAGTCCGGGTTCCAGCAGAAGACAGATAGCATATTGAAATTCGGATTTGATGAGGGTTTATTGAAGGAACTGTGTTCAAAGGTATAAGCGAGTTAGTGATGTGCCCTGGGGCTGGTAACATGGGGGCCTGGAACTCCACAGGACAGAGTCTTCTGGAAAGTGCTTCCATGAAAGAAACCGTGAAATTTAGTTGAGGGATGAAATTAACAGAGAGAGGTGATGTCACGGGGAGAAGCCAAGGGAATAAATATATCAACCTCTCCCTCTTCCCTCTCTCCAATATTGTGCTAGGGCTCCCCATTAGCCAAGCCCAACTAGAAGCCAGAGGACCTGGGAGCCTCTTGATGTAGTCCATGCAGGTTTCCCAGGGCAAAGGGCTGGATGGAGAAAGACGGAGACTGTATTAGGACAGTAAACCCAGCACAGCAGGACGCACGGGAGAAGGACTTGCCTAGACTGCTAGCGTGTCGCAAGCCTCAAAGCTCAGATCTTAACCTCATTCTCCTAAAACAGATGACCATAAAGATCTTCTGGCTCAGAATCTCTGATAGCTCACAGATGGATTCATTTACAGATTGTTTTTAGGACCTCTGATATATATGAACTGCCCTCAGGAAATGGACACATCCTTAGAAGAACAGGACAATAATCAGAGAGAAATAAAGATCTGGACAGAAGTCAGGATTGGAGACTCACTGACATGTTGGAGGTGACTGATGCTACAGAAGCAGAGGAGGTAGTTCAGAGGGAGTGAAAAGGAGCTGAGAACAGACCCTGTGGAACACCAACTTTTCAGGGGCCAGTAGAGGGGAAAGAAGACAACAAAAGACACTAAGAAACACTAAGACACATTAAAATAATAGTTATTTACTAAGTGCTTATTCTGCACCCAGCTATTTTTTATGCATTATTTCATCAAATCATCACTGTAACTTTGTGTGAAATATATCATTATTATCTCTATTTTACAGATGTAGAAACTGAGTCTAGATAATTTAGTTTGTGAAAATTCATATCAGCTAGTGAGGGGCTGACAGAGGATATGAGTCAAGTTGGTCTAGAGGCTAGAAACTAGAAGGCAGGAAAAGAAGAGGAAATGGCATGTTGTAAAAATCCAAGGGAAAAGGAAGTTTGGGGACAGGGTGAGGGGATGTTAGACGGTCAGCAATATTAAATAGGACAGAGGTCAAGTAGGATGATGGGTGAAAAGAAGTCATTTTAATATGATAATCTCCTAATCTGTTTTTAAACATTTAGCACAAAATGACTAGGTCTAACACACGTTTGGGTATATTTGCTTTTTGTTTGTTTTTATCTTGAGCCTAGAACTTGAGCTCCACAGATGCTATATTAAAATTTCATTATTTTTATTTTGAGTACAGTCTCAAATTTCTGTCATAAGCTTGTTTTTTGTTTTTTAGCTTCCTTTGGGGTTTTTGCCTTGAAAGGTTTGTCTTTGATACAGCTTGATAAGTCAAATGTTGGCTTTATAAATATGTCTATTGTTTAAGGTTACAGATACGATTTTGGTGTTTATGAGAGAATGGGACCCAAGCTGCTGAGAATCATTCCGTTCACATATGTAGACAGGAAACAGCATGTGTATTAACAAACTGATTGCAATAGGAGTTCTATCTCATCCTCTGAAACATTTGACTTGGGAGCCATCAGGCATTAAGCTGTTACCACATTAGAACGCAGTAAAAAGGCAAATTTAGGAAATTCCTGAAAAGATGATTTCTCCTATGATCTGATGATGGTACAGTAAATTCTTAGTTTCAGAGTATAGATGCCATTTCAAGTTAAGTATATGCAATTTAAATTAAAGATGCTCAGATGTTAGCTGGCTGCCACAGCATATTGGCAACAGCATGTGTTTGAACTAGAGCAGATAATTCAAATGGCTCGTTATCCACTTACATCTAATCATCTGTGAGGTGGCTTCTCTCTGGGCCGACTCAGCATGCTCTCAGAGGAGGTTTTACAGCTTCTGAACTTATAGAAAGGGAAAAGGAATCTTTCTGACTGCTGTGACTCAGCCAGTCCCACCCAGTTTTTGGATGACTTTAGCTTTCTCTTATTTTAGGAAAACTCAACTCTTCTTTGGGCTTTAATCCTCATGTTTACAGAGAGCAGCTCCTGAGCCTGTTTCCAGGCTGGGTGTTTCAGTTACTAGTGCTGCATAACAAATAACCCCCAAACTTAATGACCTAAGAATAATAATCATTTTATCATTATCTCTCATGGCTCTGAGAGTTGATTGGGCTCATTTAGATGATTCTCTCTTGGGATGTCTCATGTGATTAGAGTCAGATGGTGGCTGGAGCTGGAGCCATCTTGAAGGTGTCCTCATTCCCAGCTGGTGGTTGATGCTAGCTCTCAGCTGGGACCTTGGCTGAGCTGTTGACTGGAACACCTATCTGTGGCATCTTCATGTGGTTCCTTGGCTTCCTAACAGCATAGTTCCAAGCGAAATGTCTCAGGAGGACCAAGCAGAGTTGTATCACCCTTTATGACCTAGACTTGGAAGTCACATAGTATCACTTCTATTTTAGTTCCAGATTTGCCAAGATTTAAGGGTTTGGAACACAGGCTCACCTTTTGATGGGAGGAGTGTCAATGTCACACTGTTAGAAGGACACGTGGAATGAGAGATTGTGATGTGCTATCTTGGGAAATACAATCTGCCTTACTGGGTATTTTTCTATAGACATATCCCTGGGCAAATCTGTGAAGCTGCAAAGTCATTTTCCCATTTCTTATTTTAGATCCTCTCCGTTTTCAGCAAGCTTTTCTTTCTTAACTTGTAGGTTCTCCTGGGGAGCCAGGATTCCATGTTGCCCTAGGCCTACAACTTGGTATACCTAAGCAGTGACCCACCATCAAGACCTTTCCTTTAGGTGTCCCCTCACCAAAACTTGCCTTTTATTAGCACTCAGGGCCCAGAGCCCATTCTCTTCCTAGAATGTGGCTGACCATAGCATTCACCCTATATAGCATGTGTGGCCTACTTTTATGAGAAGAAAAGGAGATTCTTAACCAACATGTCCCATTTTAGAGGTATTTTAATAGTTTGAGCTCAAAGGAGCTATGAAAGCTCATACTAGGTAAGCCAGCTAGCCTTTTGTGGAAGAAGTTGGCCTATGTGGGATAGTTGCAGGAGCATTCTGGCCTGCTTTTACAATCCAATAAACTTACATTAGGATCAAGTTCTGTCCCAGGCACTGTGCTGGGTGCTGAGAATACACATATGAATGAGACAAAGATTCTATCCCAAAGGTACTTACCATGGATGTCAGTGGCCAGAATCCCATAGTAACTGTGATTAAGTGGAAACCCATTATCTTTAAGAGATAACATGCTAAGCCATTTTATTTGTTGACCCTTGGTATGGATTCTATGAACCAGTAGACATCAAGACCCTGAGGAAATTAAGGATCAAATGCGTAAGCTTTGATAGGAGAAAGAGAAGGTAAGAAAATGTCCTAACTTGGTGGAAGGAGGGAGTGAAACGAGCTCCACAGATAAACTTTCTCTGCCATACAGTTTTTCAGTAAGAGATGAGAGACTAGACCATGGAGGTTAACTTCATGGACTTGGGGCAAGACTGCCTTGCTTTGCATCCTTGCTCTGCCTCTTACTAAGTTATTTAACTTTTTTGTGCCTCATTTTCATCATTTGTAAAGTAGGGATACTAATGGTAAATATAGAGATGCTGTGAGCATTAATTAAATGAACTAATTCTGGCCAAAGGCTTTGCCCAGTGCCCAGCACATACAAGATACTCTTCTTTGATTGTTAAATAAGCAAGGGGATCACTTTGTCTTAAATATTTTGTACTCTCTTGTCAAATTAACTAGAGAATTGACATGTTCCTACATTGAAAATGTCATAGAGTGTTATATTTACAGTATAACTCAGTATAATTCTTTATCACCCTGTGGTCTTATATTTGGGGAATTTGATTCCTTTATTTCTAGATTTTTCTTCTTCAAACTTTCTTTAATACAATTGAGAAATTGTGAAAAGTGCAATAGGCTTTCTGTTCTGGGAACTCATCAATTTAATGTGATTGTATTTGACAGTTTTATATTCTTCTGTTCTTCTATTCTCTGCCAGTTAACCTATCTGCAAGGTGAAATTCTTGAACAAATTGTCTACCCAAAGCACTGCTCTATAAAATAGATGATGTGCCTGGAGTAGACGTATTCTGTTGAGTCATATAAATGGTCAAGGTTGGAGAGGACATTGGGAGTTCCTATTTAAAAGGACAATAAAATAGAGGAAACTGGGAAAAATGCTTGGGTGATCTTCTTTGTGGAGATATCTCAAAATCGTTTAGACCACTTGTGTTGTGCCTTCTGTTGGAGAAGTAGATAGCATTTTTGCCATGAGAACTTAACCCTGTCCCCATCCTTCTGGTTGGAACTTTGGAACGATAGGAAACTCATTTCCTTCTCATAGTGTAGAAGACTTACTTCCTGAAGGCCAGAGTGGACCTGTGAGTCTCAGCCTTGATTGGGCATCAGAATCACTTGTGGAACTTTAAAAACTTTCCAATGCACTCACAATTCCTTGAAATTCTGATTCATTAGATCTGGAGTAGGGCCAGGTTTCTATTTTATTTTAATACTTCTCTGAATGTTCAAAATCAGTGAAGCAGACACATATGATAAAGAGCAATTAATCCATATCATATAAACTTAATAAAACCATATCAGTACAAATACTGGCATTTCTTACATATTTGGTTACATGATTATCATACTTTAGATTTTGCAAGCTCTTTGAAAATACACCTATTAATTTGGATTCATTGCCATTTTCAGACTGGAGTTTACACAGCTGGAGACCTCGGTCTGCAGCAATATAGGGTCTTCTCTTTTCTCTCTAAGTCATGACAGATTCAAAATGGTGGAAATATTTCTTTAACATCATTATGACTTGTAAGTGGACCAAAGAAATTCAAGATGCATAGGAAAACATCTTTCTCCCCTAATTAAAAAGAAATATTTTGGGATCCAAGGAAATAAGAAAATAAAACTAACATCCTGGAAAGTATAATGGGAGAATGTTAAATGGTGTCTGCCAAAATCTCTCCATGCGTTATTCCAGTTGTGGTGCCAAAGGCCAATTACAACTTGTTTTGTGGCAAGAGATGTGTCTGATTCAGACAATAGGGAGACTATAATAGAATACTGAGAATTTTTGCAGTCAAAAATGTTAGACCAGTCTTTCAAGGTATTTGTGATGCAACGGAATGCTTTCCTCCAAAGGTTTAGGCTTGTACACTTACACAGGGCTTCCATTATTTCTTTTCTTTTACTTCTCTCTTTTGTCTCTTTTTAGTTCCTTTACTTGGCTATTAAATATCTTAAGGGTTCTAGGCTTTATCATTGATGACTGATAGGTAAATAGAAAAAAGTTTTGATTCTGACTATAAAAATGATCCCAGAGTGGATGTTTTACCAAATAATACAGTTCTACTGAAGTTCTCCAGTCAACAACCGTCAACAAAATTGATTTAAATTAACTGTATATAGTGACTTCCTTCAAATGATTATCTTGATTCTTCTTGATTTCTGTATTTCTCCAATATTCTCGTCTCCTTGAGGATCAGGACTGTATCTTATTCATGTTCGTATAATGTTTTATATAATGTTCAAGAAATATTTATTGTAAGAGAAACTTCACAAGGTCAGTTGCTTTTGGAGTCCAGATAATTCTACACTTGGTTCTTGATTTTTTTTTTTAGGGAAGGTATAGTAAGGGGGAACATTATAATGAAAGAAGTGGAGGAGGTGTTGCCAGGAGAATTCATCTGAAGGTTTCATAGGCAGTTTACCTGGAGAAATCTGTTTTAGATTCACCTTGAGAGCAGACGGTAATACTGCGCCTCCTGAGCAAATATCAGAACCAGATGAGGAAAGGGCTGGTTACAGTTGTCGCTGGACAGGTAGAGCTTAAAGTCATTTGCAAAGTCATTTCACAGCATATGAAAAATGCTTTCAGTTTTCTTTTCAACCTACATCCTGACACACGAGCCCATTTAAAGTCATTAGTGTATTGCAGACATGCTCTTTTTCAAGCACTTCAGACTGTGATAATGTTCCAGTGGAAGAAGGAGGAATTTGACTCACGGCTCATCAGTTGTCTCATTACAACATGCGTGTTGCCATGATCTGCTTTTTGCCAAGTGCGTTGTTTGATTTTTTAATCCCCAAATTCCTCTCTTGCCCCTCCGTGTCACTGCCAGGATATAACTACTCTTTGCTGAGTTTTACTAAGACAGTAAACAAACTTGCTCTACCCTACAGATAGGGCATATGAAGCTGCCTAATGTAGCTGAAGGAATTAAAAGGTGATAGGATTGGAAGACCTGGCTTTTAGTATTGTCTTTGCTACGCCTTTACTGATGACAATTGTTAAAACTCCTCCATGATTTTTCTTTCTCATCTTTACTTGTTAAAGGAAAAACAACCAGAAAACTTTTTTTTTTCTTTTTAAGTTGCGGTGTGACATGTGGAACTGGACTCAAGCTAGGGAATATAATTTCTGCCTTGATTTCTTGAACGTAAGCTTCTTTTCCTGCTGGTTCAAGAACGATTGGTCTTTTCTGCTGTGGGATACAAGTAAAGAGTGTTTCTGGACTGAAAGGGGAGTTATGAGATGAGTTACCTCATTTCCCAGAATTCCATAAGCTGTATCATCACATCTCTCTCTAAAATTCTCTGATCATCTTCTTTAGGGAAAGAGGCTGGGGGAGAGCTGACTCTAGGCTAGGATGTGGATTGAGTTCCTGAGATTTATAATAATCAAAATATTAATGAAGTAGTCGATACAAATGCTGTTTGTGTAGAATGCCTAAGTAACCGGTTGTGTAATATATCAGGAAGAGATCCAGAGATGAGCAGAGGCATAGCATAATAAATCAGGTCATTTGTTTTGCAATAATGGAATGATAATTGTGATAATTTCAGAAGTCACTATCATCCTGCAGCGTGAAAGAATCTTTTTGCTGGCTTCCCATTGTTTAAATATTCATGTGATGTCTATGAGTGACTTCCTGCTGAGAAAAATCTTTGCATACCTCCGGCTGGCACAAGAACTATCATTGTGCTTTGCTTTAACCTGGGAAGGTTTTGCAGGAGGCTGAGTGCTCTCTTGGTTTAGCAGGGAGAATATTCCTCAAAGAACAATTCTTGCCGTGAAATAAAGGCCCGTATTACTGAATTATTTTCCAAATGCTAGCCAGCAGCTGTGAGAATTTATAGGCATTCACCTCTGCCCTTTTGCACTGAGTGATGAGGCAAAGGCAAAAATAACCATGCTAGCCTGTAATACAGTTATGCTATAGAAATATAAACACAGCTAATGACCCCAGAGGAGAAAAGCTGCAGTTGTCACCCATGTTCGCCCTCTCCCATCCACTCAGCTCTCAGCTTTTTTTCTTGGTGTGGGTGAATAGGACTGTTTTAATTGAGTTATCTAAATTTGGCAGACCATGCACCCCACTGTCTCATATCCTAGGACTTAGGTCCACCTGTTGCCATTATCCCCCAACCAGCACAGTAGGAGATCGACAACAAATGCTTTCAAATTCCTTTTCTGTATAAAACCCCAAAAGAATTGCAGCGAAGATTTTGGAATTATTTGGGTATTGCAATGAACGGGGATGTGGATTCTTGCAACAGGGGTTATTTTAGAATGAGCAATATTGTGCTACTGCTTTGAGCAAATTGTACCATGAGTAAATATATTAAACTATTAGATATTGTATATTGGAATGTCCTAGAGTTTGGTATTCTGGAGGTATTTAGACTTTTAGTGACAGGAGCAATTCTCAAGTGACTGACTGAGGAGAAACTAGAAACAGTAAAGGGGCAATAGCCCTTTTCTGAGAACTCAAGCACTATATTTCATTATTTTGTTAAGCCTCCTAATTCTTATCCAGTGTTAGGAAAGAAGCACAAGTCTCTTTTTAAGGGAGAAAAAACAGAGGCAACTGGAAGATAAGTATAAGCCCATGGTTCTTCTACATACATTAAAGTGGAGCTGAGATCTCTCTTTCTCTGATAGAATTCTGCCTGCCAACTGAGTTTCCTTCCTTCAAGAGTTAATGGCCTCTAATGCTGGTTTGATTTGGAGGTGATTATGCATCTAAACTACCTGATTAAAAAATACGTTTCCAAATGTGGCTGATTACCTATTTACATACTGCCAGGGGTTAGGTGAAATAGTGAAGTTTAGTTGGGTGGTGATTTTCTGAGAAACTCCGCAATGTGCGGAAGCAAATTCTGTTTTTAGCTTCATGATTAGATTGGACACCAGTTAATGTTTAAATTAATAGTCATTTTTCCACTGAGTTAAAAGGAACCAGTCCTGCATATATTCTTTCAATCAAGATAAAAGCAACGACAGCAATTTCTGGGTTAGGCGGAGGGTGGTTGGCTGGGGCTGCAAGACGGGGAGGGCTCTGGTAAAATCGCAAAGACCAAGGCGAAATCGACAGCATTTGTTTAGCACCTTTGTGCGGTGGGCTCCACAATGACATTTGGATCCACTTAATTGCCTGCTCTCCGGTATTTTAGAGCCTAAGGCCAATCACACCAGGGTGGGATAGTCCTAAAGAGGATAAGGACACTTAAAATGGCAAATAAATTGAATAACAATGCAGGAATAGAGTAACCTTACATATACAAAGAAGGGTTGCTAGGTAACAAGTGAGGGGGTGTCACGGCTTCAGATCAGAGAGGGCTGGTTAGAAAATAAAATGACATCCTCTCTTCTAATTAGTCTTTCCCAATCGCATGCATCAAGATAATTTTGCGGTCTTGGGCTTTAGCCTAGTTCGCAAAGCCTGATGCTTTAATCTCTTTCTTTAATAAAGCCATTTTACTTTCCGTGTTTTAGACTTGGCCCATCACTGCTGTTTCTTTCTCGCAGGCTGCAGCAAAGCCAGCACACTACAAGACAGAGGTGTTTGGTGGTGATAGTCAACTCTGCAGATTCAGCTCTCTAAGCAAATGTTTCCACTTTGATGGAAGACAAAGAAGGCATATTTGCCTGTATAAATGGGAAAGCAGAGCTAGCCATGCAGTTAAGACTTTAACTAAGAACTCAGTGGATCAATTCTCTAAATTAATTTGTTTTTCCCCTACGCATAATATTTAGAAGAAAGAAGAAAATATTCCAATTTGCAAATGTTTGTAAAAACAAATAAACAATAGTTCTATGTTATATTCAAGGAGTTTACCCAAGCTCCTAAAGCATTGGACCTCAGGACCACCAGAGGAATATTTCTATACTGCACATATTCCAGAATCGCAAGTGGGGATGGACATATGTAGTTTGGAAAAAAAAAAAAAAGACACTGTGGTGATTTTTATGCATTTATCCGTAATCCTGTTGAGGACAGCTGTCCTAAATCTTTTCTGTATCCCTGTCACCTATATTGTATGTGAAATGTTTTGTCTTGAAGCCTTGAAAGATTTTGCATTTTAAAAGGAAGGATCGGTTATGTTTAATAGCATTATTAATTAATTCATCTTATGAAATTTATTATAAAAATTGAAAAACAATATAGGGTAATTGTTTCATAATAAGGCTTAAAACAATAAGGAATATCTGATTCTATTTAAATTGACGAGAAAAGCGAATTAACTAGCTTTAAATAAGAATACATTTCAGTGTTCTGATAAATTGAGGTTTGTTATTTGAAATTAAAAAGAAGCAAAGATATACCACCTCCCAGTTATCTTATTGACTCATGAGCATGTCTGTTCAGTGCATTTGTAAGAATTTTGCAACTGGAAAGACCATGGTAAAGGTGCTGTTTTTTTCAGTGTACATTTTTGATAATTTCAAAAAATCTAACATAGAAAAGAGGAATCAGAAACGTCTAAAAAATTATTCCTCTATGGGAAAAGACTAGAAATAATAAGCGATGTTTGACATAGTTGAAGGGTGAGCTATTTCTTTTCTCTGGTTTATGGGCCTATGCTTATTTTTGATTATTGAAACTAAATAGGATCATTATATGTTGATTTTATGTTTATTCCTTATAACTTACATTACTGCCTAGGCCTGTTTACTAGAGATATTTTGAGTCTCTAAGTTGTGTTATGATGGAATGGAGAAGAATTTTCTGGGGACAGCTGCTTTTTGTGACAAATGATTTATAGACGTAAAAAAACAGAAAAAGAGAAACGACAAAAAAAGGAGCCTTTTGACTCTATTGTAAATAAAGGAAAAACTATTTGTTAAGAAATAATGCATATAAATTTTATCTTATGCTGGGATTAATGTGTCACCAGGCTGTCTTAACTTCTAAGGCTGTTTAAAGTGGGGCGTGTTTACTGTTGTGGTTTGATTAGTTCTTGGAAACTTCTGTAAAGATGGGGTCCTATTGAGTGCATCACCACCAATCCTTCTGGACATGGAAAGAAATGAACATAATGCTCCCTTCTCTGCTCAGATCTATCCTTGTCAATTTCCTTTGCTTTTCACAGGCTATTTCTACTCCAGGTTCTCTGTTGTCCCCCTATCTACAGCGAAGAATGACAATATTTCTGTTCTTGGGCTTTCTTCTTGTCTTCGGCAGAACTTCGAGTTTAGGAGAGGACTTTTGCCATTATTACACCTCTGCCAGGATGTTTCCAGAACAGTGAGGATGAAGTGGAGGTTGAAGTGGCTAATCTAGTCCCCACTTTGTAAAGATACCTGCCTTGTATTGAGTAGTTATTGGCTGAGAGTGTAGAGAAAAGCCGTGATTTCCAGACTATGCAGGCCACCACCACAAATTAGTGACTGCGTAGATTACGTTTTGCACTAAAGAAGCCTACATGAAGTTGTGTTCAGGCAAAGTTAGGGAATATTTGTTTGTGTCTACATTCTCCAATGTTTAATTCCTTTAGCTAAAAATGCTCATCTGAAAAATGCTTTCAGGTCAGTCTAGTTATTTCTAGAGATTCAACTTCACGGAATTATTAGGTTTATAAACCTGCTTTGAACTGGCTGAATTTTATTTGGTGTTAAAAATCATTGAGAACTTAGCTGCAGGGTATTGGAAATGATAAAATAATCATGATAATAATTTTATTTTTCTAGTCTCTATTTCTGATAAGTTTACAGTTGTTATAGACTCATAAAAATTATTCAGAAACAGAAGCCTGTGAAAAATGTCTATGATGAAGGTAAAATTATTTCTTTATTTTTTTCCAATCAACATTTCCCTCAGACCCAGTGTGCTATAAATATACAGAAAATTCTGTTTAGGTGAATCTGCAACTGGTAAACTCCACACCCAGCAAAAGATCTTAAAAACTCTTTGTGAACAGAACCCACTCTTCGAAAAACCTTAATATTTATTTACTTAAACATTACAAATTTTACGTTTTGCAAAGTTGCACTATAAACAACAGTATCTGACGGTCTTCAACCAGTCATAACCAGTAATAACTAGGTGTCAGTTAGTTTAGGCTAGGTTATGCTGCAATAAGAAGAACCCCCAAGTCTTAGTGGCTCAAAACAACACAATTTCATTTCTTGCTCACAACACATGTCCACTGTGGGCAGCTGGGGGCTCTTCTCCAGGTTTTCTCAATCTGAAGCCAGGCTGGTGGAGCCTCCAACGTCTGGAGATTTGTTGGTCACATTGGTGGGAGGAAGGAAGCCTGCAAAAAATGCCTGTCTCTTAATAGTTTTTCCCCCAAAGCAGTGCACATTATTTTTGCTCACATTCCCTTGACAAAACAAATTACATGTCTCTGCCCAGTTTCAACAGGGCTGGGAAGTGCAATCTCATCCTGGACTGGTAGAAAATCTGGAATATTGGTGAACAGCCTTAGTATTGATCACAAACAACAATGAAAAAGCCAAGACATTGTTTACTATTGCCTCACTGGGGGAATGAGACAGGATACAGAGCAGAGGATTATACGTGGATAGAAAAATGAAAAACTCTAAAAGTAAAAATAGAATTTAATAGATTAGCACATTAGGAAGCACTTCCTTAATTTTTCCTCTTTAAGCTGCAAAATGACCTGCTGCCTCCTCCAGTCTATCTTTCTCTCATGTCCATACTCTCTCATTTTGTATCTTTCTCTCCTTTCTCCCTCTCTTTCTCTTTCCTCTCTCTCTGTATTCTCTCTATTCTCTCTTTCTCTCTCTGTCTCTCCCTCCCTCTCTGTCTCTCTGTCTCTCCTTCTCCCTCCCTTCCCCACTACCTGCCTTAGTTTTATGAATCTGCATGGTCCTCAGCCTTGGAGTGGGGTTCAGTGCTAAGGGGGCCTCAGATGAAGATGTTTCAGCTTCAGGCATTGAGTCTTGTCCAGGCTGTAGCAGTCAGCCCTAGTTCTGGGCGGGTATTTCTCAGACACACATCATTGGTAATGGCAAGAGAAAACTGTATTGCAAATCCATCAGCACTCTGGGAAGAACACCTAAAGTGTGTGTTTTAGAGGTATTTGTGAGTAATTCCATCCCGCTACAGAAAGCAGAGCCAGTTCTATTATGATTGAGGGCCTCTTGAAAACACAGTTGGGATCCTCAGTTCAAGTAACTAAGCTCCTACTACATATTAAAGTGTGTAGAATCTTATTTCCCTGTGAATCATTCCAATTCCTTGGTGAAAATCAGATAAGAGATTAATGAAAAAAAAAACTGACATCCTGGAAGGCGGTTAGTAACTATGGCACCCCGATGCATTCTCACCTCCCTTCATTCTGTTTCCTCTTCTGTGCCTAGCTACATCATCTGTAGGGGCTTTGCGAGGAATCATAGAGAAGGGCTGAAGGGGAGGTGAGAGATGTTAATTCCAGCCTTAATTTTATAGATGAGGACCCTGAGTCTCAGGAAGATTAAGTGTCTTGAATAGAGGTACCAGGCCTCGAATTTAGATCTTGCAGCCACTTGTTCAATGTTCTTTCCACTTCACTGCTATAGTAGACTCCTAGGGACTTTGGTGTTCAGGTTACCCTAAGAAATTCATGCAAAAGATGAGTGTCAGGGAATCAAGTATTGGACAACCCTTCCAGAGCAAGTCAGCCTGTTTCATGATGCCAGGTCAATGTGGGTGCTTCCCAGGGAGGGCCGGCCACTCTGGGCCTCTTCACTTTCTGGAAAAGTTTACAAAGTGGGAGTTACCCCCAAATTACCAGGCAAAGTGAACTCAGTGTTGGGAGAAGTCAGTGTTAGAAAGTTGGTCCTAATAGGTGCCTTAAGGGAAAAATGGTTGCAGACAGTAGATTTTTCTCCACTTGGGAACCATTATGCATGTTTATTCTTAGTAAAGAACCCTTTTCTTTCAACATTTTATCCTGACACTGGATTGTTTTCCGAAACCATTAGTGAAAAAAGAGGAAGAGATGGGTTGAATAGTGAGTTTGAAATACTAGCAATTAATTGTCAGCCAGTCTTTGAAAACAGGACTCAAATTAAATGGCACCTGGGTATAAATTTCCAACAACAGTACAGGCAAAATGTTGATTTTTCTTTACCAAAGAAAGCCAAATCCCATAAGAATACTTTCCCTTTCCTCTCTTAATAATTTCTTTATTTTAATGTAACTTTTTTCTGGCAGCTGTCTATTCTTTGTGAGGAAACAAAGGAACCTCAGTGATAGTACCTTCATATTTGTAAAATGTGAGTGGGCTAAATGCCCTGGCAGCAAATGCCATTGCTGTGAAATCCCCACCCTCTTATATCAAAAAGCAGATTCCAGAGAATTTAATAGAGGCATTCCAGCCCAATCAAAGAATCAATGAATCCACAATTCTTTATAGAGTGCTTTCTGTAATTGGTGTCATTCCTAAAACACGGCCTAGGAGCTGGGCACTATGTTGTGTTGCCTAGAGAACATTGTCTTAATGGTGTTTGTCATAACTGCTTTTGGCTTATAAAATGTTTTCTGTAGGCAGTGTATATATAGACTTGTTGATGATGGTACTTGAGTAAACGATGTAACCCCTGCCAAGGAGAGCAGAGGGCAGAATAAAGCCATTCCTCTTTGGTGTGCCTCATCAGCCAGATCCCCGAGGGAAAATCCCTTCCACAATGGCAAGGCATCCTAGTTTCCTGGGAGGCCAATGAATACAACAACTGTTTTCCTGACAGGCACAGAAGCAATCCCTCTCTCTCAACACCAGTCAGTGATAGTGCTAAGTGTTAAAATGGATACTCCACAGTGGTTTGAGCCTGGAAGCTGCATTAGGCAGCTGCTTGAGGTAATTAGGAACTGGAAGGCAACTTTCTAAAGGCATCCAACAAGAGAGTGGAACATCCATAGCAGGGAATGGTTCTCAGGGATGACAGAAGAGCAGGCTGAAAGGAGAACTGGGGTTCCTGAGGGAATTGCTGCTGGTGTGTAAAAATAGACACTTGTAGCTTACATCTAGCTGCTTATAGTTGAGGTACAAGTTGTCGGGTGATTTTAACATCAACACCAGACTTCAGCGCATTGACAAGAGTTGGAAAAGTTGGGGCTAAAGGTTAGGCTGCATTCTGGGGAAGCATTTCCTTGACTCATTCTTCTCAGCCTCTGCTAATTTAGCACCTGAGCTCTCTAAGTTATGCATTTCTTCTGTATTTGGTTTTTAAATATGTGCCAACACTCTGAATTCTGAAAAGTGCCTGAAGGGGCATTGAATATTCTTTTGACTGCAGTATTATTCTTTCCTGACAATCCTGATAAGATTATCTTGAATACAGCAAAACAAAAGAAGTTATATTTTTCTTGTATGATCTATAATTAAAAATACTGGGGTGGTCTGTACATGGCTCAATAATAATTTTTCACTGCCCTTCAATTGATATTGTGCAGTCATTAGGATACGTGGGGAAAATTTTTACAAAAGTCCCTTCCCTTAGGGTGAAGGTAGGGGTCTTCTGTCACAATGAAATGCAGTAGGAGATGGGTTCAAGGCCTTTGCTGCTCAGGAAGTCGATGTGAGGCCTCCATAGAAAGTCTGTTAATATAGCTTTCTCCTGACCTGGAGCCCCCTTGCTGTTCAGGTTCCTGACTCCCCTTGAGTAGAGACTGTCAATGGTAATAAATCCAGCTCCACTTTACGACATGAATCAATTCCCAGAAGAGACCCTAAACTAATTTCCCTGTGCCTAAAATCTCATGGGTAACTTGTCCTCCGGAGGCAAAGTGCTGAGGGTGAATTACCAGAGCCACCTCAGCCCAGGTGAAGTTGAAGCTGATCTGGTTCACACATTTACACAAACAAACCCATCCTCTTAGAAAAATTACAATTTGTAGGTTATTTGGGGAAACAGTTTAGGGGAAGGATACTGGGCCTTGAAAATCAGATGGTTTTCTGTGAAGTATGAAAAGTGCATGCACCCCCCCAGTTAACGTTTATGGTGTGTCACATGCTGGGCTAGCGACCTCCTTAGGCATTGTTCCATTTCATTCTCACAACAGTCCCTGGGAGGTAGGTGTACTGTTATTCGCCTTTAGAACTGTCTAAGCCACAAACGATTTACCTCAGGTTATTCAAATTTGTGGCTGAACCAGGTTTTGAACCAAAGTCCATTCTTATTTTGGTGCAGTCTACTTTGCCACTGGTCTGCTCAGACTCCCCATATTTTTAGTACAGCAGTAAAATGGAAGCCAATGTGATTGGATTCCCTCTGGCCTGGATAAAGAAATTAGCCCATTGTACCATAATTGTTGGTTGGCAAGTCCATCCTCCCTCTCCCCTCTACCCAGATGGGAATCTCCTTGCAGAAGAAACTGGATCTCATTTTTCTTGTCTTCCTAACACCTAGCTCAGAGCCTGGCAGTTGAAATACACTCGGTAAATACATATTTGTGGGAATGAATGGGATCTGAACATCTGAGCACAATGCTCAGGAAGAAGGGGGAGGAGGTAGAGGACTCTAAGTCATTCAGAATATGCACCTTCCTTTGTCAATGGGAATGACCAGTTAAAACCATCCACGTGAGGCAGCTTAGACTGGACAAATACTAACAGCAGCCCTGGGACCTTGAGGGAAGGAGAGGCCAAGGGAGCAATCAATAGGTATGTCTTGTGGCTGCTGCTGTAAAGGTACTCTCTGTTAGGCTCCAGAGTAAGATTATAGAGGGCAGCCATCTTGTCATTATCAAAAGCCAAGTGAAATTGGAGCTTAACAACATGAGTGTTCAAAGAGCAGTGGGAGAGAGAACAATGTCATTAGAACAGGTAAGAAGGGGGCCTGTGAAAGAGGTACTTTGAAAAGCTGATGGTGTACTGAGACTAATAGATTTAATGGGCATGGTAAATAGGGTGAGACAAGGCCTATTGTGCAGTGCTCAGCCAACAGTGTCTCCCAAAGAATGATGGATTAAGAGGAGAGGCGGAAAGGATGAAATCGGAGACCCAGGGAAACAAAGAGGATATGAGAAGTGGTGGTAAGAAAGAGGTACAGCTGAAACTGCAGGGAGAGTTCTTTAGTCAGGCCTGTGAAGAAAAGAATTGACTGACCGGGGCAAGAATAATTCATGATGACAATAATCATTTGCGAGGTAGGGGTGGAATGTGTCCTTAGGATAAAACATATCACACATTAATAGGACTGGAGAATAACTTGTCTATCTCTACTGCAGGATTGTATTTAAGTATCGCCCTTTCTGTTTTACATGTACGTAGACTCAATCTCTCCGTCTCTCTGTGTGTATACCTATATATGTATATATCTTCATTACATACAGAGTTTGATGAGAAAACTACAACAAGTCTCCAGGGAAGATTTTTATAATGTCCTTCCATAATATGTTTTTATTCTCACAAACTGTACTACGAGGAATTTTGTTCCCAGACATAATCCTGCTGCCTCTCAGTAGTGGAATAGAACAGCTGCTCATGACAACCATCCGGTCGCCCCTGATAAATGGAGGCTGTTACTGTCAGTCTCTGCTTTTTTCTGACTTTCATTTAGTGGCTCTAAGAAGCTCCTGTACTTCACTTTCCATGGCTGTGCCCGCTCAGGCACCAGTTTCTCTTACAGATTGCTCAAAATGGTCAAGGAGACACGCCTGGTGGTTCGTGGGCAGCTCATTCACTCGTATTCCAATCTGACTGTGTTGCTTTCCAAATTTTGCCAGTCCTGTGGCAGCTCAATGAAAGCCAATTGGGGGTGACATTTTATGTTTGTGTGTAGGGTGAGAGAAAGCGCATTTCAGCAAGGACATAGTTTTTCAGGAGATGTGTCCTGGAGCAATTTTTTCTGGAGTTGCAGCTGAATTTGAGGTCCTGTTACAATGCTCTGGGAATGTCTAAAAGCATATTTAGAATGGGCAAATTGATGGGGGTTAGTATCTAGTCAAGAAAAGTGGAATGAGCACGGCAAGGAACAGTCAGTATCTGGAGGAAGGGCAGGACATGAGGATTTCTACCAATTCCTCTGTTCTTCCCCTTTCTTTATACCACTTTGTTGTTTCTCCTTTTCGTTTTGGTCATATGCCTTTGGTAGGAATCATAGAATCAAGAATATTGGACTGTCTCCATTATCTTGAGCTCCCTAGGCTTAACCAACACCTGGCCTTCTGGGTTTGGATATCAGTTAAGATGCTTTCAGCTTCAGATAACAGAAGACCAAATTCAAAATGGTTTAAACAATGAGTAGATTAAGTAGTTCACTAATGAGAAGCCCTTCAGACTTCTTGTTGGGGTATATTCTGGGTTAATTATTATCTTCAGTGTCTCATCAAGGACTCATGTTCTCTCTATCCTTCTACTCTGACACCCTCAGCATATTGACTCATCTTCTTACATTGGTTCCCCTTATGATCTCAAGCTAGGCACTGTAGTTCCAAGGGTCACATGCAAATGCAAAAAGGGAAATTTCCCTTTGAATGTTTACTTTTGAAAGTGAATTATTTTCCCAAAGTCCCCCATTAGACTTCCTATCCAGCTTCCTATCACAAGTCTATTGTTAAACCAATCACTGGCAAGGGGAATGGGAATGCCATCATTGGCTTAAGTCAATCATGATTCGCTCCCTGGGGTTGGGTGGGTCCTTACCTCTTTGGAGCCTATGGCCATGAATCCCCTTAAGAGAATCTGGGTTCTCTTAGCAAGAAAGAAGGAAAGGAAGAGGGGCAGTTTGGTAATTGCTGTTGAGTAGGCAACAACAATGTCTCTCACAGGAAATTTGGTCCAATAACCAGCCAATTCACTTGTATGAGTGGGCTCATATTTCTGGTGAGTGATGTGATGTTTCAGGGTCAATGTAAACCACTCTTTATGATTATTTAAATTATAAAATTGAAGTCATGGTTCATTTAACATCCATTTGGCTTTTTTTTTTAACAGTCTCTGACAAAATCCCATCCCTGATTAGTTATCTCTTAAGCGTTTGACTTTGTTCTCAAAATACATAAGAAAAGAAGTTAAATGAGAATTATGATTCTCTTATTAATGAAAAAGTGGTACTAATAACTTTATTCTTATTGATGGAAATGTAGCTATATAATTTAAAAAGTAATTATTTTATCAGGGAAGTCTTAGAGATTATAAAAATAATCATCTATTGAATACAGTAATAGCTACTATTTAATGATTGCCTACTATGGACCAGGAACTACACCAAACACTTTACATGTATTATCTCATGTGTTATCCCATCAGTCCTGCAAGATGGATAGTATATTCTCCATATTATTGATGGAAAAACCAAGGCCCAGAGAAGCTAAGTTGCCCAGAGTCTAAATCCAAGAGAAAAGATAACATGACGTCAGGGTTAAGAGAAATGACATAGATATAGGACCAAATCCTGACTCCACCACTTGCTATGACCTTGGCCAAGTTACTAAACTCTCTTCATCTTAGTTTTCTCTTCTGTAAAATGGGGACAAGGATAGCATTTACCTCATGGAGTTATTGTGACATTATCCAGGTAAAGCAATTTGCTGGGACATGGACATTGTAGGAACTCAATAATTACTAACAATTAGTGTTAACAACAAAGTGACAGAGCCAGGATTTAACTGAAGGGCTGGCTAGCTACAGATCCTGCCTCCTTTCTCTTTTTCCACGCTTCCTCCAAGGCCTCACCATATAAACAATGGACAAGGGCTCACGGGAAGTTTTACGTCATTGAACAACTAGAAAACATGCTTTTCCAAGAAACATATTTTAGTTTAAGGGTGAGAAGAAACATGAAAACATGCCACACCCAGATACTCATTTGTTATTTTTGTTGCTTTTTACCCTTCTGCTTCGAATATAGTCATTTAGATAAATTGCATAATCCAGAGATATAGTTAGTTATTGTTAAATAAAAATGAATCATCTATACATGCTGAGCAAGGACTAATCTTTTAGCTAATTGAGACTCATGGGGACTGAGCTATCAATTCTTAGGCATGATGTGTTAGCTCTACAATTTATTGCCCTGTTATTGCTAAAGCTTTCTTCAAGATCTGACTATGGAACTAGACATTTCCCTTTTTGTAAATAAATACTATTTTAATATAGGATTTGAGTTTTGTTATCATTCCATTTTGGACATTTCTTCTTGAGAAGCAATTACTCGAGTTATGCACACTCATCTACACTTAGGCTATTGGCCTTCATGAGCAGAATCTCTGAGAGTTGACTCTATTTATCATGTTTGTCTCCAGGTCACAGAGGGGAATTTTGGGGGCACAAGCTGTTAGATAATTTACTCCCAAGTCTCATTTGTGGCTTGGTGTCGGATTCCTGCACCCATTTTTCCCCTTGGGAAGGAGGGGATGTCCCTACCATATAGGGAACAAATGCAGATAAAAGGAAGCTTTGATGGAGCTCTTATCTGACACTGTGGTATCTGGTCTGGGAAAGAGCGTTGCTCTTCTTCCTTCTTGGTCCCATTTCGTTCACATCCTGTATAATCCCTCTGAATTCCTTAGATAATAACATCTCTTAGATGACATCTTATTCCCACCCTATTTATTCCTTCTTAGTCTTCTGTGCTTAGTTGTCTGCTCTGATCTGCCTACATCTCTAGCCCCCACAATCTATAACATCTTACTACAAAACTCTGTTCTGCTTCTTTGGGAGTAATCACGTGCTTCCTCACTGTTCTGCTCATTGGCCTCCACCTGACTATTCCGTTTTGCCTATAGCATTCTTGGCTTCATCCAAGGATCCCATCCTAGTCATAGATATTTGCTTTTCAACCTGGATTTAACTCTTAGAGCAGGATTTTGTTACCCCACTGTGTATTATGTTTTATTTTCTTTTTATATGGCTGCCACATAGTAGATGCTCAATCCATTTTTTAGATTCAAATTCCAACTCTTTGTGCTGTATTCTTCTGCTTTCTTCCTCCTTTCTCATTATAATGATAGTAGACCATAAACCTGCCTTAAATAATAAAACACGAGAATCAATTGCGGAAAAGGATTTAAATCCCTGAAAAGGAAGGGTCTTATAATCCATTGTAATTTACCACAATGCTCTTCTCTGAACTCCATAATTATTACTGCTACACTAAGTGATTTGGTGCTTTGGTTATTCTAGTGTATAATTATTTAGCATTCTGAGTACATGTTTTGGCTTTCATCAGATTGTCAGTCCTTTGAGGGAGGTCTCCAGCATAGTGTCCAACTCAGTTCCTGGCATGTTCCTATGCCGTGAATGTTGGTGCTGATGATGAACTGAGGGGATACCAGAGGAAGAAGATGAGTGGAGTTTTGCAAGAAATGGAACCTGTGTGTGAGGCCTATTTAACTCCTTCAGACATCCCTTAATTTTCTAAGTGGGTGTCTGGAAGAACTCGTTCTCTCCATGGAGTGGGTGTGTGCATCATGGACTCTCTGAGCTACGTTATCTGTTTAGTAACTTGTCACAGGTCAAGGCCCTGTGAATAACAGCAAGACTAGTACTACTTTACCACCTACCAAATCTCCTAGTAAGGTCTAGCTCTTAGTTCCCACTAACTGGCCTCAGTTCTTAGTTCTCACTGAATTCAAAAGAAATTCCCTCTAATCAGGTATGGAGATATACACCCACTGGTATAACTTCAGCAGGGCCTCAAAGTGGCTACTTCCGCTTCTGATCACCTTGTCTGAACGCTGTTGACCAAAGTGAGGTGATGCGGCAGCTCAGGAGGCCAAACTTCAATTCACTCCCCATAATTTGGATTTGACGGTATGAAGTAAAACCGTAGTAATTGTTTCGACCAATTCAGCCTTTTTGAGTTCTAAGTTAAATTTTAAAAATCTAAGAAGAAGAAAAAAGAAGAGAGCCTAACACATTTTAAGAAACCACAAGCACCTTGTGAAAAGTCAACTTGTAAAATCCCAGCTGCTGTAAAAGTATATTTAGTAACTCTTTATACCTACAGTAGGTATGCATGCATGGGTATGCATGTGTGCATGCACATGTTTTGGACTTATTTCAGTAGGAAAAAAAGGTGTTCAGGGACAAGTAGAGCCAAGTCTATCTGTATTGCTTTTTTCTTTTTGTGACCATCCCATGGCTGTTATATATTCTGGGAAAGCCATTTTACTTTTCTCAGATCGTAGTCTCTCATCCCTAAAATATGAGGATGTGACCATATGCTTCCTAAGGTTCTCTCAAGCTCTCACTTTATGATTAATTGTCAATAAAATAGAAGACTCATAAACAGCTTATTTTCAAAAGATGCTGTCTGGACCAAAAATAAGGAAGATGACCAGTGGCGACATTTTGACCTGAGAGGAGCAGGAGAGAAGTGAACATTTACGTAACAATATGGACTAAATATTTGTGTCCCCCCAACACTCAATGTTGAAATTCTAACCCTTAATGTGATAGTATTAGTGGGGCCTTTGAGAAGTGATTAGGTCATGAGGATGGAGCCCTCATGATTGGGCTGAGTGCCTTTATAAAAGAGACTCCAGAGAGTTCACTTTCCCCTTCTGCCATGTAAAGACACAGCAAGAAGACACCATCTATAAACCAGAAAGTGGGTTCTCGCTAGATATCAAATCTGCTGGTGCCTTGGGCTTGGGCTTCCCAGCCTCCAAAACTGTGAGGAATAAATTTCTGTTTGTTATAAGCTACCCAGTCTATCGTATTCTGTTATAGCAGCCCAAATGGACTAAGACTCCTGGTGACAGAGATCTCTTATGTCTCGTTCTGATCTCTTAAGTCTCGTTCTTTCTCTGGCCTTACTTTGTCTCCCCAAGTGTACATATTGTCCTCCCAATTCCATTTCTGAATTTCTCTATCTCATTCATTCATTCACCTATTCATTCATATATTTGCAAATATTTTTAGCTATGACCTGCAGAAGGGGCTTCCCTCTGCCCAGCCTTAGTTTCCTTGTGTGTGAAATGATGAATTTGGGCTAGGTGGAGTTTCACCGTCATGTCCCTGGCAGCACTAATGTTCTTTAAATCCATGAAGACCTTTCCTACATAACCCTGTCAGTAGGAAGACGTGATCCAATCTTTCACTCTTTGTGCATTCATTCTCCTTCTTACAGGTGCACAGTTTTTCCTGGTACGTTCTCTCAGATGGCAGCAGAGCAAAGAATGAGGTAACTGCTGAGGAATGGCTGCCAAAACCTTATGTGGGAAAACAGAGTTTTCCAGAATTGATATTTCTAGGAATGATTGAAGAAAAAAAAATAGATGCAGCTCAACTTGGCAAGGTTAACAGCACAGGCGGCAGCCTCTTGGGCTTAGCTGCCAGCATGACCTCAAATGAACCAGCTTTGCCTGACAGGACACCTGACAGGAATGCAGGGTGTGGAGTGGCCCGCAGGCTGTGGGGATGACATGGAAGAAACTGAAAGCTGGAGAACTGCTGGGCAGAGATGTAGAGGATGTCTCTAGTGGTCTCCAAGTCAGCACTAGCCAGAGATGACGGCTATGGACATCAGATGTGAGGAAATTTGTGGGGCCAGCTCCTCTGAGTGCTGGGGGATTATGGTCAGCTGTTGACTGTTCTCTCTGACTTTTATTCCTAGTGTCTCCAAGAGAAGTGAATCTTCCTCCTGGATTTTCTGGAAACTGGTCTGTAACAGAGTGAGTCACCTCCTTGGGAAGTTAGCCTTTTAGTATCTTGCCACTATTTCCTTTTGTGTTATGCACTTTCTGACCTCCAGCTGTGATGTCTTAGTTGTCATTTATGTGAACGCATTAAGTGGAGAATTGGCATGCAGGAGAGCTGGACTTTTTTCTCCTTGGTGGTTGACTTCTACTTGCTAAGGGACATCTAATTGATGGGAACTCATGTGAAGGCCTGAGAAGTGGGGAGGACCAGTAAGCAGAGCTGGAAAGAACCTCCGTGATAACCTAATCTGGCTCATCTCTTTGCAGATGAGGGAAACATCTTGCGTCTGTGCAGGAGAACCAGATCAAGAAGCCAGGGCTCTTGATTTTCAGTTCATTCTCTTGCTCCCATCTCCATGCCTTCAATTAAAAACAAGGCAAATGTGCTTTTCATAAGCAGGTAGTATAAGCAGATGACCTTTCGGGGATGTGAATAAAGGACAGATGTTAGAGAATTCCCCAAATTGAAGTTAGAGCCAGATTTAGAAGAAGCTGAATTTTAAAACCTGCTTTTGGGCATAGATATTCAGCGTTAGAAGAGGCCTTAACAATCATATCATCCTTAGCCCTCCCTTTACAATTGAGGAAACTGAGGACCAAAGAAGTGAAGTGATTTTTGTACTCTATTGAGAGGTAGCTTTATAAATGAATATTTTAACTTCTTTCCTTATTTTTATTATTTAGCTTTTGGACCCCACTTTCCCTTTCCCTTCCACTTTTTTGATTGTGACTTGGCAATTTTTTTATTTTTTGAGGTCGATCTCATCAATTTTGATTATAGATCTTCCTCAACTTATGTCGGAGTTATGTCCCAACAAACCTATCGTAAGTTGAAAACATCATAACTCAGAAATGCAATTAATACCCCTATCCTACAGAACATCACAGCTTAGCCTAGCCTACCTTAAATGTGCTCGGAACACTTACATCAGCCTACAGTTGGGCAAAATCATCTCATACAAAGCCTATTTTATAGTAAAGGGTTGAGTAGCTCGTGTAATTTATTGAACACTGTACTGAAAGTGAAAAATGGAATGGTTGTCTGGGTACAGAACAGTTGTAAGTATATCAGCTATTTACCCTCGTGATCGCGGGGCTGACTGGGAGCTGCGGGCGCTGCCGCTGCCCAGCATCACGAGAGAGGCTCTTGCCACATATTGCTAGCCTGGGGGAAGATCAAAATTCAAAATTCAAAGTATGGCTTCTACTGAATGCATGTCACTTTCACACCATCATAAAGTTGAAAAATCGTGAGTCGAACCATCATAAGTCAGGGACCATCTGTATTTGTCATTTACTGAATTTCTTCTCTCTGCTTCTCTCTATTTTTCCTGTCTTATTATTATTATTCTTTTAATAATGCAAAACCATAAATAGCACCTCGGGTCTGATCCCACAGACCCTTCCTTGAGAAAGTAAATGGAGTCTTTGCCTATTCACATGATCCACGTGGCTTACAGCAACAGCATTTTGTTGCTCTGCCATGAACACCCTCCTATCACATTGGCCACCCTTCCTGGCCCTCCTGGCAATAGTACAGACCTTCCACCACTTGGTGATATTTATGCCCCCAAGTGTATTTGTCTGAAGTATTTTTTTCTTGCCAAATTTTGGTTGATTTCCTCTCCTTGTTTTCAAGGTCTTTTTGCCTCCAGCTGCTGGAGACAAACACCATTGTAATCACAACAGCAGGACTGATTTAACTGATAATTGACAAAACAACCTGGAGTAATCATCAACTCTCATTCATAACTTCTCTATTCAACATTTCCTCCCCAGAAGTCATGGATTTGGCTAAGTTTTCCTGTCCAAAGTTCTGTCAATATCTGGATTCTATGCCAGAGTAGAGTGTGCAATTATCCAAAGGAATTTCTAAGCCTTCATATTGCTTACCCCTCTTCTGCTTTCACTTAAATATTACTTCTCTTCTTAGGCATTCCCTCTGCCTCTCCTAGTGCATTGATGGTATATGCTCTGGCTCTTCAGTGTTTAAGATTCAGAAAGTTTTAGGAGTAGCTGAAAAGTCTATTCTTTGGCCTGTCTATGGTATCATTTGGGCCAGTGAAACTAACAGATGAAAAGAGGGAATTACTCTAAATTTCCAGTGGCTCTTGATCAGAGTGGGTGGAGGTTAAAGTAACCCAGGCAGCTCCTTACTCAGCACAGCTTCCTTGGGCTTATGCGCACTAGCCCTGTGAGATCCTGTGCACCCCTCCGACCCATGCCAGCTCTGTACCTTCTGGACTTTCTGCACCCTCAGCCACTTCTGCAGAACCCTCTGCATTTTTCCATCTATGTCAGCTTTGTGGGACTCTCTGCCCCTTTCCCACCATGGCCAGCCCTCAGCTCAGGCTCCATTCAGCTACTTAGAATGACTTGTTGGAATGTAGATTGCCTGAAGTGGCATATGACTTGAATGTACACGTTTTGTTTATTCTAAATATTAATTGCTCCCCTCAGGTTGGCAACTTAAAAGTAAATTTTTCACGGCTTTCTCTCTATTCTAAGCTACAAAAAGACCTAGATCAGATAAGCTAGGCACCAGTCAACACCATTTTGCTCCACGCAAAGGCATTATGAAGTCTCTAGATCCTTCCAACTATTTTTTTGAAGTTAGATAACAAAGGGCAAAGCATATCAGTAGCAGCTCTGTCCTACGGAATCAGTCAGCTTGCTCTATCTCAAATTATCTTCAAAATACACAATCTATTCTCAGTAAGGTTCTCTATTTCCCTAGGGACTTATTTCAATGATTCTACTTCAGGTCCATTGTTTTCTCCATTGCCAAGGATTCCATCTTGGGCTGAGTAATCAGGGTGTTTTGTTGGAGAGGATCTCTCTAGCCAGCCCAGGGCCATTTGTCTAATGAAAATGCTTTCCAGAAGTTTCTTGTCAAGGCAAACTATGAAAAACATGAGATCTATGTACAAATTAATACTTAGAGTCACATTAATTTATTAATCTCATATAGCTATCACATTGCTCATCCCAAGCATACTATTCTTACTAAAAATCCCATTTTCTTTCATTGTTTAATTTATGACATGATTTCAAGACCTCTTCCTACCCGGTTTCTCTTCACTGTTTGCAATACAGTTTGTCTAAATCCTCCCTAAGCATCTCTGTAAGTCATATTTAGTTTTACTTTTCTTTAGAAAGGAAACCCTCCAACTAGTAATATTATTTTAACTTCAACAAGAAATCTAATATTTCTAAATATTTTCATTTATTGTTGCCTAGAGAGCTTTTTTAAGATGTGTTTTAAAAAAAATTCGTAGAAGATAAATTAGGCCCAAGTGTCCATCTGATCTGCTTAAGATCTGATTTTGATAGAACCTGAAATTCTTGCACAAGAAGAAAGGAAGATACAGTTAGAGGAGGATGAGAGAAATTTTGAGACCATTGACTTCCTGTCTGCCTGGCGCTAGTACATTAGCCCTTATCAAAGTTGGAAGAGCTGGTACAACACAGCCATTGTAGGTATTGGATCAATACCTGGCACACAGCCTGAAGGTCAGATAAAGTACTTAGGCAGGCAGTTTGCCAGGCTAAAGAGATGTCAAGAAAATCAATTAGACTCTAAAGAAAGAGTAGCAAGCTAACTAAAAATCCCATCTTGAAAGGCTCTCTGTATTTCAAAGGTGTTTTATATACATACACAATATCTTTATCTTGTTCATAAAATTACATTTGATAAGCAATTAAAACCACCCTTGGGTCACCTGAGGTCAACTCACAGAAGATTGTAAACACTTGCTCTGTCCTAGATTAGAAATAGCTACCAAGGATGGAGATTTAATCAGATTCTTTTCAGGGTATAGGATTACATAACTTTTGATTAATTTGTTCTTTTTCTGTATTGATTAGTTTGTATGCATTTGGAATGCCAAAGATGCCCTTGTTATTTGAGTGGTGGATAGACAACGTGCACTTTGAGTACTCCAAGGATGCCAGGTAGTTTACTTAGTAAATTATAGCCGTCTCAAGTCAAAAAATAGAAGGGGAAAAACAGGACTGATTGCTTTGGTAAATTTTTTCATCAGCAAGCAAAAGAAAGAAGCATAGTGTTTACTGTGTGGAAGGCAGAAATATTCTTGCTATTTGTTTACCAGCAAAATCTTTTTGTATATATATAGTCCCTTCTCTGTCCCAGGGACCATGTGGGCACATTTTGGTATAAATAACATGATGATACTCTATTTATCCTCTGTCTTATGATTTTCCTGGTATTGTTACATAAGACTACTGACAGATAATTTGTATCTGGAGTACGTATTTCTCAGCTTCAGGAAGTTTTTGTTCAGTCTGTGAGGAGAAATAATATTTAGGTATTTCAATGTCCTGCCAATAGAGATTTATTCATCATGGATAATTATCAAGGGTAAATTTGTGGAATAGTGCTAAGCACTGGGTAGAGATACTGTGATGAACTAAATAGATGGGGTCTTTGCTTTCATGGAGCTTCCAGTCTAGTGAGGAAAACAGGCAATACACAGCACTCTAACAATATGTATAACTAAAAAGTTTAATGTGACAAAGCAAAAATAAGATAAAAGGTGGAAAATGTAAGCTCAGTCACAAAGGCTGCAAAGAAGGGGGTGGTGACAAGCATTTCAGGGAAAGGGGACAGCCTGCACCAAGAATCTCAGGTGGAGGGACCGTTAGGGGCTAGATCATGCAGGCCCTTGTAGGCCATTGCAACTACCAAGAAGACTATAATTTCCTTTCTTTCTTTTTTTTAACCTTTATATTACTTATCTGTGGTTCATAACAGGTTAATTGCAATAACAATAAGTAGCAATATTTCTTGTCTTGGATTTTAATGAACTTTATTTAAGATTCATATATTTGAAGGATTTTCCTGGGTCCCTGTTTCTAGATCTTTAACTCCAGTAGGTGGACGTAACTGACCTTGGCTTTTAGGGTGGGCCTTAACTTCTACTCCTGAGTACAATGCAGATCTAGGGCAAAGACCTCCCTTACTCTTGCAGTGATTCTGCAGCTCGGCACTGAGTCAGTTCTCACTGCTCGCTCAGGATGGACTTGGGGGATTTCAAGTTTCCCAGGGCTTACCTGAACCGGGCACCCTGATGTCTTACAGGTCCTGGTACCAACTGCCTGTCCATTTGGATACCTGTCAATTATCCCCTAGGTCTCCATCTTGAGTCCCAACTTACACCTTGGGCTCCTTTGACTTTGATTAATTGTACTCAAATCTAGCCTATCTTTTTGCCTTGGAACAATCGCCCTGTTCAGGTTCTGCTTTGCAGACTTAGGAACCTGTATAATCTTACATAATGGCACCTTCTAGAATCTGGATGCTTCAGTCCCAGTTACAATAGCCTCAGTTACTAAGTCCTTTTCTTGCAAGGCTAAAAGGATCATTGAAAATAACTGAAAAGTTTCCTTTTATGTACAAGTGCAATCCAATTACTTATCCTGATCAGATAGTTTATCATTGACTTCGATAATATTAACATAGTGGTGAAAAACATGGGCTTTGTAGCTAGATGCCCTGGAGTACACCACTCACTTGCTGTGTGTAGCCTTGGGCAAGTTATTTAACCACTCTGGGCCTCATTTTCCTTATCTGTAGAACGAGGAAATAATAGAACTCACCTACATCATAGAGTTGTTCTGAGGATTAAATAAGTCAATACATGTAACGTACCTAGAATGTTTCCTGGGACTTTATAAGCTCTTCATAAATGTTAGCTAGTAAGTGATGGAATTAGGGTTTAAATTTGGACCAAAGTCCAAAGCACATGCTTTATCACATATTTCCCCCAAACTTCTTAAGACAGGTGCTTGCAAACTACTGTCTTTGGACCAAATACAGTCCAGGAGTTAAGAATAGTTTTTATGTTTTTAAAGGGTTGTAAAAACAAACCAACCAACAAAGAAACAAAGAAAAATATGTGACAGAGACCTTACGTGACTTGCAAAGCCTAAAATATTTGTTGTATCTTTATAGAAAACATTTGCTGATGCCTGGTTTACTGTCTCATTCTGCATCTTACGTGTTGTGTGATTTGGGGCAATATGTTTAAACCCTGAGCCTCTATTTTGTCATGTGTAAAAGGGAGATTATAATATCCATGTTACAAAGTTGTGTATGGACTACAAACAACAGCGTACAGGAAAGCATGGAACATAATGTTCTGCACATGGTGGGTACTTGGTAAATGTCAGATTCCTTCCCTACTTTCCCTGGGAGAGTTATGTTGGCTTCTCTTAATATATATTCAAGATATTGTTTTTTTGCTGAGGAAGATTAGCCCTGAGCTAACATCTGTTCCCAATCTTCCTTGTTTGCTTGAGGAAGATTGTCCCTGAGCTAACATCTGTGCCAATCTTCCTCTGTTTTGCATGTGGGATGCTGCCCTAGCATGGCTTGATGAGTGGTGTATAGGGCCGCACCTGGGATCCGAACCTGTGAACCCCAGGGCCATGGAAGCGGAGTGCACAAACTTAACCACTATACCACGGGCCAACCCCTTTAAGCTATTTTTAATATTATAAAATTATCATCATGTCACTATAGATAAGCAGTCTGCTGAGGGACTTGAGTGATGATTTGCCAAAGAGAACCAGAAAATGTGGAAGGGGCTTGCGACCTGAAGCAGTTGTAATTTGCCCATTTTGGGGGCCCAGGTGTGTCAGATGACTCAGCTCTATAAATGAGCCGTGAGTGGGAGGTGACCCTCCTGGGAAATGGTGAAAACAAAAACAAAGCATTATCTGCCATCAAGGTCAAGTGGACATTTGGGTGAATTTAAAAAAATACACGAAACAGTTCAGCTTCCCTACTTTAATTGCTACAAGAGGCAAACTAAAGACATCAAAGAGAGACAGCCCATTGTGAGGAGGATTCCCCAGAGTACCCTGGAGAGAGAAGGTGACTGCATGATCAATGCAGGATATTTAGAGGCAAGGAGAAGAATTTGGAGGCTAGTTGGAAAGTGCCTTGCTTTCAAGGCCCACAGGCCAGGCATGTCTTTCAAGAGCTGGCGCAGTCTTTTGGTAGAAGTGGAACATTTTTTATGATCAGAGGCAGTGGACTGGGGAGCTACAGCCAGAATAAAGACTAGGGGCAATGTATAGGGAGGCATGAGCATCTCATAAATTCTGGAAGAGCAAGGGATGGTCTATTCAGAGATTTAAGTTCATATTGTTTAGAATGTAGATCTTTACTCAAAACATTCTATCCCACAGGTAACATTTTATACAGTTCATTTTAATCTCTACCAAAATTAGCTATTTAAAATTTTAAGCCTTTGGGGACTTTAAAAATTTATTTTTGAGGTATAATACATATATAGAAAAGTAAGTCAATTAATTTTCACAAAACCGCACACACTCAATTGGCCAAAAGCCCGATTAAGAAAGAGAATATTATCAGCATCTTAGAAGTCCTCCTCATTCTGTCTTCCTGTTGCCACCCCTCCTTTGTGGTAACAATTATCCTGATTTCCAATAGAATAAGTTAATTTTGCCTATTTTTGTTCTTTACATATCTAGAATCATGCTGTATATGCTTTTTTGGCATCTGTCTTTCACTCATAACTACGTTTGTGAGATCCATTTCTGTTGTTGCGCGTAGTTGTAGTTATTCATTCCTGTTGCTGTATTCTATTGTGTGAATACAGCACAATTGATTCATTCTACTGTAGTTGGGCATTTGGATAGTTTCCACTTTTGGACCTTACAAACCACACTACTGTAAAATTCTGGTGCATGTCTCTGGGTGAACATATGTAGGCATTTCTGTTGGGGGGTCATAGGGTATGTATAAGTTAAGCTTTAGTAAATATTGGTTCTTCTAATGTGGCTGCGCCAATTTAAATTCTGCATTGGTAGGTTTTTGAGGAGAGAGAGTAGGTGTTTCTAGGACTCTATCAGAATATGATCTATCAAGGAAATCCTGAGGGCTGGATATGGTTGTGCTGATAGTAACTGGATCATTCCCTGAGCCAAGGGAAATTAGAGAATTGGGCAGACAGAGAACAGATTCCCTGTCAGGTACAGAATGGGGACAAGCTGTTGCTGATGGTGTACTCTCACCCTGAGAATTTTTTTAGAGGGAATTATCAGGAATTAGCTTAAGCATTGTTTTTATTGGATGAATGATAGTAACAGGAGTTGAACATAGAATTTCAGATGTCATCTATTAAACAATTCTCTGTGCTAAGTTGACTTCCTGGATTGTTTCCTTTTCCTATTTGAATAGATATTAAATATTAGCTACCTGCTTATGACAGGAAACTACTATCACTGAACCTTTTAAATAGATACTTAAGCTACTTAGGAAATTGTTGAGTGCTTCACACTGTTATTAACTGTAGAGTATTTTCTGCAGAACACAAGAATACCCAAAGGTGGAAAAATATGGTACCCTTTTTAAAACTGGAAGAAATAGTGACCCTTGAAATTGTGAATGCATTATGATATCTCTGGACCCTGGAAACATAACTAGCAAGTCATCAGCTAGTTGTCTTCCTGAATTCAGAGTGTCAGGAAGTTACCAGAATAGTTTGGGATCAGCTTATGTCAAATCAGTTTATTGTCATGTTTTGACTGATTGCCACAAAAAAGGGAAGGAGTAGACATTAACGAGACTTCTGAAATTTTAGATTTCTTTCCATGTGGCAGTTCTGTTAAAGAACCAGAAACAGAGTATGTTTGAAAAGCAGCATGGTCTCCTACATGAACTTTGGAGTCATCTAGACCTGGATTGGAACTCCAGTTCTGTTACTTATTAGCTAGAGGTGTGTGACCTTCGGGTACATTACCTACCCTATTAAATGCCGAGTTTCTTCATCTATAAAGTTGGGATAACAATACTTGCCCTATAGGGTTGTTGTGAGGATTAAAGGAGCTAATTTACATATCTGTGCAAATTCTCAGCCTTTATGCCTCTCCCTCTCCTGCTTCCTTCCCTTTGGAGGTCAGGTGGTAATGCAACATGCAGCCGCAGCATCTAGACCCATCATTCTCCTGTGCTCACAGTCTCACTTTGTCCTGTTGCCATCTGCCCTTCCTATCCTAGCTCTTATCACAGAGGGTTGTGGTTTTCTATTGCCTTATCTCTATCTGTGATAGACTGTAATCTAGGAAGCAGGAACCATGTTTGTCTTACCCTCAGCACCTAGCAGACAGACTTGCACACAATTGAAAAGAATTATTGAGTTTCCCCCGATCTTCCTTATCCTTTGATTGTTTGAAAGTTAGAAAAGAAAGTCCACATTTTGGTAGCATTACTGTTACATGGAAGCCAGGATAGCAATTCAATAGACTGTTGAAAACTGAGAAAAGTGGGCCAAGCTAACTAGATGAGATTAGGGAAAAAAATAATCCAGGCTGATACAAGAAAGGGAATAATTATGTAGGTACGAAGGAAGTAGAAACATGCCCGAATGTGAGTCAGCAGCCTGGTGCTGTTATTAAAAGTGTGAACATGATCCTACAGTGTATTAATAGATGCACGACATGCAGAGGCCATGGAGTAATCTGCCTATTTTGACTTGGCATTTCCTGGGCACTTGTGGAAGAGTTGTGTATTTTTTGGTACTCTGTATTTATTAGAAGTTACAGAGAAACCGAAGAGGCTGGTGGACACAAAAATGGTCAAAGCCCTCAAACATACCTTCTATGAGGAAAGTTTAAACTCGTCATGACATTTTATTCTGGAGGAGAAATTTGAGAATATTAAGTAAACATAGAGTGTAGTGGTTTTTCAGGATATTATGTAAATATATGATGACTATAAGCTATTGTCATTAACTCACAGAACTGGAAATATTCATGAAAGAAGATATGGTGTGTCTTTCTTCCTGCAGGAAGCTGAATGCCTAACCCTTTCAAAACAGACAGTTTTCAGTCCTTCCTGGAAGGTTTCAAAACCTTGCTCAGTAGTCGTCTAGAGTTTTATCACTCACAAAGTCAAGTGGTTCTTTTTTCCTAAGCCCAATCTCTTCCTCTTTGATTTTGACAATATTCTCTGGTTTGGGGCCATCACTGATATGGAGAATTTGAGTGCCGTTTATGTTAACTTCTTAATGCATCTGAAATCATCAGTCGTCCCCTTGTTATGGTTTTGGCATCTCTCCCCTAGCCTGAAATTCCCTAACTTTCCCTTCTGCTAAGTACTCTTTGTAATTCTTCCCTGAACCTTCTTGCTCATACCCGCTTTCCTTGAGAGCGAGCCTGATGACTTACACTGGACATCATCCTCTGAAGTCTTCTGACCCGTGAAACAAATAGACAAATCCTCACATTCAACTTCATTTTTTTCCTTTAAAAAGGCGTTTCCAACTATTTCTTTATTATATTGAGTTTTTACAGCTAGTTTTTTATCCTTAAGAGACTATCACTTGTACATTTAATTGTGTTTTCTGTTTTTGTAGGGATATTTTCCATCCAGTAAAAGTAATTTTGAGTCTTATCCCTTCATCACAGTATCGGTATACATTTTGTGAATAGCACATTGGCTCCTTGGTTGACGTGTCATTTAGACAACTTCCATGAATAGCCCCAAGAAGTTTTATGGAACTTCCTGGAGGCAGCTCTCAGACAGGTAGAGAGGCAATGGTAATTATTTCAGTATAGTCTTTAAAGTTAGTGTTCCTTCACCCAAAGGTGATACTGTAAATTAGAAGATGAATGGGAAGGATTGAAAACTTTTATTATCATCATGATAAATCATCTTTTGTTTATTTCTTGTCTATATGGGCTATTAATTTGGGATCCGGCTCAGTTTGTTCCTCTCAAAGTCATATGGGATACTGATTAACGTAATAATTATTGCCAGTAGGGTAGTGATTATTTTCAGTTTTCCTTTTATCTGCACATTTAAAAAACATGGATTTAGATAAGAACTTTTTGGCAATAACAATATTCAGGTTGGTATTAGGCCATTGTAAAGAATTTTTTTTAATTTCCTGGAGATTTAAAAAATCATTTACCATCGATTCATTTAACACATGTTTATTGTTGGCTATGTATGTTAGGTGCTTGGGACAGAAGTGAATAATAGGTACAGAGCATACAATTTTTAAACTAGTGAAACGGAAAACGGTGGAAAAGAAATTTAAACAAAAAATCTAATAACATCAATAATAATAATAGTAATAATTAAAGCAGGAGTAACTGAAACATAGAAGGAAGGCAGCTAATTATGGGAGAATAGAGAGGAGGTGTGTTTAAGCTAAATGTTGCAACATGCGTAGAAGGAGACAGACAGAGTTGGGGAAAGTGTATTTTGTGCAGAATGAACAAAAAGAACAAAAGTGTGGAGAAATAAGACTGCATAGCATTGACAGGGTGCGGGGGGCACTGCAAGCAGTTCATTGTGGACGGAATTAAGTTAGCCTGGTTTGGAAAACTAGGCAGCGACTGGGTCATAAGGCAGGAGTCTTGCATGCTATGCTTAGGAGCTAGGACTTAATTCTGTGGGTCAGGAAGAAAGCTCCTGCAAGAATTCCAGGCCCTGTTACCTTTTCACATGGACTGAAATAGCAGCAGCGAGGGGAGAGCAGAGGGCATTTATTTGTGGGATGTTGTGGCAGCAAGGTCAAGGGGACTAAGTGATGTGTAGATGAGAGAGAAGGGAAACTGTCCACGGAACAAGGCTGATAGCTTGGGAGATAATGGTTTTGCTGTTTATTGAGAGAGGAGGTACAGTAGAATTCAGTTGGAGGAGGAAGATAGTGAGATTAGTTTCAAGAGATTGGATTAAAAATGCCCATAAGAACACCAAAGTAGAGCTCTCTAGTGGACAACACAGGTACATTTAAAGTTCATAATAGATAGCTCTCTGCCATGGAATGTTTCTTCTACACAGATCCACACTCAAGGGCAATGACTGTTGTAAATAATAGAGAAATTAGGCTTTTAGTAATGAAGTATTCCTAAAGAGGAGCATGACCTTGGAAAACAGTTGTTGGATAAAAACAGTCCTTATAAGGAGGGCTTCCTAAGATGCTTCTTCAAATTGATTTTACAGGTTCCTACGGATGTCTTCTAGCAACATGGTACTGTGTGAATGTGTCACGTTGGCTCTATTCTCTTTCCTCACATTTTCATGTCTACAATTTCACACCAGGCTGTATTGACTGTACCGGGCTCTTTGGATGCTTACATTTTTATTCTCGTTAATTAAAGGGGGAAGAAACAGATACAGGTCTTTTGAAACCATAGGAAATTCAGAAATTTCTTGAGTTTGTTTGGAAAGCAAGGAATTTGCAATCAGACACACACGCTGGTGGGTGGAGTCAAGGACTGTTTTTCAAGCAAATCTACAGCTTGGCTTCCCCAAGACTGTTTTTTGTTTTTTTAATCTTTTACCTACTGCACCACGTTGCTGTAAGGATCAAAGAAAATAATGCTTGTGAAAGTTCTTTTTTAAACTATAAAGGACTATACAAACGTAAGAAAATAAAGAAACATAGAAAACTATTCATTTCCAATTCCGATACAGTAGTGTACCTGTTTGTAATTTCCTTCATGCTAAGAATGTTTAGTCATAAGTGGGGCTGTGGGAAGACTTTTGATCATGCGTAATTTCTCAGGCACACGCTGCTTAAAGATACATTTATCTTTCTCTGACCTAATCCCTCTGTGTATTTCAACTCAACTGAAGTTTCTCACAGGCTTGTACTGTTTTCACTAAATTTTACCATAATACTCTTTACGTACATCCCTACAGACTGTGATAATGTATCAAATAATCCCGGGACAAAGAAGCCCTGGGAATCTGCTTCGAGGAGGATTGTTTTCTATGAATACGCTCTAATGCCATTTCTCCAAGTATATTTAACTTAGTGTTTATTTACTTTCACAGTTTATTTTGATCGGCTCTCTATCAAATTGCCTTGTAAAATCCCAGAATGCTAGGACCGTTTCTGTCCACATTACGTTATCTGCAGCTGACATTTATGCAGAAGCTGCTAAGCGGCCATGAGCAGGTGTTGTAGGCTCCCTTGTGAGAGTGCCCGGCCAGATGGGGTCAGAAAAGCTTTCCCAGGAGCCACTACAGCCTGGGAGTTTGGCTGCCTACCCAGAAGGGATGGTAGCATGTTGTGGCTGATTTTTAGATCTGGTAACTTTGGGAGGTAAATGGACTGAGATTCACGGTTCCTAACAAACAGGTGTCAAAGTGGCTATACCTGTAGACCCAGCTTAAAAGGTCAGGACAGACTTTAAGCATTCTAAAATTAATTCATGTTGACAAACTCTTTTTTAACTTACAACTGTGACTGTCTTTATACCTCACACTTCTATTTCTTTGCAATTCAATAATGAATGCAGATGCCATCCACACTTGAACCTGACCCCAACTCTCTAAGGAAATATTCATGCTGGTCTAGAGAAGAAATCTTAATAAGCAATCCTAAATCAGAAGAATTACTGTAAGAAAGCAAAGAAATGCACAGGCTTTGAATGTCCACAAGGAAATAAGCATTTGAATAAAAATTTAATTGGACTTAACTTTTACAGAAAAAAAGAGAAATATACTGAATATTACATGGGAAATGATATATGCTTTTCCATGCATTTGTAGTGACCAGAAAAAGAAACATATGTTCATATAGTCATATGTGTGCAAATTACATTAATTCATCTTTAAATTTTTAAACTCATCAAGTCAATTTTATGACTCCATTTCTGTGAGTCAGAGAATAATTCTGAGGGATTCAACCCAACAAGTGTAGGAATTTCAAAATTAATTTAGCTTATAAAATTACATCTTAACAAAATAGAAATAGCTCAGAGGGAAAAAATAATCAGAGAAGGAAGCATCCTTCAGTATGTTTAGCTTATCAAAATGTTCCTAAATGACTCAAAATGTGGTTCTTACATATGATAAATATTTTCTATACTGTAACTATATGTTGACAAATGAACAACATGTACTGTTAGTGAAGAGGCTGTAAGTGTCAAATACTAATTATCATGAGTATGATTTGAACTTGTCAGAACTAACATCTTGAAATCATGAAAAGGGTTTGCAGAAGGATGGGAGCAAGTATGTTACAAGTTCCTTTTTATTTGATTATTATTAAGCTATTGAGAATATACAAGGGATGTAAATGATAAAATCCAGTGCTGTGGTGTAACTGATTGTCCCCTTAGGAAGGAGCATTCTATGGAATAGCACACTCTGCCTGGTTCATCTGTTCTTCCTTCACACTCGTCTTGGGGATTTTTGCATGGCTTTCTCTAGATTTCTTACCTGTTTTAACTTAAAGAGAAATGTTGTAATTTATTATCAGGTAATCAGGATTCTGATTGCCTTTTCTTTTACCCATATGAAACTGGTTTAACGTTAGGAAGTCTCTGAGGAGCTAAGTACTCACCAGCACAGAGGATAGGCTTGAGATGTCTTTTCAAGTCTAAAGTAATTTGATTAGGCTTTCCTTAGACTTTACCCAGAAGAGAGTCACCTCTTTCTGTAGGCTCTCTTGCCTCCAATCAATTGCCTACTCTAACTTGCATAATATTTCTAAAACTTAGATCCCACCATTTTACTCTCCAACTTAAATGTCGATGACTCAGGCTTCCTTCATAAAATCTTTCTGGAAAACTCCTCTGCACTATCGAGTCCTCTCTCCTTCATCGTGCTGCCCTTTAGATGGCTGCTATGACACTCATAACACTTTGTGACCATTATTTGTCTGCACATTCATATATCCTATGCTCCACTGTATGTTTCCTAAACACAGGACCTGGGGATGTCATTTCTACATCCCCAACTCTTAGCACAGAGTCTGGCCTAGAGTAGATTCTTAACAAATATTTCCTGATTGCATAAAACAATGTCACTTTCATCACATTCCAAAATCCTCAAATTATGGCTCTCTCTATTTTCCCAGTCCCGTCCCCTTCCCCTTGTACTTGCTCACCTCCCAGATGGCAGCCACCCAGGATCATTTGCTGTTCCTTGAATATGTTGAGCACTTCGAAGCATTCAAGTTCTTTCCCTGCGCCCAGGCTGGTGTCCATGTCTCTTCTTGTAGAAATCTCATTGATCTATTTCAGCCTAATTTAAATACTTTTGTGTATGTCCAAATGTCTGGATGTGTGAGAAAACTCTGACCCTTCCCTAACCCCAGCTAGAATTAATTTTGTCTCCTGTGTGCTATCCTGTAATTTGTTTAATCACAGTTGGCTTGCATTATAGTTGGCTGTGTATATCTTGATTTTCCCTACTGGCTAGTGAGCTCCTTGAAGACAAGAACTGTTTTGATGTGCTCATCATTTAAAATATGTATTGGGCATTTCCTCTGTGCCAGGCATAGTATTATATTCTGGGCACAATGTGGTGATTATAATAAACAAAACTCCTGTCCTCAGAGAGCTCACATTCTAGTCAGGGGAGAAGACAAAAATATAAACAAATAACACACATATATCTGATGATAAGAACTCTGATAAGAAATAAAGCAAGAGAAGTGGGACACATATTGATTGCAAAAAGTCTCTCTGAGGAGGTGACTTTTGGGTAAAAATCTGGAGGAAGTAAGGAGCATCTTGGTGGAGGAGCATTCTACACAGAGGGACTAGCAGATCCAAGGGCCCCAATGTGGGAGTGTGCTTGCAGTGTTTGAAGAAGAAGGAGCCCAGGATGGGTGGGGTAGAGCAAGCTGGGAAAAAGTAGGAGTGGAAAGCAGAGCCCTAGGAGGAATCCAGATTAATCAACACCTTATACACGCTGGCACCACATACTTGGGATTTTACTCCTAATGACATGGGGAGCCTTTGATGGGTTGTAGTTAGAGGAATGACATAGTAAGACATGTTTTAAAGGCATCATCCTGGTTGCTGTGTCTGTTGAGTTGTCTGTAGGGAAGCAAGTATGAAATTGATAGGATTGATTAGAAGGCTAGTCAACTGTTCAAGCAAGAGATATTGGTGGCTTGGACCAAGGTGGTGGCAGTAGAGGCATTGAGAAGTGGTTGGATTTTGGACATAACACAAAAAAAGTGCTGACACTTTTGCTGAAGAATTTATTAATAAAAAGAAGGGAATCAAAGATGACTGCAAGGATTTTGGTCTGAGTAAGTGGCAGGATAGAGATGCCAATTACCAAAATAAGGAAGACTGCAGGACAGATGGGTTGGGAAGGGAAAATTAAACTATCAGTTTGGATATGATAAGGTTGAGATGCCTGTTGGATATCTAAGTGAAGATGTCAAGTAGATATGTTTGTAGTTAATTCAAGAGCTCAGGGCTAGAGATAAAATTTTGAGAATTTTTTTTCCTGTGAATAGATAATATTTAAAACTCTGGGACTGGATAAAGCACCCAATTGAGTTAAGTATAGATTGTGAAGAGATTTTAAGGATTGAGTCCTCCACTGCTTAGAGATTAAAAAAAAGATGAGAGCAACCCACTAAGGAGAATGAGATGGAGCACCTTGCGAGGGGTAGTTGCTGGTAAGGACTCCCTGATTGATTGATTTTTTCTAGTGTAGGAGCAGTTGCTTTCATTCGCTTTGGATGGTTCTTATGACTCGGAAGCAGTAGAAGAGAATGGAGTGCTTTCCCGTTTGATCCTAATGACAGAGTTTTACATGTAGATGTCAACCTGGAAATGTGATTCAATCCCTATCAGATGTGTTCTCCTTGGATTCCCACTTCATCCTTAAGGCAAGGGAGTAATCCTGCTCCTTTCCCTTTCCATATACGGCTGCTTAGCTGGGAGAGTTGTGTGGCTTATCACACTTACAAAGTTGCTCTCGATATTTATTTTAATTGATTTCACCTGTATTGGGAATGTGTCACGATTTGGCTGGGAGTCAATTTTATGATGCTATGATTGGTTCCAGGGCTACCTCAGGACACCGAGGTCTTTTCAGTGCAGGAACTTCACCATATTACCTAAATTGTGGTAACGTCTTTAACAAATCCTTTGCTCACTCCGGGTCTCCACATTGGAGTGTGTTACTGCCAAGTATTCCAAACTGCAAATGTTTCTGAGGATGTAAGTGAAACCTGACTCATTGTGAACCTGTGAACTCACTGTAGTCATTAGAGCAGATGGAATGTGAACAAAGGTCAAAATAGATTCATCTCAATAGTAAGACTACCGACGTTATAGTAGGTACTTAACTGCCTCCATTCCCTCCCCACAACAAACTAGGAAAACAAAAATGACTCAAGGTAGTTTAAAGCAGCATCTCACTCTATCCCAATGGCATTCCTTAGCTTCAGAGTGGAGGCTGCCATCTTGCTACAATAATGGCCAACTGAAACTGGCAACATGAAAGCCTGATAGAGGACAATGGAATTCCGTTTCCTAGAAAACTATCAACTTATTGCTTTAATAGAGAGTGACAGGGCCAGCCTGGTGGTGTAGTGGTTAATTTCATGCACTCTGCTTCAGTGGCCCTGGGTTAGCTGGTTCAGATCCTGGGTGTGGACCTGCATACCACTCATCAAGCCATGCTGTGGTGGCATCCCACATACAAAATAAAGGAAGATTGACACAGGTGTTAGCTCAGGGCAAATCTTCCTCAGCAGAAAAAATAAATAAATAAGAAATTGTCAATAATCCCTGAAGTATTCAATTCATGGGTATGTATAATTAAGCAGAAAACACTTTTAGCAGTTAATAATAAAAAGGGAAAAGACTCCATGATGTGTAATCTATCTATCCATCTATCCACACACACATACTTGTGTGTGTGTATGCATATATATATATGTATCCAGCCTACATATATATGTATGTGTCAATATATACTTACATATTTATGCACATTACATATATTTGTACAGCCTATAGTAGGCTTTCGCAGATAACTCTTATTGTGGAAGTCATTGGAGATGGGTTAGGAAAATATTTTACAAACCTCATGCCTGCAATGTCATAAATGACCTTTAAAAAATGCTTCCTTCCAGTGTAGGATTTAGAAGAGTCAATGGGCAATTTAAAATTAAAAATCAGGTGTATTTTATACAACTTGTTCCTGGTGGCAAGTTTTTCTTGCTCTTTGGAGCAAGAAATGGAATTTATGTGAAATTCCACTGAAATCTGTTAGGCATAGTGGAGATAATATTTTTTAGTGATAATAGATAAACTAGAATCAAAATAATTGGGAAAACTTTAATTATTAACAATGATGGATGGTTACATAACACATTAATTAATGTCATTTATTCATTATTAAAACCTGTAAGGCAGGTGGTTTTATACTTTCATTGCAGAAAAATAAATGGATGCTTAGAGAGGGTAAATGATGTAGTGTACAGTCATTAAAAATATTCAGTAGAGCTGAGGCTGGAACACAGCTCTTACTCCAAGGCTGTATTTTTCCCTCTATATTATACTATGATTCAGTGAATAGACAAAGATTGTTTTCCATGTATTTATTACAGAAAACCTAAAGAAAAAAAGATTGAAATGTAGATGCATGCTCTAATGGATCTGTTTTTTCTTTCTTTTAGTAGCTGAACTAAAAAGATCTCTAAAAGACAGCACAATGCTATATCTTGGAAACACCATTTTATACCTCTTTGAAAACTGAATATATGTGAAAAGAAGCAAAATATGGGACTGGTATACGCTTATTTCATTGAGCTAATTTTGTGAGGAGATACAATTTTATTATTCCTAAGGTCTTTGACAGAATGTCTATCCCAACACAATTTATGACATTACATATCAGAGTTTCAAAGTTCAAATAAAAATTAAGGCAGAAATGAAGAAAGAAAAAGAGCAAAGAAAAAAAACAATAATCTGGAGGTTATGGTGGAAATGTTGCTTAAAGAGGCAACATATATCCACCAAGTGGCTTTTAGTGTTGAAATATGCCTTGAAGTCGGCTCCCGTGAAGACGATGAAGCAGTGAGTTAACTTCCAGTCAAGTTACAGTCAGCCATAAATTTGTCTTGGAAATGATGCAGTGAAAATGTTCTCAAATATTTATTTTAGTAGAGGAATTCTAGATGAAGAAGATCCTGCAAGGAGAAAATGGGCAGCTATAGACTTTAAAGCAGTCACAGAACGGAAAAAAGAAAAGGGCCTTAGAGAAGCTTGCGTTATGAAGCATGACTGCGTGTGTGCGTGTGTGTCGTTGCTTTTGGTGGCGGTGGGAATCTATCGGACCACGCTGGGACCTATTTCGAGGCCACACTCTTTGGGATGGACCCTCTGAATCTTCAGGCCATTCTTCTTGCTGCCAGCTGCCAGCCTCTGTCTTCTTCCCCATAGCTTATTGGCAATTGTAATGTTTTGGTGTACAGGACAGTTTTTACTAAGTCAAATTCTCCTTTACATACTTATATCAAGTATCTGATAAGACTTGTTCGACCTGAGCACATTTTTCTCATTAAAAATAATAAATACTAAGATTATTTTTGCATGAATATGAGATGTTTCATGCTGAAAAGAGATAATTCCTGCTCAATAAGCATTATTATTAATAATAATGTACCAGCTGAAGGACAAAGCAGAAATTTTATAAGGTAGGGACTGTCCTATTTCTATATCTTTTTAAAAAATACTGTTTATTATTTCTGATTAAAATATTGAGAAGTGTGAAGAATGAAGTGAAAAATTGCCTATGATTCCAGCTTCCAGAGATAACTACCATTAGTACTTTGATGTAGTTTTTTGGTATATGTTTGAGCATGTGTGTATATTAACTGAGTCCATACTATATGTACGGTTTTGCATCCTGATTTCTGAACTTAGCAATGCAATTTCCAGGCATTCAACATTGTTTGAAAACATTATTAATTTGTTTTATATTTATTGCATATATATTTATTGCTTAAATATATCTCTACCTAGATAAGTACATTTATCTATTGTTTGTTTTATACTATAAATAAAACTGTGATAAAAATCCTTGTGCACAAATCTTAGTCCAACAAAAACAGTGGATATTTTGGTCTATTTTCTGAATCTCATGGAAATGGTCCTAGCACCTTATTTTCTTCAGTTTATTCTGTAGAATACAAATACATTGGTGAATAGATGTACTACTTATTAAAAGATTACTGTTTTCAAATAAGTTTGTGAAATGTTGAGCTCAATAAAGGTATAGAGATTTCTTTTCTGTAAGACTTCTCAGTCCTTAAGATGCAAATATGCCCTTTGAATTACCAAGAGAGAGGTCAGGTATGCTGTAAATTATTTTTCCAAGGATCGCAGAGCAATTGTTTTGTGGGATTTTGGTTTAGGAAGCATCAAATATGATGCTATCTTTTGGTTCAAAATAGATATTCTTTATCATGGTAATTGAGGGTTGTTCTAGTTATATTAGCCGGGTTAACACAAGGCTATCCCACAATAGCAAACGTACTCTGAAATCTCTAAGGCTTAACCCAACAAAGGTTTATCCTTTGCTCATATTGTGCTAAGGGATAGTCAGGCTCCTACGTGTTTCTTTCCACATAGCGTCCTAGGGATGTATGGTGCTTCCAAATTCTAACTCTCCCACCTCTGAGTTTTTTGCTTTCAGCCACTTAAATGAGATTGAATGTGGAGAGGACACAACTGCTCTTAACTTTTCTCTTCTGCTTCAGCTGGTGAGAATTAGTCACATACCTAGACCATTTAGATTCATGGGGACTGGGAAAGGTTAAGAAGCATATAAATATTTGGTGCCTAATAACAGTCTCTGCCATACTGTCATTTTTTTTAAAAAAAAAAAGTAACAGAAGTTGGATTTTGTTGAATGCTGTATTAGTCAGGGTTCTCCAGAGAAACAGAACCAACAGGATGTATATAGACACATGAAAGAGAAGACTTATAAGAATTGGCTTACACAATTATAGAGACCGGGAAGTCCCACAATCTGCTGTCTGCCGGTTGTAGAACCAAGAAAACTAGTGGTATAATTCAGTCTGAGTCTGAAGGGCTGAGAAACCTGGGGCACACTGGTATAAGTCCTGGAGTCCCAAAGGCCCGAGAACCAGGAGCTCTGTTGTCCAAGGATGGGAGAAGATGGACGTCCCAGCTCAAGAAGAGAGAGAGGGAATTCACCCTTCCTTGTCTTTTTGCTCTTTTTGGCTCTCACCAGATTGGATGATTCCTACCCACATTTTACACTATCTGCTGAATCAAATGCTAATCTCTTCCAGAAATACCCTCACAGACACACCCAGAAATAATGGCCCAGCTATCTGGCTATCTCTTAGTCCAGTCAAGTTAACACATAAAATTAACCATCATAAATGCTTATTTGCAAAGTATTGGGATAACTTTTTTAGCCTATTGATGTTATGGTCTTACTTAATAAATACTCCAATATCAAATTCTTTATAGTCATCAAATAAATCTTATGTTAAAATGAGAAATTATTTTAATATTCTTTCAAACTAGATTTGATATGATTTTTACCTAGAGTTTTGCATCTATCTTTATTCGTGAACGAGATCGGTTTGTAATTCTCCTATTCAATGCTTGTTGTTATCAGGGTTTTGTTATAGAAAGTCTTACATATATGCATTTTTTAATTAAACTTTATTTTGAGATAATTGTACATTCACATGTGGTGAATCCCATATACTGGTTACCCAGTTTCCCCAATGCTAACATCTTGCAAAACTATACTACAATATAAAAGCCAGCATGTTGGCATTGATACAGTGAAAGTAAAATACATTCCCTTCACCATCAGAATCCCTCATGTTGCACTTTTATAATCACATCCATCTTCCTCCTGCCCTTACGCCCTCCTTAACCCCTGGCAACAACTAAAGTGTTCTCCATTTCTACAACTTTGTCATTTCAAGAATGTTCTATAAATGGAATCATGTAATAAATAAATTTTTAAGATTGTCTTTCCACTCAGGATAATTCTCTGGAAATTTATACAGTTTATCACATTTATCAATAATTTGTTCCTTTTTATTACTTGGTAGCAGTCAATGGTATAGATGTACCACAGTTTAACTATCCATCCATTGAAAGGACATCTGAGTTGGTTCCAGTTTTCGGGTATTACCAATAAGCTGCTCTGAACATTTGTATACAGGTTTTGTATGAACATAAATTTTCATTTCTCTGGGATAAATGCCCAGGACTGCAATTGCTAGGTTGTATGATAGTTGTACGTTCAGCTTTTCTTTAACTGCCAAGTTGTTTTTCAAAAGGACTGTACCATTTTCTGTTCCCACCAGTAATGTATGAGTGATCCAGTTTGTCATCATTCTTGCCAGAATTTAATGTTAATCATTTTTTATGTGAGCCATTTTGATTGGTATGAAGTAATATCTTATTGTTTTAATTTGCATTTCCCCTAATGACTAATTATATTTAACATCATTTTGTATATTTTTTTGCAATCTATGTATCCTCTTCAGTGATCTGTCCATGCATTTGTGCCTATTTTCTAATGATATTGTTTGTTTGTTTTTTTCATTCTCTTAATAGAGTCTTTCTCAGAGCAAAAGTTTTTAATTTTGATGAAGTCTCATTTATTAAGTTTTCCTTTTATAGATCATGGCTTGGTGTCAAGTCTAAGAACCTTTGCCTACACCTGAATCCCAAAGATTTCCTCCTATAATTTTTTCCAAATGTTTTATAATTTGCAATTTACATGTAAGTCTATGATCCATTTTGGGTTAATTTTTATGTAAAGTATAAGGGTTAGGTCAAAGTTTTTTTTTTCTTTTGCCTATTGCTCTAGCACCTTTTAGTAAAAAGACTATCTTTCCTCCGTTGGATTGCTTTTGCCCCTTTGTCAAAAATTACTTGAGACATATTTGTGTTGATCTCCTTCTGTTTGCTCTATTCTGTTCCACTGACCTGCGTGTCTGTTGCTCCCCCAGTACAGCACAGACTTGACTACTGTAGCTATATAAAAAGTCTTGAAATTGAATGGGCTCATTTCTCACTTTATTCTTCTTTTTCAAAATTGTTTTAGCTATTCCAGTTCCTTTGTCTTTCCGAATAAATTTTTAAATTCTCTCCTCTGTTTCTACAGACAATCTTGCTGGGATTTTGATAGGAATTGCATTACAACTTTTATCAATTTGGGGAAAGTTAATATCTTTACTATATAAAATATTCTAATCCGTAAACCCAGTATATCTGTCTATTTCTTTAGATCTTCTGTAATATATCTCATTGGCGTTGTGTAGTTTACAGCATAGGAGTCCTGAACCTGTTCTGTTATAATTACCACCTAAATTTCTCATTTCGGAGGGAGTGATTGTAATTGGTATTGTATTTTTGGTTTCGGTGTCCATGTATGTTTGTTGCTAGTATACAGAAATTGATTTATTCCAGCTTTACTGAGATATAATTGTTGCTAGTATACAGAAATTGATTTATTCCAGCTTTACTGAGATATAATTGATATATAACATGTACAACATTAAAGTGTAAAATGTGATGAACTGATAAACATGTATATTGTAAAATGATTACCACTATTAGGTTAGTTAAGACATCCATCACCTCACATAGTTATCATTTTTTGTATGTGTGGTGAGAACATTATTCTCTTGGCAACTTTCAAGAGTACAATACAGTATCGTGAACTATAGTCACCTTAGGGTACATTGGATCCCAAGAACTTATTCATCTTATAACTGGAGGTTTGTCTCCTTTGACCATCATCTCCCCATTTCCCCCAACTCCCGGCCCCTGACAACCTCCAATCTACTTTCTGTTTCTATGGGTTTGGCTTTTTTTAGATTTTGCATATAAGTGAGATTATACAGTATTTGTCTTTCTCTGTCTGACTTATTTCACTTAACGTAATGCCCTCAAGTTTCGTCTGTAGTGTTGCAAATGGCAGGGTTTCCTTTCTTTTTTACGGCCAAATAATATTCCATAGTGTGTATACATATCACATTTTCTTTATCCATTCATCTGTCAACAGACACAGGTCATTTCTATGACTTGGCTATTGTGAATAACACTGCAATGAACATTGGGGTACAAATATTTCTTTGAGATAATGATTTTGTTTCCTTCAGATCTATATTCAGAAGTGGAATTGCTGGATCATATGGAAGTTCTATTTTTAATTTTTTTGAAGAAGAAGATTAGCCCTGAGCTAACATCTGCCACCAATCTGCCTCTTTTTTTTTTTTTTTTTTTTTTTTGCTGAGGACGAGTAGCCCTGAGCTAACATCCATGCCCATCTTCCTCTACTTTGTATGGGGGACGCCTACTGCAGCATGACTTGACAAGCAGTGTGTAGGTCCATACCTGGGATCCAAACCGGTGAACCCTGGGCTGCTGAAGTGGAACGTTCAAACTTATCCTCTGCGCCACTGGGCTGGCCCCAATTTTTAATTTTCTGAGGAACCTCTATGTTGTTTTCCATAGTGGCTGTACAAATTTACAATCCTACCAACAGTGTACAAGAGTTCCCTTTTCTGCACATTCTGGCCGGTACTTGTTATCTCTTCTCTTTTTAATAACAGCCATTCTAACAGGTAGGAGACCATACCTCATTTTGGTTTTGATTTGCACTTCCCTGATGATTAGTGATGTTGAGCACCTTTTCATGTACCTATTGGTGTTTATATGTCTTCTTTGAAAAAATGTCTGTTCAGGTCCTTTACTCATTCTTAAATTGAATTGTTGGATTTTTTGGTGTTGAGTTATATAGGAGTTCCTTATATATTGGATATTGACCCTTTATCAGATATATGGTTTGCAAATATTTTCTCCCATTCCGTGGGTAACCTTTTCATTTTATGGATTGTTTCTTTTGCTGTGCAGAAACTTTTCAGTTTGATGTAATCCATTTGTTGATTTTTGTTTTTGTTGCTTGTTTTTGGTGTCACATCCAAAAAATCATTGCCAAGACCAATGTCAAGGAGCTTTTTCCCTATGTTTTCTTCTAGGGGCTTAATGGTTTCAGGTCTTATGGTTAAGTCTTGAGTACATTTTGAGTTAATTTTTGTGAGTTATGTAATATAGGGATCCAATTTTATTCTTTTTCACTTGAATATCCTGTTTTCCCAACACCATTTATTGAAGAGACTATCCATTCCTCATTGAGTATTCTTGGCTCCCTTGTCAAATATTAGTTGACTGTATACGCCTGGGTTTATTTCTGGGCTCTTGTTTCCGTTCCATTGGTCTGTTTGTTTTTATGCCAGTACTATACTGCTTTGGTTACTACAGCTTTGTAATATAGTTTGAAAGTAGAAAATGTGATGCCTCCAGCTTTGTCCTTTCTCAGGATTGCTTTGGCTATTTGGGATATTTTGTGGTTCCTAAATGTGAATGTTAGGATTGTTTGTTCTATTTCTGTGAAAAATGCCATTGGAATTTTGGTGGGGATTGCATTGAATCTATAGATGGCTTTGTGTAGTATGCACATTTTAATATTAATTTTTCCAATCCATGAACACAGGGCATCTTTCCCATTTATATGTGTAGTTTTCAATTTCTTTCGTCAATGTCCTATAGTTTTCAGTGTACAGACTTTTCACCTCCTTAGTTAAATTTATTCCTAAGTATTTGTATTGTTTTTGATGCTATACTAAATGAAATTATTTTCTTTATTTCCCTTTCAGATACTTTGTTGATAGTATAGAAGCACAACTGATTTTGTATTTTGGTTTTGTATCCTGAAATTTTACTAAATTTGTTTATTAGTTCTAACAGTTTTTTGGTGGAGTCTTTATCATTTTTTATATATAAGATTATGTTACCTGCAAATAGAAACAATTTTACTTCTTCCTTTTCAATTTAGATGCCTTTTATTTCTTTTTCTTGCCTAATTGCTCGAGCTAGAACTTCCAGTACTATGCTGAATAGGAATAGTGAGAGTGGGCACCCTTGTCTTGTTCCTGATCTTAGCAGAAAAGTTTTTAACCTTTCACCATTGAGTATAATGTTAACTGCGGGTTTGTCATTAATCGCCTTTACCATGCTGAGGTGCATTCCTTCTATACCCAATTTGTTGATAATTTTTTTATCATGAAATGATATTGAATTTTGTTAAATGCTTTTTCTGCATCTATTGAGATGGTAACATGATTTTTATATTTTATTCTATTAATGTGGCATATCACATTTATGATTTGCATATGTTGAACTTTTCCTGTATCCTAGAGATAAATCCCATTTGATCATGATGTATGTCTTTTAATGTGCCATCAAATTCAATCTGCTAGTATTTTGTTGAGAATTTCTGTATCTATATTCATCAGGAGTATTGGCCTGTAGTTTTGTTTTCTTATAGTGTCCTTATCTGGCTTTGGTATCAGAGCTTTGGTAATGCTGGCCTCATAAAATGAGTTAGGGAGAGTTCCCTCCTCTTCAATGTTTTGGAAGAACTTGAGAAGGATTGGTGTTAATTTCTTCTTAAGTGTTTGGTAGAATTGTCCAGTGAAACTATCTGGTCCTGAGTTTTTCTTTGTTGGGAGATTTTTTTTTTTTAAAGATTTTATTTTTTCCTTTTTCTCCCCAAAGCCCCCCGGTAAATAGTTGTATATTCTTCGTTGTGGGTCCTTCCAGTTGTGGCATGTGGGACGCCGCCTCAGCGTGGCCCAATGAGCAGTGCCATGTCCGTGCTCAGGATTCGAACAAATGAAACACTGGGCCACCTGCAGCAGAGCGTGCGAACTTAACCACTCGGCCACAGGGCCAGCCCCCCTTTGTTGGGAGATTTTTGATAACTGATTCAATCTCCTTATTTCTTATTGGTCTGTTCAGATTTTCTATTTCTTCTTCATTCAGTCTGTGCAGGTTTCATGTTTCTAGGAATTCATCCATTTCTTCTAGGTTGTCTAATTTGTTGATTTGTAAGTGATCATAGTAGTTTCTTATGATCCTTTTATTTCTGTGATGTTAATTGTAATGTCCTCTCTTTCATTTATAATTTTATTTATTTGAGTCTTTTCTATTTTTTCTTGGTTAGTCTAGCTAAAGTTTTGTCAATTTTGCTTATTTTTTCAAAAAACAACTCAATTTTTAAAATCTTTTCTATTGTTTTCTTATTCTCTATTTCATTTATTTCTGCTTTAATATGATAATTTCCTTCCTTCTGCTAACTTTGGGCTTAGTTTGTTTCTTTTTATAGTTCCTTGAGGTGTGTAATTTTTTAGATTTTTATTTGAGGTCTTTCTTATTTAGTAATGTATTGCATTTATAGCTATAAACTTTCCTCTTAAAACTGCTTTTGCTGCATCCTATCAGTTTTGGTATGTTGTGTTTCCATTTTCATTTGTTTCAAGATTTTTTTTGATTTCCCTTTTGAGTTCTTCTTTGATCTATTGTTTTTTCAGGAGATTGTTGTTTAATTTCCATGTATTTCATGCCTGCGGGATCTCTAGTGATATTTCCTATGCAATTCCTGATATTTCATAATTTATGCTTTCCTTATTTTTATTTCATCAGTTTTTCTAAAGGTTTGTCAATTCTGCTGATATTTGCAAAGATTCCTCTCCTCATTTAATTGATTTTCTCTATCATTTCCTGGTTTTCAATTTCATTGATTTCTGCTCTTATCTTTATTATTACCTCCCTTCTGCTTACTTTGATTTGTTTTACTTTTCTTTTTCTAGGCTTCTGAAGTGATATCTTAGATTGTTGATTTGAGATCATTCCTCTTTTCTAATGTAAGTATTTAATGCTATAAATTTCTCTCTCAGTACTGTGTTAGCTGTGTTCTACAAATTTTGACTTGCTGTATTTACATTTTCATTCAGTTCAATATATTTTGTCATTTCTCTTGAGACTTCCCTCTTTAACCCAAGGATTATTTAGAAGTGTGTTGCTTAATCTTCAGGGCTTTGGAGGTTTCCCTTATCTTTCTGTTATTGATTTCTAGTTTGATTTATTTGTGGTCAGAGAACACACTCTCCCCTATTTCAATTCTTTCTTTTAAATTTCGGAGATTTGTGTTATAGCTCAGAATATGGTCTTTCTTAGAATATGTTCTGTGAAAACTTGAAAAGAATGCATATTCTGCTGTTGTTAGATTATTCTATCAATGTTGACTAGGTGTTGTTGGTTTATCATGTTGTTGAATCCTTTTAGATCTTTATTGATTTTCTATCTAGATGTTTGATCTATTGTTGAGAAAGGAGAGTGTAAGTCTCCAACTATAATTGTGAATTTGTCTATTTCTCTTTTTACTTCTATCAATTTTTGCTTCATGTATTTTGCAGTTCTCTTATTTGGTGCATGTACATTTAGGATTGCTATGTCTTCTTTGTGGGTTGACTCTTCTATCATTCCATAACATCTTTCTCTGTCTCTGGTTATTTCCTTTGCTCTGAAGTCTATTTTATATGATATTAATATAGCCACTTCTGATTTCCTCTGATTAATGTTTGCATGATATATCTTTTACTATCCTTTTACTTTCAATCTGCTTGCATAATTTTATTTGAAATGAGTATCCTATAGACAGCATATAGTTGGTTTATATTTTTTAATTCACTGCCAGTTGAATAGCTGTTTTATTTAGGCCATTTACATTTAATGTAAACATTGCTACATTAGAGTTTAAATCTACCATTTTTTTCTGTTTGTTCTCTATTTTCCTTTCTCTGTTTTCTTTTTCCCACCTTCCTGTGGGATACTTGAACATGTTTAGAATTCTATTTTGATGTGTTTATAGTGCTTTTTAGTGTGTCTTTTTTGTATAGATTGTTGTATAGTCGTTGCTGCAAATATTAAATTACATTATATAACATCATTGTCTACTCATCTTTTTATTTTACTGCTTCAAGTATAGAAAACTAGACCTTTTTTTATGTCACTTTATCCTCCTTAGTTTATAATGATTGTTTTAAATATTTCCTCTACATGCATTTAGAACCATATCAGATAGTGTTGTAGTTTCGCTTCGACTTATCAACATAGTTTAGAAAACTGAAGAAAAGAAGGAAAGTATATTGCTTTCATCATATTTTTGTTTACCATCTTCTTTCTGTCTCCTTGATGTCCCAAGGATCCCACTTTTATCATTTCCTTTCTGTTTACAGGAATTCCTTTATCCATTCTTTTAGGGTTGGTCTGGGTGAGACAAATTCTCTTAGTTTCCCATCTCCTGGAAATGTCTTGATTTCTCTTTTATTTGTGAAGGATATTTTCTCTGGATATAGTATTCTTAGTTGACAGTCTTTTCTTTCAGCATTTAATAAATGTGCTACTTCCTTCTAGCCTTGATGTTTTCTGATAAGAAATCCTCTGTCATTCAAATTGTTTTTCCTTTATAAGTAAGCTATTGTTCTATTTCACTACTTTTAAGACTTCTTTTTCTTTGTCTTTGTTTTCAGAAGTTAGCATATGATGTGTCTTAGTGTGGGTTTCTTAGTGTTTCCCTCTTTGGAGATTGCTTAGCTTCTTGAATCTGTAGGTTTATGTCTCTTGCAAAATTTGGGAAATTTTCAGCTACTATTTCTTTGAGGTTGCCAGTTTCTTTTCTTTTTCTTTCTTTTTTTTTTTTTGAGGAAGATTGGCCCTGAGCTAATGTCTGCTGCCAATCCTCCTCTTTTTGCTGAGGAAGACTGGCACTGAGCTAACATCCGTGCCCATCTTCCTCTGCTTTATATGTGGGATGCCTACAACAGCATGGCTTACCAAGTGGTGCCATATCTGCACACGGGATCCAAACCAGCAAACCTCAGGCTGCCAAAGTGGAACATGCACACTTAACCGCTGTGCCACTGGGCCAGCCTCCTTGCCAGTTTCTTAAGATCCAGCTCTCAGATATATAAAGCATAAGGAAAACCCAGGGACTCACCACTGTGTCATTCCTTGGGTCCTGAATTTCCTATTCGGTTTGCTTTCTTCTTTCTGCATTTTTTCTGATGTTTGCTTTGCATACAATAGCGAGGGGTTTTTGGTTGTACTTAGTGGGAGGAATAGGCAAAAATATTTCTATTCCATCATCCCAGAAATCATGTGTATTTTCTAACTGTATCTCTTGAATGCTTGTAGCATATGGGAACACCTCTTCTTTAACTTTTTGAAAGAATTTACTAGTGAAATCAGTTGACTCAAGATTTTTTTGAACTGTTACTTTTTCAATATCTATTGCTTTTCTTCACTTAGAAAGACACTATATGCTTATTGTAAAATATTTGGTAAATATAAAAGAATGTACAAAAAATAAAAATCAGCCACACTCCCATGACTGATAGATATTACTGGTAATCTTTGTTAACTTCAAATTTATTTTATTTGGATTAATATTCAATGCAATAATATTAATGGTATGTTTTTGATATTTTTGTAGATGAATTTATATTTAACTGATTAGTACTCTCAACTAGTCAGTTTATACCACATTGTTTCTATTCTTAAGCTCTTAATTTGAGTAACATTTTGAGTGGCTGGAATACATGCACACATATATACACTCTTTCTCTCTCTTAAATAATGGCATATGGGTGATATATTTTGCAATTTTCAATTTCAATTTTCAAATATATTCTTAAGAATATCTTTGGGTTTTATTCATTAATTTATTCATTCCTACAAACTATTTATTAAACACCTACTATGTACCTTGCATCATATTAAACGTTAGAATTACAAGAATAAACATGATAGATACAGTTCATGCCCTCTTGAAGCTTATAATTCACTAGAGAAGATAGATATTCACAAAGAAAATATAAAGGAGATTAAAATCAAAAGGAGAGATACTAAGGGTGATGTAAATCAGAGGGAAAAACCTAATAATCCAGTTCTGGGGTCATTGAAAGTTTCTACTTAAAAAAACAAAATAAACAAAAAAACATTAGACTGAGACCTGGAATTCGAGTGGAAGTGCAATGTTGGAGAAGAATATTCTGAGTAAAGGGAACTCATGAGTCACGGCATAAAGATATGAGCGTATGCTAAATTTAAAAGTCTAGAAGACCGGAGCACTGAGGGTGAAGAGGAGTGAAACATATGAGTTACATAGAGGGGTGGGTAGAAGCCCAGTTGTGGATGACCATGTGAATCAATGTTAGGATTTGGTTGTTTGCTCTGAGGGCAATGAAAATCTTTGAGGAGTTTTAACTCGAGGATATAATTAAATATGCTTTTTAAGTAGATTACTCTGGATATTGAATTTGCTTTCAAAAGTCTATATATTTTGCTCATTTGTCTTCTGCAATTTAATTTACAAAATAAAAGTCTGAGGCTAACTTTAATTTTGTTTCCTAGAATTAATATATGTTATTTTTTCTAGAGGTTTATGGGAAATTTCTTTATTCTTGAAATGTAAATATTTCCCAAAGGTTTCTGTCTATATAGATATATTTTACTTAATCTTTCCTGCAACATAGTGAACTGTATATATGTGTGTGTGTGTGTCTGTATTTAGGACTTTTTTTTCAAGTCTAGAATGTTTTCTTTAGTTATATCTTTACTTATTGCTTCAATTCCATTTATTGTGTTTTCTTCCTTGGGTGCCCCTATAATTCTGCTATAATTCTAAGACTTAATTTCTCTCTTTTTTTCCCCCATGCCTACCATCATTCTCATTTTGCATACACACATAAAACACAAACACACAGATACTCATGCATGTGCATATATATAAGTACATTATATTTATATATAAGCACATATATAGACACATGCATACATGTAGGAGAAATTCTGTCATAAGTGCTAACTAAATGCCACTTTAGTTTGAGATCACCATTCTGTTTTTGGAATTTCCATGTGAAGTCTACAGTAAAGATATAATCCACACAAAAGAGGTTTGGATTTTGTTTAGTGGTGCTTAGAATATTCCAAGGGATATCCATAGGGAGTAAAGAAACAGTGTGACTTCATCATTGGCTGAATCAAGTTCTCATCCCATTTTATTCCAAAGACAGAATTGCCCTCATGAGGTTATGGAGACCCGTAACTAACCTCCTTTTAGTGATTCATCAAAGCATGCTAGTCCTGTCGCCTTCTACTCTATTAAAAACCAAGGTCAGCAAACTGAAATATAAACAAAACATCTATAAGAACAATTTCTGTAAATCTTTTTTAGGAACTCATTTTGGCAGACATAAAGCTCTTCTCAAAGTCTAACCCAACCCGAATGGACTCTTTTAGAAGCCTATTTCCCTTTCTCTCTTCAGGAAGTGTAGAGAACAGTGTTTTTGAAAAATGTCCAATTTCTTGCTGGTGATTAGCTTCCTCAGTTGATTTTGAGTCGCTTGTACATCAAATATATCTGTACATTAAACATTTTCTCACTTAGCAGGTCCTCCAACTGTAGTCTCCTTTAACATGCTCCTTTTTTGTGTAGATATTATAAAAATGTCTTTAATCTAAAGAGAATGTTTATAACCTGCTTTTAACACTTGGTGTATTATTTTTTCTGCATGTTACACTTAGTTTGAGAGGAGTATTGTATCCTGACGAAGAACGTGGACTGTAGAATCTGAGGCCTGAGTTGGGATCTGAACTCCATCCCTTATGGAGCTGCAGGACCTTGGGCAAGTGACAATATTTCTCTGCTGCAGGTTTCCAATCTGAAAGAAAAACCACCCACTTCATTTAAAGAGCTAATGTGTTTAATCACACAAAAATGTCCTTATCGTGTGATGTATGTATTAGTTGTTATTGTTAGTTTTTGTGTAATTATCAATACAACAGATCTGTCTTTTTAAGTTGATATGACAATGCCTCCTACAGAAAAGAATTAAGTCTTTGATAAACATCATCTCAGGAACAAAGTTGAAATCTTCCTAAATTATAAAGGTTATTACTAAAGGAGACCAATTACTTGACCACTTGAAAAATGTTGGTTAGATTTTTTTGTGAACTTATTTCATTCCTAAATACCATTTATATATCTTATCTTCAGTTCAAATGTGCCTTGAATGGTCTTTGTTAAGGAAGATGACTAACTTCTTGCAGAAGTTTAACATCTTGGTACCCTTAGAAATGAATCTTGTTGGGGCCGGCCCCATGGCCGAGTGGTTAAGTTTGCAAGCTCTGCTTCAGGGGCCCAGGGCTTCCTTGGTTCGGATCCTGGGTGAGGACTTGGCACCGCTCATCAGGCCACGTTGAGGCGGTGTCCTACATGCCACAACTAGAAGGACTCACAACTAGGGTATACAACTATGTGTGGGTGGATTTGGGGAGAAAAAGCAGAAAAAAGAAATTAATCTTGCACTTCAATTAATTACATTCTCAGGGATATTTGGATATTTTGTTGCTTGTTTGTTTTTCCAGTAAATGGCTTTTTAAGCAAGTGTTATCTCTTCCAATGCCTGTTGATTCAGAGAAAACGCCAGGAATTTATTGCTCTGATTTTGAACTGAATCATGTGGCTGTTTTCAATGTAATTCAAAGTACTGTTTAATCCCTTTGCTTAGAAACTATTGGAGTGAAAATGTTCATGTTGCAGATTACTTTTTGATAATGATACATGGGAAGATTATTCCGCAAGAAGTAGAAAACATGATACTTGCTGGAAGAAATTCAATGTCGCAACTGGTTGAAATAGAGAACACCCAATCCCATGTGCTAACAAAGTGGGGATTCCTTTCCAAAGCTTTGTACTATGCAAAGGATACTTTTCTGGTGTGCAGAGAAGTTGTTTCTGGGACCGTCACACTTGGAATTCCAGCAGATTACCCTATCGTCAAGTCATCAGTATGCCGCTATTTGAATAAACACAGCTGTTGTTTTCCAAGAAATATGGCTAGGAGCAGCAAGGAAAAAAGGGCAATTAGTGCTATTGAATTGGAGGGGTACTCAGGATGGTATATATGTATTTATGAGAGTCTTCGTTTCCGAATAGTCTATTTACCATGCTGTGACTTAACAGTGGGGGAGTAATGATCCCCTCTCCAAATCCTTGATACTTTACTGAATTTTGCTATTTGCCTAATATTAATTATGAATATTTTCCATAATTAAATAAATACATATTTTAATTCGTATGACCTTTTGCTGTCTTCTATCAAAAATATCTTAAAATTTTGAAAGCGGCTTGTTCTAAAGACCCATATATATAAGGATAAAATAGTATATTTAAAAAGTTCTGCTGATGATTTTCATTAGTTTTCTTGCTTTTGGAACACCTAGAGAGCCCAGATGTCATGTGCCAGTGCTGAAAATAAGGCTTGTTTTTAGGGAGTCAAGGAGATCCTTCAACATGTTGTAATAAAAAGAGTAGTGGACCAGAAAGATGAGACCATAAACTGGCTGTGTGGCCACAGGCAAGGGATTCCCTCCCCCGGGTCTTAGTTTACTTACCTGTAAACTGTCAAGATTGGATAATGTGATCTTTCAGGTCCCTTCAAATTCCATGATGCTTTTAATTTAGGCCTTTATTATTCAAGTCTGTCATTCAGTGCTGGGGAAACATTTATTACAGAGAGCCCTTAGAACTGGTGGTTGTCATTTTTGTAAATTAAGCCAAAAAACATACAAATATTCTAGCTGTTTTTGGCCTTTTAGTATAAATGAAGACAAGCAGTGGGATGAGTAATTAAGATGTTCTCAGTGAGCCATTCACCTAAAATGGTTTGTTTTGAATTTGCATAATCTTAAATCTTTAGTCTATGGTTAAGAATGCTGGTTCAGGAGTATCCACTTGGCAGGTGGGAGAGAGAATGAGGGGAAGGCTAGAGAAAGGATGTTAAGATTCTGTTTCTCTGGTAAGACTACCAAGAAAAGGAAAATGAGGCTAGAGAGAGAATGCCTTTTCTTGAGAGGGTCATTGCTGTGGTGCACTTTAAAATCATCTCATTAAAGTAGAGAAAACACCAGCACCTGCTTGCTTGGTGACAGTGGCTTCCTTAGCGTCATGTCCAACAATCACTATGACCAAGTTATGTATCTTCTACTTTTATTTCTCCTAAAGACAGATTTGACCCTCAACTTAAAAGTCCTTATATTTTTAGTCCAACAAAACCAAAGGGTTTTAAAGAATTCTCTCAGACAGAATGACACACATAAAGGTTTGGGTTTGTTGTTTTCTAGCGTTTTTACATAGGTGTGAAAGAAAACTTCATTTAAACCTAATTCAGAAGTCAACAGAAGCCTTCAAAAAAGAATGATGAAGCAGCATGAGTAATGTTTGGGGTCCATACAGGGACGAGGATGATAGAGGGCATTTGTTCCTTAGTCAGAACAGCAACCGTCTGTGCAATGTCTGAGGTCTGACTGTGCGACCTTGGGTCCAGCCATGAAATACTGTCGCTGAACCCAACCCCTCCTCATTAATAGTAACAACACACAGCAGTTTAGTAGTTTATACTTTCAGAGCTCTTTTACATTTATTATCTCATCTCAGAACCATTTTTAGGATGATGTTAGCTTACCTCATGCCCTAGCATTTCATCATGTCTTTGCAGACATTATGGCTTAGCTGATAGATCTGGTTTTTCTACTCACGCTTTGGGCAACCTACGGAGGGAATAAAAGTGATGTTTTGGTTAGTGGTTTAACAAAATGATAAAGTTAAACTGAAAAAGAAAATTTCTAATAGTGTCAGATAATAAGTTCTAAGGGAAAGAATTAAGGAGGGCCTGCACAGTGCTGTTTCCTTACACTGTCACTCCATGTCAGGCAGACCCTTTCCCACACATTTCATTTGGTCCTCTTGGCAATCCCCTGAAGTAGGAGACTTTATTATCATCCCCATTGTATAGATGAGGAAACAGACACTTGGGCAGTTTAAATGGCTTTTAGAGGTCACAGGGCCAATGGTGGAGCAGGGCATAGTAACGAGTTCTTTTGCCTCGTTGGTCAATGCTCTTTCTACCACACCCTAGTGCCTCCCTGGGCATAAGAGAACTTTTCAAGTTGAGACAAATTTCTTGCATGCATCACTTTCCCTCCCCGAGTTAACACTCTAGGCACAGGAGAGCTCTTCTGAGTAATGGTCACAGTACAAGGTTTACTGCATTATCAGGGCAGCGTGATTTACCCAAGCACTAGAGAAAAATCAGGGATAGTAGACATAAGAGAGCGCTGAGACTAAAGCTGCAAATCTCTCTGTCACTGGATCTTTTTTTTTTTAAGTAGAGATAACTCTTGTTTCTTTGGTATGCTGAGGTTCATGCTACTCTTTGAGTCTTTCAGACAGAGGTTCAATACTTAATTGTTAATTAAAATTGTTATGGCTTAATACTAATTGTCGTGTTATGGCTAATATCTGGATGTTCAGTATTATGAAACCCACTATGTTGAAATTTGTTCACTCAAAAGCCATCAGCTATTGCTCCTTTGAGCGTGACTTCCATGGGCTTTTAAAAAGTTATTAAATGATGAAAGTAAGAAAGTTGGAGAATTAAAGAACTGTTAGGCAGTTTTCTACTTCAGTGCTCATGTTCTTCCTTATATAAGAGGGAGGAAGGGGCACTCCTAGCATGAGACTGAGGAGTAGTGGGAGGTCAGGCAGAACTGGACATAAATGGGGAGGCCATGGCAGTCATTTGACTCCAACAGTAGCACAACTTTGGGAACAGTTAAAAAGATCCATTGCTGCAACCCAAACCCATGACATTTTCCAGTGGACCCAGGATCTTGCAGCTGCTCTGTCACTCTGGGCCATGCATAATAATGATACAAGGTGCCCTGTAAAAGCCAGGTCTTGGAAAAATCCTGCCCTTTTTCTTCCCAAGATTGGATAGGTTGGTGAGAGATCTGCTTGGCAGGGCAATGGGCAGAAGCTAGGCTCAAGGTCTGTGCAGAGAGTGCATATTACTGAGGTAAGCCTCAAAGAGGGTAATTGGTGGTCCAAAATCTAGAATCCTGGAGAAAAACCTGAAAGTCTTGCCTGGAGAAACCAGAGACCAGAGGGGTTAGGGTGGTAAATTAGTCAGGATTCTTTGTGCCCATGTAATAGCAGCTAACTTTGGAAAGTTTAATAAAAAATTAGGGAATATATAAAGATATAGGGGAGTCTTCTCCTAGGTCTGGACATCAGCTGGACCCCAGTCATAGTAACAGAGGACTTCGGGGACCCTATGGTATTCTTTTTCTCTCTCTCTTCACCTACCTCTCTCTCTCTTTTATCTTGGTTACCTTCTGGATGTTTGCTGCTTCTTTCTTCCTATGGAAATTCTTTTCCTGTTATTCAGTCTATGTAATAGAAATATGCTGTCCTTACCTCCTGAGCTTACGTGTTATAGGGCCAATAAAGCAAGACATTACTAGTTCCAATATCAACATCCCAGGAAAGAATATGATTGGCATGGTTTTAATCATGTGTCCACTCCTGCTTGGTTCAAACGTGACTGCTGAGGGTTAACTTCCTGACCTTGTGGAGGGGTGGAAAGTTCCTGGAGAAGAAGGAATCATGATAAGCTGAGAATCTGCCATAAAAGATGTCTACTATAGGTGGAACTGTAGATAAGAAATGGCACCAAAGATTAGAAATAGGAAGCTGGAATCAAATAAGAACGAATGGAGAACAAATTTGGAGAGTGTGGGACTGCCTTGAATGGATTGTTGTGATCATGACTCATTCTGATCAGTGGGTGGGCATTGGGCAATGAGCATATTAGGTGTACCTACCATCATATAGCTGGCAGGACAGGAGGCAAGTATGGCAGACAGGAAGAATTGGGTTCATAGCAAGAGTAAAATATTTGGTAGATATGTGAACTATACAGCTGATACAAATTAAAAGCTCCCATTGCTGAGAGAAGAGTTACAATTAGTGGTCAGTGGCCAATAGTCAAGGAAATCCCTGGAAATGGAGACATAGAGTAAATAATGCAAAAGAACAGGTAGGCGGCACATGCAACAAGGGGGACCCACCTATGGAGGTAGTATTGTTACTTTTGTCTGTTTCTACCCTTGTTTCTTCCCTCATTCTTGAAAAGGTTCAGTGTGCCAGGTGGGACAAAGCATCAGGAGCCTAGGACCAGGAGCATGGAAGCCACAGCTGGGACCTTTCAAGGTTGAGTCTTGGCCAGTGTCTAGAGTTAGTGGAATTGAGTCTGGACAGAATATCCAGATCCCAGTCAGGAGGCCCAGGTCTTACCCTTGGCATTTGCACATTGGTCTATGGCTAGAAGACCTCTTCCAGCCCTCCCTGGCAGATTGGCTGACCTTGTTGATATATTTCTCTGTTGGCTCAGGAATAGGTGAGGGCATCAGTGACTCTGGTTAAACGGTCTAGGTGAGCAATTCATGCACTTTTGGCAGTAATGCCGTTATGGGGATTCTAGTCAACTGTTAGTGGCATTTATTACCCCCGAGCAAAAATATTTCCTTTTATCTTTCGTATGTTTTTGTTTTCTTCCCCTTGATTTTTTTTCTTATCTTCAATTGTTGTAAATCAATAACATTTGAACTGCACTATCAAAATACAGTATTTTTTAGAAATGCATGAAGCCTTTTATAACAGAATAATTCTTTTTTTAATGCAAATAATTACTGCCTAATTATTCTGTGAGATTGTATTTCATTGCATATATTTTTAAAGCAGAGGGCATCTGCAAAGAGATTGTTTTATTTACCACTTTTTAAATCAGGCAGCAAGTCTATAGGACAATTCCAATTAAGTTAAAAAAATTCAATAATGGAAACAGGGTGAGGAAAATGGAGAAAATATATTATAGGAAGCAAAATTGTTTTGAAACAGAGCATTTTATGTGGCTTTCCTCAGGATTCAACGGCTTTTTAAAGAGATGGTTCCACACCTTGATTTACTATCCATCCAAAAGTTTAAATCTAAGGTTGTTTTTACAATGATCCTTCCATTTCAAAGTGTTCTTATTGGGAGCTGAGAGCACCCAAACAGAGAGGTGAACATTTAAAGTGTAGAGCATATGAAGCTGCACTAATATGAGGCAATTGCTCTGCATTAGACTCCAGAGAGTTGAATTAGACAATTCATATCTAAGAGTAAGATGAGCTCCATATTAAACATGTTTCTCTGTCTCTGAAACCAAGCAGAAAACTCATAAATGCACCTTAACTATCTTCCTGAAAGAGCATTATTACTGGTCTGCAGCTGTGGAGCCCTCTGTTCTCTCTTGAATGTACCTGGTTATTAATTCTCAAACAGTTGAAAGACAGCCTTGAATTGGTAGCTAACCCACAATGCCCTTTATGTAGCATGACTCTCAGAGGCCTCCCCCCTTTTGAAAAAGACTCACTTAACTCAATACGCTTACATGTTACACCCTTCTTTGTATCAGGAGGGCTCGGGCTGGAAATAGGGTAGAAGTAGGAGAAGATTCTAGGTAAAAGATCCAATTATAAAGGCTATCAGAAGAGTATTGAGGGGAGGTTAGATAGAGGTGAGAGGGAAAATCTTTCAGAATGTGGTATGGCCCAATATTTGTTCTAGAAACAATCCTGTTTACAAGAGGTAATTCTACATCATCCACAATTCAAAGGGATTGAATATTCATATAAACCTTTAAATTGAAATTCTGAGCATGGCGTGGGGCTTGCAGAGCTAAATCTGTGATGGGCCTCTTTTCTCTACCGATACTGCTTTCTCATACTTCAGCAGCCCATGGGAAATTTTGTAATCCCTATGCGAAAATAGAAGACATTGAAATGTCAATTATTGGCTCATCCTAGGCACAAATTTAATAGCCAGAGCTTCTTTAAGTTTCATGTGAGGCCCCAGAGTCAACTCTTAGGTCATTTGGTGATACTATTTGGGTACTCTTTCAGTTATATGTATAGACTATAGAGTAGAGATCAGAAATTTAAGCCTTGGGGCCACTGGCAGGCCTAAGCAAAGTTGATGGAATTTTTTAGAGACATTGGCATGTCCAAAGAATGAGCAAATAAATGCGGGCAAAAATGGGGTGGGAGACTATCACAGAAAGGAGGAAAAGACAGAGGAAGGAGAGACAAGAGGAAGGATTAAGTGGTGGATGCTCCTAATCACCTTGTAGTGCTGTGCTGGAGCCAGCTCGAACAGGAGGGTAGTTTTCTTTTGAACTCTGTGTTCAGTGATTTCATGTGTGTTGCTTGAAATTGGCACAGTGGGAGAATTTACACCAAAGATATTGGCAAACACTATAAATCAGGGCTTTTCTTTTCTTTTCCAGAGAGCTTGTTGTTAAATATCTACTAGCATACTACTGAGCTTAGATGTTTCTTTGTGACACAAGAGGCCTAAATTACCAAATCTGTCATAGCAGGAATTTTGGAGAGGCCGAATTAGTTGGGCAGGGCCTAGTTCCAGGACCAGAAATAAACTGGAGATAACCTTCCTGCAGATGCCTGAAATCAGAAGCAGTTCATGATCATGGAGAGAAGTCAAACCAGTTGAGAAAGGTGTATTTCCAGGCATTTTACAGATAGCATGAGCAAGATCTCTTTTAACTCTTATAACAGAGGAGTAAGCTGTGGCCAAGAGAGGTTAAATCTATTCCACCTAGCACACTGGTAAGAACTAGGCAGAATGTGTCTTACCCCAAAGTCTTAATTCCTAATCCCCACGCTATAGAGTTCCTCTGTAGCCTAGACTCAGCCCTCAGCATCTAACTCTTACTCATCTTTGCTGCTCCACAAGGCCACTGTGTCCAATTAGGCAGGTGGTACTCCCCACGAGTTTTGGCATTCCCATTTACATTGTAATTTACATGAATGGTGCCTCCGGAGTATTATAGTGCATACCCTGTACAGCTGTACACAGCAGATCTGCCTATGGTCACCTCCCTCTAACTCTACAAAGGTAAAGAGAGCATCTTTAGCCCAAACATCACCTGTTCTACTCCACAGCAAAAAGAAGTTTACCCTCCTCTTCCAGATTTATAACCTTTCTTTATTGCTGTTACATATTCATTCATTTACTCATTCAATAAACGTGAATAAACACTCAATAAACAATAAAGAGTGTACTGTGATAGAAAGTGGGACTACAAGTTAGATAGCAGTTTACAGAATACGGGATTGAGGGGGTCACTGGGTGTATGTCTAATCTGGAAGCTGCAGAGGGGCAAGGGTGTAGATGTGGGTTTGAGGACTATGGACGGGTGGCCTGTACTTTCTGTACCATCATCGAGATGCCATCTCTTTTGAATATTTCTCTTTACCATGAGCAAAAGCCATAACCTAGCAACTTACTCCTTTTTTCTCTTTTTCCTTCACATTATGTTCCTGTCTTTTCCTAGGACCTTCCCTGAAAGACCTTATTTGTGGACATTGCTTGTCTAGATATTCCCCTGTCAGAGATCCTGACACTTTTTCTGCCTCTCCCCTCAAAATGAAACCATCTTAGATATAGGAACATTATCTGGTATTTTGGTTAGCTCAAAGGACATAATTTAATTTTATTTATTGAAGTGTACTTAATTTGTATTTGGTAAATCATTTTGAAATATTGATTAGTGAAATGACCTATGGTTTTAAAAAAATTTTAGATTCTGATTGTGTGACTTATTTAATTGTTTGTGATTTACATTTATTTATTTTTAATTGTGCATTTATTAATGACAGATGCTTTTCAACTATAAATGATTATGGTCTTAAGTATTTTATTAGCTGATGAATTATTCAGAATTACATTAGATATTCTAAGGTGGAGTTGGAGTTATGAATGCCATTTATGCATGAAGGGGAGCCATCCATGCGTAAAGTCAGAGGTTCTCAAAGTGTGGTCCCTGAACCAGCAAGATCAGCATCACCTGGGAGTTTATCAAAAATGCTCATTTTGGAGCCCCGACCCAGACCTACCGAATCAGAAACGCTGGGGGTAGATCAGGCTGTCTGAGTTTACACGCCCTCCAGGTGATTCTAATGTTAGTTAAAGTGTGAGAATCAGTGATTTGGGTAATATCCACAAGTGAAACTGATAAACAAAGCAAATTTTAAAGGAAACGATACACAATGGTGTAATTAATTCACTTTGGTCAGAACAACACTAGTTTGGATCCTTTGGATATTTTTTTTCTTACTGTGTTCTTAATAACCAGACGTGTCTCAGTATTTTCACTTCTTTGCAAATAACCATTAGACAGATTTGTAAAAAGATTGATTGTACACTTTCATTTCCTCAAGCGGTCATTCATTCATTAAGATAATACTCATTCTCTGGGCAGCAGACAAAAGGCTGGAAGACATGCACAGCTGAAGGAAATGAAAAGGCGACAAGGCTAAGAGAACAAAGATGAGCACTGCCACGGTCCAGAGGGTGACGGTGGAGGAAGGGTTGTATATGCTCCTGCTTCTATTGGAAACTTCAGGAAATGAAAGTGTGTGTTTTGTGGTTTTTCCTTTATACCTCAAGAAACATGGAATAATGCTTTTCTTTCTTGGAGGATCCTAAATTTAAGCAGATGAAAATTAGTCTTGAGAATAGAAATACAGAATCAAAGTCCACAAATTTAATTATCGCTTCCCCTGGTTAGTTCATCTTATGTCATGATATTTACCTCTCTGGTGTAGGGGGTTAAGCATTACATCTAACACTTAAATTTTCAATTCTTTTGGTGTATCAGGAATGATCATACACAGAAAGGTTTGATTCATTCATCAGTACATGTTTACTAGGCTAACCATGTTATCAAGCTGACTAAGATGCTGTGAAAGATACAAGGCAGAGGGCAACATGAACTCTGCCCTCGGGGCATTCAAAATCTCCTAGGAGAGAACTGCCATTGCACAAGTAAGCATAATACAAGTTAAAAGTGAATTTGCCATCAAATGGGTCTAAATAAAGGGCTATGAGAGATCAGAGGAAGAAAAGCAGTCCTCTCAGCTTTGGTCCGGTTTGGTCCACAAACAAATCAAATTCTTATTAATTAGGTTCTTGTTCTGTCTCCTACTGTCACTGACAAACTAAATTGCTTCAAAAATAATCCTCTCCCATGGGAGATCTTACAGACAGACCCTAATTGCCCCACCAAACTGCTTAGAATTGAGCTCTGAAAAGAACTACAAAAGAGGTCAAAGGGGGCAAACAAGAGATTTTAAAATATTTGGTTTTAAAGGGTATGAGTAGTAGGATACCAAAGCCTGAGGGTGCACAGCTGAGGTCAATTGGTATTAATTGCTAACACCTAGAGGTAATTAGCAATAATTACCCAAAGGAGGGAAGGGAGCAGCCAGAAGGACTTAAAGGCAGTATTTCCAGGAACTCCTACCACACTGGGAACCTAATAGTTTCTAAGTAAGAGGAAATAAATGTTTTCCACAGCAATTTGTTTAGTTTTTAAATTGCACTACAAAGAAACGCCTGAGGGAAGCTTATGTATATACTATTAAAACTTGTAGGTCCTCCTATCCAGAGGTGAAGATTTTTGCCCATCCATTGAGTCTGAGCTGGTCTTATGATTTGCTGTAACTAGAAGAGTGCAGGGAAAGTGAAATTTACATTACTTCTGTTGCTGGGTCTTAAAAGACCTTGCAGCCTCCACTTAGACCTTTTAGGAATGCTGTGCTGAGATCATCTTGTGAGGAAGCTGGTCTAGCCTACTGGAGGATGAGCAAAGTTGCATAGAAGATCCCGGCATCCAGACGGATGGCACCAACTCCAGATGCGTGAGTGAATATGTCTTGGATTTTCCAGCTAATGGTGTAACTCAAGTATCGGACACTCAAAGTAGATTCTTTTAACACCCACCTCTCTATGGCAAAATTATTTTCAATAATAAAAAATAATAATTATAATTTCCTTGATATAATTTTTAGTTTTAAAACAATTGGCAAGTGAAGTAATGAATAAATATCAATTTCGAAGATATTATTCAAATTGAGTAAAATATTTTGTGTATGAACTAAAACTTGTGTTTACCGATAAGAATGTTTTTTTAAAAATTAAATCATACAGAATGTGCTTTTTTTGCAGGGCAAGACTCACCCTAAGCTAACATCTGTTGCCAATCTTCCTCTTTTTTTCCCTTCCTTTTTCCCCCTAAAAGCCCATAGTTGTGTAGAGTTGTAAGTTCTTCTAGTTCTTCTGTGTGAGTCGCCACCATAGCACGGCTACTGACAGACGAGAGTGGTGTGGTTCTGCACCTGGGAACCGAACCTGGGCTGCCGAAGCAGAGCATGCAGAGCTTTAACAGCTAGGCCATCAGTGCTGGCTCACTAACAAAAATATAATACCTGACAATTCTCCCTTTGCCTCACCTTTAAAAAACTTTTACATAAATAAAATCTCCAAGTGGTCAGAGGACAAAGATTATAAAGATAAAGAATCAGAACTTGAATTTCTTCTCTTCTGCCATTCTATCGTTAATTTCAAATCTTAAACACAAGGATATGTAATACCACAGGGTTGGGGATACAAACTGCATGCAAGGAAAGCTTGAACAGTACCCAGTTATGATGAAATTATTCTTAAAACAGACATATGTAGCTGATACTGTGGACTGGGTCCCCAACTGTAGTGAGTTCTCCTAATTAACTTCCAGGTAGACTACAATGTTTATTAAAGGATAAATAATAAAATATACTAATTTGAAGCTTATTTATACATTATTAAAACTCAAGAACTCCAGCATTTTTTAGAAATTAGATCAATGCTATAGACTATCCCTCCGAAATTAGTGTATTAAAGTCTAACCCCCAACGTGATGATATTTGGAGGTGGGGCTTTGGGGAGGCAATAGGTCATGATGATGGAGCCCTTGTGAATGGGATTAGTGCTCTTATAAAAGGGACCCTAGAAAGCTCCCTCGTCCCTTCTGCTATGGGAGGACACAGTGAGAATACAGCTATCTGTGAACTAGGGAGCAAATCCTCACCAGGACCTGACTATGCTAGTGCCCTGACTTCAGACTTCTAGCCTCTAGAACTGTGAGAAATGAACTTCCATTGTTTATGAGTTACCCAATCTGTGGTAGATTGTTATAGCACACCGAAAAGACTATGACAACGGACAAATTTTTTCTTTTCCTGGGAGGAGTAGTTTATCACTGACACTATTTAGAAATACTGGCATGTGGTATAAAAGTATAAAGGGCTATGAGATAATTAAAAGAAGACTGACTTTTAGTCATTTTTATTATTGTTTTGAAATTCTACAAACAATGTAACTCATTGCCTGTGGATTGCTTCCAGACATTCCACGTCCCACTGACTGCAACCCCACGAATGAGCCAGGTGAGACCAGCAGCAGAATTGCCCAATAAACACAAAGAACTATCAGAATTAACAAATGATTATTTTGTGCTACCGAGTTTTGAGGTGATTGCATAGCCATAGGTAACTGGTACGGGGAATGACCTCTTAGAACAACTGGCCTAGATTTTTCTTCCTGAAGCCAGAAACAAATATAGGAGCCTTAATGTATACTAGTCTCCATGTTCAAAGTTGAAGGTAAAGATTCCGAGAATATATGTGTATGTTACAGCTTATCGAGGAAGGTGAAGTCATTTTAAACAAGATAGGAGGGGTGGTTTAAGAAGGAGAGAAAAATGTTTCTGTGGGGATTGGAGATTTAAAATTATCGTGTTCATGTTGGCAAGAGGGAGAGTGTTTCAAACAAACAGTGTATGAACTCCTGAGGATAAATCCTTTGTAGCATCCTGAGCAAAAACCAGACTTTCTGGAGTGGGATCTGAATATCCATGAAATCATGAGGAAGGCTCTTAAGTACTAGAAAAAACATAAAGCTGTGTCCCTTAGACCAGGAGGAATAACACGTGAGGATTGATATTTTCCAGGTATGAAGCTTTAACATACTTAGTTGGTAGGTAATTTCTGGAGAAATATCCAAGATATGATGGAAAAAAATTGGCAAAAATAAATAAATAAATCTTACCAATTACTTACAACTTTCAGTTTATGTGGGGCTCAATTATGTAACCAAAGATAAATGCTGTTTCCAATACTGTACCTGAAAATTCTACAAACAGGAAACTGAAATCACAGAAAACTAGAGAGTTATTTTAAACATTTCTTTCAATTAATTTCATGACTTTTATGACTTTGATTGATTTTTCATGATATCCCAACATTTCTGTCTCAAAGAATGGATGATTTTTAGCCATAATTTAGCTATGATGAAGTGCATATTTATGAAAATTGCACAGACTGTGGATATCAGGTGAAGTGATTGTTCAGGTGAAATTAAACTGAAACTCGTAGGCATGAGAAATAATTCTTAGAAATAATGAAGATTTTTATCTTCTAGCTGTTATGGAATCCAGCATATGTCCGTAGGTAGAACAATGATGGAGGACATGCTAGTGATAAGGGATGATCAGGGCTGAAAATTATGATCTCAATTTGTCAATAACAAAATAAATTAGAAAATTTATCTTCGAGTGATGAATATAAACTCTTATGTTTCACCAAGACTTAATAGGTAGAAATTTAGGAATATAATGTGGCAGTAGAAAGTAATGTCCTATTCAAATAAGGGCATAGTAGACATGATATTGTAATTTATAATAAGAAATATATATTTGGTCTTTGTCCTCACTTATGGCATAGAGATCCTAAATCTTTTGGAATTTCCTAACTGAAGAGGATATAAAGATGTCTTTTATTATGCTAATGAGGTGACTTTTGGACTGCACCTAAGGATGGGGGCTGGTTGCCGGTGGAGCCAACCGCGTGATCAGAGGGTTGAAACTTTCAGTGCCATCCCCCACCTTCCAGGGAGGTGAGAGGGTTTGAAACTGAGTTTGATCTTCAAGGGCCAGTGACTTAACCAATCATGCCTCAGTAATGAAACCTTCATAAAAACCCAAAAGTTCAGGGTTCAGAGAGGTTCCCAGTTGGTGAATCCATGGAGATTTGGGGAGAGTGGCATACTCAGAGAGGGCATGAAAGCTCTGTGCCCTTTCCTCACACCTTGCCCTATGCTTCTTTTTCATCTGGTTGTACCTGAGTTATATCCTTCTAGGATAAACCAGTAATCTAGTAAGTAAAATGTTTCTCTGAGTTCTTTGAGCTGATTTAGCAAATTAATCAAACCCAAGAAGGGAGTCATGGCAACCTCTAATTTATAGCCTTTCTGTCAGAAGCACAGATGACAACCTGAGCTTGCGATTGGCATCTGAAGTGGAGGGCGGTCTTGTGGGACTGAACCCTTAACCGGTGGAAGCTGGTGCTATCTCCAGGTAGTGTTAGCATTGAGTTGAATTGTAGGTCAACCAGCTGGTGCTGGAGAATTGCTTGGTGGTGTGGGGAGCTCCTGCTCCCTGCTACCTCAACACCTATTGGAATTTTTGAGTGGCCAGAACCCTTTGTGTGGGACACTCCATTTTTAACAGGGTAGAGGTATAATGAATAGTGGAGAGATGTTGGGAAGGATATAAAGAGAAAAATAGACCTGATACTTTTGTGGAGTGGATTAAAGCATGCCTGGTCAGATAGAGAATGTGAATGAGAATGAGGTTTTCACGGTAAAGATTACAAAACTGGTAAAGAAGCAAGATACAAAGGTATGGCAGATTTTTATTTCCTGTCTGGACATTCCTGGAAGTCTCCTATTAAAAACAGAGGAGTTGGCAAATCGTTAATTTTCCTAGCTGACAATGAATTTCATAATTAAGAAAACCTTGAGAGAAACTGCTGGTCTGGGCTTATTTTAACCAATAAGAAAAAACAGCATGATAAAGAACAGTGTCAGGAAATTTGGGGTGGAAGTGACCACAATATGATAGAAGTTCTTCATAGGTAAAGAAGGGAAAAGTGAACTCGGTCAGACCTGATTCTGACCTTCTTGAAGGTGCACTTCAAAAAGTTTAGGGAAAATCAACCTATAATTCCATAGCCAAGTATTCAGAATAAACCAAAGCTACAATGAGGTCGAAACACATAACAACAACAACAGTGATAATTGAGTTCCTGATACAAGCTAATTGCTCTTCCAGGCACTTTGAATATGTTATTTCTAGAAAAACAGTTTGGTTTCACATTTACCATGGACCCCAAAGAGGAGAAAAGGGGTGTCTGTGTAGAGTGGGGGTGGGGTGGGGTGGAGGTGATGGGGGTGGAGGAAGCCAATACGCTCATAGATAAATTCAGATACTTTAAAGGTCACATGTAGAAAGTAAATGCAGGTGTCCCCAATAAGGGTAAATGTAAAACTGTGGCAGAAAACTGTAGGGAGATGTTATGAATACCCTGAGCTCAAAATATGCTAACGTCCAAGAAAGATGCCAACCCAGAACAATTCTCAACAGAAATAATTCGTCAGGGGCTGCTTTTGGTGCATCCAGGATGACAGGGACAGAAATGCTATTCAATACTCTTGTTTGCTTCCTTCTCTGTCAGGAAGAGGCTTCAAACTGGAAAGAGAACAAATATAGCTAAGCGGTATTCAAATATATGAGGAGGGATAAACAGCAAAGAGAACCTTGCTGTTTTCAATATGTCTATCTCTGGACCATGTCTGAAACTGGGACATCATGTCTGAGTGAAGCAGTCATGATCAGGATCATGCTTCTACCTGTTGTGTGTTGGTGGTCCTGTTTGCTGCTGTCATTCTTAAAAATAAAATTAATATTAATAAGTTTATATGCATACTATATGGTATACAATCTTATGAGTGGTGTTCCAAGAAGTCATATTTTGGGAGCAAAACAAAGCCTAACAATGGCAATTTCAACAAGTAATTTTGGGTAGTGCTGGTGACTTTGCTAGGAAATCACATGTTCTATTACTTGAACATTACCCAATAGTGTTTGCTGGTATTTTCCAGTGTTTGAATATTTGCTATAGACTGTGGCTCCTTCTAATTACTATTTTCTTTTAAGATTGCACCTGAGCTAACAATTGTTGCCAATCTTTTTTTTTCTTCTGCTTTTTCTCCCCAAATCCTACCAGTATATAGCTGTGTATTTTAGTTGTGGGTCCTTCTAGTTGTGGCATATGGGATGCCACCTCAACGTGGCCTGACGAGTGATGCCATGTCCACGCCCAGGATCCAAACCAGTGAAACCCTGGGCCGCCAAAGCGGAGTGGGTGAACTTAACCACTCGGCCACTGGGCCAGCCCCTCTAACTTCTATTAAATATAATATTTCTTACCTTGTAAACAATGTTTTAGATATCCATAATAATGAGTAAAGAGTATGAATAATATTGAAGTATTTTAGGAGTAACTTATGATTTTAGAAATTCCTGAGAATTCCTGGGAATCTGATTCCTTCTTGCCAAATCTCAAAGATTAATATCTGTCAGCAATTTGGAAACACTAAGTTAACCATCTTGTGCTCAAATCAATTATGACAAATTAACCTGATTTTATTTTTGCTAGTGTGAGTGGAATATTTGTTCACTAGGCTGCCTCAGATTTACTACACCTGGATTTCAGTAAAGCATTTCACAGTTTCTTATTATATCTTAGTGGAGAAAAGGGAACTATTTGAGCTGAATAATAGCACAATTAAGTAAGTTTGTAGCTTATTAAACAATGATAATCTAAAGTGTGTTACCAGATCAACGTCATCTTGGAGTTACTATAGTAGAGGCCACCCCGATGGCTGTGTTCTTAGCCAGGTCCTCACCAAAGACTTGAAAGAAGCCAAAAAAAATTGTTTTTCATATATGCACATGATTATTAAACACACACATACACACAATGTGTAAAGAATGTATTGGCTGATACTCAAAAATTTCCAGTAAGTTGGAAGAAGGTGCTGAGAACAACCAGATGAAATTTAAGTCTAGCAATTACATTTAAAAGCCCCAACTCTACAAGTATACAATGCAGGAGTCTTAGATTAATGATGATTTATGTAGAAAAACAATCCCAGAAATTTTAATTGACTGCAAGTTTACTATGAACTTATGAGAGACAGAGTTGCTCAGAAATCTAATGCAATCTTTGGTTTCATTAACAGAAGTAACATATACAGAACATACAAGGTATTAAAAACATTGAATTCTGTATAGGTCAGACTATGTCTCAAGTACTATATTCAGTTTAAGAGTGTCATTGGTAAATGAGCATAAATCAAGAGGAAGATGTCCAGGATAGGAAAAAATATCTAGATATCAAACCATGGGAGAACTGGAGGAGTTTCACTGGATAAGGGAATACTGATAGAGGAAGAACCATCGTCTTCAAATATTTGAAGACCCAATCTTGCCTGTGAATGTGAACTAGAGATTACACTTATTCAGTACAGTGCCAGGTAAGTAGGGCCAATTACTTTAGGTTATGAGGAGATAGATTGTAATTCAAGTTACAAAAATGTAATGGGAATGGCTCTAAACTCCCCATCACTGAAGATATCCAAACAGAGATTAGAGTGTTTGCTGCTTCACAAATCTGTTTTCTTTTTATGCATTTTCTGGAAGTTTGTATTAGGTGACACCTAAGTTTCTTTCATCAGGAAGAATCTAAGATTTGGTGCAATAATCAATAATCAGACTTGAAAATGGAGAAAATGAGCATATCTGCCGTATTATTGACTCTCATTTGTCAAGGTCAGATTAGGCTGACCAATCATCCTGTTTTGCCTTGGACTGTTCCAGTTTTAGCACTGCAAGACCCAAATCCCAGGAAACCCCCAGTCCTGGGCAAACAAGAAGCATGGGTCACCCTAGTCAGACTCAGTCAATAATTCAAGGTGAACATCTTATCTCTTGAGTTGATCCATGGAATGAAATTGTGCTAAAGGGTTGGTTGATATGATTTACCATGGCTATTCTTAGCAAGTGGGAGGAAACCCAAAACTATTAAAGCTTCTGAGTCTAGATCAGAATTTTATCAAGAAACTCCTTCAAGGATTTGAGCACAAGAAATTTATTTGTGTGGTGGTCCTGACAAGTCCAGCTAGGGGAGTGAGGGAAGTAAGACAGGAAAGGAAAAAAAGGCAATACAAGATGCTTTAATGAACAGATCACCACTGCAGGCAACTAGGGCTTAATCCTACAGAAGATTCTGGGAAACTGTGTAAAACACATTTCAGTGCCTCGCACCTCTCAAGGGCTCTTTCCAGTTACGTTAATTCCTGGGCATGTCTTGCTCATCCTGCTGACTCCTCCATTTAAAGGAAGTCCACAAGAGGCTGCAGGGTGGCGTAGTGGTTAAGTTCACGTGCCCTACTTCGGGGTCAGGGGTTCAGAGGCTTGGACCCCAGGCACGAACCCAGCACCACTTGCTAAGCCACACTGTGGTGGCATTCCCCATAAAATAGAGGAGGATTGGCACAGATGTTAGCTCAGTGGCAATCTTCCTCAAACAAAAAGAGGAAGATTGGCAACAGATGTTAGCTCAGGGCCAATCTTCCTCACACACAAAAAAAATATAAAATAAAGGGAACCCTCAAGTCTTCAAAGTTGAGTGTAGTGAGGATATGGGTGGGACACTGCCAGAGACTGCTACATGCCTCCATTTAGACTTTTGTTGCTACTTTTATCTCTAAACTAGTTTATACACACTGTCACACAGACACACTGGATTGAAAGAAGCAGCATGCATTTGTGGCAGGTTGAATAAATGGACTCAAATAGTTCACTCCTTCCTCTATCCTTGACTTTCACAGTAATTTTTCAAACCTTCCCACTAAATATAGAGTGAACTTTCCTGCCCCTTAACCTTGGGTCTGAACATGTGACTCTTTTGGTTAATAAAATGCAGACAGAAGTAACCATGTTGCCAGGACTAATCCGAGGCTTAAGTTTTTTGTGTTTCTGTTGGTGCTCTTGTGCCTCTGCCCGTGCCATGGGTAGAGCATAACCCAGCTAGCCTACTAGTCCACAGAGGATGAAAGGCGCGTGGAACAGACCTAGATCCAACCGCAGCTTAGAACTGCCCAGCTGAGCCCTGTTGAAATCAGCAAAGCTGCCCAGCAGACCTGTAGCTACATGAGAAATAAGTGCTCGTTGTGTGTGGCCTATCATAAAACTTTAATTTTAAGACTTCAAAACTAAGACCACACCATATATAACACCCTTTATGGTACATTTATAGTATAAATTGATAATTTTGTAATTCCTAAAATTATTTTGTAGCAATCACAATTGAACTATATTGTTTTATTGTATAAAACAATAATATATTAAACATAGACATTAGACTGCTGCCAGCCCTGGTGGTCTAGTGATTAAGATTTGATGTTTTCATCTCTGTGGCCAGGGTTTGTTTCCTGGTCAGAGAACCACAGCCATCTGTCGGATGTCCTAATGTGGTGGCTGCATGTTGCTATGATGCTGAAAGCTATGCCACCAGTATTTCAAATACCAGCAAGGTCACCTATGGTGGACAGGTTTCAGGGGAGCTTCCAGACTAAGAAAGAGTAAGAAGAAGTATCTGGCCGCCCACTTCCAAAAAAACTGGCCATGAAAACCCTACGAATAGCAGCAGAGCATTGTCTGATACAGCGCTGGAAGGTGAGAGGATGGCCCAAATAGACAAGGCAGGGTTCTGCTCTGCTGTGCACAGGGTTGCTAGATATCAGAATCGACTCAATAGCACTAACAACAAAAAATTAGACTCTCACACGTGTCACAAGTGTCAGCCACTTGTTCATGTCAGGACCTATAAATCTTCCTTCCTTTCTTTTCAAAATACAGAGTTTATTTTTAAGAGCAGTTTTAGATTCATGGCAAAATTGAGAGGAGAATATATCCCTGTCCCCCACACACAGCCTCGCCTTCTATCAACATCCCACGCCAGAGTGGTACATTTATAACAACTACTGAACCTACATTGACACATCATCATCATCCAAAACCTATAGTTTACATTAGGGTTCATTCTTGGTGTTGTATTTTCTATAGGTGTGGAGAAATGTATAATGGCATGTATACACCATTGTAGTATCATACAGAAGAATTTCACGGCCCTAAAAATCCCCTATTCATTCCTTCCTCCCACCACCCCATCCCTGGCAACCACTGATCTTTCACTGTTTCCATAGTTTTGCGTTTTCTAGAACGTCATATAGTTGAAATCGTACAGTATGTAGCCTTTTCAGATTGGCTTCTTTCACTTAATAATATGCATTTAAAAAGCTCCCTCTATCACACAACATTCTAACCACTTATATTTTAAAAATATACTAGGAGTCTCAACAAATGGGAGGCGCCTGCACGTCTTGACCCCTGAAATAATCTACTCTTGGGAGAGCTGGTTTACTTCTCTAAATCCTGATTTCCTCATTAGCAAAATGAGGGATAATAATACTTACCTTGGAATGCTGTTTTGAGGATTAGAGATATTATATAAACAAATAACACTGTAATAGAGGGATTGCTATAGTGAGATTACTGTGGAGGACCAAGTGAGATGGGAAGTAATTGATAAAAAGGAGAAGAAAACTGAGAGAGTAATGCAAAGAAATAAAATAGTATTGTCAGCCAAAGGCTTATGTGAAGAGCTCCTTCCCCTAGAGGGATCAGAGTGGTTCCTATGGCACTTTTGCTTCTGTTTGGGAATGATTTAGGAGGAGAGACTCCATTTGCAGTAGCTACTCCCAAGGCTTGTCCACGGGAAGAAGGATGCTAAGAAATAATAGACCAATATACTCTTAAATGTAGTCAGCAGTGAGAGGTTGGGTTTAGAGGGAAATTTGGCTCAAGATTCACTGTGCGTTGAAGGTCGAGGAAGGGCTAGGAAGTAGAATATAAAAGTGAGTGTGTCCAAAGCTGCATGCATTCGTGGATGGTGTCAGTATTTTTGAGTAGGATGGAGGTTTGGCATGCCCAGGTCTCCCATGGATACTCAGTGTCCATTGTAATCTTCACACCTGATATTTGTTATATGAATTATATGACATGTTTTCTTACTTTAATTATGTACCAGATATTTCCTGTTTGCCCCCCAGATCCACTTTCTATCCTTCTCCACTCTGCTCTCTGTCCAGGAAGGCTGATCTCTATGGACTACCTCAATAGATCCCATTCAGGTACTGCTATCTTTTCCTAACTCGGCATCAAGTTCTGTATTTAAGATATTTCCTGGTGTTCTGAGAGAGGGAGACGGTGAAATGTGTTACACAGCAATCATCAATAAAATTAATAAATTGCGGGAAATCGTGAGATGATGTGGCTTGTGCTACAACAGGTTCACTTCCTCTGTCTAGTAGGTGCTTAAATGACATATACAATGATCATCACATGATCCATTCCGAAAACAGGGCTAAGACATTTTGGTGTTCTCCAAAGAATAAATGTTGGAAAACTCTACAAATTTGTTCGGGTTTCAGAAAGGGGCAGCTGGGTTAGAACATTCACAATTTTTATTCCTTCGTTCTTTTTCCTTTCCTTTCCTCTTTTTTTTCTTAGCACTGCTGAATAATGTAAGATGAGCGCTGTATAAAAGCGTGGCTATCTGGAAGGCATAGATTTATCAGAAAGGACTGCCACCGAAGCAAAATTTGACACCAGCACTTGGACTCTTTCTTCCACTTTAATGATCTTCAGGATATAGTCTTTAGAAGACAACAGACAGATAAACAGAAACCTTCAGCTAGCTGATGATCAAAATCCTGCCCAGGCAGATTACATTTTATTGTTAAGTTCGCATTTACAACATATAACATGTATACGATATTTTACCAAGTTGGAAGTTATTTTTTTTCTAATTTCTTCTCCATTATTCACATTAGTAATTTATTGTTATATTTAAGAAACAACAGGTTATTTAGGCACTTGGAGGAAAAGTCCTCAACAAAATCTCCTATCTGCATTATTTGGGATCAGGAGAGCAAGTAGGTTCACTCTTAGATATCATTAAAATATTTAAATCAACTTCAATTATCGTTAATAGGAATTTTTAAGTAAAATATTTTACAAAAAGCAGGATATGTCATAATACAGTCTAGTGAAATATCTTATTTCAATTACTGCAATTTATACTTTCCCACAATTTTTGTCTCTTCCCTGTATGTCACTAGCAAAGCATGTTTTCATTATACATTATGTTCATTGCTGAAAAAATTTTGATGAATAATTTCATTAGTGACTGCAAAGATTCCCATATAAATGGCTGTGTCCATCCATCCATCTATCCTCTATTTATCCATTCATTTATGTACCAGGAAATATGCTAATGTGTGGAAAAGCAAGAAAAGAAACAAATTATTACTCTCAAAGAATTCACAAAACTAACGAAAGAGATAGGTAAAAGAGTAGACAATTAGTGTGATGTGGTCAGGCTGCTAATTTAGAGTAGGATGGTCAGTGGAGACTTTTTGAAGAAGATGAAGAAGGGGCTAGAAGCAGGAATCAAGGGCTTGGGGGATGGAAAGTTATAGCTGAGCTGAAGTATAACTGGGAGTTATCCAGTGAGTGAGTGGAGGGAGGAGGCCAGAGACTGGAGCTTGTGCAAAGCATAAGTCTGAGCGACCACATCATATTTGGGGAGGTGTAGTGTACATCATTTAATACATTATCTATATGTGTTGTATAATGCATCTAGTACATTAATCTAGAGCATAGGGTACAGGTGAGAGCCATGAAAGATGAGCCCAGAGTTACAGGCAGGCACCACATCATGAAAGCTCTCTGATGAGCTAGGAGAGTTTGCAGTTTTTGCAAGACTCAATGACCATGAGACTCAATGGTGGGCCTTGAGTGGAGCAGAGTGATCAAATATGTGTTTTAGACAGATTACTCTCAGGGCCATGGAATGGATAGGACGGACCAAGAATGGCACTGGAGGCATTAGACAATGAGTGAATGAAAGCAGGGACTCCGTCTGTACATTTACCACTCTATCTCTAGGTCTTTGACCCGCATCTGGCACATAGTAATTCCTCCATAAGTATTTGTACAATAAAGGAAGAAACACAGAGATCATGTAGGAAACTTTTGAAGTAATCCCAGTAAAAAATCATGAAGGCCAGAACTAAGGTAATGGCAATAGAGAAGTGGATAGTCTAGATCAGTATTTTCTAATCTTTTCTAATTATGATCTATATTAGGAAATACACATACGTGACTCAGTACACACATGTGCACCCACACCCCATGCCTGAAACTAACATTTTACTAAACAGTGCTTACTCCTACTGCCTGAGATGCACTCTATTCTCTATCTTATGCCATGCCATGCCATGCTATGCTAGTTTGCTAGCGCTGCCATAACAATGCTGTAGACTGGGTGGCTTAAATGAAGGAAATTAATTTTCTCACAATTCTGGAGGCTAGAAGTCTGAGATCAAGGTGTTGGCAGACTTGGTTTCTTCTGACGGCCATGAGGGGAAGGGTCTGTTCCAAGCCTCTTTCATCAGCTTGTAGATGGCTGTCTTCTCCCTAGCTCTAGCTCTTTGCAAAGTCTTACCTCCTTGCATGTATGTGTCTTAATCTTTTCTTATAAGGATACCAGTCATATTGGCTAGGGCCTACTCGTGAGACTTCATTTTACCCTAATTATCTCATTAATGGCTTTATCTGTAAATACAGGACTTCAAGAAATGAATTTTTGGGAGATACACAATAACACTACTCTATTTTTTTTTTTAGTCAATCAAAGTCCATAGTGTACATTAGGGTTCATTCTTTGTGTTACACATTCTCTGGGTGTAAAAAAATCTGTAATCACTTGCGTCCACGTTACAGCATCAGGCAGAATGGTGTCACTGTCCTAAAAATCCCCAGTGCTCCACCTATTCATCCTTCCCCATCCCTAATCCCTGGCAAGCGCTGATCTTTTCACTGAATCCATAGTTTTGCCCTTTTCAGAAGGTCTTATGGTTGGAATTATACAATATGTAGCCTTTTCAGATTGGCTTCTTCCACTTAGTAATATTTTCTTTTTAAAATGCTATTCCTAATCTATTAAACTGATTTCATGGCCAACTAAAGGATTGCTATCTTCTATTGGGAAGACACTAGTTTAAGGAGACATGAAGGAAGTACAACTGCAGGACTTGGTGACTTAAGATATGGGGAGGGGAGGGATAGGGGTCTGGAACTTAAGAGACAGTCTGTGATGAATATTTGACTGGCATATAGGTGTTAATTGAAGTCCTGGATGTGGTTGTGTCCACCGTGAAAGTGAAGAGAGGGTGAAAATTGGAGAGTGAAAGAATAAATCCTAGAGAATGTCAATTCCATAGGTGTCTAACTTTGTCTTGGGTTTAATTTTGAGTTGAACGTCTTTAACTATGTTAGTTTACCACTTTTTTTCTGTGAACTGTTTGTTCAGATCTTGTGTAAACTTTTCTATCGGTTTCTTGATCTTTTTTTTTTCTTTTTTGAGGAAGATTAGCCCTGAGCTAACATCTACTGCCAATCTTCCTCTTTTTGCTGAGGAAGCCTGGCCCTGAGCTAACATCCATGCTCATCTTCCTCTACTTTATATGTGGGACACCTGCCATAGCATGGCTTGACAAGCAGTTTGTAGGTCCACACCTAGGATTTGAACTGGTGAACCCTGTGCCACCGAAGTGGAATGTGCGAACTAAACCGCTGTGCCATGCAGCTGGCCCCTGGTCTGTTGATGTTTTCAACAATTTGAGAAAGACCTTTCTATATTAAAGGAAATAGTCCATTACTATATGTTTTCAAATATTTTTCTCAATTTTTTGCCTTTTGACTTTGTCTATGATATTAGTTGCTATACAGAAATTCTAGATTTATATGTAGTCAGTTTTACCAATATGTAACTTTATATCTTCTGAATTTTATGGCATGCTTAGCAAGGCCTTCTCCACTCTAATACAAAGAATAATCTTCTATGTTTTCTTATAGTACTATTATTCCTTTATTTGTTTAATCTTTACATTTGGAAATTTGATTATCCTGAAATAATATTGATGTATGGGGCAACATAGGGGTCTAGTTTTGTTTTTGCCTATATGACCTGGCAAATGTCCTAACACTCTTTATTAAATGAATCCTCTTTTCTTCTCTGATTTTAAATGCTATGTTTATCGCATACCAATATGTAATAAGTATTTGAGTTATTTCCGAAGTCGCCATTCTGTTTCATTGGTCTTCCTGTCTAATCCTGTTCAGTAACACATTGTTTTAATTCATTTTATGATGTGTCTTTGAGACACTGAATAGGGCTAGTTCATAGTTATTCTCCCCACGCAATACATTTCCATGGGAAGCTTCACTTATTTATTCTTCCAAATGATCTTTAAAATAGATTGTTAGATCCTATCCCCACCTTAAAAATCCACACCCCAAAACAAACCCCCAAACTTTGGAAATTTGATTAGGACCACAACAAAATTATAAATTAACTTAGGAAGGTTACCTTCTTCACACCAGTGATTTATTATACTCAAGATAATTTTATTATATATCCTTGTAGTTAAAGGCAATGGTGGCAGCACAGCTAACATCAGCAAAAATTTCTAAGTCAAACCATAAGAAAATACAAGAAAAGTAAGTTCTATGCAAAACAATGCCCTTAGCATAACTTGCAGACAGAACATGTCAAAACTGCAAAATAACTGTCCATGAGTGGTGAAAAATGACTGAATTGAAGCAAGCGATCTTTCACACTCCATCTCATCCCCAGGGGTCCCAGGCTTTGAGGTGGGTGGGCAAAGGCAGATGGAGAAAAACTGTGAGGAAGAAAAAGAAGAGGCCAAGCGACGGGCTGTAACAGTGATTTGGAAAGCCTTCCAAAAATGTTATATCTACCCTAAATCTAGAAAAAATCAAACCAAAAACCTGGAAAAGTGTCTACCAATATTAGAGCAAGAGCTACAGGGAAGACTTCAGAGTTCCTGTGACTTAATGGGGCCGCCCAATTTTTAAGGAGAGATTCAATTAAATGGATAGACTTGATTTAAATGGGAACTCTTCAAAATACACAACTTCTGTGGGGAGGAAAAAGCCAAAGGGGTGCGAAGTGCTCCTTTGCAGTCAGGTACTTAAGGAGAAGTAGAAAATGTAGGGGAGAATGTAGGATTCTGCAAGAAACAGAAGAACCATAAAATTGGAGGACTCACGACACTTTCCCCAACATCAAAAAAAACAAAAACTCCTTGCTAAACTATCTTGATTGTGCTACACTGACAGAAGAATATGGTATTAATAATGGGAATACTGGAAAACACTGCAATATCATAAAAATGAACAAAAGAAAGGTGAAGTTCATACAGAGATGTTGCAGAAAATCAGTAAATTTCACATGTGACAACTGAGGAAATTAACCACGCCCACCTTGGAAAAATGAACACAAAGTGGAAGAAAACTGTAAGCTAATACTCTAAACAGAATTAAATATGCTCAAATGAGCATTTGAGGCTTTGAGAAACCATCTTTAATCAGAAATTTGAAAATTGAAACAGACATGGACAAAAAGAGAATTGAGAAGAGAGATTGAACTCAGGAAAGAAATGGAGAAAACCTGTATTGCATAAATGAAGAACAAGTTACAATAACAAACTCAGTAAATAGTCTAATAAATTCCAAGAATAAACTTGGAGAAAAATTTATTGACACATTGAAATAAAAACAACTAGGCAAACAACTAAACAAATGAAAATTATGTAATCAAAAAAGAGGAAAAAATGGTCAGAGAGAAAGTAGTGAAATGGAAAGAAAGAAAAATGTAATACTATTTACATTTTCAGAGACCATGAAGAGGAAAAAATTTTGAAAAAGCAACAAGAAAATGGAATATTTAAAACCATAATGTAAGGAAACTTTTCAGAAATAGGAAAAGACCTAATCTATACATTGAATGGGTTCATCACATACCTGGGAAAATTAACCAAGAATAATAAACACTGAGACGTATCCTAGAAAAACAAATTTCCAAGATAAAATCCTTTGATCCTCCAGAAAAAATAAAAAATTTATAAAGGCAAAGTATTGGATTGGCATCAGACTTTTCAAAATCAAGACACAAAGGAAGGCAAAAATGGAGCAGTACTTAAAAGAAAAGAGCTTAGGTAAAGAATTAATTATGTGTGAACTAAGAATTTTATATTCAGCCAGGTGTCCTTCAAATAGCAAGGCTATTAAAAAAAGTTCTCAACACATGAGAGTATCAGGACTTCTAGGCTCATTGGCCCTTCTTGAGGAATCTACCCGAGGATGAGCTTCTTCCAAATAAGTGATGACTGGGAAACCTTCAGCAAAAGTACTATTGTGTTTGTTTAAAACATATAAATGTTCATCTGAGACTAAAACTAAGGTGAAGATGAGGATTAAAGGCTGATGTACAAATGTTGTAAATTGTGGCAATGTATAATGTCAATGATAAAGGTAAATAATAAAACTAGAGATAGGAGAAGTAAATGAGGAAAAGGAACACAGGTTTATTGCTGTGTAGGCAAGGGGTGGGTGTTAAAGGATGCTGAACAAAAACTGATAAATCAGAGAGTAAAATAAGAAAATAGAGAGCCAAGGGCATTAAAAACTTATAAGTAGAGAGGCAACCACTAGAATGAAAATGCAATCTTTCTAAATACACATCTTGAAGAGAGAGAAGCATAGCAAATATGCTAAAATATACGTAACTATGAAACAGTAAGAATACCTTGAGACCAAATGCAGCAATCATATCAACAAATGTGAATGGGCTTAACTGTTCTATTAAAAGGAAGAGACTTTCACTTTGGCCTCCCAAATAAGACCCAAATATATGCTGTAAAAAGAGAAAAACCAAAAATAAAATGCTTCAGAAAGGCTAAAAACAAGGGGATGATTACCCAGAATGTTGCAGGAATCCTAGAAAGAAATGAAACTATGACAATGAATCTAACTGTGTTACAAATGTATGACATAAACTCACTGTAGTGAAGGAGGTGGGGGAAAGAAGAGCTGATCTAAGCAACTTTGGAGAATGGTGTTTTGATGGGAAACTAGAAGGCTAAAACCCAAAGGAACAGTCATAAAGACTGTAGTGTAGTTGGTAAATTTGTTTCTCGTGGTTATCATGGGTTAACTGTTCTGAACCTACTATACCTGTATCCTGGAGACGAATATGAAAGTAAATGGATGGTGAATGATGAGAGTCAGGATTGTCTCATGTGTTTTGTAATTTTTATTTATATATCTCTTTTCTTCCCAAAAGAACTTGGATTATTTTCTCTTTCTCTGTATTTACTATTTCCTATTTATTGAGTTTTTATTTATCTCAACTGTATCTTCTGGGACTGACAATCCAGAACTAGTCTTTTTTTTTTTTTTTTTAAAAAAGATTGGCACCTGAGCTAACACCTGTGGCTACTGCTAATCTCCTTTTTTTCCCTTCTTCTTCTTCTCCCCAAAGCCCCCCGGTACATAGTTGTTTATTCTAGTTGTGAGTGCCACTGGTTGTGCTATGTGGGATGCCACCTTAGCATGGCTTGATGAGCAGTGTCATGTCCATGCCCAGGATCCGAACTGGTGAAACCCTGGGCTGCCTAAGTGGAGCTCTCAAACTTAAGCACTCGGCCACGGGGCCAGCCCCCAGAACCAATCTTTTATTGTTGGCTCAAGCTTTTATCTCATGGTGACATTGGGGGACATTCCACATACGGTCACCAAAGCTGAAGACTGGTTGGCCCTGTGTTGCCTGCAAAGCTGGTCTGTTTCCTCCATCTCTGCTTGGTGGTCAGCTTCTTAGAAGACCTAGACCAAGATAGAAGACTGCTTTAAGCTTCTTTTAATGTCCATTCATATGTGGGTGAATCTTGTTCCAATCTTCTCTGTTTAAAAAGTGAGCCTGGGTCCAATCCTCTATCTGATATGGAACATCTTTAGTCCTTAGCATGTTGGAGGATACGAATTCCTAGCTGTCTCTGCTTGCTTCTGGAATCAGAGCTCAGCAGGCAAGAACCTTTACTCTTGTGTTGCATTGGATTGCTGTTTCATTTCTGCTCCATGGAAATACTTATCTTTGTGTGTGTGTGTGTGTATGTGTGTGTGTATGTGGCTATTTCTTTTGAAATTTTTCAGTTTTATATTATGTACTACTGTTTCCTGTTTGGAATAGTGAGAAGTCTGAAAATATGAACTGCAGCTTGACTGAAAATTCCTCATTCCTTCTGTAGAATTTCAAATTTTTCTTTTTTTTGTATATCCTCAATTCTTATTAAATTTATTCTTAAATTTTTAATCTCTTAAAAATAATAGTGTGATCTCTTACACATTATAATTTCAAACTGGCTATTTTTTCTGCAAAGAAAAAAGATTAAATTTTTAATATATGTTATATACAATATATAGCATATAATATAATGCAGTCATGTGCCACATAATGACGTTTTGGTCAATGATGGACCACATATACAAAGGTGGTCTCTTAAGATTAGTACCATATAGCTAGGTGTGTATTGGGCTATACCATCCAGGTTTCTGTAAGTACACTCTATGATGTTTGCACAGTGCCAAAATTGCCTAACAACTCATTATTCAGAACATATTCCTGTTGTTAAGTGACACACGACTATACATATATTTTATAAATATATATTTTGTAATCAGGTACCTTAAAAAATTCTATTTTTATAATAGTTTTTAATAGTATATTTGCTAGTATTTCCATAAATAAAATTTTAACATCTGAAAATAGTGACAATTTTTCCTTTTTTTCCAAATATCTATACTTATTTTTTTGTGTAAATATATTAACTATAACTTCAAGAAGGATATTATTGTTTTATTTCTAACTTTAATAAAATAATTCAGTTAATGTTGTACAATATATCATCTTTTTATTTATAACTACTAGATTGTAGATTAATTAAAAAAGTAGTTTAAGACCTAGAACCATTAAAAAATGATTCATAACCTAAACTTCATATTTTAAGTTAACCATAAGCATTCATTTGCCACACTTGTGTTATAGAATCAAGGCTTTTTGTTTGAATACGAGCTGCTGAATAGAATTTTACATGCTTTCTTTAGCGTAAACTATACCTATAAAACATTGTCTATAATTTATGTGGTTTTTTTCAGTACCTGGGATTTTTAAAGTATTTACGAAGCAATATGATTACATAGTACTTCTGAACTTTGTGACCTTATCTCAAACCATTATAGTTTTCTGAAGTACTTTTTAATGGTTTTCACTTAATGGGTCTTTCCAAAGAATTTAACTTAATTTTCTGAGAAATAATAACTCCTTTTTGGCACATATATTTTATTGATGTTGTAGCATCTGATATACTTATGTTGTTATAGCACAGTATGCTCGGTACAAACTGGTTTGGGGACATAGAACTGTCTAAATATGAACTTACGAATTAGAACAAAAGTGGAGGAGCCCATTGAAGAGTAGACTACTATCTGCCAGCATTCATAAATCGGTGAGCAATAATTTCCTTTTAGAGAGACAGCTAAGCGGTTATTATTCCTCAAGTTGATCAAGTAGATGTCAATTAAATGTGCTTTTTCTAAATATGTATATTTGTCACCATCAAGGAAGGTCATATCATTTGGAGTGATTTGAGTTTATTTATTATTTATTTATTTATTTTTGGCTTATAAACAACAGAAATTTATTTTTATAGTGCTGGAGGCTGGGAAGTCCAAGGTGGAGGTGCAGGCACATTCAGTGACTGACGAGAGCCTTCTTCCTGTTTTTTAGTTTTTTGGAAGATTAGCCTTGAACTAACTTCATGCCACCAATCCTCCTCTTCTTGCTGAGGAAGCCAGGCCCTGAGCTAACATCCGTGCCCATCTTCCTCTAGTTTATATGTGGGACGCCTGCCAAAGCATGACTCGATGAAGAGTGTGTAGGTCTGCACCCGGGACCCAAACCGGTGAACCTTGGGCCACCGAAGCAGAACGCGCAAACTTAACCACTGCACCACCAGGCCAGCCCCCTTTTCATTCTTTTTTTACCTTTATTTTTATTTATTTTTTTATTGCAGTAATATTAGATTATAACATTATATAACTTTCAGGTGTACATCGTAACATATTTCCAATTCTGTGTAGATTACATCATGTTCAATTTCTTTCAACAATGTTTTATAGTTTTCAGGGTACAGATCTTTCACCTCGTTGGTTAAGTTTATTCCTAGGTATTTTATTCTTTGTGTTCCAATTGTAAATGGGATTGTATTCGTAATTTCTCTTTCTGCTGCTTCATTGTTAGTGTATAGAGATGCAGCTTATTTTTGTATGTTGATTTTGTATCCTGCAACTTTACCATACTCATTTATCATTTCTAAAAGTTTTTTGGTGGATTCTTTAGGGTTTTCTATACATAAAATCATGTCATCTGCAAATAGTGATAGTTTCACTTTTTCCTTTCCAATTTGGATACCTTTTACTTCTTTTTCTTGCCTGATTGCTCTGGCTAGGACTTCCAATACCATGTTAAATAAGAGTGGTGAAAGTGGGCATCCTTGTCTGGTTCCCATTCTTAGAGGGATAGCTTTCAGTTTTTCTCCGTTGAGAATGACATTGGCTGTGGGTTGACCATGTATAGCCTTTATTATGTTGAGGTAGTTTTCTTCTATACCCATTTTGTTTAGAGATTTTATCATAAATGGATGCTGTATCTTGTCAAATGCTTTCTCTGCATCTATTGAAATGATAATGTGATTTTTATTCTTCATTTTGTTAATGTGGTGTATCATGTTGATTGATTTGCAGATGTCACACCATCCCTGCATCTCTGGAATGAATCCCACCTGATCAAGGTGTATGATCTTTTTAATATATTGTTGTAGTCGATTTGCTGGTATTTTGTTCAGGATTTTTGTGTCAATGTTTGTCAGTGATATTGGCCTGTAATTTTCTTTTTTTTGTGTTGTCCTTATCTGGTTTTGGTATGAGGGTAATGAAGGCTTCATAGAAGGAGTTAGGAAGACTCCCCTCCTCTTCAATTTTTTGGAAGACTTTGAGAAGGGTAGGTATTAAGTCTTCTTTGAATGTTTGGTAGAATTCACCAGGGAAGCCATCTGGTCCTGGACTTTTATTTTTTGGGAGGTTTTTGATTGCTGTTTCAATTTCCTTACTGGTGATTTGTCTATTCAAATTCTCTATTTCTTCTTGATCCAGTTTTGGCAGGTTGTATGATTCTAAGAATTTTTCCATATCTTCTAGATTATCCACTTTGTTGGTGTATAGTTTTTTGTAGTATTCTCTTATAATCTTTTGTATTTCTGAGGTGGCAGGTTGTAATTTCTCTTCTTTCACTTCTGATTTTATTTATTTGAGCCTTCTCTCTCGTTTTCTTTGTGAGTCTAGCTAAAGGTTTGTTAATTTTGTTTCTCCTTTCAAAAAACCAGATCTTCGTTTCATTGATTTTTTTCTATTTGTTTTTTTAGTCTCTCATTTATTTCTGATCTGATTATTATAATTTCCTTTCTTCTACTGATTTTGGTCTTTGTTTGTTCTTCTTTTTCCAGTTCCTTTAGGTGCACTGTTAGATTGTTTATTTGAGATTTTCCATGTTTGTTAAAGTAGGCCTGTATTGCTATAAACTTCCCTCTTAGAGCTGCTTTTGCTGTATCGTGTACGTTTTGTCATGTTGTATTTTCATTTTCATATTTATCCAGGTATTTTTTGATTTCTCTTTTGATTTCTTCATTGACCCAGTCATTATTCAGTAGCATTTTGTTTAATCTCTACATATTTATGGCTTTTCTGATTTTCTTCCTGTAGTTGATTTCTAGTTTCATACCATTGTGGTCAGAAAAGATGCTTGGTATTATTTCAATCTTCTTAAATTTATTGAGTTGCTTTGTGGCCTAATATGTGATCAATCCTGGAGAATGTTCCATATTTATTTGAAAAGAATGTGTATTCTGTTGTTTTTGGATCGAATGTTCTGTATGTATCTGTTAAGTCCATCTGGTCTAATATGTAATTTAAGGCCAATGTTTCATCATTGATCTTCTGTTTGGATGATCTATCTATTGGTGTAAGTGGAGTGTTATAATCCTTTACTATTATTGTGTTACTATTTCTCCTTTGTGTCTGTTAATAATTACTTCATATATTTAGGTGGTCCTATTTTGGGTGCATAGATATTTATAAGTTTCATATCCTCTTGTTGGATTGTTTCCCCTATTATTATGTACTGCCCTTCTTTGTCTCTTGTTATGTTTTTTGTTTTAAAGTGTATTTTGTCTGATATAAGTATTGCTATCCCAACTTTCTTTTCATTGCCGTTTGCATGGCAATTTGCATGGAGTATATTTTTCCATCCCTTCACTTTGAGTTTGTGAGTGTGTTTAAGTCTGAAGTGTGTTTCTTGTATACAACATCTATATGGGTCTTGTTTTTTTATCCCTTCAGCCACCCTATGCTTTTTGATTGGAGCATTTAGTCCATTGACATTTAAAGTAGCTATTCATAAGTATGTACATATTGCCATTTTGTTACTTTTTTTCTGGACGTTTTAGTAGTTCTTTATTCCTTTCTTCTTCTCTTTCTCTCTTTCCTAGTGGTTTTATGGTTTCCTTAAGTGTTATGTTTGGGTTCCTTTCTCTTAATTTTTTTGTGTATTTGTTACAGGTTTCTGGTTAGTGATTGCCGTGAGGTTCATATATAATAACCTACATATACAGCAATCTATGTTATGATGATGGTCTCTTTAGTTTGAGCTCTTGCTAGAAGCTCTACTCTTTTACTCCCCTCCTTCCATATTTTATGTTTTTGATATCATATCTCACCTCTTTCTTTGTGTGTGTGTGTATCCATTACCCTCTTATCATGGAAATGGTTAGTTTTAGTATTTTTGTCTTTTTACCTTCATGTTTTCTTCATAGGTGGTTGATGTGCTACCTTACTGTATATTTGCCATCACCAATGATTTTATAACTCTTTTTTGATAATTTTTCTATTCCTATTTGTGGTCTTCTCTTTCCCACTTAAGTAAGCCCCTTTAGAATTTCTTGTAGGGCTGGTTTCTTGCCCTACAAGATAACTCCTTTAGTTTTTGCATATCTGGGAAACTCTTTATCTCTCCTTGCATTCTGAATGATAGTGTTGCTGGATAGAGTATTCTTGGCTGTAGGTTTTTTTCCTTTCAGCACTTTAAAGTTATCCTGCCACTGCCTTCTAGCCTGTAAGGTTTCTGCTGAGAAGTCAGCTGATAGCCTTATGCAGTTTCCTTTGTGTGTAAGTTGTTGCCTTTCTCTTGTAGCTTTCAAGATTCTCGCTTTATCTTTAAGTCTTGACATTTTAATTATAATGTGTCTTGATGTGGGCCTCTTTGGGTTTATCTTGTTTGGTGCTCTCTGTGTTTTCTGTGTCTGGATGTCTGTTTCCTTCCTTACGTTAGGAAAGTTTTCAGCTATTATTTCTTCAAATAGATTCTCTGCCCTTTGACTCTCTCTTTTGCTTCTGGGACACCTATCACGCAAATGTTAGTGTGCTTGATGTTGTCCCAGAGATCCCTTAGACTGTCCTCATTCTTTTTAATTCTTTTATCTGTTCAGCTTGGGTGATTTCCTCTAATCTTTCATCCAGCTCACAGATCCATTCTTCTGTATCATCTACTCTGCTATTGAGTCCCTCTAATTTATTTTTCATTTCCAGTATTGTATTCTTCATTTCTGATTGTTTTTTTTTCTATATTTTCCAGTTCTTTGCTGATGTTCTCACTGAGTTCATCCATTCTTCTCCAAAGATCTGTGAGCATCCTTATGACTTTTTGTTTGAACTCTTTGTCAGGTAGATTGTTTGTTTCTGATTCATTTAGTTCTTTTCTGGGGCTTTGTCCTGCTCCTTTACTTAGAACATGTTCCTTTGTCTCCTCAGTTTGCCTCTTTCTCTGTGCTTATATCTATGTATTAGGTAGGTCTGCTACATCTCCTGATCTTGGAGAGATGGGCTCATGTAAGAGATGCCTTATGAGGCCCAGCAGTGTGCTTCGCTCTCGTTACCAGTTCCAAATGTTCTAGGAGTGTCCCTTGTGTGGGTTACATGTGTCCTTCTGTTGTGGCAGGGTTGCTCTTGCTGCAGGTGCCTAGGGAGGCTAGGCTGTCCCCCTAGCCTGCTAGTTGTAGTGCTCAGCTGTGTGTGGCTGCTGTGGACCCTTCAGTAACTTTATTGGGTATGGAGAGCCCCAGCACCATTGGCTGCAAGGCCTAGTAGCAATTCCTGTTGCAATTTTTCTGTTAAGTGAGTAGCTTTCTAATGTGGCTGGTTGCTAGGCTACAATTGCTTACAATTGCTGTAGGCCTCTGGCATGCAAGGCTGTTGTCAGCTCTTTCAGGATTGCAGCTGTGTGGGGCTGGCTCCAGGCATGGAAGCATGCAATTGTTTCAGGCTTTAGACGGTAGGGGCAATCCCCTATGTGCCTGCTTGAGAAGCAAAAGTCTGCTGCAGCTGACAAGCCCTACCGCCCACGGGGCCACACATACCATCAACACAGTCCTGTCCCATGCACTTGGCCTGACCCACTGAAGTAGACCCAGTTGCCCCACTGCAGAGGCCCCACACTCTCCAATGCCCCACACACTCCACCCACTGCTTCTCCCTCATGCCCTGCCGTGCAGAGGTAGACCCCCTTGCCTGGCTGCAGAGATTTCAGGTGCCCCACCTATGTGGGCCCACAAGTTGCCTTAGGCCTTGCTATTAGATGAGGCCAGTCCCTAGGGTGGTCTTCCCACTCTAGCTGAGCAGGATTAAATCTAAATTGGTGCTCTAGTGGGTGGGGCAGACCCTGGGCTAACAGGCCAGAGGAAGAACTTCAATGACATCTGCCAGTGTCTGTGTCAGTATGCCTGTACTAGGTCACAATAATGGCTGCAGCTAATGTCTCATTCTCTGGAAAGGTCTCACTTTGCACCAAGATGCGCCTGGAACCTATCAGGTGAGTCTCTTTCCACAAAAGGACTCTGCACTTTTCTTTCTGGTGATTTTAGGTTGCTTTCTGAAATGGATGAATTTGTGTATGGGCTCTTTAAGAGCTGGCTTTTTTCCTCTTATGTCTGATAGCTTTTCCTATGATATTCCCTGTTGTTGTTAGTAGCCAGCAAAGCCAGATATTATGACATTCATCTTGGTTGTGCTGAGTTCAAAAGCTGCTTATAGCAGTAATGCTTCCCCACTCGGATCCCTCTCCTCCAGGGAAGGTTTCATAACAGAATTACTCCTGGCTGGCGATGAACCACCATCGCCCATGAAGATGCCTTCTTTCTGTCTAGAAAGGAATTTCTGCCTCTTCCACCTCAGTCAGTACTGTCCCTTGTTTCAGGGGTTCTTTTTATCCAGTTTTCAGTTCTGTCTCAGCAGTAATTTTTCCAAGAGTAGTTGTAAATTTGCTGCGTCTGTGGGAGGAGGTGAGTTCAGAGTCTGCGACACCACTATCTTGATGCCATCCTCTGACTTTTCAGAGATTTCTTATTAGTGATAACAACAGTGTTGGTCACCTATAGCCACCAGCTATTTCCACTCAACTTTCCTGATGTGTCTCCAATCTCCACTGGGGAGCTTCTGTCATTTTTTTTGCTTGAGTAAATGAATTATTAATAAAATTAAATATTATATTGTATATCATCTGTGTAAATAGGAGGGCTGGGAATAGTTTTTTCTTATTCAACATACACACACGCACACACACAGACACCTTTCTCTCATACCATAACAGATGATTAATATAAATTGAAGTGGTTACTGAGGGCCTTTCTCTCCACTTGTGTCAGGTAAAGGATTTCTACTGACGCTAATGGAACTTCAGTAGGTTTACGTCAGGAAATGAATCCCAAGGGTGGCAAACTAAGTTTTTCAAAATTGTTTTTCAAAATTAAATTTTCTTTATATGAGGGGTGGATTTAAATAAATATATGAAAAAGGCGAATGATAAAGTTCTTGAATATTTAGACAGAAATCTATCTATCATTTCCTTCCTCTTAAATGAACATTCTATTAAATTTTTTTACTCATTCTTTCAAATTGCACTTTCTTTGTGGTGGTGATTAATAAATTATTAGATAATTATTAAGCATTTATAATCTTTTCATCTACTCATCCTATTTGGACAGAGAGGGAGGCTGAAGATAGAGGGGTGTATATGGGTATATTGAAGTTATTAACAATGTTTTAGAGGTGATAAATGCTTTTGAAAAAAATAAATGGATATACATCTAGTTATTATATTTCTGTTTTGAAAATCAAATATTCTATTATTGAAAGATAATTTTATGCCTCTAATGTAGGTGTGTAATTTCCCACTTTTGAGCTAGGTAAACATGCCATGAAATGATATCTTTATCTAATAAATGCTCACATTAATAGCTATATTTATTTTAGAATCAAGCATGGTAGATTACCATGCAGAGTTCGTTTTGCATTTTTGTCAGGAGACATTATTAAACATTTGATGTGTTGTAAATTATTTATAATGCTACACTCAGCAGCATCTTGAACTACTTGCTGATCTATCTAGAAATTCCATCTCTGATGATAGTTTGCATATTCAAGAAGGGAAAAAACCTTATCGTGGTCTTTAAAAACACATATAAAGAACTGAATTTGCAAAATAGAAAGAAATCAGATTCTAATACATGTGATTGATGATAACAGAATCCAGAGAAATATTGTAACTTAAGGTGATAACAGATTCAAACATAGAAGAAACACAACAAAGCTATCTTGTGAAACCAATAGAAACAAATTTTGCCAGACAGAGATTAGCCTTGCGTTAACAAAGCTATGAAAAGAGAACATTTGGCACCTTTTAATTTTAACAGAAGAGAACATTTGGACCAAGAATGGTAATATTAAATATTTTTTATTATTAATTATTTAAACATTAGGAAGGACAGTGAATAATAACATAATCTTTCATTATTTAGCTTCTTTCTCTGCATTTATTGATGTTTTCATATTTGCCACAATTTTCTTAAGGAAATTGCCAAGCACTTTCTTTAGCTGGGCTATCTTGGCTGTAATTGATCTGTTTTCTGGTTTCCCCAATTTATAATTAATAGCATGAAAAGAAAAATCCATTTGCACTGCCCATCCCTGAGTAGCCATGGCTATATAATGCACAGTAGCAGATAAATATATCTTTACATTTCCATCCAGCAGTCCAGCAATAATGACTTAAATCTGCTGTCTGGCAGAACTCCCAAGTACTTATAAAGAGACCAAGATCTCTGAAAATGATAGGTCCTTTCCAACACACTGTGCTGAAAATCTTGTCAATTGTAAAATAATTGTTAGCCATTGTGGGGTTTGAGGCAACAGGGATTTACATGACTATGGAGATCGTTTTCTTTTTTTTTTAAGAACTGCGTAGGGTCTAGCCAACAGTTCTTGGCAGCATTTTAAACAGCATTAAGTTTCCTGGCAATGCCAAGGATCAGGTCCAGGGGAAAGTGACTTTGTCACTGTAATTATTTCCAAGCTTATTCTGTTCCAAAACAAAGCAACTTGAGGACAGGTCCCTTGTAAATCTTCTAAGAGTGCTTCACATGCAAGGTCCTTGGGTGTCTTTTCCAGACACGTATTTGGAACACTTCAGATATGGACCTTTTGATTTTTGCTAATTGGCACTATTGCTACATTCTTGGTCAAAGTCTTGAATTTTAAGATTTAGTAGTCATGAGGGAACTATGGCCTCAAATTCACTCTTCCATTGTATGAGAGATGTCAATATGTGATCCTGTCCAAAGAATGGGTAGCAACATCAAGGACAAGAATTGCTTCATATCAGCCCCAAACAGTTGTAAATGGTTTAATTTTTATGTGTGTGCATGGGTGGAGACGAGGAAGTTCAGTCTCCACTGATCTTAACGTGTATGGGAAGAGTGACTATTCAATATGCTTAACAGCTTAATGAGTTTTGGAATGAAAGGAAGCATGTAAATCATTGCAGGTTCACTGTTTAAGCTCAGAGTTCTTATCAGATAAAACTGCCATGACCCTGGAACAAGTGACCGTAGGGACCACATCATCTCACTTTTTATGGGGTGAACTGTAAACTAATCACCTGTATAGGGTACACGGCCCACTCACCTTGAATCCCAGGAAAGGGTTTGAAAAAGAACCCAGACATTTGACAATATGTGCTGGGTGAAGACTTGTCCTCAAAACATGTTTCAAGAGGTTGTCAAATTTTATACAAAAGTGGATGTGACTCAGCTTTTATATACCAGCTCAGGCAAACTTTGTGCTTCTGTATTATACAATATGGCAGTTTTATTTGTAGAATCTGATTGAGGCGTAAGTCATTAAAGGACAAGGGAGGCGTTTACTGGAGACCTAGAATGTCAGAGCTGGAAGCAACTTTAGACATCATTGACCAATCTCTTTTCATAGGCAAATAAATTGAGACACAGAGAAATTAAGTGACTAGTTGGGGTCATGGAATTAGAATTGGACCTAGAATACAGATATCCTAACTCTTGATGATATTTCACTAGGTTGGAAAAAAATCAACAGCGTTAGCATGAAAGCAGCATGAAAACAAAGACCCATATTTTTCTGTATGTAGAGCATCTTTTTAGAGTGCTTTCTCCCTCTGAATGTCACTGCAGAGGCCATCTCCCTACAGATAGTCGGGATTAGTTCCCTGTTGAGTCTATGTCTCAGTGAGTTGGGAAACACAATATTTTCAGTGAACTCTTTTTTTCTTCACATTGATGGGTTTCACTTTGTTTCTTTTTAGTACTTTATTATGGAAGGTCATCTTTCAAAACTTTCGTTTCTTTTTAGCACTAGTAGAAATAACTCTTATGAAGTAGCTAACTCGAACTCTGAGACTTATTTCTTTCAAAGGGGTTGGTTCAGCATAGAATTTACACTGTCTTATGTGTAGAATCTATTTTTTCAAAAGTTCAAGGTCTTTTTGTATCTGTCTGTTAAAATTAGTTATACACTTGGCCCTCTTAGGGCATGTATATCTTGAAGTATACAATCCGGTCTACGGACATCTGATAAGCCATAAAGCTTTGCACTCTTGAGTAATATTGCAATTATTTTCTTAATGATATCCAAATGCTTTAGAAATGCACTGTCTGATATGGCAGACACTATCTGTATGTAGATATTTAAATCAAAATTAATTAAACTGAAATAAAATTTTAAAATTTAGTTCCTCGGTCACACTAGCCACATTTCAAGTGCTTAGTAGCCACATGCGGCTATGACTACTGTATTGAACAGCATGGATATAGGATATTTCCATTATCACAGAAAGCTCTATTGAATTGTTCCACTCTAGAAGAATTAATGGTCCATCCTAAGATCTTTGCATTCAAAATGCCTACTATAACTGAAGAATCATGTATCAATTAATAAATAATTGAGGCATGTGATTTTCTTAAATATTTCTGAGAACCATAAATTATGTTAACATTTTGCTGACCTTGTCACTTTCTAGGTGTACAATCTTGAAATATTTACACCCTTTGCTTCAATTTCTATCTTTTAAAATAGAAAACATAATATTTGATAGGATTGTTGTGAGAATGAAATAATGTAATTCAGGTAATGGGCTCAGCACACTATCTGGTGTATGTTAGGTACTCATAATCAGGAGGTCCTCAATTTGCTGCCCTTCCTCAACATAAATACACCAATACTTAGTAATTGTTAATCAAAATATTTATATTACAACACTTTTCCTTGGAAAACTCAGAAATTAAAAAAAAAAGCAATGAGGGATTCTCGATAACAGATAATGTTTATAATCTACATTTTAAAGCATTCATCATCCCTATAGGATTTTAGTAGTACCCCAGAAGTTGTATTTTTATACTTGTGTATTGCTCAGTTATTGGATCTAATTAAAGCTTATATTTGGTGAGTAGAGTATGCATGTGTGTGTGGGAGGGTGGGGAGTAAAAATCAACTTTAATGTAGATTGAGGTGTCTAAAAGTGATACATCTTTGTTGAACTATCTGTATCCAAACCAATTCCACGACAACAGTTGCTGTAGACTAAATGATTGTGTCCCTGCAAAATTCATATTTTGAAATTCTAACCCCCAATGTGATAGTATTCGGAGGCGGGGCCTTTGGAAGGTGATTAGGTCGTGAGGGAAGAGCTCTTATGAATGGAATCAGTGCTCTTATAAAGAGACCCAGAGAGCTCCTTTGCCCCTTCTGCCATGTGAGGACACAGCAATAAGACGGCCATCTATGAATTAGAAAGCGGGCCCTCACCAGGCACTGAATCTGCTGGTGCCTTGCTCTTGGACTTCCCAGCCTCCGGATCTGTGAGAAATAAATGTTTGTTGTTTAAGTCACCCAGTCTATGCTATTTTTGTTATAGCAGCCTGAACGAACTAAGATAATAGTGTAGGATTTTTGATAACTCATTTACATGTTTTCTCAAATAGCTCCTTTTGTTTTTCAGAGAACCTCTTTGTGAGAAGGCTGGTCCATACCAAGGTTCTAATCTGCAATTATCTAGAAGAACAAAGCCTGTCCAGAAGATATTGAACTTACAACAGTTGTCTACAATCATATTTTTCTAAATGAAGATTTGCCAAGTCAGCATCCAATTGCTTTCCTTTCCTTGTATTTTTCTATAGTGCTTTGGCATTTGTGAAATGCTTTTACATTCTGCATTTTATTTACCTTTACTTTTGACATAGAAATCTAGGTTGGCAGGTTTGGTTTTTATATTTCCCCAGCTCTTTAAATTTGTCTTCCCATTTTTTGTGTTCTAGTTGTTTTTATTGAGAAGCCATTTATCAGTCTAGTTGTTCCTTTGAAGGAGATATATATCCAACCCCTCCACCCTAGCTGCTTTAAAGATTTTTTCTTTGTCTTTGACTTATAGCAGTTTGATTCTGATGTGCCTAGGTGTGGTTTTCTGTGTATTGATCCTGCTTGGAAGGTTCTTGAATCTGTGACTTGTTGACTTGATTAGTTTTGGAAAATTTTGGCTATCATTTCATTAAATATTGTTTTTATTCTATCCTCTTTCTTGTTTCCTCTCCTGGGATTCCAAATAGATTTCCCATATGTGCTATATGTATTTTTCTGATTTTTCCACCTTTTATTTTCTCTCTGTGATTTAATCTGGATATTTTCTAATAACATTTTTTAAAGACTTTTTTTTTTTGGAAGCAGTTTTAGATTTACAATAAAATTGAGAGGAAGGTACAGAGATCTCCCACATAGTCTCTGACTGCACACACGCATAGCCTCCATCATTATCAACATCACTCACCAGAGTCATTTGTTACCGAGGATGAACCTACATTGATACATCATAATCATCCAAAGTCCATAGTTTACCTTAGGGTTCGCTCTTGGTGTTGTACATTCCATGGGTTTGGACAAATGTATAATGACATATATCCATCATTATAATATCATACGGAGTATTTTCATTGCCCTAAAAATCTTATGTGCTCTATCCATTCATCCTTTCCCTCACCTCACCCCGGGAAACCACTGATATTTTTACCATCTCAGTAGCTATACCTTTTCCTGAATGTCATATAGTTGGAATCATATGATATGTACCTTTCTTGGATTGAATTCTTTCATTTAGTAATATGCATTTAAGATTCCTCTGTATCTTTTCACGGCTTGATAGTTCATTTCTTCTCAGCGCTGAATAATGTTCCATTGTCTGGATGTACCATAGTATATTTATCCATTCATCTACTGAAGAATATCTGGGTTGTTTCCAAGTTTTGGCAATTATGAACAGAGCTCCTATAAACATCCGTATGCAGGTTTTTGAGTGGACATAACTTTTCAACTCCTTTGCGTAAATACCAAGGAGCAGTATAGTTGCTGGATTGTGTGATAAGAATAAGTTTAGTTTTGCAAAAACCACCAAATTGTCTTCCAAAGTAGTTGTACCAATTTGCATTTCCACCAGCAATGAATGAGTGTTCCTATTGCTCCGTGTCCTCACCAACGTTTGGTCTTGTCACTATTCTGGATTTTGGCCATTCTAAGAAGTGTGTAGTGGTATCTCATTATTTTAATTTACATTTCTCTGATGACATATGATGTGGAGTGTTTTTTCATATTTGCCATCTGTATATCTTATTTGCTGAGGTGTCTGTTAAGGTCTTTGACCCATTTTTTAATCAAGTTGTTTGTTTTTTTCTGAGTTTTAAGAATTCTTCATATATTTTAGACAACAGTCCTTTATCAGATTTGTCTTTTGCAGGTATTTCCTCCCAGCCTGTGGCTTGCCATCTCATTCTCTTGATGTTGTCTTTTGCAGAGCAGAAGTTTTTAATTTAAACAAAGTCTAGCATATCAATTATCTCTTTCATGGATTGTGTCTTTGTATCTAAAAAGTCATTGGCAAACCCAAGGTCATCTAGGTTTTCTCCTATGTTATCTTTTAGGAGTTTTATAGTTTTGTGTTTTACATTTAGATCTACAATTCATTTTGTCTGTGAATCCATTAATTTTTGTGAAGGGTGTTAAGATCTGTGTTTGGATTCATTTTTCTTCATGTAAATGTCCAGTTGTTCCCACACCATTTGTTGACGAGACTAGCTTTTCTCCATTGTATTGCCTTTGCTCCTTTGTCAAAGACAAGTTGATATTGTTTGTGGAGGTCTATTTCTGTGCTCTCTATTCTATTTCATTGATCCATTTGTTCTTTTGCCAATACCACATTGTCTTGATTACTGTAGCTTTATAATAAGTCTTGAAGTTGGGTAGCACCAGTCCTCCAAGTTTGTTCTTTTCCTTCAATATTGTGTTGGTAATTCTGGCTCTTTTTCCTCTCCCTATAAACTTCAGAACCAATTTGTTGATATCCATAAAATAATTTGCTGGGTTTTGATTGGGAATAACCTTTTTTAGCTTACTAATTCTCTCTTCCATTGGCCACTCTTTCATTAAATCCTCTTATTGAATTCTTAATTTCAGTTATGTTTTTCAGTTTCAGTGTTTCCATTTAATTTTAAAAAAATAAATTCCAGTTTGCCTGTGAAGTTTCACATATTTTGCTTATTTTCTTGGTTTTATTGGTTATAGCTATTTTAAAGTCTCTATATGCTAATTTCAATATTAGAATATTCAATGAGTTGAGCTCTTGATTATTTGATTTTGATTATTTTGATTGTTTTTGATTATTTTGACCTGTTTTGTGATTTATTTGCTAATTTTGTATTGAATGCTAAACATTATGTATAAAATATTGTAGAAGGTCTGGATGATATCTACTTCCAGAAAGAATTTAATTTTTTTCTGGCAGGTAGATAAAGTAAAAGCAGATCATTTCTTCCAGTCAATACTGGGTTTCAGGCTTTGTTAGGACTGGTCTATTTTTGGTTTACCTTTACTCCTAGGACACAGACTTGTTTTTTCCTAGGGCATAGCCCTTTTCGGGTCTTGGTAAAAATCCTGGAGTGCTTACCTGATCTCCTACCTGTGTCTCCATTACACAACTGAAACCTCTGCTCAGCTCTTTGGTCTCCCAGCCATTGCTTTCCATTTGACTTGTTGGTGTCTCAACCTGAGCATGAGAGATGGAAAATATCTTTAAGAGAAATTACACTTCTCTTGGACCTTGGTCTCAAGTCTCTGGTGACTTGGAGGTCCTGAACTCCAACCTCTGTGTTCCCAGCTCATTGAAACTGTTGCAAGCTCCAGGCCATTGTATTTTACTCTCATTATGTAGAGAATTGGCAAATTCCCTGAGTCAACTGCAGAGCAGTGTGTAACTCACCTCAGTGTGTTTCTCCTCCCTCCGGGAACTTGGCCCCTCAAGTCCTGGCTGCCTTAATTGCATGCTGATACCTTCAAAGAGCTGTATTTTTCATTTTATTCACATTATGTAATTACTCCTAGTAAGATAGTTAATCTGATACCAGCTATTGCATCATAGCCAAGAGCAGAAGCCCAGGGTCCTATATTTCATTTGATCTTCAACAAATTTGTGAAATAAGCCTGACATGAAATTAAGTCTTAGGAAAGTTAGGTAACTTGCCATGGCATAAGCCAAATAAGATAAATAGGTGATCCTGGAGTTCAGGCCAGGTATTTTGACTTTCCTCTTACCGTCAGCCAAAGCTTGAAATGTGTTTCATATTCAGTTTTGGATTCTGAGAGTCATTAAACTACTCCTTTTTAATTCTATTGGCCTAAACATGCATTTTCTTTCCTTATTAATATGTTCTGTGGTTAAAAGAAAGTTCTGAGCACTTTAAAATGATGTAATAGTACTTATGTTCCTTAAATTGACACAGATTTGCATACAGCTTGCACCTTTTTCCATTTTACTTTGGTTGAATAACATAAAAACCTACTGACTCATTTTCTTGAGGAACGCTGGTTATGGGTTCACTTCATAAATAGATGCTAAACAATAATTTATCCAGGAGGCTGGGACCCTGCTCTGAGTCTTATTGTCACACTCTTTCTATCCTCTGGAACTTTCTAGTTACAGTGCTGCAGATAGGTAAGAAGATTTTCAACCTATACATTTCTAACGTTCTATGTTTCTAATATCTCAAAGTAATCTTTCAGGAAGTCATTTTTAAAGAGGCATGGATGGAGGATGCATCTAAGGCATCTTATGCTCAGGCAAATTCTATACTCTCTTTGGATATATATTATATTTCACTATGAGAACAGATGGCAGCAGAAGATTTCAACTTGGTGAATTCCACAAAATGGACTACCTGGCTTAGCATGATGGTGTAAAGCCATGGCGTCCGGGTGGGGCAATGATAATTCTATGTTTTCAAACTTTAAAAGATCATTTCCACTGGGTGATTTGATTAGCATACTGCTTATATAACACTTGTTAATACCTTAAATGTTTTTTTCAAAGCACTTTTACACTTGTTGTCCCACTGGATCCCCGTAAATACCCTGACAAGTAGGCAGAACAAATCTTCTGTTTGAGAGATGAAGCCGGAGACACTGTTACTTGTCCAGTATAACACTACTAGGAACTGGGTAGAACTGAGACTTGAACCCAGGTCTTCTGACTTTTTCCCAGACTTTTCTGTTAGACACAGTCTCTGATGCCTAAGGGTACTGAGCAAGGGCTCTTGGGAGGCTGCACTTTTGTCTAAGTTCTGAAGGCCCAGCAGGAAAGATGATTTTGGCCATGGGAACTTTTCCATGTAACACATACCTGATAATTCTGTGTCTCTTCCTAGTTCCATTTCCTATTTCATTAATAGGAGCTCCTGGAACAATGCCTGTGTAGTCAATGCGATAGGAAGTCTCTCTCAGACTTTTTATTTCCACAAGTCTTTCCCTGAGGGAAATTCAGAACAATCATCTGCCCTCTTGGATCCAGTAGCAGTAGGATTCTTAAGAATTCTTGTTTTCCTCAGAGATGAGGCCCTGTAACCACCTTAAAGAAACCCAGTGTTCTGTGGGAGAATAATATTGAACAGGGTGAGGGAAGTGCAGCTTGTGAGTCATAAATATTTACATTTCGTGGAGGCTTTGGGTAAGATTAAGAGAGTTGAACAGCACGACTTTGTGAGGAGGTGGCGGCACATTCTCTGAAATAGCCGAGGTGATACTGTTCAGGCCTCCAGCAATCATATAAATAAAGTTTCTGTAAGGTATTTTCTTAGTAGTTCAAGGCTCTATGGGTCCTTTTAAATCTCTACTTTCTCTGCTTTGATTGATTCTGCTTTTGTCATTTAAAGGCTGCATTTGACCAACACCCATCATGTGAGGAGGTTTTAACAAAGAATGCATAGCACCAGATATATGGAAATTAAAAATATCAAGCCGAATATTGATTCATCTATTTCTCTTCAGCTAAATTGCCTAAAAACTGATAACAAACACAAAATAGGGATGTACTGGAATTCAGTATCACTTCAGAATGCTTTTTGGGGGCTACTTCGTTTGATTAGGGTTTAATTAGAATTTTAATTTATCTTTGTTTTATTTGCATAACAAGGTTATGAATGATGAGGCAGCTAGAGCCAGACATGTTGGCTCCAAGGTTTGCAATTTAAGTAGGGAGTATTTTACAAGAGACAAAGGGAGGGAGGGAGAATTCACTCTTCTTATAATATGCATAGCTTGCTGAAACCTGAGTTTCCCAGATTGTCTTCCTTCAGCTCCCATATCTGTAAGAATAAAGGAAAAGCAGGAGGTGGCACAGCAGACTTTGAGAGCAGATTCGCTTTCTTAAGTGGGGTGAATACATCGCCAAAGCAGGAACATTCCCATGATGCCCAGACGCTGGATGGTGTTTCGCGGTGCTGCATGCTCTCTGCAGGAAAGAGATATATTAATGCAGAGGCATACCTTAGGCTAATATTTTCTTACATCCTCTTCATTCAGAAATAGATAATAGTTGGAAATTGCGCTGTTACCATGACTATTGCCTCAAAGATACAAACAAGCTTGTGTAAAGTAGGAGGAATTTCTCCTCAGAGCTGTTGTATTCCCATGTAAGTCTCCTGCTCATATTCTGACACGGTGTCTCTGACCTCGTCATGGCACGCTCTTGACTGTCTCCTCAGGTCTGTGGAGTCAGAATATCTGGGGCTTGAGTTGTTGGGCATATATATTTTGAAAAATCTTTTGTGATTTTGATATGTTCCTTATTGCTTTACTTTTGCCCAAATTTACCTATCTGAGTCCCGTGGCTTTAAGCCCCAGTTCTAAGTGACGAAACATCTAATCCCAATATTTAATTTGGGATTGCTGCTGTGAGCTGAACCTGCCTTAATGGTCTGCCCTTTGGATCAGCATTTGCTCTTTAATAAGAATCTACATAGCTTTGTTGCTAAAGAAATGTCCAGTTAGCTTCAAGAACATGGGGAGACCATGAGAGGAGATATATTTGGGGTGGGAGAGCATTTTGGGGACATTGGAAACCACACAGAGGTGACCACCTATTCTAACTAAGCATAAGATTGTCTTTGTTCATAAACTTTGTGAGGCCTAATGTATTGATAAAATTATTGGAAGAGCAGACTGAAATGTGATTGCCTTGTTTTAATCCAGCCTGAGGCAAGGGACCTAGCTTGAAATTGCCATTTGGCTCTCCAATCCATTAAAGGCCTCTAGATTTGCCCTTTGCTGCCAGTTTCACTTTCAATTTCACCTTGACACTTCCGTTAATTTTGTTTAGGAAACCCAGTTACCAAGCTGCAGATGAGATGGAGTTAGAAGTAGATATGCTCAAGCCACATTGAACCTCAGAAAAGGAAGAGCTATTGTTTGTCAGGAACTCTCTGGGGAGTGACTGGGCTGACTTTTTCTGTTTCCTGATCAGCAGCCACAGTGAGGAGTCAGGGTGGTTCTGACTTCTGCTCTTAGCATTGCCTCTTTCCCCTGTGGCTGAAGTAAGCTTCTTATGAAGCATCTCAGATACCAACCCGTGATAGCTCAGGTGTCAGGAGGAAAGGAGAGGGGGAACAATTCCTCTGGGTTATCGAAGTACTGTTTTCTTTTTCACCTTGCTGAGCATCTGAAAGACATGCCTAGGCTTTCACTCTTGGGAAAAGTGATCCTCTATACTGATCTTACTTGAGATAAGGGAAGACACTCTCCCCTGTCCATCTGTGTCCTCCTGTTTGCTGGGGATAGTTCTAGGGGAACAAGGAGAGGCATAGACAAAGAGCCATGTTTACTAATATGTGATATATGAGCAACTGGTGGCATGCAAGATGACTTTAGGAGGTACAAAAACAACCCATTATGTATTATTTTTAAAACAGTTATACATTTATTTTTATAGCAACCTCCAATTTCTGGCAAATGAAATGAATTTGTCCTTAATAATTGCAATAGAAAATTCCTTTTTAAAATAAATTTAGTTTCAAAAGGGCATCACTTTAAAGAAAAGTATTAGAGGAATAATAGTACAGTTGATATGCTGGTAGGTCAGCATTCATGAAGTTTTGTGATTGACTGAAGTTTAGGAAATGTTGACTCACAAAGACCACGGCAGAGTGAACCCAGAGAAAAAATTGGGAACTTCTTAATTAAAAAAAATTTTTTTTATATCTGTATGGCCATGACTATTATGTGGAGGTTAGCAGTTTGATCCTTCACAGTCTCTAGAAATTTTAGCTTTTAAAAGATGCTATTATTAGAAATAGTGTTATGAACTCAAAACCCACAATGTGGATTTTAAAAGGAGCAAGAGGTCATGCCTGACTCTGGGCTTTTAATGTTGGTTCTTGATTTGTCTGTTGAGTACTTAAAGCTCCTTCTAAAACATTGACCTGTGCGAGCCCATTTGGTTTCCTTATTTAGAGCCTCGAAATCCATTCATCTCTATGCCTGGAGCTAATATGTACCGTTTCCCTACCCCCAATTCAATGGTCTAGTTCCTGGGCATCTCTGAAATCACAAATAAGAAAGTGCAAGAACTATAACTCATTAATTAGAAAAAAAGGCTTATAAAGAGGAAAATAGAAATTCAAGCTTTGTATTTATTTATTCACTTGAAAATAGTTCTAAAGATTTTTACCTCTTTTGAAGACACTCATATTGAGGAATACAGTAAGGATGATGCCACACAGCCACCATTTCCATTGTGAAGAGTATGTTATTAACAGGATTCAAAATACAACATTATGGTTTGGTGGGAAGAGCTTTGAAGTTAGACATATGTGGATGGGATTCTTAGTTTTTCCTACTTCTGCCTATATGATCTTGTGTATATCCCCTCTAAGCCACGATTTCCTCAGCTTCAAACTGGTGAAAAACAGTATTTGTCTTATGAGTCTGTTGTGGAATTAATTTGGAAAAGGTGTAAAATGGGCTTGGCACGTAAGTGGCGTGCTTTTCCCTTTCCCTTTTCCTACAAGTAGAATCACCCAATTTGGCACTTTATTTTATACTGATCTGTTATTTGCTTTTATTTGATTGCTTCATAGTTCTGACTCCATAAATCCATTAAGATAGGGAGAATGTCTTCTGTTTGTAGTATCTGCAGTATTGGGCTCAGAGTCAGTGCTCAACATTCACAGACTGATTAGAGGAGGTTAAGGTGACCGGGTTAGGAAGCAGCATTGCCATTGCTTTGTGGACTGGAAGAGACCTCTGAGATCTCTTAGAGCAGTGCTCCGTCTCTGACATGCATCATGATGGCAGGCAGTGAGACTTTCTCAGGGAGATGACCTTGCAAGGCAAAGAGATTCACCAACATTTCTTAGTGCCATGCTTACTGCTTTGTGCCCGGGGCAACTGGCAATTTCTTTTAGGCATCTAACTTCAATCACATCTGTTGCAATTTGAAGCCTCCTTCTCTCATTCTGACTTCCATGGAGATAGAGAGCATTTAATCACTGTCCTTTGCAAAATGTGTATTTCATATTCCTGAAACCTATTATTGTCACCTCACCCTCTCCCTTTTATTTTCATGCACTGTAATTCTAGAGAAACCAGGAGTGTTGTATCTGTTTTCCAGCAACTCAACATCTGACTCAGGATTCAGCTTATTGGTAATGGCTGTAATGAAATCAGCAGTTCCAATACAAGGAAATATTCAAAACCATGCAATTTTAAGCATTAGTTGGGTGGGGGAGGCAATGTCACTAGCCAGTTGGAGTAGTTCATTCTTGTTGCTAATCTGAAATTCTAAAGTCATCTTGTAATTAAACCTCAACTCACTGAGATTTTAAAAATAATGAAATGTTTACATAAATGGCTTTAGAAAGGAATGTCTAGATTTGTTAATTTCATATGAGTGTCATATAACTGCCTCTGATCTAGTAGTTTCACAGTAGTCATGTAACTTGTTCTAAAATTACCACTTTCTCTTCTTTTAGAAGCATTTAGATGCATTTAGACAAATCATTTATCCTCTCTATAGTGGTTTATCTACCAAATGTATCTGGAACTGTCATAATTTCACCAATAAATTATCTTAGAACTCTTCTTGCATCCTGCAAGTTGATGTGAATAGCTTAAAATAAGTGTTCCCAAAAAACTGCAAAGTAAAATTTATTGCCCCAGAATTATCTGTCATCATGTCTCCTGGTAGACTATGCTCTCCACGAGGGTACGAACTGTGTCAACTGTTTTAACTTCAGTGCCTTATACAATGCCTGACACTTAGTAGGCACTGAATTTAGTTGAGTGAATGAATAAAAGAATGGAGTAAGACATGCTGATACATCAGAAGTGACTGGCTCTTGGTAGACTGTTTCCTCTGAGTATTGGCTGGTTTGGATGTGTTTGGAGCTGCTTGTATCTTAGGGATACAAGTTGATTCTGGGTCAGAGTGGTCAGATCAGAGAAAGTACAAAAAGCTGAAAGTCAATTCATTGTCTTTTGTCTATTAAATTTTTATGAATGGCTAGGACATTGGGAGGAATTATGGAATTCACTGGACTCCTCAGATCACCAGATCCAATAATGTATTTTGTACATCCAGTAGAGCATCAGATATTAGCTCCACTTGTGCTAATATCTGGGAATATGGACTGGCTGTGAGCACTCTAGTCCTTGCTGGTTTGAAAATCACAGACGAGGTGTATTTCTTGGAGTCCAGCTATCTTGATACAGGTTGCTAGGCAAAGCCTTAAATAGGATCCTTGGCTGTCATATGGAAAAACTCTAACCACCCAAGTTCAAACTCTGGATTTGCCACTTTCTGTTCCATAATCAGTAGATTGATGATCAGTCTCTTTCATTAGAGATGAGTTCCTTAGAGAACTTCCGGATTTTAATTGCCTTTGACTTCCGCTCACTTAGTACAGTGACTGTCATATGTAGGTTTTCAAAAAATATTTGGTGAATGAGAATGAGTGAAACTTACACAGAGCTGCAGAGTGTTAATGTACCATCAAAAATACCCATGATCTTATTTAGTGTTGAAGTTTGTTCTATGATAAGATTTCAGAAACTTAAAAAACTTTCTTTAAAATGTTTTTGTTTAAAACTAAGACAAAGGAAAATAAATCTCCCTAAAACATAATTGGCCATGTTTATTTTTAGAAAAGAAACTACTACTGTTTTTGGTTAGGAACAATCTGTACTTTTCCATAAACATGTCACATTTTTGAACTGCAAGAAGAAAACAAGAGAAAGGAAAATTCAGTCTCCTTCCTATTGTTTCAAAGTCCATCCAAATTAGGGATTTTTTTTCTTTTTACCATCCCTAGTGTCAGCTAGGACTGTGGTGCTGGTGTGGTAGCAACTGGAAAGGCTTAGATTTGTGCATCAATCTGTAATTAGTGTATAATATTCAGCAGTTACTCAAGGCACTTAGCTCTCCATCTTTACCAACACCACTTGTGCCTGGTGGGTTAAATGTGAAGAACTCTGGAACCAAACATATCTCAATTCCCCTGGGCTCTCTGCTTTTAACAGCGGATTCACATATAGCTGCACAGATTTTCTCTAAAGCCTCAGGGATAATAATTTCAGACACTCTGTTAGCATGCCTTTCTTAAGTTTCCCTCACATTCTGTCACAGGTGGAACCACCTGATTCCAAACTTCTTTTCAGGGTTTGGATAGATTTTTATCTCTTCTGTCCCATCCAATTGTTCTCCCTGCTGGTCAGATGTCTCCTTTCCTATTCTGTGTTCCTGCAGCTGCTGTTTTTTTGGTTGCTTTCTCTGCTTCTGCTCTTGCTCAGACCTTAACATCAGAGTTGAGGGAGTTGTCACAGTGAAATCTCTAGCTGCCTCAGACTGGCATTTGAGATCACTTTCCAACCTCTGTAATACAACAGGGAAATCTCAAAGAAAATTCCCACAAACTGATAAAGGTGAAATGAGTATAGGAGAAATAACACATTACATGCAAGCAAACAGATAAAACAGAAGCAAGAAAAAGAGAAAGGCTTCATGGTTTCCACCTCTCCTGAGGCTGCGTGTAGGCTGTCCAGACATCACCACTAAGGATCTAAACACATTAGAGCAAAAGCTTTCATTCATCAAAGGAGTGTCAGTTAGGAATTGTGTGACTACACACAGGGTAATGCCAGCTGCCATTAGTTAGCATTCAGGAAACACTAGTTAGGGAAACCTCCAAGATTTTAGTGGCTAAACCAATGGAACTTCATTTCTTGTTCATTGGTCAGTCTAATATAGGTGTTACTGTAGTAGTTCACGGGGCTTGAGGGCTGAGGCTCTACTGAACTGAAAGAAGTCAGTATGAAACCCTGACATAGGTGCTGCCATCTTCTCCATGTGGTTTCCAGTAATTAACTAAGAGGACGGAGGAAAACTTGGGAGGATTTCCTGGATCAAGTTTGGAAGAGGTGGACATTGGTCACTTAACGTTGAACGAAACTCACTCACATGACCATGCCAACTGAGACAACAGAAACTAAGACCAATAGGGAGAAGAAACAAATTCCTATTTGCTTCCAAGTTGATTCTATGTGCCAATAATCATTCCCAAAGTTCCTTCTTAAACATAAATCTCTAGTTGGATTTCTTTCTTTACTTTATCATCTTAATGGTAAGCTGAGAAATGTAGAAAGAAGAAGAAACATATTTTCATAAGACAGCTAACATTTTGATTCTTTTTTTGGCAGGGGAAGATTCACCCTAAGCTAATATCTGTTTCCAATCTTCCTCCTTTTTTTTTTTTCCCTTCCCCCCCAACAAAGCCCCAGTATATAGTTGTGTATAGTTGTAAGTGCTTCTAGTTCTTCTATGTGAGCTGCTGCCACAGCATGGCTACTGACAGATGAATGGTGTGGTTCTGCGCCCAGGAACCAGACCCGGGCCACTGAAGTGGAGCACACTGAACTTTGACTGTTAGGCCATCAGGGCTGGCTCTTTGATTATTTTGTCTATTCAAAGATCAAACTCAGCCTGTCCCCAAAGGAGACAATTAATAGTACCATTTAGCTATTGTGTCCAAGTCGAAGTCCATAATTTCTGAGTGCTAAGTAACTGCCTTAATCAGGTACAGAAATATCTCCATCAGTTCCAGCCACCTCTTACCAAAAAAGGAAAAAAAACTTCCTCCCGTTAGCAGGTATACAATACTGGGTCAAAAACAGGATAACTGTAAGACAAATTTCCTTTAGAAAAGGGAAGAATAGGAGGCCCAGTGGGTGGTCAGTGGTCCATTTCAAGAATGGAATCTTGTTGGGCAAGCATTGTGAGGGCCCCCTGCTTAGCAGGGAAGGATGTTTCTGAGCAGACCCTGGATTCACTCTCAGGACGGAACTCCGTTTTTCTTTGTTTTCTTCTCCTCCTGATCGGCCCTTGAGGTCTTCTTCCTCGACTCGAGGTTCTTATTTTTCCTTTTCATAAGCAGTGAGTCATTGGTAAGTCTACCTTCCTTGGGGACAATCCAGCTTTTGCAACCTGCTCTCTGCTAGTGCAAGTTTAGGGTGCCAAGACTTCTTTTACAGTCATAGGCTAGTTTTTCTTCTCTTTCTTTATTTTTTTGGCCAAGTTCATGGATTCTTTTGGTAATACAACTCCTTAAAAAACTCACTAGACTTCTGTGTTACATGCTTTCAAGTTAGATTCATGTGCCAATAATCATCAACCAAAGTTCTTTCTCAGATACAATTCTCAAGCCTGATTTATTTCACTGCATCCTCATCTTAATGTCTCTTTCTCTCACTATAATGGAGGCTGCTTTGAGGTCATTTGAAACAATTTGAGTCTTTTGTTCAATTGATAAGAATTTATGGACCTTTTCTACTCAAAGCCTTTTTCTACTTTATTTCATACTTTTTTTGGGTTCAGAAGCCATTGGCTTTTCCAGCCTTGTGAGCTTTCAAATTTCTGTACTCACTTTATGGCTTAGCCAAAATCTTCCTCACAATAACTTGCTATAAACAGCATATAGCAACTGATAGACACCACCGTATTCTTTCTTTTAAACTCCTTCCCCGGGACTAGTCTCAATAGACACCTGGTCTGCCTTCCAGATTGTTGCAGGCAGCCCTTTTTATCAACTGTCTTGCCAAAACAAAACAGAGTTTTCCTCTTCTAGCTATCCATCACCTGGGTGCTAAACCAATGCCAAATATTTGGTTTTTTGTTCCATCCAAATCCCACTTCAAATAGCATGTTAGGATTTAGGATAATTTTAGCTGTTGTAACAAATTAGTCCCCCAATTTCATTGACTTCATGTATTATAAGTTTATTTTCTCTCGTGTGAAAGTCCAAAGTAGTTGTTCCTGTTTGGTGTGGGGGGGTTCTGACAATCATTCAGGGACCCATGCTGATGGAGTCTTTGCTGTCACTGACCTTCAACGTGTCTTCCAACTTTGTTTCGGATATCAGCTTTCAGCAAACAGAAGTAGGATGAGCAGGAAGATACACACGAAGGAAATTTATGTGGACCAGTTCTGTAGTAGTGCTTGTCCCTCTCGCGACATTCATATTAGCACATTTAACTGTTAAGGAGGCTGGGAAAAGTCATCTAGCTGTGCGCTCAGGAGGAAGAGAAAATGGTTTGGAAGAACAGCACTAGGAGCCTGCTATGGTGCCTTCAACAAATGGGAGTTTGTTTTTCTTCTGTTCAAGACGTCTCAAGGTGGGTTGCCTGAAGCTGGTGCACTGACCCTATAAGGACAGTAGAGACTGTATTTTTCTCCCCTACTCCTCTTTATTCAAGGAAAGAAGTGCCCTTGCCTGAGATTTCTGGCAACAACTTATTAGCCAGACCTGAGTTAAGTTACCATTATTAGTAGGAAAGGAGGCTGGGAAATTGGGTACTTTGGCTAGGCGCATTTCCACTCTGTTTAAAATCGGTTCAATTAGTAAGGAAGAAGGGAGAATGGACATTGGGTAGGTAATTAGCAGTGTCTGCCTCGAAGGATAATATGGTTTCCACATTCTAGGGGAAAATCCTTCCCTGGTACAAAGCTCTTTTTCTCTCAGAAAGTAGCATATAAAGCACTCCTATCTTCTAGAAATACTCAGAAATATATATTTGAAATACGTCTTTCAGTACCTTGCACCACACCTGGAACATAGTAAGTAATTAATTTTTTATTTAAATAGTAAAAAAAATGAACAAATATATCAGTATACCTGTATGACTGGAGGAGTCAAAAGGAGATGTCCTTTGACAACTGTGACTAACAAATGTGCAAGTCTGGTTATGTAACGAATAGATTGAGATAGTTACTGTCTCTATACAAATCATTTTCCCCAGATATTTCTTATTTATGAGGTAGTTTGTGCCTTCTAAGTCCTTAACAACTTATGTTCAAGTTTCTTCTCTCTCTTTTGTGCTCCCAGAGAAAACTGAAGAAAAAAACCCGAACAAACCTGAAAGAAGACCATAGAAAAGGAGTCACCCAAAAGAGTGAAAAAATATATTTAGTAAAGGACTCAAAACTTTTAGAAGGCAGGGACTGCATCTTTTTTTGGGGGGGGTGGGGGTGAATATGGTTTAGAAACCAGTGAAATGAAAAGCTAACTTACTTTTTGGCTGAAATTGATTGATTGTGCAAATACTGATTATTACAATGCCTGGAAAAATTCGTCTAGTCAAAAATAGCAATTGCCATGACTACATGTCCATGAGTCTCTCTCTTTTTTACTTGCTTTGTCTGCTGGTTGAAACAGGGAGGGCCAGGCACGTGAGAGGTACACGCTATGTGCCACTGCTTCTGACGCTGCCATGGTTAACACGACGGGGTCAAAGCCACTTCACAGTTTTGCTTCAGAAGCCACAAAAGACTTCCTGTGATGTCAGGCAGCCTGCAGTAACCCAAATGGTCGCCCCAAAAGGCACATCCCTGACGTAAGCTGCCATTATCAAGCAATAATTATTTCTTCTTTTGAGGAGTCAGCTTGCCAATCACTCTGACACGCTTTCACTTTGTTTCAATGGTACACGTTTTTCTTTTGCTTTTCCACAGAAAGAGTCTTTGACAGACTTAGTTACTTTCAGTGCCAGTCACTGCCTTGCTGGAAGTCTGTCTGGATGTCCCTTCTGCAAAGCAACTAAGTCCCTCCAGCATCAAAGTGAGAATAAAAATATCTTGACAAGCTCATCTCTCTTTTTGAATCCCTTGGACACTTGGGCACTGGTGTGCTCTGAATCCAGGATCGTGCTGGGAGAGCAGTAAGCTGATGGCTGTGGAATGTGCCCTTGGAAATGGAATGGCCTGGAGGTGGGGAATTTCAGCCAGGTGCTGGCACCAAAGGAGATTTAAGCAAATTCTTCTCAGATTTGTGCATAGAGATATGATTTTCTTAAAATTAAAAACTCATAATGTGAAAATTCTCATTAGAAAACAGAAAAACATTTTGACTTAGCTTGTCAGGGAACATACAACTTATTTCAGGTTATTATTTTCTTTTTGAAGACTTATATTTTAAAAATGTAACAAAAACAAAATTAAGACTAATTTTACCACTTGCTGAATGGGAAAGTGAGACTGGTTTTGAGAATGGACCTAGCTAGGGGAGTCTTATGTTTTTTTTGCTTTCACAGCCCTGGCTCTACAAACGATTCCAGAACAATACATATATTAAAAACTTTGTTCTGCTTCATAAAAACTGGCTTTCTCTGTTAAACTTTGTGTTTTTGGGGTGCCCTCTGTATCCTTCATGGATATAATTTCTGATTCTTTGGTTCGTTTTAATAATCACTATTAGAGTTGACATGGCCTGCCTTCTTTCTCCAAGGGATTCTGCAGATCTCATATTTCTTTTGCCCCAGGCTGCTGAGTTTTTGAAGAAAATTAAAAAATTTTTAGTGATATATATTTCAATATATTTCCTATTGTCCAGGGCTTTGTTCAAAATATCTACATTTTCCTGCTTTGTGTTGTTTCTTATTAACAGGGCAACGTGATGCCACAGACCTGCTATTTTGACCCTTTTCTCCAGCTTACTGAGAAAATTATCTGTATGAAAAAATGGTACCTCCATTAACACCGCTGACAACAACGCCTGACAACTGGGAGGGATACCTCCCTCCCTCTCATTCTCCATATTTACTCAGTTACCGAGGCCTGTGGATTTTTCCTTCCCAAGCATCTTTCTAATCTGTTCCTTTTTTCCATTCCTGCTGCCATAATCTTGGTCCAATCTAACATCATCTCTCAGCTAGACCAGTACAATAACTTCATTTCTGACCCATGTTCATTCACACTTGCCTCCCCTAATACGTTCTCTGCACTTCAGCCAGTGCTCTTCTCCTAAGGTAAATTGAGGCATAATACCTAAATTCCATACCTAAATTCTCTCAATGGCTTTGTCCAAAGACATACACCACAATCCTTAACATAGTCTAATAGTCTCGCATGACCTCATCTTATTTTTCTCCTTCTGAACTTCCATGTCTTTCTTGAAGACACCCTTCTCCTTTACCCCTTGAGAGCTTCGTGCTGGCTATTCCATTTTTCTGGATCTCTCTTGTCTCTCTGCTTCACTGAGCTGATGGAGTCTGAACCATTGTAACATTTCTAACATTGACTTTAAAAAATTAATGTGACTCATACAATGGTCATGAAGGTGTGGGACTCTGAGTCTTTGGGTTACAAATATTTCTACGCCTTTTTGTTTTTCTTCTGCTAGGTGCTCTGAGGCAAACTAGCAGTCCAGTCCTTTGGATGAGTCAACACAAGTTGCCTTGATGCCTTTCTTTAAATCTTGAATGTTGCACAAGCCCCACCTGCCCTGGCTAAGAAACCAGAGCATGTTACTCCAGCTGATGATTCCTATTTGGAATAATCCAGCAAAGGAGTCTCTGGAAGTGTCATTTTGGGGACTGTGTAACATGTCTGCTGGAGCTGAGTTTGTTTACACTTTGCCAGTGTCATCATTTACAAACTTCAAAAAACACATTGACAAATTCCCTAGCTGTTTTGGCAGCTCTTCCATCAATCACCCAACTAATAGCACCAACATTTCTCCTGGGCTATTATAGTCACTTCAATCGCTGCTGCTGCAGCTTCAGGAGAAGATAAATCAGAAGGGGTTCTTTTAGATGGTCTCAAGTACAACACCATTTTTTATTAAGCGGTGCTTCCCTCCTCACTCTTCTCTCCCTGCTCTTCCTCCACTCTCCCATAAACAATTCTTTCTGCTTTGTACCACCTTGGATAAAGTAACCTGGATCTACGGCGTTCCTTTAGAGGCCCCTTTGCAACATCATTGGGTAATGGGTCCATTTATTATTTTGGATTTTTGTGTGTCCTCTTTGGTTGCTCCATGCAGCCCTCTCAAATCAATAAGTGTATTGTGTTTCTGCCGGCAACAGGTGCCTAGCTTCCCAGGCCCAACACACCCTCAGAGACGGGCTCACATGTCTAATGACCACAGCATGAAAACCTGAAACCATTTTGCCTTTCAACCAGGTTCTTTGTGTGGCAGTGTCAGGCAGCAGCTGTACCTCTAAGACTGAGTGGCTAGATAGAGTATGCATGATCTTGAACTTTTACAGTTTCCTTCTATTGCTAAAGCCTCTCACCCCTTTTCACAAAATACAAATATTGCAAATACTCAGCTGCTACAGCACCTATGCAGATTTGTTTTTCTTGGGGCTCACCCCCTTCCTTGTTTTCTGTATTCAAAGCTTGTCTTCTTTTCTTCAGAGACTGACTTATCTTAAACAAAAGTGTATTAAAGAAACACACACACACACAACCAACCCCTTCCAACTTCCTTACCATTAAGAAGCACGACCACATCTTCTCCCTTCACTGCACACACATTCAGAATCTGGACCGTGAAAGGGGAGTGCCTGCCAAACTTGGCAGATCAGGTGAGGAGGGCTGGCAGGGGTTCTGCCGCCCAGCTGGAGTGTTTGCAGGCTGCGGTGCCAACTGTAGGGCCAAATAAACCCTAAGACCGCATTTCAAGTTGCTGCCTGAGCGATGCTGTTAACTCCATCACTGAGGGCTCTATTCATCCTAAATGATCCATGGTCCTGGACAAAGCACCCACTGCAGCCTGTTGCAAATCTTGGCTCTGTACCTGCTCAACCTATTAATCAGAATTTTAACTGGGCTTTGGAGCGTTTTTCTTCTGTGTGTAAGTCAGAGAGCTGATCGTGGTGGAGACTTCATGTAAATGATGCCATCAACTTGATGCATGGGGCCTTCATTGTCTGAATCTGTGGTCACGGGGAGTATTATTTACCCTAAAAAAGTAATCCTTCTTCTGGATCCCTTAACTGCTCCAGGCTGTCTTCACTATTAACAGTATCTCTGATTGCCATCTCTGTCTTGGTGCTGAAATGACCAAACGGCAGTGATCATTTTTTTTTGTTTGAAAGGACTGTTCTCTGTAGGTGAAAGAGAAAGACCCTTGATGTTCACATTTTTTAAAAGTAGTTTTTTCAAGGTGGATTTTTGTTTGAACTCTAAATGGCAGTCAGCCTCAAAGCTGTTTTTAGTTGACCAACGATAATTAACTGCTTGTAGAAGCGAAAGTATTCATAAAGACAACTGGCTGATTAGAATTTACTGACCTCATAAGGCAGGAATATTTTTGAATTCTGTTTTAGCCTCAGTAACATGAGAAATCCTTAGTACAGAGAAAGAATCAACATTTGTTCCTTGTGTCTATTGATGATTTTATTTATATCAGACCTAAAAGTGAGGTAATAAATGTAAATATTCCAACACATTTACAGTAGACTGTTTTGACTTGATGTTTTAAATAGTACAACGTTTGTCAAACTTGAGTATTGTACAGATTCCATTTAAAGGATGCAATTCTTGTGACCCTCCAGTGTTGACTTGAATTTATTAAATTAGCAATAAGCTTCTTATGTGTGTAACTTTTTCTACCAGTATAAAACCCAAACAAATTAACAAATTTAATATAAACAAAACCAGAAAATCAATAGAATGTAAATTAGCAACAGTAATTAAATGTGAAAGAAAATGTTGATTGCTAAGACTATAAATGGGTAACTCACAGTGGAACCATGGTACTAAGCCGTGCACTAGTTTAGTAGAATGTGGCATGTCAATGCTAATGTGTTATATGATCACTGGGGCACTGTGATGCTGTTTGGCCTTCCCTAGCATGAATATATCATTTATACCATTTTCTTTTCTTCTTGTCCCATTGACCCATGACAATTAATGAGGGACTGGTGGGCCTTACCTTGATCATGAGATACATGAAAAAGCTGCTTCTCAAATCATGGGGCAAAAATTGGTTAGGAAATTAAGAAAATTCAGAATATGTTCATATAACTTTTTAAATCATCACCAAAATGAAGAGACAGAATTTTAAAATTCTTATGAATGACTTGTTGAATTCTGAAAATATATCCTTTAACTGTGGTTTTAGAAATACTAATTTAAAAGAGAGCATGTCTGACAGTATTCCTGTCTTCACTCTTCTGCTAACCCACTAGTCAAAATGTCACCCACTCGTTGCCCCAAGGAACTCAAGGGTGGGTTTGGAAGCATTTAAGTGTTTCTCCAAATTGTTTTTTCCCTTTTGTTATGTTAAGGAGATGCAATCACCAACCACCCCGAACCAGACCAAGCCTCACCACAAGAGCTACACCTATGACTTTTGACTTATTTTTAATGCTAAGATCTCTCCAGGAAGAGCTTGGTCTTCATTACCATAAACGGCAGTGTATTTGGATGCATGTTTTCCAGCTGAGCCAGTGCAAAGGAATACCCACCTCTCCCCTTTGAATATTCATTCCCCATATGAAATAAATGTCCCTGCTTCCCTTTGTTTGGGGAGCCATGACTCTGGAAATGATTCCTCATGGTCTCCTATTTGCTGCAAATATACCTTACTTTGTGAGACAACTTACTTCTGAGGGAGGGTCTGATTTAACTCACCAGGAGGGAACTCACTGTGGTTTCATCAACAAAAATACACTGAGATGTTCACTTAAGCCTCTCACACTTTAGTTATTACTTTTCTCTAGTATAAGACCAACCCAGGGAAAAGAAAAAGAAAAAAAAAAAAGAGAGAGAAAAATTTTAAAAAAAAAGCACAATTGAAATTGTGCTCACAATTGGAATTTACAACTATGTCCTAGAGGGCTTTGGGGAGAAGAAGAAGAAGGAAAAAACAAAAAGACCAACCCAAAATGACACAATTCAGTTCAATGCTATTTATTAGGTGTCTACTGTGTGCCAATCATGGAGTAAAAGGTGGACATATCAGAGAAGGAGGAATGAATATCTATTAAAAAAGAATATGATGATTTCAACACAAACTTTCCAAGAAGAATCTCTGGAAATTTTGATAATCTTAAACTTGGTTAAAATTTAACTTTACGCCACATAAACTGATTTTGAGAATTTTAGATTTTTATTTACAAGGATAAGACTAATGATTTCAGCAAAGAACTTTTAGAAATTTCCTTTTAGATAATTTGAAAAAAATTATATGTACTTAAAAACAAGCATTCCTTTTTCTAAAAGTGGACAGTAATTTAGAATTTTCATCAAGTCAAAACCAATCTACTCAAATGGTCCTAATTATGGATGTTTGATTCTCTATCTCTTTTGAATTCAGTACCCTGCTCTTTCCTCTGTTCAGTGTAATAGGCATGAGTTGACTGCATATAATACGTATGTTTTATGCCTTTTATTAGCAATGCATTTAAAATTGTAAACTGAATGACCAACAGTTTAATTGCTGGCCTCCCAACACGGTCAAATTAGCTAATATTGAAAGGCTTTCTTTCCACTATAAAGCCATAGAGATGCTAATAACCAGGACAATTTTAATACAAACCTGAACTTACAGTAAATACCTATCAGAATCCTTTCATAATCGGGGAAATAAAGGGAGCCCACAAAAGGTTGAACCATGGTGAAGATAAACTAATTCAGTCAGGATAGGCCATCTTAATCTGGCTCACATTGCATGTCCAGCTGGAGTTGGCAGAGAACTCCATCATCATTGTCTTCTAGTCCTCATAGGGACCCAGGCTGACTGAGGCTCCAGCATGACACACATGATTACTAAAGCAGGAGTAAGGGAACATGGTGAATAAAGTTCTAGCTTTTAAAACTTCTACAAGTAAATAACACAGATTAATTCTCTTTACATTTTACCATTTAAAGAGAGTCATTTGAGCACAACTAAATTCAATGCATGCAGGGAAATACAATCTGTGTCCAGAAAGAGAGCAGAACTGGACTATTTGTGGGCATCCCTAATAAGCTAAAGATTAAAAAATTATAAGCCACACAAAGGAGTTGAACTATGGCAAAAGACAGTCATCAGGTACAAACAACAACAAACTCAGGAAAATTATTAGTTTAGTCACAATCCACACTATATAAACATGTTAGCAAAAATATAAAATAAATATGCTTACTATCATTAGAGAGAAAGAGGAAACTGAAACCATGAGAGAACAACAACAACAAAAGATAAAACAGAAAGACAGACTTAAGCAAAGAACCAAATCAAACTGGAAAAGAGATCTGAGGAAATCAACCAGAATGTATTAAAGAGTGATAAACAGATGGAAGATATGAGATAAACAGATGGGAGATATCAGGGGAGGTAAAAAAACAAATCATGGAGGCTCTAATGAAATGATCCAACAGAAATTGAACAGGAATTACAAAAAGAAAGAGGAGAGGGAATCAGAGACAGACAGTATTGGAAGAGATGATGGCTGAAAAATTCTAATAGTTGAAAGACCTCAGTCCTTTGGTTTAAAAATATATATATATCTCAAAAATATCTGCGCAGAATAAATAAAACACATCCTCATTTAATTCTATCACAGAAAAACTATAGAATTTGAAATATAAACAGAAAATTGTAAAAGCAAACAACAACAGGAAGAAAACAGGACGGCAGAGATTTTGTCCGCTCTTCTAGATGTCCCAAATGGAATCTGTCTCCAGAAACTCCTACTCTGGGTCAGCAGTGCAAACACTGTGACAAGTTCATGCACAAACTGTGGACTTAAAGAAATTATACAACAGGAGAGCAAGCAAATATTTCTGGGAAATGTCGTGTCTTTACACGAGAAATTTTGTTACAAAAATGTTGTCTTAGGATATTTTACGTATTTTGAGATACTTACAATTTAAAAAAATTGCTTTTATATAAATCTTTTGATGCCCTGGTCATAGAAATTGCCTCCCATAGGCAAGGCAATAATTATTAGTTCCATTTTAAAGATGGTAACACTGAGAATCTTGTAGGCTGAGCAATGTTTACAAGTCATAAAGCCGGTAGATGTAAGAGGAAGATTGAGAAACTCGGGTGCTCTGATCCTTGATTCACGTTTTAAGTCAGGGTTTACATAAAGCAAATATTTGGTTATTGTATTTGCAAACTATGTCATATTGAAATGAGGCATCATGAAAACAGATTATCTGTTGGTTCCAAACACGGTTGCCTCAGAGAGTAACACTAGAATTGCTACATTTAGTCTTTTTACAGTGATCATATTTGAGTACAGATATTCTTTTAAGAATGCAATATGTTTCTCTAAATATTGTGCAGATACTTATTTTTCAAAATGGTTTTTGCTAAGAATATGTTTGGCCCAGACATGCTCACATTAGCAGAGACTTCTAAAATGTAACTTCTAGAGTTAACTTAGGATAGAAAGACATGAATAGTTTGAATTGGTTTGTGAATAATTAAATCTAAGCCAAGACAGTGATTTAGTAGTATTGGAGGTCCTTGCCACAGATGATATGATTGTCTACACAGAAAGTTGAAGAGAATTGATAGAAAAATTATTAGAAATAAAAAGAATTTCTGAATGTTTTTTGATGTAAGATATTCAGTGAAAGCTCTCTTATTTCCATGAGTCAGCTTTCAAGAATTGGAAAATTTTTCAAGTGTTAGTTTACAAATGTACTTACTATCAGTATGCATACTGGTTCTCACAGTAAGAGATGGTATCTATTTCCCCTTCCATTGAATCTGGGCTGTTCTTGTGGTAGAAGTGATGCCATGCCGCTTCCAGACTTAGCATCTAAGAGGGCTGGCACTTGTTCTTTTTCTCTTAGAAGCTAGCCATTGTGTAAGAAGTTGAACTACCCTAACAAGACCATGCTGTGAGAAAGCACAATATAGCCACGTGGAGAGAGAAAGAGATGCCAAGCTAGACCCCAGATATTCCATCCACCCTGTCCGAGGGACAAACATGTGAGGGAAGAAGTTATCTTGGACAATCCAGCTCAGGAAGACATTACATAAGGCAGAGGAACTGCCTAGCTGAGCCCAATCCAGACTGGAGAATCGTAGAAAATAATACATTTGTAAAACAAAAAAAGAAAGAAACATTTGTGTTTTAAGCCACTAAGTTTTGGGGTAGTTTGTTATGGAGCAATAGATAACCGTAACTAACGTGGCATCTAGGTGTGGGGTGCTGCCAAATCAAAAACCTAAAACATGAAATTGGCTTTGTGACTGGCAGTGAGGAACTTGTTGGAAGCAGGTGAAAAAGGCAACCTGTGTTACGTAGTCATGGCCTGTTTGGCAGCACCATTGTCTGCAAGTACATGGAAGAAAGAAAATATACCCAGTAAACTTGTGGATTTGGCTGAGGAGATTTCTAGGTAAAATTTTGTAAGCTGTCTATGATAAAGTACATAAAAAGAGAGAGAAAATGGAAAAGGAACTGCTCAGTTTACATGAGAATTTAGGGGAAAAACTCCAATCCAGGGAATGTTGAAACTATACCATTTCTTATTACCATCTTCTCCGGCTGTCAAAATGTCCTCAGAACAAAAACGAGCCTCAAGAAAAAGATCAAATGCAGGGAGATGTCAGTAAAACCTGTACCTTAGAATAAAGATTAAATCAAGTGTATGGCTATGAGATCTTTTCTGAAAACATCCAGAAGATTGGAACCAGTGCCTCAAAGTCCTTCTAAGCTAGACAAGAAAGTTTCTAAGAATTTTTCGTGTGGTGTCTCACAGCATTCTGACTTGCAGAGAGCATTCTGTCTAGACAATATCTATGGCTGTAGCTTTTGTCTAATGGAAGCAACTGAAATAAAGTTCCTAGAAAACCCACCAAACTTTTAAGAAAATTTATGGCAGTGAGCACTGCCAGTTTGAACAAAAAGAGACTAAGACACCACAAAAATAAAAAGAAGTCTTAGGATCCCCAGCCTTACATAAGCAACCATGGAAAGAAAGCTATTCAGCTGCAAACTTGGAGCTTTTCTTATGGAAAAGGAAGGGTGACTCAGAGGGCAGAACCATGAGCCACAGAGAAATATTCCAAGAGAGCAGAATTGGGGTCAAATCCAGAAACATTCCTTGCTATTGGAGCAGAGGGAACCGGGGACATATGACTGGCTATATTTCAGAATTGCTATGGGACAGTTAAATTGCTGTATTCATTCCTTTTTGCACTTTTTAAAACAGGGGTGTCTAATGAGGTTATTCTATTCTTGCCTCACCATTATTTATTGGGCATTGAAGGGGGCAGATAATACGTAATTTTTAGTTCACAGTTTTCTGTGCCTGAAGGACTACAACTAAGGAACCTCATTTGTTCCTGGACATAAACCATATTTAGATGACAAGATCTTGCATTAAAAACCTGAGTCTGATGCCAGAGTGGGATGAAATGTTGGGATCCTGGGTGAGTATGATTAGCATGAGGGAGTGACATGAATTGCGACTTGAGGCAGTATACAATCCTTTCTTTCCTTATACGTACATGCTATTCCTCCTATCAAGAAGAACAGTCAATTTCTCCTTCCCTTGAAATTGGGCTGAATTTGTAGTTGGATTTGTCGAAAATAATGGAACAGTAGTTATGCTGTGCCAATTCCAGTATCCATTAAGAGTTCCGGGGACTTCCACTTCCCTTCTCTTGGGAGGCAGCCATCATGTAAGAAGTCCAACTACTCTGAGGCCATCATGATGTGAGCAAACTCAAGCATGCCTCTGGAGAGACCACATGCAGAGAGAGACACGCTTATCCAGCTCCCAGTTGTTCCATACATCTCAGCAGAGACAACAGTCATATGAGTGAAGGAGCTGTCTTGGACATTCCAATTCTAGCAGACACTAGGTAGAACAAAGAAATTACCCAGCCTGGCCCAGCCCATGTGGTGGAATCATAAGAAATAATACAGTGTTGTTTCTAAGTGATTAAGTTTTTAGGTGGTTTGTTTCATAATGATAGATAACCAACACATTAGTTTAAAAGTATATTATTGGGGCCTGCCCCATTGCCAAGTGGTTAGGTTTGTGTGCCCCACTTCGGCAGCCCGGGGTTCACTGGTTCAGATCCTGGGCACGGGCCTAGCACCACTCATCAAGCCATGCTCTGGCAGCATCCCACATAGAAAAAGTAGAATGACTTACAACTAGGATATACAACTATGTACTGGGGCTTTGGGTAGAAAAAACAAGAGGAAGATTGACAACAGATGTTAGCTCAGGGCCTATCTTCCTCACCAAAAAAAAAAAGTATATTATTTACAATAGTAACAAAAAACAAAGTTTTGAATGACTTTTATGTGGAAAGTAATAAGAATAATCAAACATTTTTGAAAGTTATTAAAGCAGATGCGTAAATGGAGAAATGAAACATGCCATAAACAGGAAGACAGTATCTTTATAATGTTAATTCTCCCCAAATTAACCTGGAAATTCAATGTGACACCACTAAAAATCACAACGTAGAGGCTGGCCTAGTGGCATAGCAGTTAAGTTCATGCGCTCTGCTTCAGTGGCCTGGGGTCCACTAGCTTCAATCCTAGGCACAGACCTATGCACCTCTTATCAAGCCCTGCTGTGCTAGGTGTCCCACATATAAAATAGAGGAAGATAAGTACAGATGTTAGCTCAGGGCTAATCTTCCTCAAAAAAAAAAAAAATCACAAAATACATTTTTTACAAGAAACTTTCCAAAATAAAATTTATTTGGAAGTAAAAATTACCTTACATAACAAAGTCATTCCTGAAGAAGAAAGATATGGGAGGAGTTTGTCTTTTGAATATCAAGAATAGGATTGTAGCAATGAAGACAGTTTAGTATCCGTGCAGAGATAAATTGAACGGCAAAAATGGTGAACTCAGAGACTCGCAAATATACGGCAGCCTAATTTGTGACTGAGTTGGTATTGAAGACAAGTAGGGAAAGCATGGAGAATTTAGTAAATGATGCCAGGAAAATTGATTGTTCATTTTGGAAAAAAAGTATTTACATGGATCTCTACCTCACATCACACACAGATGCAAATTCCAGATGGGTTGAACTTTAATGTGAATGACAAAACTTTATAACTTTCATCGACAATAAAACAGAACATCTTCTTGACTTGGGATAATGAAGAATTTCTTAAATAAGACTCAAAAAGTATAACTGGATATGGTAAAATCAATAAACTTGTGTTAAAATGAAGAGTTTATGTTCATTAAAGACACCATAAAATAGTGAAAAAGCAAAACATAGAAAAGATATTTAAATGTCTTTAGGTAACATAAAGTTAGCATCCTGAATGAATATACACAAGTCAGCTATCAATCAATAAGAAAAAAGTATTTTAAAACAACAGGCAAGGGCTTGCCCAGTGGCGTAGTGGTTAAGTTCGTGCATTCCACTTCGGTGGCCGAGGGTTCACAGGTTCGGATCCCAGGTGTGGACCTAGCACCACTTGTCAGGCTACACTGTGGCAGCATCCCACGTAAAGTAGAGGAAGATTGGGATAGATGTTAGCTCAGTGACCATCTTCCTCAGAAAAAAATTTTAAAATAAAAAATGAAAGAAAGAATACAAAACAGGCAAAGGGACTTGAACGGCTATTTCACAGAGAAAAGATGATGGCCAATAGATATATGAAAATATTCTCAAACTTACACATTATAAAAGAAATACAAACTAAAACCACAATGAGATACCATTTCACTCTCCCTGGAATGGTAACAATTAAAGCGTATGACAATATCAAGTGTGACAAATATGTGGACCCCTGGGAACATTCACATATTGTTACTAGGTTTTAAAAATTGAGAGCGACTCCTTTGGAAAAAAAATAGATTTATGTTATAAAAATGACAATGACTATATCCTATTGACAAGAAAAATCGCTAGTATCTAAATATATACAGTTTATACCCCAGAGATACTCTTGTACTTAGTACCAGGAGATTTGCATATCTACAGCTAGTTAAGTGGATACATGATTTGTGCTATCTTTCTCCAGTAGAATTCTTTACTTTGGTGGAAATTAAAGAACTATAGCCATAGACATCAATGTGGATGAATCTCAAAAACAATTAGAATCATACATATAGAATGGTTATGAGTCCAAACCAGCCAAAATTAAACAATGTATTCAAAAAAGCATATATACATGTGTATATATATATATATGTAGACACATGTTCACACATGCATATACATATATGTATATGATAAAATTATAAAAAATGGTAAGAAATAAAATCAGGTTTTGACATAATCTGGGTAGTACATGGGTATTTACATCATCTGTTTTTATCATCATTAAAGTGTGCATTATAATCATACTTTTAATATATAAGATATTGTAGTTTAAAAAGTAGGAAAAAAGCTTCATTACTGAGAAACTAAAGGCATGTACAAAAGAATGTGTTGTATATTAAACTCCTTTAAAAGCCTTACAATGATATCCAGTTAAATTTGGCAATTATTGTTACCAAGGTGAAGATAATGGCTATATTCTTAAAGTAAAAGCTACATTATAAAACAGTAACATTTTGATGATGATGTCCTGGCATGAAAATTCCAGAAGAAGCCAACCAGAATGGGACTAGGGGCAGGGAAGGAGGTCGGAAGGCAATAGATAATTCAGGTTGCAAATTACTAAGTGTCAAAGAAAAGGGTTTTTATGGACCCAAATGAACAAACAACAAACCAAAATGAAACAATAATGAAAACAAACACATGCTATGAGAAGATACAGAACAATAGTGTCACAAATGTAAAATAGGATGACAGAAATAAATCCAAAATTATCTGTTGGAATGATAATGACAATTTGAGTAAAACAAAATAAACTTGCCCAGGTCAAGGAAAACCAAAATAAAAGGACAGACTACCACATTTGTTTAAAAAATAAAGCAAAAGAAAAACCTAAACCCAACGCTACATAGAATATGAGACCTACTTTAAAAATGACTTATAAAGGTGATAGAAAAGATATGAAAGTGTATTCAGGTCAAATGAAACCCAAACTGCAGGGTTAGAAAAATTAATATACAAAATTGAATGGAAGGCAAACAACGTTATATGGAAAGGACATTCTTTAAGAGAATTGCCCACAATAGAGATGTAACCATCACTATCTTTTACTATAAACAATGGGTCTATAATACTATAAACAGATTCACCCTGAGATAACACCTGTCCCAATCTTCCTCTATTTTGTATGTGGGTCACCACCATAGCATGGTTAACAAGTGCTGTAGGTCTGCACCTAGGATCCAAACTCGTGAACCTGGGCTGCTGAAGTGGAGCATGCCGAACTTAACCACTCATCCGCGGAGCCAGCCCCAGAGCCACATTTAATTTTGCTACCCTAACACTGCTGCCAATATACTGAGCATCATTGTGCTTAGTAAGCCAAATCCTTTCTCCTCTGGTCCTATAACGGATAGGTTTCTGCAGGAATTACACAGAACCACTTGCCTGGAGCCCTAACTGTCTGCCTAGTCCTTTTTTCTCTGGTAAGGGGGCCTGGTTCTCGTAGCTGCAGCTAATTTTCCTATTTCAACACAAATGAACTGACTATCTTCCTTGGGCAACAAGAGGATCCTTCCCACTTGAGTATGCATTACCTTTGTCAGAGTCTACTGCTATGTGCCAGCCCATCAGCTTGGACTCTGAATATTTAGCCCAGTCAAGGTCAGAGACGAGAGGGTCAGGTTGTTGGATGTTGTGATTTGTGAAGCTGGGTACTTACGTCTAGTCAGTTATCAGTTTGAACTCCAGCCTCTGCCTTCTCTTTCTACTATCCCATCTTGTTGATCTGTTATTTAAATATAGATGTGCTTTGAGGTCAATGGGTTATGCCATCTGGTTTCTGCTGTTTCTGATTCCAAGTCTATGCTGTGTATCCATAATATCCTAACTATGAAATAAACAGAAGGCAAATGTGGGAAAATACTTGAGAAATTTGATGTTCATTTGATGTATTAATAATTTATTCAGAAAAAATAAAATCAAAATTAGAATTTGCAGTACTATCTTGTAAGAAAATTGAATCAAAGAAGCTGACCCTCATCTTCCCATGATACAATTTGTGCAATCCATAAAATACATTTACTAAAGAACAAAGGAAGAGCCGAAGTTTGCTGACGCGATACAATTTCTACTCTGTTTTGCTTCCAAACAAGGAAAGTGATGTTGATTGATTTCATCACTTTTTGAAAAAAAAATCTTGGATTTGGAAGTTAAACAGTGCTTGCCTTTGAATTTAGGCACATTTGCAGGACTCTCTGAGTCTATGTTCCTCCTTGTAGTGAATATAATTCATTGTATCTTACTGCTGCTGGTACCCTTAAGTTTTTGGGGTGATTTCGCTTTGGCACCTTTAACCAAAAAGGCACTAAGACTCTGATTTCTTATTACTCATAATTAATTGATTACAAGAACACAACCAGGCACAAACTGATTCGGGTGTTGCGGTATCATCAGGGGACTCAAGAATTCTGTGGCTTAGCATTTGCAATTGGTACTAATTACAAACTTCTTTTGACATTTAAAAGATAAATCTCCACCTTTAATTATGATTCTACATACTAGAACACTAGAATTTCTTGCTCAGTATCTGTTAAATCCATATCTCCAAGCCTAGAGAAGTTATTGAAAGCTCTGAGTCTCATTTATTATACATTTTAGTATCATCTCCCCTTAAAAATTTTGATATTGAGAGACTTCCCTGATTTACTGCTCATGATGAACAAATTGTACAATTAAAAGGATGAGATCTATGTTACCTAAGATCTTAAATTGGATATTGTATGAATTAGGAATTCATTGAGCTGTAACAACATTGCAGTTTACAGTGCCTTAAAAAATTGGGGCTTATACTTGTTACATAACAAAAAGTCTGGAAGTAGATGATTGCTGGCTTTGATTTAGTGCCTTGATGGTGAAAGGGCCAGAATCTCTTAACTGTTTCCTTCTAGTTGTCACTTCTCCGTCACAAGAAGGATACTGCAGCTCCAAACACCAGATATGTGTACAAGAAAGAAAGAAGATGGAAGGGGAGCGTGTTAGATCTTTTTGACTCTTTTTATCAGGAAAGGAAAAATTTCCTAGGAACATCTCTGTACATCTCATTTGCCAGTGATAGGTCACATGTTCAACACTAACTGAAAGGGAATCTGGGAAATTGTCGACAGATGCGCATGGTTAGCTTAGTCTAATCATGATCTATGACATTGAGTGAGTAAGGAAAAAGAGGGGGATATTGCATAGGATGGGCTAATGACTAACTATAAAGAAACTATCTGAGGAATTTCATCTGATGGTGATTGAACCAAAAATTATATACTTTATAAAATAATCATTTAACAGTCATTGTTACAAGGGGTGGTCGTCATCTAATCTTAGCTTCACTGCATCTCCTATATTTGAAAAATCTTTACATGAAAGCATGTGTACCAGCTTGAAACAAGTTTTGACAGAAAAATATGGTAAAGCTAAAAAATAAACCATAATCTCTCAAAAGAATCCATTTTTCTATGAGAAGAGACCAGAACTATCTTGGTTGATAATGCATATTTACTTTGCAAGATAATTTCAGGGACTACATCTCAAAATGTCTCAAGTACTTTTAGTTGAGATATTCTGTTCCAAACATCAGATGCTATACTTGTAATTCTGTTATTCATGCATCACAGACTTTTCATTTCACTGTAATTTCTGATGGGTGTGCCTGCCTTTCATTTCAGTTTAATGAATTTGTGAAAAGAAAGTATCTTTGCCTCCACAGGGAGACACAGTCTTTTCTTCCTAAACTTTCATACACTAGATAATATAATAAAATAGCTAATACTTATTCAATAATGCTGGGCATGGTATTAACTCATTTTATACTGACAATAATTCCATGTGGTACATCCTTTTGATGCCCACTTTATAGTTAGGTAATTGAGCCACAGAGAGATTGAGTAACTTTCCTAATTTGTACAGATAGTTAAGGATGGAGCTGGAGTTCAAACCTGGGCACTCCTGCTCTAGATCCCAAGTTCTTAATCACCACCTGACAGAGATTTTGTCTACTCTGCTTCCTTAAAGACAGTATACATTGTTTGATTATGTAAGTGTCACCGTTTTTATTAAGCCCGACAATATCAGTTTGTACCTAACTTTTAGAAGTGATTGACCTGTAATTGGCATGTTTTATTTATTTTTAAAAACTTTTCATTTGACGTAACTTCAGACTTTGAAAAAGACACAAGAATAGAATAAAGAATTCCTGTATACCCTTCACCCAAACTCCTCTAACGTTAACATTTTTTTACAGTTTCTTGCCCTTCCTCCCTCCCGTCCTTTTTTGTTCTCTTTCTTTCCTTCATTCCTTCTTTCTTTCTTTCCTTTTTTTGCTTTCTTTCTAACTACCTACCTATCTATTCATTCATCCATCCATCTCATTGGCTAGGACTTTGTCACACGACCAAGCCAGGAAAGCTGAGAAATCTAGTGTCCTTTCTGGGTGACCATGTGCTCTGCTAAATTTTGGATTTTTATTATTTATAGAAAGAGAGGAAAAAGAGAGCGAATATTTAAATTTCTCAGCCACAGTAATAATATCTATATCATAGTAGTAATGTCTCTTTCATGGGTTGGATTAGATGAGTGGTATGTTCCAGCTACTGCGGTAATACATACTCTGCCCTTTTCACGTATTACATGTCTGGTACATATTAGCTGTTATTAGCTTCATCTTCATAAAGCACTAGTTTATTGTATGCTCCCTTGTTCTATCTTATTACTGATTACTTATTACCAGTCACATGGGGGCCTGGTGTGACATTTGAGGGCCAGAGAAATATATATTGGAGGTTCTACGCCAGAACAGCCACCATCTGCGTTAATGTGGCCTATGGCCGAAAAGATAAGATTTTGGGGTGTCACTCTGCTTCACAATGAGGCAGTTTTTAAAACCTATCAGAACAGTCAGATCCTAAGTAAATGTTACAAATTCCCCATCCATATTATTTATGTCTCAGGTCCTACTTTGCATAAGAGGAGACCTTTATTTAACTGGGACATTTTCATTCATAATGCAAATTGGCCTGAGATAGACTTTTCCCTCCAAAACGAGGACTTCCGGTTTGTGCCGTGCAATTGGAGAGCTGACCTCCAAATAAAAAGAGTAGCGGGAGAATTTTTGAAAAAATGTGATAAACTCATGGATGGCACACTTCTGACCTTATGAGGTTTATCTTTCTGGTAGTCAGCTCAAGAGGTGAGGATCAAGATCTGACTACTTGAAAGAGAGGGCTCATGGTTCATAAATGTGAAGAATTTATTCGCTAATCTTCCAGGACACCAGTTGCCATCTAGTCTCCAAATTTCAACTCAATAGATTTTAGCAGCTGGTTTCTAATAAAATATTTCCAATCGTCAGTGTCCACTGGTGTTCTTGCAGATATCAGTTACGGGACCATAGAATAAGTTATTCATATGTGTGTGTATATGTAATTTCTAATTTTAAATATTGGGAGGAGTGACACATAAGTGTGTTTCATCTAATTAAGGGCTTAGACTCCTAGGGAACATGCTGTACTTTGGGGGCTTTTGATGTTTTGAGAATCTCCTGCTGGTAATTGCCTGAGGACAGAGCAGTTTTGTGAAAGTAGAAGAGATAAGACCCTTAAAAAAACCCCAAAACAAAACTGTGACTTTTATCAATAAATAAACATTTTCATTAAATGGTTGTTTTTTTCTTCTTTGGAAATTTTTTTAAAGATACAAAGGTTGTAACAAGGTGTTTTTGCTAAGGAACTGTGGAGAAAGCAGTGATGGAAAAGAAAATATGTAGATTTTGCCCTTAAATTGACCAACACTTGAATTTTGGGCTCAGTCATTTATAGACTATAAGGCCTTGGGCACTATTTTCTTACTCTCCCTTAGTCTCAGTTTCTCTCCCTCTCTATAAAAGGTTGACATATAGGTATGTATACACGTACACATACACACACACACACACACCCCTACACCTGTTTTTGCTGTCTATTGTTGTGTAAGAAACCATTCTAAAACTTAGTGGCTTAAAGGAACGGCAACATTTATTTTGCTTGTGAATTTTCAATTTGGTAAGGACTCAGCGAAGACAGCTTTTCTCTACTTCACTGGGCACAAAGGCATGAACTAGAGTTATCTGAATGCTCCTTCTTTCACGTATCTGGGAGTAGATGTTGGCTGTCAATGGGGACCTCTGCTGTGGCTGCGGTTGGAGCACCCATATGTAGCCTCTCCATGTGGCTTGAGCTTCTTTGCAACATAGTGGCTTTGTTTCAATGGGGACAATTGCAAAACAGAGAGAATCAGGCAAAAGCCAAGTTGTCTTGTATGACATAACCTTAAAAGACACACATTATTACTTTTGCCTCATTCTATTTGTTAGAAGAGAGTCACTAAGACCAGCTCATTTTCAAGCAAAGGAGAAATAGACTCTACTTTTTGATGGAGGAGTGTCAAAAATTTGTAGACATGTTTTAAAACTACCAAAATAGTACATTGCAAATACTCAATAAATATTCTTGGCTCCTTTTCTCCCTTCAAATTTTCTTGTCTGTTTTAGCTTAAGATAAGTCATTCAACCTATTGTATACCTTGAACTATTAGGTACTGGGTATTACTGGTGAACCAGATGGGCAAATTCTATAGTCAAGTGCACATCTGAATAAACTACATACATTTCTTCCGATCTGTCTAATCATTTAGTAGGCACCTACTATGGGAAAGGCCCTCATGTGTGCACTTTCAAAGACACAGATGTGGGACCCATGTTCTCAGCTCTCCTCCAGTCTAGCAGGGGGAATTGAACATGCACAGTAACAACTGTGCTAATGTAGAGTAGGCTGTGATAGGTACTGTGAAGGACGATTAAGTACGGAGCGATCAAAGGTAGAGAAATTATTAGCAAGCAGATGGTTCAGGGAAGGCTTCACGGAATAGATAGCATTAGAGCTGTTATCAGGAGGATTTGAAAGTGCGGCATTATGTGAAAAGCTCTTCCAAACCTAGTCAACAGAATTCCTTATATCTGTAACTTGTTTTACAGTTCACAGAAAGAAAATTTATCCCCCCTAACTTTTCTAATAATCATAAAATTTTGCATATTATTTTATTATCAGCAGAATTTTATACATTATATGGAAAACTATATATATAAAATTAGATATATATAATCAGCATGAAATTGAGACTCATGGGATTGAAATAACTTACTTAAGATGGCACAGATAGTAAATGATACACAAAGGGGAATAGTTGGGAATTTACCTGATGATTTGGTTGGGACTAAATCTTAAAAAGCTTTGAATGCCTAGTCAAAGAAGCTCAGACTGGCAACTAAAGCAGGTTTATTGGCAGCAGAGATATAAACATGACTGTGTATTGGAAAAAGTGTTCTGCAATCAGTTCCAAAATTAGGTTGCAATCAGATTTCTTACAGGCACGGAGTCCTGTTATAACCACAGTTTACGTCAGAGATAATGAACCACTGATGATGTGGTTTTCAGGAGGATGGAGAAGAGAGGTGCATTTCAAAACATTGTGGGGGTAGAACTGACCACTTTCAGGCAAGCAGTGAGAAATGTCAAAGCTGAAGATAAGATTTTAAGCCTAAATGATTATGACGTTGACATTGATATTGGAGAAAGTCATAGCACGACAGCCAAAAATAGGAGTTGTTTTGTTTGCTTTTTTTTTAAAAAATCTTTTTTGTGTGTGGAAGCAAGGAGATGTAGCAGGTTCACTTTATTTATTATGTTTGAGGTATCAGTGAGAAATTCAGATCGATAAATAAAATTACAGATGAAAATATGGGACAGTAGCTCACGGGGAGGTGTCAGAGATCAAGTTATAGATTTGCAAATTAAACTGAGAGTGAAAGAGTTTCATGATGTTGCCAAAGAAGAGTGATTTGAGAAGAAAGAAAAGGGATATTTAGGGCAGAATATTGAAAAAAAAATTAGTCTCAGCAGTTAATTAATCCCTGGGGCCAGTTGACATCATTCTAATCTCCTGAATAAGCCTATTTTGACTGCTATAACTAAACATCACACACTGGGCAGCTTATAAACAACAGAAATTTTATTTCTCAGTTTGGAGGCTAGAAGTCTGAGATCAGGGTGCCGACACAGTCGAGTGAGGGCCGTCTTCCAGGTCGCAGACTTCCTGTTGTATCCTCTCATAGTGGAAGGGGTGAGCTAGTCCTCTGGGGTCTCTTTAAAAAAGGCATTAATCCTATTCACGAGCACTGTGGCCTCATGACTGAATCACCTCCCCAAGGCCCCAGTGCCTAGTACCATCACCTCGGGCATTAGGTTTGCAACATGAATTTTGGAGGCACACAAACGTTCAGCCGATAGCACTGCCTAAGGATGACTTATTTCTTTATTTGCTTATTTGTCCTAGTCTTTTATACAAATAACTCCCCCTTCGTTTTCTTCTAAATTTTGGGGAAGATGAGCAAATAAATAAAGATGTCTCCATATGTATGGGGAGGCAGGAGGAGGAGGATGAGACCATGAGTAAGAAAGGAATCTCAGTATAGAAACAGAAGAAAAAATATTTCTTATTGTAGGATCTTAAGAGGTATGAGACACTATTTGTGATGCTTGGGAGAACATCCCCGGACGTATATGTTTTGAGCACCAGGAAAATTTGAAAGTGTTGTGTCTAAATTAATTACTTTAAGTTGACTGATTTATTTCTTGTTTGGAGGTACCCTTGCATTATGAGAAAAGCATGGCTTTGAAGTCAAGATTGGAATTTGAATCCCAGCTCTGTCCTATCTGAGCTAAAGTAATTTGGACAAGTTACCTAAACACAAGCTTTGGGTTCCTCACTTAGAAATGAGGTGACTGACACCACCTATGTCAGAATGAGAGCCATAAGATAATGTATGCAGGGCACAAAGTAGCAGGCTAGTAAATTGTAATTCTGAGGATTACATTGATAATGTCAGTATGGGTTGAAAGTGTATTTACTGTGATCTTGTCTCAGAGGTTAAGAATGAGAAGATCCAAGCTACATAGAGAATTATGGAGTTAGGTTCACTCCTTAAAGGATCCTGACGTCTGGAAACCCAGAAGCCTATAAGTGGCAAGTTTATTTGATGACTGAGTACCAGCAATGATACCAAGAAACTCAGCAGGAGTGGGGACTATTATTGTATTTTATCACTGCTGTTATTTTAGTAGCATTGCCTAATAATTGTTTCCATTTTACCTTTTCTTATTTCATATATGTGTGTATATACATGTGTGTAGGGGTGTGTGTGTGTGTCTGTAGATGTGATTATAGGAAAAATAGCAGGAGCACCGGATTTGTAACCCAAAGTCTCAAGTTCACATCCTGGCTCTGCCACTTATTAGCTGTCCGAATTCATCTCTGAACTCCCTCATTTTTAAAATAAAGCTAAAGCCCACCTCTGGAGTCACCGTGAACCGTGCTGTAAAGTATGTGAAAGCCCTCTGTAAACTGTAAACGACAGGATTAATATGGGTGTGATTTGTTTAATTATAAACATAATTTGCATTTATGTCATGATATCAAGCAGCATTTTACCCAGAATGCCTGTAACACACAGCCTGGAATTCTGCTTAGAGAAGAAATCTGAGGCTGAGTCTTTACCTAGTGGGAAAAAGTACCAGGATTGCTTAGCGATGTTTGAAGTAGTGTGGGAGGAAGTGACACCATGTGTTTTCTAGTCTTAATTTGAAAGTTGGCGTGTTCTAATTTCTTGCTTCTTTTGCTTCTTCTCAACTAAAACATAAGGGCCCAGAGTGTTTTGTATACTCCTCTTAGCTGAGTATGAGGATGCAGGACTCACATATTGAAGTTCCATTCTGGTGGCAGGACCATTTGAGGCTGGTGAGATGTTGATAATAAGAGAAGCTCTTTGAGGAAAAATCTAAGAAATTGTACAAGCTGAGATAATGAAATGTTTGGCCACAACCTGCTCTTCTTCTGTGCCTTATGTATTCATGACATTGGAGAAGATGCTAAAAATGAAACCCATACTTCCTCTCATCCAGAAACTGATTATCAGTTATGAATTTTGGTTTGGAAAACGTTTTTGAAAAATATCAGATTGACTAACTATTTTGATCAGAATTTAATTTCAGTTTGATTGCTAAGATCATTAGAACTACCACTGTAAATCCAATCACGTGGAGCATCAACTCTCCTCTCCACTTCTTCTCTTGTCTTCTCTTGTCTTCTCTTGTCTTGTCTAGTCTTCTCCTTTCATTATCTTCATAACTGGAACACTAATGAGCTCTGTGCATGCATTGTATCAAATTCTCCATTGAGTGGCTCCTGATCAGCCTCCTTACATTATGTGTCATTTACCATTCCCCTTATATCCACAGAGATCTCACTGATTGTTCTCAGACTATAACTCTTTTATGTTACTTTAGAAACTGGTACATAGACCTGAGTTTATATTGGGATCAGAATCTGTATTATTTTTTTCTACCATCATTCCATTGATTTTCCTGTCTATCTACATGGATGACAATAAGTGTGCAGAGTTTCTTCTTTGTTGAGATTTCTTCACTTCTTTCTATCTAGTCCAATTCTACCCTAGATTCCCTCTTTTTTGTTTTTCTTTGGTTAGGAAGATTCACCCTGAGCTAACATCCATTGGCAATCTTCCTCTTTCTTTTTTTTCTATTTGTTTGAGGAAGAATAGCCCTGAGCTACCATCTGTACCAACTTCCTCCACTTCGTATGCGGGATGCCTCCTCAGCATGGCTGATGAGTGGAATATGTCTGTGCCTGGGATCCGAACCCACAAACCTAGACGGCTGAAGAAGAGCACGTGGAACTTTAACCACTCGGTCATGGGGCTGGCCCCCAGATTCCCTCTTTTTTATTTTCAAACTGCTTTAATGTAGATATAAACCACAGCATGAGAAGCAGAGGATGCTGACATAGGTCATTTTGATAGGCAGCCATTGTGTGTGTCTGTGTTTGTGTAAATCCCACCAAAATCCTACAAGTTTTGAGACATGGCTGTTAATTCAAGAATTGCAATGTTATTTATAGTGTGGTCTGTTCTGATTGCTTAAAGAAGCTTTCCATATTACTCAATATTTTGCCGGAGTCAAACTTTTAAAGATGTTTAACAAAATTTAAGTGATCATCACATAGTTTGACTGGTTTAATATTTGCAGTTAAACTATTGCAAGGAGAGGTAGAAAAACTGCCTTTTAAAATGGATTGAACCTCTACTCAATTGATTGAAATATATTGAACATCTAGTCTTTCAGACATGGAGTGCAAGTAAATTTTTCTCAGATAAATGCATAATAAGTAGCTTAAATTAAAAAAAATGTAGTGCCAGCCCCAGTGGCCTAGTCATTAAGTTTGGTGTGCTCCAGTTTTGCAGCCCAGGTTCAGTTCCTGGGTGTGGACCTACAGCACTCATCTGTCAGTGGCCATGCTGTGGTGGTGCTTGGCTCACGTATGAAAAGAGGAAAATTGGCAGTGGATGTTAGCTCATGGTAATCTTCCTCAGCAAAAGGAAAAAAAAGTACAATTGATCAAGTTGATGAACTAAATGTATGTGTCTTCCTTTCCACTCCAATTTCATTGAAATGACTGAAAAATATATCTACAGGTCTATAAAATAAAGCATCTATCTATCTATCTATTTATTTTAAATTATAATAGAAAACAAGAAAAGATATCATGGTTTGGTCAGAGACTTTGAGGAACTGCCTAGAAAATAGAGAACAGATGAGATCAGATGGATAGAGAAAGGAGAGTTGTGAAAATGCATCTGAAAACAAGCGTAGGAGACAACTCCTACAGAGGTGAGAGTGTTCCCAGTGATGCTAAAAGGTCAGAGATAATAAACTAGGAAACTGACTTAGTCGTAAGCAGGGCTCATATTTAGCTCTACACAGGTACAGTTACATAAGATTTTAAACTATGAAAATGCATTATACAAGTTGATAAATAGCTCCTGCCATGAGCCCCAAAGACCCAGGACCCTTGCTCAGAACCCCCTGAACCTCTTCATGACTCAGCATCCAGGGGGTTAATACTTGGCACACAGGTGGCTTCAGGACCGTGTTCCTGTTCTGATTATTAGGTGTCCAGGCGCCTGTGTTAAATATTTTAAGTATCAACACGGGACACTGTTCAGGGACATTAAAGATGGCATTTGGAACAGATGGCCTCCATTTCTAGCCCCCTCTCCTCTCCGGCCCACATCTTCAGGCTACATACTGGAAACTTCTTTTTTTCAGAAAGTGAAAAAAACCTGTGGAGGGCTACCAGTGTAGTATTGAGCCTGAGAAGGAAGCAGAGCAGAGCTTGAATTTGCCTGGAGCCTTCTCAGCAGATATGGAGGAAAATAGAAGGAAATAAAGTTTTTCAGGAGGACGTAATAATACTTAGCACTTAGCGAGTCTTTACTGTGTTCCAGGCACTGTTCTACATGATTTACATATATAAACTTATCAATTCCTTCCAAGAACTTTACAAGAGGATTACTATGTCATCCCCATTTTATGAATGAAGAATCTAAGGCTCAGATAGATACAGTGACTTTCCCAGGGTCACAGAGCTTAGTCAATGGCAAAGCTGACGTTTGCACTTTGGCTTTGGTCCCATTCTTTTTTTTTTTTTTTTTAAAGATTTTACTTTTTTCCTTTTTATCCCCAAAGCCCCCCGGTACATAGTTGCGTATTCTTCGTTGTGGGTTCTTCTAGTTGTGGCATGTGGGACGCTGCCTCAGCGTGGTCTGATGAGCAGTGCCATGTCCGCGCCCAGGATTCGAACTGACGAAACACCGGGCCGCCTGCTGTGGAGCGTGCGAACTTAACCACTCGGCCACGGGGCCAGCCCCTGGTCCCATTCTTATCTGCTGCACAATCCTGTCTCTCAAGTACGTTGAGCTGCTCCACTCCCGCAGGAAACACATCCACGGTTCAGCAATTGGGAGTCCTTGCTCACTTGCTTCCTGAGAGTCACTGATATCCCTTCAATAAATTCCCTGTTCATACAAAAAGATGGAATTGGTTTCTGCTAACTTGTACCTTTAATTGCATTTACTATATAATAAGAAAAATTGAAAATAAATAAACTGAGATTTCAAAGCAATGTTCTAGAGTAAGAAATGAAACTGAATGAAACAACCAAGGAAAATGAAGAAATTAGGCTAGAATTAATGAAATAAAATTTATTAATAATAAATTATTGAGAATTAAGGAAACAAAAGCACAAAATAGTAGACATGATTAATAAAAGCAAAAGATGGTTCTCTGAGTAGACCATATAAAATAAACAAAAGGTCCAACTAAAAATAAGCAACTACCCATATACTAGGCACAAGTGAAAAAAACATAGCTACTGCTATGGAGGAGATTTTCAAAACATAAAAAAATGTACCTTGCATGGCTATGTAAGAATGTATTTTATAATCTATGTATATTATTTATTTTATAGAATGTAGAAATGTTCAAAAGTGACTCAAAAAGAGGTAGATAACTGAATAGTAGATAAATGTAGAAAAATGGGAAACATAGTCAATGATCTATACTTAAAACAGTATTAGGCACAAATAGTTGTACACGTGATTTAAACAAAACCATCAAAGAAAAAGAATTCTTGGGGCTGGCCTGATGGAGTAGCGATTAAGTTCACATGCTCTGCTTCAGTGGCCTGGGGTTCGCAAGTTGGGACCCCAGGCACAGACCTAGCAGGCCTCATCAAGCCACACTGTGGTGGTGTCCCACATAAAATAGAGGAAGATTGGCATGCATGTTAGCTCAGGGCCAATCTTCCTCAAAAAAAAAAAAAAAAAAGGAAAGAAAGGAAAAAAATCCTTAAATAATTTTGTTTCAGAATATTGCAAAAGGCAGAAAGCATCTCAAATAATTCCATAAATCTAGCATATCTTTGTTAATCAGTCAAGAATAATAAAAAAAGAAAACCATAGACTTATTTTACTTATGAATAAATAAAAAAGCACTAACTAAAATATAACCCAATCAAATCCAGCAACATCTTAAAGGAGTAATACATCATGCTAAAGTACGTTTTATCCCAGAAATGCAAGAATGATTCAACAGTAGAAAATCAATTAATGTAATTCATTAAATTAAATAATTAAATGCCATTCTCACATCAGCCAAAAGTCATTTGGTAAAATTTAATACTCCTTTCTAACCAAAATTCTTAACAAAAAAGAAATGGAAAGAAATCTTCATGATTACTAATAGGCGTATCCGTCAGGGCTCTGTCTAGGAAACAAAAACTGTTCTAGGTATTTTAAACAGGAATTTAATGCAAGAAATCGATTACTTTCAAAATGGAGGTATGCATTTTGCTGTATCTTGTCCTTATAAATATTTTAGAAACACATTAGTTGGCAGGGAAAGAGAAGTGAAGGCTACGGAAAGCTCACCCTCAGATTTCAGGTTTGCCAGTAGATTTCAGGAAATTAGGAAGTCACTACCAACATTCTGATTGGGAACTGCAGGAAGCCACTGCTGCTGGGAACAGCTGGCTGCTGCAGTGAGTTGGCTAACTATGGAGGGAGTGCCAGGGATTACTGCAAATCTCTATCTGCCAAAGCTCAAGCATCTGCCCACTGCTGCGGGAGGAGAAATCAAGTCTTCGGCTTCCTTCCTGCCTTCCAGTCTCTCTCAAGTGCTTCCCAATGGTGCAATCTAAACTGGAAACCTGTGGGCAAAGGATTTTAGAAAATGTTTCCAGGCTTCCAGCCCTGTAGTATGGAGAGAGAGCATCAAAGACAATTGGAATTGTGTTGGTATGAACAGAAAATCTGTCACAACGAGGACCTGCGAACTCTAGAACAATCATTATAAGCAATGATGAATTATTAAAGATATACCCGTTGAAGTTAGCAACAAAAGGAAAATGTCCACTGATATTGCTACCTTTAAAAATTAAATTCCTAGGAAGTGAAATGAAGCAAGAAAAAATATTAGAGGTGTTAATATTGCAAATGGAGAGATTAACAGTCACACTTTGCAGGCGATGGAAGAGTATATCTGAAAAATCTGGGAATTAGTAGCCAAAATATTTCAAGAATTTCTACTAATCAATAAGAAAACGATCAAAACCCAAATAAGAAAATAAATATGTTAGCTATTTATAGAACAAATAAAAGGAATGAATAAACAATATTAGTTATCAGGGAGTTAGAACTTTAAACAAAAAGGTGATGCCAATTTTTACCCTCAAGATTGACAAATATTAAATATATTGATAATATCCAGGATTTATTATGTGTGAGGAACCACAAAGTCTGACGTGTTATGGTGACATTATAACTGAGCACGGTCTTTTCTGAGAAATTTGTATATGAAAATACACACGTAGTCAGCAGTTCTAGTAGGTATCTAACCTACGGGAAATTCACACTCATGCAGAAATATGTACGTGAAAGGGTGCTAATTGAAGCACTGTTCTTAGGGCCACCAAATGGAAATTCCATAAGTAGGATAATGTTTAAATGAATAGTGATTTGTGTATATTGTAAAATATTATGCAATCATTAAAAAGAATGAGCTATGTGTTCATGAACTGACTTGGAAAGATACCAATTATATATTGTTAAATGAAAGTGGTAAGATGCAGAGCAGCCCACATAATGTGGTTTCCTTTATGTTAAAAAGCATATATTTGCATATTTGTCCATACATTAGGGAAATGACTTGAGAAATTTGTTAAATGATGTATTTAAACTGTTATAATTGATTGCTTCCAGGAAGGAGAGTGAGATGGGAAGGAGGGTGTTTATGGGGGGTAGAAATAAATGAGACTTGGATTTCTTACTCTTTATATTTTTGCTATGTTTGAAATTTTCACAAATGAGAATGTATTACTCAGGTAATTATTAAAAATAGAAAAAGTCAAATTCTCCAGTTCTCTCCATTCTGTTTCCATTCTGTCTATGGCTTTTTAGATGACAGGGCCCACCCCGCACTGCCAAAACCTGCATTAAAGCTAGGGGCAGATGACTTTTTCTCTGTCTGCTACAAGTGCTGTTGTCTTTCCAGGATCCATCTCAGGTTTTTGATCCTCTGTTTCAGAACTTTTGGTTCCGGCTCTCTATGCAGATTTCTTGCATTAAATTCCTGTTTAAAATACGTAGAACGATATTTTAAAATGAACCCACCACTTTCATAGAGTCTCCTTACAAAGAGAGAAATGGAGTCTCAGAAAGCTTGACTGGCAAGTTCGTATAGCCTTATATGGCTTGTGTGATTTCGGAGCTTCTATTTTCCTATCAGTGAAATGAATAATTTGTAATTAGTGATGCACATGATCTTTTTCAACTTTACCATTTCATGGTGCTTAAGTGAAGATAAAACCTACTGCTTTAAGTGAAAGACATACCCTAGATATAGGTAGGTGTGTTTTCTTGTTTAATTTTTGCCATGAGTTATTAATCACAGACCAATGACAGTCACAGTTTGCGCTGGATTACGGCAACACACAGCTCCAACTAAGCCAGCCTCTGAGGTCTCACGACAGAACTTAGTATTTTCCCAGATAAAGCATGAAAACACATGCACAGACACATGAAGTTGTTTAATAGACCAAACCAAATGCTTTGTATTTGATTGCATTAAAAAATAATTTCATAGTAACATTTCATGATTCCTTAATACGTACTTATGAAAACATGTTTGCACATAAAAGACCAATAAAATTAGTGAAATCTGAATTATGAGCCTTCAATGTCACTTTTATTTTAGTTCAGAAATTAGAATACATTTCTTATGGTTTTTGGAGAACAAAATCAATGATAATATTCTCAAATGATGAACTACACATTAGCTGAGTGAACACCTTAAACACAGAATGGTGACAAGCCAAATGTGTGAGAAAGAAGGAAGGCATATACCAAGAAAAGAAAGATACAAGCTAGTTAGTGGAGTGAACATTGTATGCTACAGGCCTGTAAAGATGTATTTTTTCCCGTTGACATTATTGTTATTCCCCTTGAAATACAGAATTCATAGTAGATCATAAGATTTTTCAAGACAGAGACCTGAATTTAATTAAGTTTCAACTCACAGCTTCTAGCACGGTGCTTGACAACAACAACACAATTTTGGTTGAATTGGAAGTCCTTTAACAGGTCAGGTCAAACTAAATATGCTATGATTTCACCAGTTAGGGGAAGAAGCCACAGAGATGGTATATTTCATTTTTTATCAGGCTGATAAGCATTTATATTATCTAGCCTTATAACTTACAAATTTAATCCAATTCCAAATATAGTATTGGGGTGTGTGTGTGTGTGTGTGTGTGTGTGTGTTGATGACGGAGGACTTAACAATAATTCTCAAATTTATTTGGAAAAATAGGAAGAAAAAATATCTAGAGATTTTTAAGAAGAAAAATAAAGGAGGAGTACTTATATTGCCAGATTCTGAAGCCAATTATAAAGCTAAAATAATTGTAGCAGAGTTGCAGTAGCTCCAAAATAGATGGAAACATTTAAAGGAACAGAATTGAAAGCCAAGAAAGAGACCTAATGTATAATAACCATATTGCATCAAATCAGTGGCAAAAGATGAAATAGTTGGTAAATGTATTGAAATATTTAGAAAGATATTTTAAAAGTTATTCCAAATAAGCTCCAGAAGAATTAAATTGTTAAGTGTAAAGCATTCATTTAAAACAACTGGATAAACACCTCTATGACCCTGGACTATCAAGGGCTTTTTAATATGACATCAAAAGGAGAAATCATAACTAAGAGAGAGAAAAATTTGACTCCTAAAAGCCTTCAAAAACTTCTCTACAACAAAAACCAACATCAACATTTAAAAGGCAAGGAACAAACTGGAAACTGTATTTATATCACAAGATAAATTATTATTATTAATAAAAGAAGAATTATTTCTCATTAGTTAAAGCAAATCATCAAGAAAACAAAAATATAACCACTCAGTAGATATCAGGCAAATGACATGAACAGTAAAATCATAAATGAAGAAATAAAAATGGCTAACAAATATTAAAAATTTATCTTTTTACTGTTGATTATTAAAGACAAAAGAAAACCACATGGCAAATGCTTTATTTATTTATATTTTGCATCATTTAAGAAGTATCAAGGTATTTACAGTAATGCTTTTATGCAAGAGATAAAACATAAAAAGCTGAAAAATTTGATTTGGCAAATGCAAAAGTAAATGAGAAACACCAAAATAAACAGGAATATAAAACAAAGTAAAATATAAGCCTACTACACAATTGTATAATTTCTTAGAGCTAAGTCACCAATATGACTGTGGACTTCCCATTGTTTAGGGAAAAATTTAAAAATAACATAAATTTATGAATTAGATTGCCCATAATATAAAGACAAAGAACCAGGCAGCTATCCTATTACTGAGAATACATATTGTAACAGTGGTCCTTAAAAGTAAATAAAAAATTAAATTCTAGAAGCTTTATGAGTTCATTGATAACATTCTCTGTGTAAGGTATTCAATACTAAGATAACTATTTCTTGTTTTTTAAGATAAGGTACATCTTTAACTTATATTTGCCGGTGTTTCTGAAAGCAATAATGTGCACACGCTTGGTGCTCAAGATTATCTTTGATGGTTATTAACTGAATGCTCAAAACTTGTGTTGTTCCATTTATAAATAATTTCAAGATGTTAATTGTACTAGCTGTGACATCATTTACATTGTAGTAATGAACCTTTTAATTGATGTTTTAATATTTACTTATGATATATCTATATTTGGACAAAAATCACAAAAAATTTCTTCTTAAAAAAAGTTCAAGAGAGTAAAATGCATAATTTTTATAACTGTGAAATGATGGTTATTCTAAGCAATTTGAAACTGAATTCCACCATTCTAATCACAGCTGCTATTACTCCTCCCAACTGTCTCCTTATGATGATCTGGAGAAATTTAGTGCCTTTAGTTGTGTTCAGATCTTTTTGTCACCCTCCTCCTCTTAAAGAATGGATCAATTTTGATGTATAGATCACAGAACAGAGAAAGAGCTGACTCTGCGGTGAGTCAATTTAGGACATCCCTTCTGTGTCTATGTACTAGGAGTGGTGGAAATCACTTGGTTCCTGAAATCTCTGTTAGAATGACCACGTGGGCTATCTACATTTGTTTCACCTATACGATTTAGTCACTTTTACATCATTATGAGTTTTTATGTTAGTCCTCTTCATCCAGCAGCAGCCATGGTGTACATAAGAACTCCCAGTTTGATCTAAAATGTGGAGGGGGTTTCCAGATAAAAGAGTCACTATCGTTGGCAACATTCAACATTATGCTAATATCTGAGCAATAAACAGGGTCCAATTTCCCCAATGTGACCTTTAAAATGTTTACTTTTTTGATATCTAGCCATTCCTTTAGGTATCTGACCCCTCTTTTGGAAACATTTTACCCTATTGCTTGCTACAGATGGCCCCAAGCTGAGTTCTGAATACTTCCTGTAATTCCATAAATAGCAGCACATATGCCACCACGTGCTGGTAAACTGGCTATCTGAAAAAAAAAAAAAAGGAAAAGGGCCAGATTTGTAGTGTTTGCTGATTTCTGTGGTGTAAATATTTTCACCTTGGCCAATTCAGCTACCAACAGTTTATCAACCAGTTCACAAATTCCTGAATATTTAACAATTGGCTCTCCCTGGCTTCAGCCCACCACTCCGTGTGTGTGTGTGTGTGTGTGTGCACGCATGTGTAAATGGCAGTCCCTTTGGGACTAGTGCTGTATCTGTTTCAGATTCTGAGAGCTAAAAAGAAAAGATAAAGGTAGACTCAGACTCACGTAGGGGTTTGTCGCAAATTTACTTGCTGATTGTTAAAATTCAACTCTACTAATCAGCCAGATTTTTAAAGAAAAATTTGAAAGCTTCCCCATGAGGCCTTGGCTTTAAAACGTCATTTGCATTCTTTTGGCCTCTGTAATGCCTGTCCATTTAGGTGCATCACTGGCTGCTCCTCCTCCTTGTATTGGCGGGCAGCTTCTCTTCCTCTCAGAGCATCTGTAGATAGTATTGTTTTGGTGCAGAGTCAGCTTGAATGGTAGGTGACTTGAGGTGAATATCTTTCACGACTCCAGCTGCAAATAAGCTGGGAGAAGAGAGGATGGAACTTTTTTTCCTTACTGCTTGAGCGTTGTTCTGTGCCTGGATAACCAAAATTAGTATAATGAATAGGAAGCCAAGTCATCAACTATTATTGGACACCCATGAACTTAGAAATGCCAAGGTGAGTGTGTATAATGATGGGAACAAAGAGACATTGGTTTTGCACTCAAGAAAATTATAATATTATTATTCCTGCAAGACAGATGCATGTCTCTCCAGGTGTTAACTGGTGGTTGAGGTTTTTAACATCAAGACTGAATGTTGGTATAGGGTAGAAATAAGGTTAGAGAAAATGTTGACTGGTATTCATTTTTAACTTCCGTGGGCCAATAGAGGCATTTTTTTTTAATGTATCAGGCTGGCTAAAAAGGCTAGGAACAGAATGGACACCAGTAGACACGCATTTATTGACATTTGTCACTTTTCAGTAATAGCCAATACAATGGCTAGCCAGGAGTATTTGCTATGTTAGGCATTCTGCTAATCACTCTACATTACTTCATATAATTCTCACAACAACTCCATGAACAAGGTATATTAGTACTGTTTTATAATCAGGAAAATTAGGGCTTAGAGAAGTTGAGAAATGGATTCAACATAAAATTATTTTTATATGTTTTCAAACCTGTCAATTTATAAATTTATGTGTGATTAATTTGCATATTATGGGAATAAAGCGATAAAGAAATTAACAGTGCTTAACAGATATGTGTACTAAGTTTAAAACGGTATGGTTTAACCTGCCTCCCAAGTTTTGAGTGTGTGAGGGTTTCTCTCAATGGCAGTGTAGTTTGAGGGTACTGCTTGGCGGCCAGGCCAACAGCATGTAACATTACTCTCAACATATTGCAATGATTTTTTGGCCAGCAGCCACAAAGTCCTTTCCAGTTGTTATGTGTACCTTTCAAGTGTTCTATGATAGTGCCTTATGGACTTCTATGTCCCTAACTCAAGTGAAATCATGACTGAAAAATGCCATGTGAACCAACAGGCCCACAGATAACGAAATTTAAAAAGGCTGACACCGATAAAGCCTAAAAATACATGCTCTCAGATGCATTTAAAAAGACAAATTAATAAGCATTATTGGCTTCATGCTTCACCTTGGTGTTCAGTACTTTGTATGCAAGAATTCCTAATGGTTTCATGCCTTATGTCTATTATAGACTTATTATACGTTTTAAAGGACTGTGTTTCTGCTCATGAATAAACATTATTAATGTTCATATATTTACATAAGCTATTTATTTACAGTTCATATAGATGTGATACAGAAAATAAATGGGGGCATAACTGGCGTTTTTTTTTTAACCTACCAGAGTGTATCTCCTTTTTTTTTCTTATACGAAATTCCAGTTTAAGTGTTTTTGAATCACTTGCCGTTTTCCAGGAACCTAACCAACATGTAAATTGAGAGATGTTAATATATATGTCACTGAGTTGTTTTTAAAAAGTCACAGCCCCAAAAAAGAAAAAACAAACATACTAAATAGGAGAGATTACTACACAAAATCTGGAGAATGTAGGGCAAAAAGTAAAATTTAGTTAGATAATTCTTATTATCCTTTTGGAAGAAAGTGTTCTGATTTTTAAAGAAAAATGACATTTTCTCAGATAATTCATTCCCATAAGAATTGATCATGACTGATCTATCAAAGGAACATTGAATAACATAATATTTTCATCTATAGCTTTATAAAAAATATACAGTTGGTCTTCTTATTTTTATGTCTACCCTCAATAACAATCCAAGGATATAAATGAATGAAGGTAATTCTGTTGGGAGTAGGTTGAATTAATGAGGTTCAGGAATGTGTGAAATTATGTATTAAAAATTATCAAACAATACAAGGCAGCATGCAATCGCACATTTTCCTGTAAGGAATAGACTCTAGACTTTGATTAGAGAAAAAGCCTAGTAGACATTGGTGTAGTGAGTAAGTCTTTGGGATAAAATAGGCTGATACTCAACCTAAACTTTGAAGAGAAAGAAAAATGAGTGGATACAGATATTGGTAGATAAAGAACTAAGAATATATAATCTAAGAGAGGTAAGAGTATCATAGTATAAGGATAAAGGGTGAAGTCTGATGAGAGACTTTATTTGAGTGGAACATACCTTTGTATATACTAGAAGACATAATTTCTAGATTATAAGGTCCATGAGGGCACAGCTTGTGTCTTACTTGTTTCCTCAGTACCTAGGACAGTGCCTGTACCTGACACATAGTAGGAGTTCTATATGTATTTTTGCCTAACTTTTGATGCCTGAGATAAGGATCCATACATAAAGTGGGTCCACATAAGTAATTTTAGTCCCAGTACAGTGAAAATGTCATAACAATCGGAATCAAATGTCCTGAATTCAAATTCTGACTCTGTTGTATACTATCCAGTTGTATAACCTTGACTCATTTATTAACTCTCTGAACTTTAGTTTCTTTATCTGTAAAATGGGAGTAAACATGCAAGTATATCAGATCCATTGTGAAGCTGAGAAAAGCTAGTAAATGAGGAAGAACTTTGTAAGTTGTTTTGTATCCTCTCATTTAAGATGCTGTTATTAAAGAGAAGAGTCCTTCATGCCCAGTTACACTGCTTATGCTTCATCTGGATGGTTGAGATTGTTGTGTGTTCATCCTTGTCTCTTCTTTCTAGGTACACAGCTAGACTACATTTCCCAGCCTCCTTTGCAGTTAGATGGGGTCATAGGAATAAGTTTCAGCCAATGAAATGTGGATGAAGTTAATATATGCCCCTTTCAAGCCTGCTCCAAAAAGACCTCTGACACAACCTTCTACATTCTCTTTTTTCCTTTCATTTGCATAATGGAGAAGACTCTGAAGTTCTAGAGGTAGGGGCAAAAGATAGAAAGAGCTTAGGCCCCTAAGTGACCATTTGATGGAAAACCACCTAGTGGGGGACACTTGACAAGGAGTATTCACATTAGATAGCTGCATGAACTAGACGTCTGTTGTGTCATGCAATCTGAAGTTTTGGGATTACTTTTACAGTGATCCCATCTGACCTAAAAAATACAGCAGAAAGTCACAGAAGGTCTTGATCAGGTAGTGTCATGTAGAAAGAAGTATTTGGATGAGCAATTATGCAGTGGTTCACAACAGGGATTAAAAGGGGGGTCAGCGTGGATGAGATTAAAGGAGGCTGTTGTGGGGATTAAGTGTCAAGTGCCTCAATTTACACAGGATGGTGGAAATGAGGAGAAGCTGATACATTCAGAAGATGCTCTGAGATAAGGATGGAACTCTACACTAGAGTGACTAGGATAGTCCTGGGAGAATTAGTGGTAGAAGCTAAGACTAGGAAAATGAAACAACTTGATCTTACAAGGGTGGTCACCTTTGTCTAGCCACAGGAGCTGGGTTGGTCTGGGAACTGAGAAATTGTGCTGCCAGGAGAGACCAACAGCCCTTTCTCAAATTTCTCATGTTTTGTCTGATCTCCATCCGTGATCACAAGGAATTGATAGACAAACAGACTTATCCTCATCCCAGGCTTCCCCACATGTGAGATGGGCACCAGCAATTTATTACAAATCCTTTCACATGCTCTGGATATCTTTCCAGAGGTACATAGTTTTGTTTTTTTAATGTTATAATTTATTTTATTTGTTTTGATAGAACTTTAGGCAATGTCAAACTTAAAAAGCTTTGGCTTGTAATAGGGAGAGTGTTGTAGACAAAATCTTTTTTTCGTTTGTTTGTTTGAGGAAGATTAGCCCTGAGCTAACTGCTGCCAATTCTCCTCTTTTTGCAGAGGAAGACTGGCCCTGGGCTAACATCCATGCCCATCTTCCTCTACTTTATATGTGAGATGCCTACTACAGCATGGCGTGCCAAGCAGTGCCATATCCACACCGGGGATCCGAACTGGCGAACCCCGGGCCGCCGAAGCGGAACGTGCGAACTTAACCGCTGTGTGACCGGGCCGGCCCCTAGACAAAGTATTTATACACCAGTATCACAGGAAGATGCAGTAAATTCATGCTTGTCTTTTTTTTTAAAGTTTTTTCCCCTGGTTTTATTGGGAAACAATTGACATACATCACTGTGTAAGTTTAAGTCATGGACAGCATGACAGTTTGATTTACATTTATTTTGAAATGATTACAATAGGTTCAGCTAACATCCGGTCTTCTCATTTAGCTACTATAAAAAGAAAAGAAAGAAGAAAAAAAAAATTTCTCCTTGTGATGAGAACTCTTAGGATTTACGCTCTTAACAACTTTCCTATATATCACACATCAGTGTTAGCTATAGACATCATGTTGTACATTACATCCCTGGTACTTATTTATTTTGAACTGGAAGTTTGTACCTTTTGACTATCTTCCTCTAAGTGCTCCAGCCCCCACCCCCTGCCTCTGGTAGTCACAAATCTGATCTTTTTTCTACAAGCAAGTGTGTTTGTTTGTTTTTTAAATTCCGCAGTATTTATCTTTCTCTCTCTGATTTATTTCGTAGCATAATACCTTCAAGGTCCAATAGTATTCTTGCAAATTGTAGGAGTTCCTTGTTTTTTTATGGCTGAATAATATTCCATTGTGTGTGTGTGTGTGTGTGTGTATATATATATATATGTATACCCTAACTTCTTTATTCATTTATCCTTCAATGGACACTTACATTGTTTTCATGTCTTGGCTATTGTCAATAATGCTGCTATGAACATGGGGTGCAGATATCTTTTTTTTGGTGAGGAAGATTTGCCCTGAGCTAACGTCTTGGCCAATCTTCCTCTATTTTGTATATGTGGGATACTTGCACAGCATGGCTGATGAGTGGAATAGGTCATGCCTGGATCCTAACCTGCGAACCCAGGCTGCTGAAATGGAACATGTGGAACTTGAACAACTCGGCCATGGGGCCGGCCCCCAGATATCTTTTTCAGTTAGTGTTTTTGTTTCCTTTGGATATCTTCCCAGAAATGAGATTGCTGGAACATATGGTAGTTCTATTTTTTAAATTTTTTGAGGATCCTCCCTCCTGTTTTCCACAGTGGCCGTACACATTTACTAGCACACAAGGGTTCCCTTTTGTCCACCTCCAGGTCAGCATTTGTTAGCTCATCTTTTTGGTGATGGCCATTCTGACAGGCATGAGGTGATATCTCATTGTGGTATTAACGTCCATTTCCCTGATGGTTAGTGATGTTGAGCCCCTTTTCATGTACCTGTTGGCCTTTCACATATCTTCTTTAGAGAAATGTCTATTCAGGTCCTTTGTCCATTTTTAAATTGGGTTATTTGGTTTTTTTGCTATCACACTTATCTTCTTTATTCATGCAACTGTACACTATGTCTGAAGTCTATAAAGGTAAGCAAAGAGTAATTTTCTTGACCATTAGAAAAGTCTCAATTAATATCTATAGTCATGCATCGCTTACCGACGGGCATACATTCTGAGAAATGCATTGTTAGCCAATTTCGTTGTTGTGTGAACATCACAGCGTGTACTTACACAAACCTAGTAGGTATAGCCTGCTGCACACCTAGGCTACATGCTACTTATGGGAGCACCATCATATATGTGGTCCATTGTTGATTGAAATGTCATTATGTGGTACATGATTGTATTTGAAAACTTCCTTCAGGAGGAGCTTCAGGGAACCCTGATGTAGTAGGGGAAACAGACATGCAAACAAATAGTTAAAATGCAGTATAAAAGTGATACAGTAAAGAATTTGCAAGTTCTAAAAGTTCTGTGAGATAGTAAACAGTGAATTCTGGTTGGGGAGTTGAGGAAAACTTCATAGGGGAGAAGACGTGAAAATACTGATGATGACGGTGCTGATGACAATGGTTACGCAAGTTTCTAAACATGAGCCAACAACACACCTATGAAACAGATGCTATTATTATCTGAAACTGATTCAGAGAAGATGAAGAGTTTGGCAACAATCACAAAGCTAATAAAAAGTGAAATTGAGGTTTAGACTCACATATATCCCATTCCAGGTGTTATAATCTTACTCTAAAAATGAGACACAATGTTGTATGTCAATTATACCTCTATGAAAAGAATAAATAAAAATAAGACACATATTTGAAAATATAGGTAACAATATCAGGCAGGACATCAGAGCAAATGAATACTCTGAACCATGAGCATAGAGAAGAGCTAAAGGAGACAGAGCTCCTGATGCAGAGGTTAGGCCAGGCTTCCCAGAGGAGCAGCAAAGAACTGTGCATACTATTCTTTTATTCAGTCAAAACCTCATGTAGCGTGGGCTTTCCACAATTTGTATGGCAAACCTGAAGCCCTCACTGAATGATCTCACCCAGCTTATAAGGGGAAGCGAGGGTTTTTATATATAAAGACACTATCTGCCACGTTTGGCCAAATATTTCCACTAGCTTAGATGAAAACAAAACTCATCTCTATTAAGAACAAGTAATAGTCTGTGTGCTCTGATTTCTGTCGTCTTATTTTCTATTCACTACCACAAGGCCTTTTCTCATGAAAGACCGGCTCATTATTGAATCTTCTCCAGTCTGAGGTGTTATATGTGTACACTCACTGGAACGGATCAATTTATTTCGGGAGTGAGAATGTGGAAACCAAAGGTCACAGGCACTTGGCTTCATTTATTTTCTGGACTTAAAATCTATTAATTACATGTTCTATATTCAAGCAACTGCAGGGAAAAATACTTTACACTTTTAGACTTTTAAAATGTGTTTTAGTAGATTATCTCAATTTCTGTTGAGGGAACAACATGTGTTTTGGAGTTGTAATTATGTATAATTTTGTCAATTTCCATGTTTTATGCAGCATTGTGGCCTAAATATCTAGTACAAGTGTAATATGGATGATTAATTAATTAATGATTTTATTCTAGCACACTACCTGCCTCTTTGCATTGGACCTTTCTTTTACCAGGGGATGAAACCTACAACCTGTGGACCTAATCGGGCCCACTGTCTGATTTTTATAAAGTTTCCCAAGTGTCACTGGAATATAGCCATGCTCATTCCATCGCATATTTTCTATGGCCACTTTCACATTATAACAGCAGATTTGAGTAGACCACGTGGCCCACAAAGCCTAATATTTACTATCTAGTCCTTTACAGCAAGTTTACCAAGCCCTAGATTATAATATTGTGGTTCAGAAAATGTTATATTTTAATCTTCCTTTGACTATGCCCAAGCCCAGGAAGGACTTCAAGTTTTCAAAAGTAGAGTTAATAAAACTCTAGCAGTTGGTGCAAAATAGTGAGAAGAGCAATCTCTGAAGACAAAAAGGCTTGGCTTGAGTCTTGATTTAACCATTTTCTACCTGTGCCACTTTAGGCAAATTATACATCCTTACTAAGCCTCAGTTCTCTTATTGTTGATACAGATATAATCTCTGTCTCATGTGTGTATTGAAAATAACATAAAGTCGATACTACTATTGTTACAACTGTAAAAATAACTTACTTTAGAGTTGCATCAGTTCAGATTAGTGATTTTCAGTCATGGTTTGGTGACACCCTAAGAAATTTTCAGTCTTCTCAAGACTGGCTGTGTAGTTTTCTCTAGTAAGAAATTACAATTCAATTTGACAGTATCCTATGTTACTATAGGAGGGGTTAAAGGAAGTAGTTCTAGTTCAAACTAAGAGTTCATTAAAATCAGTTTATTGAAAATAATTAAAATCTTTGGAAGTCATTATGTTAGACACTAGGCATAGAAAGGTAAGACCTTGATCTTAAGAAGTTATAAACCAGAAGGCAGAACATGAGTTCTAAGTTTGAACATAGACAAATGATTAATACCTAAAGAATTGCATCAAGTTATAAGGAATGTATTAACAAAATTCTTGGGGTGGGATGAATTCAGAATATTACACAAATCAGATATAGTTTGGAGAATCAAAGAAAGATTTTATAGAGGTGAAGAAATTTGGGATGGGCCAAGAGGAGAAGGGAAAGTAGAACAGTCCATAGAAAGGGGATACTTGGAACAAATACAGAGAAGGAGCAAAGCAGAGGCGTGTCCTGGTGACAGTGAGTGCTGTTTTGACTGGGACATATGCTTGCAAATAATAGTAGTGAGAGATAATACCGGAAAAGAACACTGGGACCAATGTACTTGGGAGCTGCTAGGCTGGACAATGTTGTAATTGTCCAGGTGCGTCATAATGAGGGATTTTGTTGTGTGAAGACATTGGATGAAAAGAAGGAACCATTTTAAGAATTAATATAGCTTTTTTGAGTGTTTACGCATACTTATATATTATCTCATTTCGTCCTTGCAACCTGCCTGTGCTAAGTATTATCTCCAAAGAACAGATGAAGAAAAGGAGGGTTAGAGAGGCTGAAGACGGGTAGTGGGTGAAGGTCTGAGGGATTTGGACTGTAAGTCTAGTGTTCCTATATTCCTTTACAGTTGCTGTTTGGATGAGAAAAGTGGAGAGAGGGAGGATTCGAAGATAATTATGTGGTTTCTGGCCTGAGTAGTTTAGATTTATAAAGAGGAACTGACTCAGGAGAGGAAGAGGCTAATTTTGATATGGATCCTGAGGCACATGAAGGGACGATGAGTGATCCAGCTCGTGCTTTTGGAAGAGAGTTGGAAATACAGTTCAGGGGCTCAGCTGACCTACGCTGAAGGCTTTCTCTTGATCTACAAGTCTACTTGTAGGTCTAGCCCTGCTTTCTAAGTACTGGTAAGCACTTACTTACTACTAGTACTTTGTACTAGTTCTTACTTATTCGTAAGTACTACTATCTAGTAAGCTTTGTTTGTGTCCTCATGCTGCTTCATCTTCCCCCATGGCCTTCTGGGCTGTTTCACCTGTCTATTTCTCCTCTTACTGACTAAAAGCCCACAGAACTTCAGAAAGAAGTGAGAGAAGTAGGAGGATAGGATAGGAGAATAGAAATAGGAGGCTAGAATGTCGATACGCATGTTCTAGGCCCAAGCGCTTCTGTCTTCATCTGCCCTTTGGATTTGGGGGTGGGGGTCTTGGATTTTATGTCAACCTGTACTTTCCTTGGGAAGCTTTGAACATGGGATTGATGGACAGGAGCCAAGTCCAGAATCCTATTTTCTTGATTCTACTAGAGGTCTGTTATCTTTTTGGTTTCAAGACATACCAGAAAGACCTGAGGCTGCCTGCGGAAATAAGTTGGGAAGTAGAATTAAAGCAGTGGAAATATATGGTATGTAAATATAGACAATTTTCCTTAAAAAAATAAAAGTAAATAAATTGACCATAAGATGGAAAGCTTCCTGATTTATTGTTCAGCCTAAAGGAGGAAAACTAATAGCTTGGGAGCCTGAATATTTCCCTGAGCAAATCTTCTTGAACAAAATTCTTATTGCACAGAGTAGAACATGATCAGACTAAGAATGGACAGATCTAGGTGTAAACTAGACGAGTGGGTATTCTTAAGTCGTTTTCTGTAAAATGAGGATGATAGGGCCAAATTCCCTGAGTTGCTAAAGAACCAAATGTTGTTATAAAGACTGAAGTACGCTGTGAAGAAGCTCTACAAAGATGGAGCTCCTCTTCCCTTTGTTCCTACATTCTTCGGCTGTCCAATCCCCCATTTTGTCTCTCCCTTTTATGGTCCCTCATACCTATGCTGGTTCTTCCAATCATGGAGCCAAGGGTGAACTTAGCAAAATGTATCTTTCCGTCATTACTGCATCAATTGCCTGAAAGGGTCAAAAATGATATAACAGCAACTTGCTTTTGAACCTGTGCATTTCTTTAAATAAAAGGCAAAATCCTAATATAATCCTACAGCATTGACATAGGAGAAAATTACTATAATTATGCAAATTAAAATAAGTCAACAAGTTTCAGAACACAATACACGATAAGTAATGTTTTTAAAAATAACAGTCACTGAGCCTGGTCATTTGCACTTAATAATAGGCTCAGGAGGGAGCCTAGTGTCTGGGGAGAAACAGCTGTGGTAATAGATGTATTATGGCTTTGATAGGTTCTCTCTAGTAGTTTTATTTCTGTATTTGCTTTAGATTGTAGAATGCTCCTAGAGTGCCCTGCTATTGAAATTCCCATCATACCGAGGGTTTTAATTAAGTGATTGGATTTGACAGAACTTGAATTGAGAGGCCCACCACTACGTCACTTTATGCCAGGATAATATTATCAGGGCCCTGGCAAGTATATGCTTAGACCTTAATTTATGTCTTGAGCTGTCTCGCTGTGAAACATGAGGAACACATGCCTCCATGTGATTGTAAAAGGCATTGAATTTGGCTGATCACGGTTGTATGTTCTTCATAAAGTCCGAAAGACAGGATGATACCAAGGGGATATCTCAGCATTACGGTATAACGAGAAGCATATGAGCTTTGAAATTGGAACTACCCAGGTTTAAATCTCAGATCTACCACTCATTAGTGGGATCATCTTGGATAAATGATCTAATTTTTTGAAAGCCTCAAATATCTTTTTAAAAATGTTACTCCAGCTATCATAGGAATGATGTGAAAGTTAAATGTTGTAATGTAAATAAGCCCTGAGCCTAGCACGTATGTGGTAGGAGATTAATAAAGCTTATTTCCTCTTATTTCCCCTAATTTTAAATCTGTCATTGCCAGTAGGAATATTTTCCCATTTCTTTCCAGCTGTGAATCTTTGAGATACAGGTGCTGCTCTTTGTTTTAAGACAAATTTAGCATGAGGGTCCAAGGCTGGCGGGGGTTGTAACCACTTCAATTCATTTTGGAAAAAAATAAAACACCATTTGCAGCAGTTGGGCCTTGTGGCTTTCCTCTCGTGGCTCTGTCCATCCCACATAGACCTCATCAAATAACAGGTGTCAGCGCTTTATCCCAGCAGAGCTGGAAGCAGCTGCGGCAGGCTAGTAGAATGTCAAACACTGATCACGTACTCTGATCTGTGGTTTTTCTGTCTCTGTATGAAGCATCTTGAGACAGACCAGATCCTACTTCCTGGGTAACAGGAAACACACCCATTTCATAATGAGTAACAGGACTTGCTTTAGTCTAAACCAAACCTAAGTCTGAAGTTTAGACATAGAGACATTGTTTGATTTAGCATATGTTGCTCATAGCATGAGCGCATAAGGATCAAAAGTCTCATTTCTATCATGTTTGTTAACTTTTTCTATTCAGGCACAAGGCTTTGTCATGGGTTTCATGATGGTTAAAGCAAAAAATATATAACAAATGTTAACATGCTGAAGCAATGAAAACATTCCTCTACTAAAGAGAAAAATAGGAAGGTGGAGACTAGCTCAGCCTAGTTGGGCTACACCCCTCTACAAAGCAACGAGACACAGTTGCTCCGTTTCTGTCCCTGGGAAGAGTATCCAGCCTGGGTGGATAGGATACTTCTTCCTAATATTTATTAATCTGGATAGAGGAGCAGTAATCCTACAGATTAGAGTCAGTCCTGGGAAAGACATTGTGGGAAAGCTTGATCCTCTCATAGTATTTTCTTTACATTGTGCTTTCTTTCTGTTTTCCTGGCTACCCTGTAGCTTGAATCTGTTTTTGGGATTCTCTTCTTAGCAGGACTTACATTCATATTTTTCCTCTACCTTCCTCCCCTTATAAAAGTCTGATATCCATCATAATCAATGATAATGGCTGCTAATCTTCTTCTAGAGATATTTGTATATTAACAGAGACAATGCCCTGAACATCTTTCTTTACGGTTGGGTCCTAATTCACAAATATATGTGACTAAACACTTTGAGGCAGGCGCCTCCTTTCTCCGTTATTCAAATCATATCACGAGATAACAAGATGTCACAGAAACATGGGAACAGGAGTTACAAACTTCCTTTACAAACTTGCATTTGTTACATTCTTTTAAACTATGATAAATGTTCAGATAAAAGCTCATCAAAAAAGATCCCCAAATGCATGATGTATTAGCTTATGGCAGAAAACGCTCACACTGAGAATGAGAGAAAAGTTGGACAAAATGTACAAATAATCTGTTTGAAGAATTTGGAGAACAGCTGAGGCAACTGAGGGGCCAAGTTCCTAGAAAAGAAGGTAATTACTGAGAGACGAGCTGATATTTTGTGAGCTGCTTTTCTCCTAGGAATATTTACCAATTCTTGGCCTATGGAGGGAGGCTAAGAATCCTGCAGAGGGCTGCAGCTAAGAGTCAGAGAACCCAGCAGAATTTCTGATAATGTCACAGTGTGAGAGGGATAAAAATTGAAGTACAGGGTTGTGAAGGCTGCCAGGACTTGAGGGACCAAGATCCTGGAGACAGGGGAGGTACACAGAAATAAGTCCGACCCCTTCAGATTCTCTCTGATGTTTTTTGTTGAATTCTTAAGCTGAGCAGAGCAAAAGTTTAAAAAACTAAACCAGAAAGTCTCCGAAAGCAGTGTGGGGCTTTTGGCAGTTTCACAGAGCTAAAGGGAAAAAATTGAAGTCATGACCTTTCAAACAGGAAGAGTTCATTGGTCTCTCAGAAGGGACCTCTGGAAGGTACACGCTGGGAATGGTGCACCAGAGTTGCGTGAAAGTTTATAAAACCTGTAACCCAGGTTAGCTCCCTGCTTGGATTATAGTCATCTGCACCCAACTCCTAACTGGTGTCTCCAATGCACATGATTTTTCTTTATGGAGAAGAGTTTCCCTGGTTGCTTTTGATTTTTAGTAAAATGAGAGAGTTTGATTTAAAGAGAGACTATTTTTGTTGGGCATACAAATGAATCTCTATATTTCCAGAGTGTTGAAGCTCAACCTATACCTTTCATGAGCTTTTTTCTTTTTTTAAACTCCAGTCAATCATTCAAAAAGAATTTATTGTGTGCCACCCACCCTGTTCCAGGCACTAGTCGTGTACAGGGGGTACAGCAAAGAAGGAACAGACCTATTTCCTGTCCTTGAAGAGTTCACAGTCTGCCGGGGAAGTAGACACGTTGAATATAACCAAGAAATACTATGCATGTCTAATGTCCTGACAGAGTCAAGCATAATACCAGCTCTGAAGCTGGGCAGCTAGAGGGACATAGCGTCATGGGCTTCTCAGTCTTAGGCGGTGATGATGCGCTAGTCTGAAGGCAGTAGGATAAACCTGTTCATTTTTTGAGTATCCCTTCTGGAGTTTTATGAATGAGTATAAATTATCTCTTTGTCTACATCTAGGTTAAAATTTTCTCCCTTCTCCAACGTCATTCTCAGTGTAATGATTTAAATATGAAATCTAGAGACCAGAAGCATTAACATCAACCTATTTTTGTTTGTTCCCCCTCTGGCAATATGGGTCCTAACCATACATTCTCTCTCACCACGTGTAGGCATATCTGTAAGATACATGAGGTATTACCAGGAGAAGGCTTTGCAATATTTCGAAAAAGCCAGGAACTTAGGAAAGAACAGGAGTTTCTATCATTTCCTAGCCCATTTGATTAGGAATTAGAACATACTTGGGCCTGTTTTGCACACAGTTTATTGCAGCAGAGTGAGTAGGCATGGATCAAGTTTGGGTGACAGGGCATTAAAGTAGATTAAGTTATAGGAGCCAAGGATTTCATATATACAAAGGAAAAGGTTTGCCAAAGGTGGTTCTTTGGTTAGCTATGTCAAACTGGAAACCCAACGCTTAAGAGATAATGGTCTAAATAGAGCAGTGGTACCTATGGGCATCAGGGAGAAGTGACAACTGGGTGGAATGGTTGTGTAACTTATCTAGACAACATGATTGTCCAGATTTTTCTTTTAAACACCTATGTGGTTGTAATTTCTTAAATAAAATTAAAACCTAATTTTAATTAAAGATATTTAATGCATAATGTGTAAACAGCTTTAAGCAAGACTCTGGCTGTGGAATTTTCTTGAGATGTTTGGAACCCAATGCATGAGTCTGCTCTAGAATAATCCCATGATTCCTCAGAAGTAGTTCAGTCTGGGGAAGGAGATGTTTGTCCGTTAGTCATTCAGAAATATGGAAATGGTGCTTACAAATGACAACATTTAAGGATGAGACAAGTCATCGCGCATTAGCTTGGGACACTTTAAGAGACCTTAAGATGATAGCTCCTCCTACCCATTCACTGCTGTCAGAGAAGATGTTACAATAAGAGCGAGAAATCATGGGGCATATAATAGCATTAAATCCAGGCCTTGAGATAGACTGTCCCCAACTCTTTTAATTTAGTCCCTTCACATTATGTAAATGATGTAAGCAAATGTTAATGATATTTTTAATAGAATTGATTCAGAAGCATTATAAGCCAAATGGGCTACTTTAGGCATGAGTCGCAGCAATTTAATAGGCTCGGGTACTGGTCATTTATTTTCCAGGACTGTGCTGTTCATTCCAATGGGAATGGCATCAGAGAATAACAATCATTGTTATTATTATCTTCCCCCTTCTAATTTGTGTGTGTGTGTGTCTGTGAATAGTAACACTTGTGACCTCGGAAATGCGCTTTTCCTGAAAATTATCAGTGCTGTCAGTTTCAATCGTGGGTGTTCGTGAGAAGGGTTTTGGCTATATATTTATCCTGTGTCTAGCATGGTGTCTGGTACTTTGTTGGCACCCATTAAACATTTTTCTATCTTTTGTTGACTGACTGAAAAAATGAAAGATTGACTAAATGCCAAAGATATAATCAAGGGAGCTAGGGCAAAACAGGCCTAAAACCAGTCTCCAGATGGTAGGTCAAGAGGACAAGCATGCAAACTCCCAACACCTGTAAGGTGGATTATGGAACTTTTAGAGCGGAAAATATGGTTTCTTATATCCTCCCTGCCAAGGGACAAAAGTAGTCTATAAAAAGGATGGGACTGAACCAGCCACTGGGAGATTTAGGCACCTCACTCAGGTTTAGAGCAAGAAGAGTGGGGCAGAAAGGCCTACCATCACCTCTGATTGTGATTTGGTTCACAAGGTACTCCTGAATGAAAAATCAACCCTAGACACTGTGTTTCTGTTATAATTTTTTGAAGTTCTGAATCAATCTCAAACTTACAGAAAAGTCTCACGTACAGTGTGAAGAACTTTAATTTTCCTTCACTGTTCAGTTGCTGCTGTCCAGCAACAGTAAGTTGCTGATCTCATGCCCCATCAACTCTGAGTGCTTGAGTGTGCATTTCCTACCACCAGAACATTTTCCTACAATAACCACAATAAAATCATCAACATCAGAAAATTAACATTGATATATGACTACCATATAATCCTCAGACATCATTCAAGTTTTACGATTTTCCCGATAATGTCTGGTTATAGCAAAAAGATCCAGTTCAGAATCACATCTTGCATTTAGTTGTCATGAATCTTTAGTTTCCTTCAATATGAAAGTTAATTCGTCTTCCCTTGACTTTCATGACCTTAACACTTTTGAAGATTACAGGCTACTTATTTTATAGAAATCCCTCTATTTAAGTTTGTCTGATGTTTCCTCATGAATGGGTTTAAGTTATGCATGTTTGGCAGGCATATCACAGCAGTGATGCTGTGTTCTTCTCCTTGTATCCTGTTAGGTACATAAAATTTTGATTTGTCCTGTTATTGATACTAAGACTGATCATTTGGTAAAGATGGTGTCTGCTAGGCTTCTCTACAGTAACGTTACTCTTTTCCCCTTTGTAATTGATAATTATTTCTTGGGGATATACTTTGCAACTATGTAAATATTCTATTCCTCATAAAGCTTGTTATTCATTCATTCATTCATTTCCCCACCAAACTTTCAATTTATTCATTCATTTACTTATATCAATAATTTATTGTTTCCTATTCAACTGGTTATAATTTGCAATCATCAATACTTCTTCTGATGTTTGAATTGTCCCAGATTTGTCCAGTGGGAACTCCTTCAAGCCAGCTTGTGTGTCATTTTGACATGTTGCCACCTCTTTTTGAACACTCCCTTGCTTTCTGGTACAAAAAGGTGTTCCAAGCTGATTGCGAACATTTTTGCTCTAGTTTTGGAATCAGACATTTGTTTAAGGAGCCTGGTTCCATTTAGTGATGAATAGCATTTAGAAAACAGGTTCTGTGTGCTCATTGCTATTGGGCTGTCACTGTTCCCGTGCCCTCTCATTTATATTTATTTCTCTATATATCCATATTTTATCTATCTATTTATCTATCTATTAGAAATCATGAGTTCATAGCAACACTTCCAGTTTCTTTTTACCACCACAAGGTTTATTCTGGTTTTCTCCCTTTCCATGACTGAAGTTTCCTTCTCCAATAGTGAGAAACCTGGTTCCATTGTCCTTGATATATTTATTTACTTAATCAATCTCCCTCTATGTAACCAATTTCCAATTGCTTCTACCAACAGCAACCCTCACAAATGCCCCCTTTACTCTGCCTGGACTTTGGCACCCCTGACCTCCACCCCAAATGTGGATATTCTTCTCCTCCTACCCAGCTCTGATTCCCACTGCCAGACCACTGAAGCCACTGCATCCTGAATGCATACCCTTCTAACCCACTTGGGCTTTTACACCCTGCTCTAGCCCATATCCCCTCCATCTTGGTAAGGACATTTACCGTGCTCAACCCTACTTCATGGTTTTAGAACTGATTTGTTCTAGGAGAGAATGGAAAAAGGAAGAGAAATTTAAAAAATATTAAAAATAAAAATGTCACCTTTCTCATTATCAAAAGGTCCTATCCATTAGATATTTTTGAACTAGAGAATATTTTTTAAAAATACAGACCCACCACCTCGTCACGCATTTGGGCAATACAAATCTGCTTTGGGCTTCACTTCGTAGATTACGGAGCTTGAGTTTGTTGTGCTCACCAGGTTGGAAGGAGACCCGCGGTTTTCAGCCTGTGTTCTCCATAGCCCCAGGTTCTGCGGATGTATCTCAAGGCTGTTCTGGGAGGGTAGGTTGGTGTGGTGCAGAGTCTCAGTGGCTTGCCTTTGTTTCCCATCCAGCTTCAACCAGAAAATTCTGTTTGTAACTGTTTTTTGTATCGGTTTCACATAAGATTTCAGTTGAAAATAAAAGATTTAAATGCTAAAGATGTTTGAAAACCAAAGTTAGATGATCTCTCTGAGAGTGCCAGCTGGAGATTATAAGAATTAAGCTTTGAAATTCTTATTTAAGTGTATATTTTTTCTTCATAAATCTGAACAATAGATAATTTTGTCATTAAAAAAATGTTTTCAACACCAATATATGATCATTTTAGATTATTTTCAAAATATAGAAAGGTGGAAAACAATTACCTGTCTCACTCCCCCTGCCCCCAAAACGATCAGAGAAAGCCACTCTTTACATTTTGAAGTGTTCCCTTTCAGGATTTTTGTTGTGCTTTATTATAATTTTTGAATAATTTAAGTGTGTGTTATGTATAAAACCTACTTTAATTCTCAGTTTTCTGGACATAGATTTTCTGGGATCTCAGTTTCATGAGGTATGAAGCAGCAGGGGGCTTCATTCATTCATTCATTCATTTGTTCATTCAAATATTAAGTTCCTATTCTGTTGGGGGCTGGGGATACAGCCCCTGTCCTCATTGCATTTGTCGTCTAAAAGGGGAAGAGGCTAAGTCATCTCAAGTGTAGGAAGTGTTAGAAAAAAATACAGAATGCTGTGGGATCGTATGATAGGCAGACTTCACCTATTCCTGGGCAGGGGCAGGGGGATGGGCCGAATCAATGAAGACTTATTGGTGGAGAAACATTTAAAGTGAGACCAAAAGGTCTGTTAGCTGGTGAAAGATGGGGACCTGGGCAGGAGAAATGATTTCCAAACAAGGGGTATAGCCTTTGCAAAGTCCCTGTGGTAGGAAAGAGTAGGGCATGTTCAAGGAGTCAAAAGAAACACAGCATGGTAAGAGCATGGGAAACTAAGCAGCACAAGATGAGATTGAAGAGATAGTCACGATGCAAACTTGGAATTTAAAAGAGTCTGTCTGTATTTTAAAGGTAATGGGAAGCACTAAAGGGATTTAAACAAGGAAGTTACATGATCAATTTTGTGTTTTAGAATGAGTCTATGAGTGTTTTGTGAAGAATAATTGTGGGTTGGTAAGAGAGGACATATTTCCACTAGTTAGGAGTCTAGTGACTAATCCATGTGAAAGATGTGCATGACTTGGACTGGGTATAGGCATTTGGGTTAGAGAATAAAGTATACATGTCTAAGATATAGGGAACACAGAATTGGATGACTGACTTGATGTGGGAGTGAGGGAGACCTGGATGTTCAACCTCATCAGCAGGCCTCCACAAAGAATCTGCTGACCAGTGTTGGTTACCTGCCTCCTGTGGAGGGAAAGATGGGAGTCTACCTGGGCCACTGGGGTTGAAGAAATCAGGACATTTCATCTCTGTGGGCACAGTGATTACTACACAGAGGGGGACATGTCTCAAGACTGCTGTCTGGCCTAATAAGTTTCAAAACTGGGACTTTCGCTTATACTATCAAGGAACTAGACTCATTCTTTTCCATGGTTCTCAAGATTGAGAGGACATAGGGACTGGAGCTATTGTTAGCCTTGGTCCATTTTTGACAGACCCCCAATTTTAACAACGTAATTGAAATAAGGAGTTACACTGAGTCTTAAGTTCATTATTTGAATCCCCAGTCAAGCCATGTTGTTCCCCCTGCACTTTTTGGATATATAAGTAAAAAATATTATTTCTTAACAGGGCCATTTTGGGCTGGGTTTCCTGCCATTCGCAGTGGAAAGAATCCTCCCTCATTCACCCACCACCAAAAATAAGCAAATATTAACAATTTAGTTGTATTATCTCAGCCTTCCTTCGAATGATATACTTTAACAAAGTTGAAATCATATACATATGTTTATTTGCTAGTCTACCATTTGGGTCTTGCTTGGTTTGCATTCTTCCAGAAACAGACCCTAAGAAAGTATATGATTACAAATAATTTATTTGAGAGGTCATTCCAAGAAACACTGACTGGGAAGTAGATAGCAAGGGAAGGAGGTCAATAAAATGTGTGTTACAAGAAAGTTAACCACTGTAACCTGGAACTTAATCCTGCTGGAGAATCTCTGGGAATAGTGTAGAACGTGCTTTAGTGTCATCCTAACTTAGTGGTGAAGAAGCTGGTGTATTTTTTCTACCAATTCCTCACCAATCGTTGGTTGAAAACCACATGGGGAGCATTAACTCTCTGCTATGTTAAGTTTACCCTCCACATGGGCCAACCTTGATCCCGCTCCGGAAAAATCATCCTTAAGCAGAGTTGCAGGTTTTTTCCAGTGATCAGCTCTTAGTATGTGGAGGTGAGGCCAAAGAGGATGTGGGCAGAGCACTAACTAACTAACTTTAGCCCTACTAAATTCACATTTTTATTAAGTTCTTATTTTTCAGTACTTCATATATTTTGCTCTTTTTCAATAAACATCATTTCCTCTCCACTGTTTGATTCTTATCAGCACAAAAGCTTTTTCAAATATTTCCCACCTAAAAGAAAACTTCCTATACTTCTCTCTAGTTCTACCTTATTTACCTTCACTATTTTACATCAAAACTTTTTGAAAGAGTTGTATGCGGTTGCGGTTCCTATTTCTTGATACCCCTTGTTTTCTTCTTAACCCAATCCAATAGGGTTTCTGTCCTCATCACCTCACTGAAACTGATATGAAACTCACCAATAACCTCAATGATGTCTACACCAACGATCACTTCTCGACTCTCATCTTACTCAACCTTTCAGCATAATTCAGCAGAGATGTGCCTCCTTCTTAAAGAATTTTTCCTTCTCTTGACTTTAGTAATATCATATTTTTTCTACCTCATTGGTTACTCCTTCTCAGCTTCCTTTAATAGATATTTTCTGGTGCCACATGTGACTGTGCTGGAGTGTGCTCCATCTTTCTCTAACTTAACTCATTCGATTCCCTATACTACTTCACTGAACTCCAGACCAATACATCCAAATGCCTACTTGACACTTTCATTTGCATATCTTGTAGACATATTAAAATGTATAAAAACAAAACGCTTCACCAAAACCTCTTCACTCACTAATATTTTACATCTCAGAAAATGTCCACCATTTCTCTAGTTCCTAAAAAATCTATGAACCATTCTTGATTTCCCTTTTGCTCACCTCCTACATCTGACTTTATCTGTAAGTTCTCTTATCTTCATCTCAAAAATAAATCCCGAATACACCAGTTTCCCCATATCCATCTCTACCACCCTAGTACAAGACATTATCATCTTCCCAAATCTACTTGCAATAGCTTCCTAATTGGTGGATTCCTCTGCTTCTGTATCTTTATAATCCATTCCATACACAGTAAACTGAGTGATATTTTTAAATCATACATTAAATCATGTTACTTCTTTCTTAAAATCTTCTGATGGTTTCCCATAATACTTGAAAACAACAACAGCAACATAATCTTGCCACTCCCTACCACTCTGACTCATTTCTCACCACCGTCCTCTGCTTTCTGTACACTTACCACACTTGCCTTCCTTTCTTAGCAGTTCTTAACAGGGAAGTACTATGCCCTGGAGCATTTTAAAATTTTGTGCTTCTTGTGAGGTTTGTGGCATTATGAACATTGTGTATAGGTCAGTGATTTAAGATGTCCCACAATGAGCGGGACAGCCCAGGAAATGAAGTACAGTTCTGCATCCCATGTGACTTTCAAATGGCCTACCAGACATTGATGTAGATGAAAAAAATCTACTTATAATTATTTGAACCTGAAACCTAGTTCCATTTTACATATAAGCACAAAGCGTTTTTGCATGGTTTTAATATACCCTGAAATTTCTAGGAATGCAACTACATTGTAAAGTGAGAAGAGATTGCGATTTGTTTTGTTATAATTCTATCAAGAGTTGCTCACAGTTTCAGAAAATCACATCACCAATGGCAACGCCATTTGTGGTATTTGAGTTGCCAATGTAACACACCTGTACCTGACTCCATTTGTATTTGTCACATTCATGCTGATTCTAAGTATAGACACAAACATCTGACTACTTCATATGGCTTCTTGTTATTATACCTGAGCATTTTCATTTAGAAGTACATGTAATTTTATTATAAATTACTTTTCTATTCTTTTTACTTTATATTGCAATGAAAGTATTAAATTAAAAAAAAAAAACCACGTAGCATTGGAGATTGGACTGGTGGTTACCATTGGGGAAGGGGGGAGCGGGGAGGGCAAAAGGGGTGATTAGGGTCACATGTGAGGGGATGCACTATAATTAGTGTTCGGGTGGTGAACATGATGTAATGTATACAGAATTCAAAATATGACGTACATCTGAAAAAAATAAAAATTAAAAAAAACATTTTGGGTAATTATTTTTGTAAATAGTTTATATCATATGTGAATTTAATTTCAGGGCAATAAAGGGATTCTGCAAACTATTTGTCATAAAAAGAGGGCTCTGGGCCCAGGTGGGTTGAGAACACTGCTCTAACACTTTACACTTGATACTATCCCAGGTGGTCAAAGTGCTAGTTCCGTTTACTGTAGTCTTGAACAATGGACAAACTCCTTTCATAGGTCTATAGCAGGAGGGTATGGTGATGTGCCAGCTCCTGAGAAAATCCTAATCTCTGTCCGGAATTCATCTGGTAAAGCTGTATATGAGACAGAGATTATTAGCTGTTTACCAAAACTCTTCACTCTTCTCATGACGTAGACCACATTCCCCAGCATTCTTTGCCACTAGATGTGGAGGAAGTTGAAAATTTTATTTTCAGCATGTACTTTTCTCAGAGTTCTTTTTGTCTGTGTGTAATCTGAACTTCTGGGGATCAGACCTTCTAAGGTAGAACGTGCATTGACATTTCCCCTCTCCTTCCTTCCCGATTGTTTCCTGTGAATTGCTTTCATGGAAAAGATTTAGAAAGGTTGTAGGGTACAAGGATATTACAGAAACAGTGCTGTCATCACCCAAGAAGGCAGTATGATAGAGAGGTGGTGGCTCCATTTGTTTATTTTATTGTTTTGTTTTTAACTCTTGCTTACACTGAGTCACACTTATAATAATGGTGCAAAAAGTAAGATATAATTCACTTTCCTCCTTTTTATAGTTAGTCTTTAAGATGAGGTTTAAGCAGAGTTTCTCAATTCAGGTCTAGTTTCCTTATACTTAATTTGCATTTCTCTAAGATTTTGGCATTGAGTTGCCCATAACACGATATTTTCAGTGCTAAAGATTTTTGCCTTTTGGGAGGGAGTGTCTTCATATGTATTTTAGAGATTTTGAGAGTGGCTGCATTGAAAGCTAATGGTGTAGAACCATTTTAAATCAAGATCAGCTGTATTTATTTAACAAACCAGATAATAGCCTTGCAGTTATCACAGGCTGATGGTGATCCATGGAGAAATGCTAACAGACAGAAGAAAAGAATATAAGTCCTTTGTTGTAGTTAAGGCACAATTTATGATACACAGACAAAGGAGATGAAGAAGAACGTTGCCCTGTGATGGGGCAAGCTTCAATGGGCTTCAAGTTCCCACAATGATGACCCAATGTCAATGAGACGGCCTGACTGGGGTGAGGGTATTATCTGTTTTTTTGGGGAAGCTCACTTTGCCGTTTTCATGAGGATTTTTCTAACCTCCTGGCCATTCCCCATTGCTCAGGACACTTGGGATACCTACCCACCTATAGATGCAGGCAGCTTTTCAGCTTACCGGAATCACATTGTGAGAGTGAAAAAGCTAATTCTCCCAGGGAAATTTGCCCAGAAAGACTATCCCTCTAGTAGGCCCAGGGCTTAGAATCACCCAGTCTATCATTCCAAAGTTAAACACTGCAGTGTTCTTCAAGTTAGTTCTCAATTTTATAGCTAAAGTACCACGGCTATGTGTTGAGTATTGGGGTTAAGACTGAGTTCTCTCTTCCAAACACTAACTAGTAGTGCTACTCTTTCCTTAGAAGAAGAGTTAGGACAATGCTCTACCAGTTTTATTAATGGAGGGATTGCTGGTTAGACTTTCATGTGACTGACTTTCAGAAGGGCCACCTATCAGAAAACACCATTGAAACTCTGGGCACCACGAAATAACATGGGAAGATCTGACTTGGTTAACTTTATACAGAACCTACTCACAGTAAGGCATTCATTAGAGAAGTTCAGTCAGCCAATAATACCTGTAGGTTGCTCATCTTAAGGAAAAATGGGGGTGTTTGAAAATGTGTTTCACAACAGGCTAGTCAAATTAAAGAACACGTTATTGCTGGTGGGATGCTCAGGTCAAAGGAAATGTAGCACTAAATAAGCTACTAAGAAGCAAACACAAAGCTTCAGAATAGGGGAGCTACACAACCCTTAAAATCCTGTTTGGAAGATAAATTATATTTTAGAGTAAATGCTGTGCATTTATTGAGGGTTAGATCAAACATCTCTTCTGTAAAATCTTAATCAATCTACTTTGGCAAAGCTGATCAATCCTTCTAAAAGTCATTGTTCATACTTTATAGCACTGATATTGAATTATTATTATTATTAATAGCAGTAGTAGCAGTAGTAGTCTAATAGTTATTTGGCAGAGTCTATGCCTTATTATCTTGTATATCCTCATGTCTCAGTTCAATGGCAGGCGTAGTGTAATTGCTCATCAAATGCTTGTTGAAAGAAATTCCTGCATGCATGCATACACTTTTGAATCAATGAATGAATCAACTCCTGTGAAGACTGGCTATGGTTTCCTCACATCATGGGTGGAGTAGATCATGAACCCTGTAGAAATGGCAGGATTGTGACCTTCCTATGACAGCAGTACATTTAGATTTTATTGGTGGAAAGAATGCAGTCTAATGATGCTTCATGAGTATCAAACTTTCTGAAAGATGGACATATACTAAAGATTGCATTGTAAAATAGCAACAAAAAGTGATAAGGAAAAAAATTGTGGAATAACTTATAAAATGTTAAATGATGCTGAGAGCAAAAGTTTAGATCTCATTTTAGACTTGATTGTTCAGTTTCAAAAGCACAGCAAATCCAAAAGTGGTACAGTTGTTATTCCCCATTGGGGCACTGCTGCTTTCTGTGGGCAGAAGTCAGTCATTGTGTGGGGACACTAGACTCAGAAATCATGGGTGCAGGGTCAGAGTGTGTATTTGCCTCCCTTTGCATTCCCAGGGCTCAACACAGATGTCAGAACATATTAACTTCTTAATAATATTTGTTGAATAAATGGATCAATAAATGAAATAATCTGGCTGTGGTTTTCTTATCAGCAGACTTATAGGCACAGAGCCAGTTTCTATTGAAAGTTAATTAGAATAACTTTCATAGTTTCACTCACAACCTTGGTTGTCCAATCTTATTTATTCCTCAAAGACTTATTATTTGCAAATATGAATTCTTCTGGCACTGCTCTCTACTACAATGAAGTAGTCCTCTTGACTCCAGCTGCCTGGTGCTTAAGTTTCAAAGGTGTTTCAAGTGCTTCTCCAGCACTTTGTCCCCAGAACTACGGTAGCGGTTTTCACACATAAGTGCATTTACAAAAGCCTTTACCTAATGCAATTTCCCTTTCATGAAATTGTACGTATGTGGATTTACTTTTGTACACTTTTTCTACAATCAGGAGAATCTTACTTTGATTAGATGCACACCTGTTGGGGATAGTTTGAAAAAGAGGGAGTAAGGAGTTGCGAATTTGAAAAAGAGAAAATAGAGGTAAAGCAGGTGGCAGAGCAGGAGAGAGGTTTTTAAAATGCAGCTTTGGGAGAAATTAAAATGGCTAAGGAAACGTTAGAATTGTATCCCATTGGCTGGAAGGAGGAGAGGTGCACGTGTTCTAGCACAGAATTGTCATGAGCAGAGCTCAAGTTCTGTGAGTGGGTAGGATGAGGGCCTGAGAGGTACCTATTTGCTATGCCTAGGTGCTTAAAGAAAAGTTGCCCAGGGTTTTTTTCAGCCAAGTTACTGTGTGTATTTGGAGTAACCACGTGACCCAGGAGGTGAGAGTCAACAAGTCATCCATCTGCCTGGAAAGGCATGTAACGTTATGTGGAGTACAATATCTATAGGGCAGGGGAGAGGTATACTGTCTGCCACAAAACAAAACAAATATGTGGTTATGTTGCTGAAAATGCTGGTAAGAGATTTTAATATGCTATCTTCATTGTTCGGCTTTTAAGAACGAAAAAAGTCTATTTATAATAACTTTTATAGCTTCATTCAACCTTGGTGGCCCAAACTTACTCTTTCTTTAAAGGCTTATTTTTTCTGGAAATGTGGATTCTGCTGGCACAGGGATCTTTGGAGCCTAATCTTTTTATTGGAGAGGGAAAGTGTATGTTTGTGTAGCGATATAAAAATTGCATGAGCCACAGAGATGCAAAAATATTGCTTTCTTTATCTTTCCATAACTAGACAATTTTTATATTGAGCCCCGTTTTCAGTCTGAAGCAGAAAACTTCATTTAGTTACGTATAGTTCTAGTGGTTTTTCAGTGGTTTCAAATTTAAATCCAGTCAAATTCACGATTCCCCCCCCTCTGATTTTCCCTGGGGCTGATGTCAATCATAACATGTATGTCAAACATAATGTATGCCAGGAGACGGCATTTTTGGAGAGAGGGCATCCATCCCTCCATGTTGATTTGCCCTGTGCTGACTTCAGCTGAGATGGACAATAATCCTGTCCCAGCCTTTTGTTTTCTGCACGTCTGAATCTTGGGGACTCGCCAGACTGTTATTTTTGGAGGGGGCTCCGTCCTTCTTTCAGACTGAAACCGTATGATCTACACTGTAGCAACTTACTCTCCCAACAACCACCAGAATCTTCCCTGTCTGTTGGCTTTGTATTTCATTTAGGAAATTCTTTGTCACATTAGAAAGTATTTGGTAGCCCCCTGATTCTGACGGGAGCCTTGAAGACTTCTATGAGACTGCAGAAAACCCGTGGTAGATTCATACTCCCTCCTTCCTTCCCTCCCTTCCTTCTAACATTTATCGAGTGCCAGGTACTTACTAGGCACTGGTAGCAGAATGTTCCTTCCCTGAAGGATTTCACTATCTAGTAGAATGTGAGAATTTCACTTTCTAGTAGGATGTGAGAACCAAAATAATTTACCCCACCTCCCAACATGCACACAAAGCTTGGACACTGAAGACTGAAACTACTTTCCCCCACAGTGTACTGTCTATAGTAGCATGACTTTATTAATTTATAAACTCTTGCCCAGGCTATTGGCTTTAACTTGTTAATGGAAAGCTTCAATAGACAGTTTGCACCCTCAAATTCTTTGAACCTCTTGCCTCAAAACTCCTTGACTTGCTGTTTCATGATGTTTATGCAATCCTAACCAACCCCCCATTTCCAACCACACCCCCAAATTGAAAAACCATCTTAACCCAAACTTCCAATTCTCAGTAAATTCTGATCTTGCCTGTTTGAGACACTGCCAAAGCACTGTCAGGATGGTATCTTCCATTACGTGGTAAACTATAAACTCAGCTTTTTCTGGAAATCAACAACGAACCATCAACAGGTTGTGCTGGTGGTATTGGGGGAGCCGGCGCTCGATAATGGTATCATCAAAACGCAATAGCAAGCCCTGCACCTAAAAGAAAGTCTATTTAACACATATAATTAGTTCCATTTGCTGTGAAAGATTATTTTAAATATATGTTTATACATGATCAGAAGTCAGGCCTTTCATTGCTGTTTCATCATATAGTTTGGATACCCAACAGAGATTACTTCTTAATGGAGTTAAAAATGTGATCTCTGTTAATCACCATGTTAGGGTTTACAGGATGCAGGTTCTGCTCATGCCTCAGGTCTTGAGTTTAGGCCTCCTTGATACTGCCAGATGCTGAGTTGGCCTCATGCTCCATTTAGTCACCTGACACTCTGAATAGGTTCCTAAAATATCTGACACAGGAGGCACTATTTTTATACATTCTTTATTTTTGACTAAGGCTCGTTCCTTCTGTCTTCTGACCTATCCAGGTGTTATGATCTGAATGTATCCTCCCAAAATTCATATGTTGAAATCCTAGCCCTCGAGGTGATGGTATTAGGAAGAGGGCCTTGTTAGTGCCTTTTGGCTCAGATCTCTTGCTTGTCCTTTCTGCCATGTGGGGGTACAGTCAGAAGTCTGACCTGGAAGATGGCCCTCATACTCTGATCTTGGACTTCCAACCTCCAGAGCTGTGAGAAGTAAATTTCTGCTGTTTATAAGCCACCACCACAGTGCTTATAATACCATCATGTTGTAGTATTTTGTTATTAGAGCCTGAATGAACTGAGATGTGCACTGGGCTGAACAATAAAAACAGTCCCTAAAATTTCTTTGTTGAGCATCTGTAAGACCTCCATTGGCCAGGGTTTTTAGTTGTAGGCAACAGAATCTGACCTAGCAAGTTTGCTTGGAAAGAGATTTATGATAGTTCACAGAATTATTGGGAGAGCTTAAAGTACAGACTCTAGGCTGAGATTCTGGGAACAATGCCCAGAATCACACTGAAAACTGGCTTGCTAAGGAAGCTGCTGTTGCCGTTGGCCTTGGTACCCAGTGCCTCTGCCACGATCAGGAAGATGTTTCATTGGGCCAGTGCTCCCACCACTGCTGGCCTCAGAAGAACCAAACACCCCTACCACTAGGCTTTTTGAGAGTGGTTTTCAAAGTGTGGTCGCTGGCAGCAGCATCGGCATTCCCTGGTAACTGGTTAGAAATGGAGATTCTCAGACCGCACCCCAGATCTATTCAATCCAGTGCTCTGGGGAGAAGGCCTGATGATTTGTGTTTCTGATGCAGTATAAAGTTTGACAACTACTGCCACATGAGATTGTTCACTTTATTACTCTAAATCTCATGCACATACAGGTGTATCTGCTTGGCAGAACATAAGTCATATGAGAAACTCTAGCTAGGAAAGAGACTAAAGAAGTCTACGGCAGTATTTCTCAAAATTAAGTGTATATGCGAATCACCTGGAGATCTTGTTAAAATGCAGATTCTGATTTAGTAGGTCTGGTTGTTGGTGCCAATGAGATCACAGGTGATGCCAATACCTTGCTCCATGGACCACAATTTGAGTAGAAAAAGTCTGTAGTACAGAAATACATGCTGGGAAGGAGGTTGGGGTCCTGTGACTAACCTGATATATATCTTCTACTCACCCTTTCTTTTAATAACAACTGATAACCTCCAAAATTTGCAAGAGGAAGAGATTATCCTCATGGAGAGGAGTCTGATGAATCTTAGTACATTTTCCTGTCTAATGCCTTTACTTGAATAAGGGATGCACCACCTCCTTTCTTGGAAAACTTTGGAGTGTCTGGATATTGCACTTTAGGAGAGAAGTTGGGTTTCCTTAAAACCTAAGTTAAGCCAGAGTTGATAGAGAGTTTTTTTAACTTTTTCTCTGAATCTCTTCAATCTTGTAACACTACCTTTCAATCAGAAAATAAACCCTATAAACTCAACAACACGCCCTCACCATGGCTCTTCTCGCTACTATCACTGTTGAGTGCCCACCTACCAAGCCTGAAGCTGAGCCCTGAGACAGTAACAATTCCTGGAGGATTCTTCTGGCTGCCTGGTAGCCAGTAGATTAAATCTGATCCCTTCCTTCATGGGTAAATTAGAGCTTTGTTTTCATAGGAATATTCTCAAATTTCAGGATGTTTTTGCCTTTCTTGCTTGAAGAACTTTGGCCAGCAATATCATTTATTGACTTACATTTCTGCCTTATCGTGATATTCCACCCAACATAGCTTCCAAATAGAGAACATGTTTACAGCAAAGGAAGTGTGACTGGTCTTATGATGTGCCCATTATCCAACATGATGGCTGTGTTCTCTGGTGGAAGCTGTGTCTGCCTCCTGGCTATTCATGTTTCTGAATCAGAAGACAGACAAAGGAATCACTATTCTGGTTGAGGTAGATATACTGATTACTAGGGGTAAATTGGTTCACTGCTACACAATGAGGGCAAACCCTTCTGCTTTCTCACTCTTTGAATAATGGGGAGCTTTAGCGTGAGTTCTGAGTTCTGAAGGAGGACAGTAAAGTTAGGCAACTTATTTCCTGGTTCCATGTGGGTTTGCTAGGTACTGGCTACTTTTGTAAACCAAAGGTCACAGTCTCTGTCAGAAGCCCTCTCTGCACTTGTCTCTCTGCCTCCAGTTCTCTCCTTGCCCCTGTAGGCCTAAGGGGTAATAATACACACTACTCTTAGCTCTGGAATAATGCTTGCTCTCTTATTTTTTCTTATACCTTCCCTACTCCACTTGTAACTAACTCCTTTATTAAACTCTCCTCGAATCATCAATTTTTTTTTTTCTTTTTAAGAAGATTAGCTCTAAGATAACGTCTGCTGTTAATCCTCCTCTTTTTGCTGAGGAAGACTGGCCCTGGTCTAACATCTGTGCCCATCTTCCTCTGTTTTACATGTGGGATGCCTGCCACAGCATGGCTTGATAAGCCCTGCATAGGTTCGTGCCCAGGACCTGAACTGGCAAACCTGGACTGCTGAAGCAGAGTGCGCGAACTTAACCACCACACCACCAGGCTGGCCCCTCAAATCACCAATTTTGAGAGTGAAATCTAAGTCCTGCCAGGACCCTTTCTGATTCTTAGATGAGGTCTGATAGTCTTCCCTCTACAATGCCCAAGATTTTCAATCCTACTAACTTAACTCCTTTACTGGCTGCAGAATACTTAACTTTTACTTTCAAATTATTCCAGATAGCATTTTGCCATATAGAAGATATCCCTTCAAATACCCTATCATGTAGGCATGAATTGAAGTTGTGTGGACCTAGTTTTCAGTAGATTGAAACAGGCGCGAGCCTCTAACACCAAGAGCACAATCAGCATAAGCGGTCACCATCCAGTGGGCACTGAACGATTTTACATCTCCGCTAAGCAGTGGTTTTCACTTTACGTCCATATAGTCCATCCTCAAATGTTAATTGTAATGGGGAGATAAGATGTTTCTATATATTCTTTTCATCAGATTGTATTTTCTTTGTTTTGTTCTTAAATCGCAAATTTTTATTTGGTTGAGAAATAGGTTGTAATTGCATACTTATTTGTGTGACTTGCTACAAAACTAAACTGAGTTTCTTGGGAGAACAGTAACGCTATCTATTTTGATTATTCCTAGATATCTACATAGAAAATACAATAAGTCTTTGTTGAGCAAATGAATTAAACTCATTGTTTGGATAGAAAGAAAAAGGTAGAGGGGCTCTAACTGGGTTTATGTTACCAAGTGGGTTTGTGATATGAGTATCAATGATGTGACTGGTTTTCAGACTACCTACACTATTTTCGCCACTAATCCTATATTTTCAGTAATATTATATATATTTTCTCTTGGGTGCCACAATTTAAATTATGAGAATTTATTTTCTAATTAAGAATAATATGGCTCTTAAATAAATCCATGGATTTAAACATACCTGCTTTACAGTGAATAAGTAATGAGTAAGTGAAGATAAATAAATGGATATTGGACCTAAGAGGAGGACATGCAGGAGAGACAAGTTGTGGTATTGTGGCCTGGGAAATGTGGTCGAAGGAGGGCACCAAACTTGTCAGGGATGATCCCCTGCAGAGGATATTTCACTCAGCACTTATCTACTCACTCAATTTTATTTGCTGTTATGGTTAGTGAATATTGTTTATGAGCCCCTGTGTGCCAGGCATTGTTCCAGGTACTGGGCATCCATCAGTCAACAGAACAGATATAGTTCTCCTTTCGCTTGGTGTCCAGTCAGCAGAGACTCCTTTAGACTTAATACTTCCTATGCTACCCCTGTTTTGTCTGAACTTCAGGTTGATTGATCATAGCTTCTACTGAGACTTATGAAAGCAGAGGCTAGCAATTATTTTGTCAGCATGAGAGAGAAAAGGGAAATAAGAGTTTTAGTTTAAGGGTGAAGCTTGAGTCTAAGAAGCAAATATATACACTTAATTTGCAAAACATTGGTGAGCTAATGAGAAAACTGGAATGGGCAGAATGTTGTGGGTTTAGTAAGTGGAAGCACTAAAATTATTTTTGTCAAGTTGATACAGGCTTATTGAAGAGGAGTTATATCAGAGATGAAGAGATCATAAAAGAAAGATGTTAAATTATTCAAAAAACGAATAAGATTTTGATCCTAGAATTACATATGAACTGAACGAATTTTGAGCAGGAGATTAGAAAAAAATTTGGCAGTGATTGAGATATACAGTATAATGATATGAAGAAGTCAAGTGTACTGAAATGTCATCTATTCTTTACTATTATTGATATTCCTCCCTTCAAGTCGCAGAGCCTAATTAGCCTCCCTTTGAGTGTAGATTGAATTTAGTGACTCACATCTAATAAATTAAAGTAGAAGTGACAGTGTACAACTTCTGATACTAGGTCACAAAATGCATTAGGGCTTCCTCTTTGAATTTTCCTTGAGTCTCCTGCTTTGGGAGATGCTAGCTGCCATGTGGTGAGAACACTTAAGCAGCTCTATGAGAAGCTCATGTAGCAAAGTATGAAGGCCCCCTGTCAACAGACTGCAATAAACTGAGGTCTCCAGCCAACAGTCATGCAATTGAGCCATCTTGGAAATTGATCCTTTAGCCCCAGTCAAGCCTTCAGATGATTGCAGCCTCCAGCTGACATCTTGACTGCAATCATGAGAAGAACCTGAGCCATAACCATCTAGCTAAAATGTTCCTTGGCTTCTAATCCACAGTAACTGTGTGAGACAATGTGTGTTTGTTGATTTAAGCTGCTATATTTTGGGGTAATTAGTAACACAGCAATAGATAACCAAACAGGGAGAAATACAAATCTGTGGGCTTATATTTGCATAGCATGAATGCCTATATGTCAGAGTAGTTTCAAGATATAACTTGCAAGACTTAGGGTCTCAACCTTGTGACAAAAGCAAGGAAGTGGGGCTGGCCATTGTTGTGGATATGGCAAGACAGAAGGGCAAATGTGTGAAGAAGTTCAGGGTGTTATAAAAGAACAACAAGGGAAAGATCTTGTCTTAGAAACTAAAGAAACAAAAATCCTTTTTCTCCTAGTAAAGCAAATAGCAATTGAGAATTTATTTACACAAAAGAGTAGATCTAGGGCTAAATCTTGGTATCTTGTGGTCCCAAATGTGGGTCTTCACAAGAGTCAGAAGCTTACTTTTGTTACGTTTGACCAGGAAGGAAAAGAAAAAACAAAACAAAACAGGAGTTAGTTAATTATTCCGGTGCTGGAGCAAGAGATCACTACTTCATCAATGTATCGATTGCCTGGGCAGTCATCATAATGGCTTGAAGGCATAGCTGGTGCCTGACCTGTCCTCTCATCCCCAGCTCTTACATACTTTTGCACTGAGGAGGTACTAATACGTATTTATTGAAACAGTCAATGAATAAATTAAAGAAAGGAGAATGATGAAACAAAAGGGGCGGAGGAAGTGGGAAAAGGTGGAATAAGCACAAGAAAATCAAAGGGAGAAGGAAAATGGATGAAAGAAATGTTTGTTGTTAGTGCCTTCAAGTGGATGCTGACCTCTGACCACTCTGTGTACAGCAGAGCAGAACCCTGCCCAGTCTTTTTTGCTTCATCCTCTCACCTTCTGGTGTTATATCAGACAATGCTTTGCTGCTATTCACAGGGTTTTCATGGCCAGTTTTTTCAGAAGTGGGTGGCCAGGTCATTCTTCCTAGTCTGTCTTAGTCTGGAAGCTATGCTGAAACCTGTCCACCATGGGTGACTCCGCTGGTATTTGAAATAACAGTGGTATAGCTTTCAGCATCACAGTCACATGCAGCCACCACAGTACGACAATCGATAGATGGTGGTGTGGTTCCCTGACTGGGAAATGAACTCAGGCTGTGGCATTGAGAGCACCAAATCTTAACCCAAAACTGGATCACCAGAAAGGAATGTAGGAAGAAAGAAAGAGAATAAGGAAAAGATAGACAGAAAGAAGGGAGATATGGGAAGGTGAGAAGAAAGAAAGAAATAAGGAGGTGGTAAGCAGTGGCACTCTATTGGAGTATGAGCAAGAGGGTGAGGCTGGAGCAGGGAGCTCATGTTCTCAGGTCCCAGAAGTGGCTGTGAGAGGCAACTCAACTGGCAAGTTCCACCAGGCTCCTGCTTCGTCAGCCTGATGGCAGACACCACAATCCCCTCACCCCATTGTTGGGATATGTTTTTTTCATATGATTCTTGACACTTTCCATGACTTTACCCTCAAGCAAACAACCACAAAAAAAATCTCATTTGTGTGATTCAGAATTTCGAGACATTTTTTCATGATTTGAACAAAGGAACTACCATATAGAGAGCACTGTTGGCTTCTTGTGATGTGTTTCCAAACTTTTATGATCATAAGAGTCACTCAAAGAACTTGAAAAAATAAAGATTCCTGGGTCCAAGACGTACTGCATCAGAATCATTCATTCATATGATTCTCAAAATGCATCAGTCTTTTTTTGCTGTTCATGGAAATTTCCCTGAAAAATATCTTGCTCCAAATCTCAACCTAATTATCTCAGCCCAAAGCAAGTGCCCCAATCCCAATTACTAACCAAAAGATGTAATTTGATGCCAGTGTTTCTCAAATTATCTATAGTGAAGGACTATTTTTTTTAACTTCCAAACTGTCACAGACCAATTTTTAAACATAAAATACTATAAAATTGAATTAGAAAAATGAAATAAAAAGACATGCAAAACAAAACCTCCAAATTTTTTATTATTTAAGTTCAACAGACATAAGATACTCTGTCCAAATGTTATAAAGGTTTCTAAATGCTTACTCTGAATTTCTGTCTTAATCTCATTGGGGTTTGGGGCAAACAGCTACTGGGCTGCAATGAAGGGCCTCCTTTGGGATTCCTGTTGCTAGCTGAACAATTCTAATCATTTCTCTTCCACCTAGCAACAGTTACTACCTCAGTTCAATTTCTATGACAAATTAAGTTTAAACTCTCCAAAAATCCTGCACACAAATCTCCTGGACATGCACAGGAAGACCAAATGATTGGCCCCTGCTTATTAGCTGCTTGCCACCAAGTCCCTTCCCTCTGGCTGACACTAGTTTCCTGTCCCCAAGCCAATCTGTAATCCATTCCAAGAGTTCTTCCCCTAAGCTATGTTTTTGATCTTGTAAATCAATCTTTGTGTCATGCAATTTTATCACATGCTTCTCTGATATCCAGCTGTCCACTATTTCACCCTGATCTATTCATTAGACAGTATGCTCAAAGGATTGAAGTCAATTAATATGGAAGGGCACATTGTTTCTCTAGTGTTCCTCACTTGTGGGTTGATGCTGGGAGTTCTGCAAATTATCAATTAACACGCTTTCTCCTGTTGCCTCGAGACATGATTTTCAATATGTTTGCATGAACTTTGAAGTTCATAGGGCTAGGTTCCTCTTTGCTTTCCTTTCTAAATATCAGGAATGTAGAATGTATTCGTGTTTTATAATCCAAACATGGACTATGTATTTCCTTCTTTTCTGGATTAAAGTTAGTGAAAGCTTGTAAAAGACCTCACCTTAGTTTTTGAGACACTTTCAATAACCAATAGTATAGAAATAAGATGAGGAAAGGAAATGTGTGTTGGTATAAGCCACTCTTTAATCTATTCCCTGGATTTCAGTGATCATCTCTCCCCGGATCACTTTCACATTCCTTTTTCTCAAATCACTTGACCACTTACTAAGGATTCAGTCCCAATAACGGGCCAGATAGTCCTGAATGTCTAGTTGGCATCTGAATTTCAACATTTACCAAATAAATGTAATATTTTCTTCTCAAACCAAATATTTTATTTCCTAGTTATTTAGGGTCAAACTTTGGTATTGTCTTTGAATGAACTCTATGTAGCTATCCCTAAAGGATTCATTTCTGCAAGGTGTCATCTTCCTTTCATTCCTCTGCTGAACCCAGGCTCTCATTAGTTTTACTTAGAGAGGTGGATTAAATCATTTCCTTTCCTTCGGCCACTCCTAGTGTTAACCCAATTTAACACAATCACCAGATCAATTTATTTCATGTTAAGTCACGTCAATTTATTTTAAAGCACAGTTTCACCTTAGTGAGTCCACATTTCCAATGGAATACAATTCATATTCCCTACTTATAAGTGCTGTAAGCTCCTGCAGACAGAACTAGGGACTTTCAAATACATACTTCACAGTGTTCCATTTGTGTGCATTTACATTCCCTTTTCCTGGAATGCCCCAATTCCAAATTCCCAAGTGTTATAGTTTTATCTATTGCCTACCCTTTAGAATCTCCACCTCTCTCAAGAAGCCTTCCCTGATTAACCCATTCAAAAATAATCCCTCTGTTTCCCATAATGCTTTCTTATTTCTCATCTTTTATTTTACATAAATATGCATTTCTTATGTCATCTGGTAGATTGTAAGCAGTTCAGGTAAATATTTAAATTGCATTTTATTATTAGAGTAATTTTTAGAAATCATCACACTAATATGATTTTTATTATTATTTTGATGTATAGGATTTTGAAGTTGACAGACCTGGATTCTAATCCTGCCTCTACTACTTTTTTACTTTACGTTTTTTATCCTTAGTTTCCCCATTTGTGAAAGGGGATAATAATATTGTCCCCTCCATAGTGTTTTCATGTGTGTGAGACTCAAATGAGAACCTATACCAAGCACTTAGACAGTGTCTCATATGTACCAAGTACTCAATAAATAAAGGCTGGTATACAATGACTGAGATTAAGGGAGGTTAATCATAAATAATTTGCACCCCAAATACATTTATTTTGTTGTCTACAGCCTTAGTTACCTGGGATTCCTGAAGAATAAAACGGTATAAGAAACACTACAGAATCATCAGAAACTACCTCATTGGGTTTAAAATCCAAGAAACGTCCAGCAAACACAAATGTGATTCTTCCTTGTGCACAAGATGCTCGCTCTCCTCTCTGCCATTCTATGATTTCCCTCACAAGAGTTATTCAGCTCCCAGACAAAGATGACTCAAATATGCTCTGTGAGGGTTTATGATCTAGTTGAGGCAGACAGTTCTACACACACATAACTATCGTTCAAAGCAGATTGTAATTCCAAAGAAGAATAGCCTTCAAGGAAGTGAATGTTTTCAATGAGTAGGAAAAATGGAGGGTTATCTCTAATGAAAGCAAGAACAATGCAAAAGCAGAGTGATGGAAAAATATACCGTCTTTGAGCATTATTGCTTGAATGTTTTATCCCTCTCTACTCACCTGTCAGACAAAATTCAAACTTCTAAGGTGAAGAAAATGAGGGAGCAAGCTGCTCAGGAAGACAACTAGTTCTAGGAATTCTCTAAATAGCCAGAGTCCCACTTCCACAATAAAAGAACCAAGTGAGGCAGTATTTTCCAATCACTCTCTTGGTAAGTTTTGCTGTATGGAGTAGTTATGATGATGGTAAGTATGGATAGTACAAATAGATAAAATGCAATAATATACGCTCATCATCAACAATGTATGCTCATTACCATCCATGAAAAGAAAATGTCAGTCATAGCAAGTATCAGTATCTTTTCAGATAATTGGGAAAACACATGATAAACATATCTATAACAAAGTTTCAGATAAGGTTTAGGTGTCTTTCTTTTAGATGAAAGAGGGAACATTTAGGGTGGTGTGACCATAGACTAGGTGTCTTTCTTTCAGATATATTTATTACAAGATCTGTGCATTTACTGTAACCTATAATAGATATAATAAAATGATCAAGACATTAATTTAGATAGCTATGCCCCCTTTCCTCTTAAAGTGCTTTTAATATTTTACTCTTCTTCATTGACCCAGTTTCTTAGAGAGGAGCGTCTAAGGAGGCCTTTTTTATAAAGCTTATAGAGAAAATGGGCACTTTTCTCTTTAAAAATCATATAAAAAATAGGACAAAGTACTTTGCCAGCATAGGATATTAACATAAAACACGTGGAAAGTGCTGCTATCACAAAATAGCTTAGACTTTTTTCCTTGGATCCAATTTATCACGGCATTCTGAATTTGAGTATAACTTTTTCGGTAAAAATGACTCTTCACTCATCTATGTGAACAAATGGGGCTTTAGGCATAGCATCACCAGAGGATTTCCTATGCTATGTTAAGACCCCAATATGGACATTCCATTGTGAATATAAATAACCCAAGTCCCTCTAAACATGCCTCTCCATATGGTTTTGCTTAACAATGTGGCAGATGCCCTGGATGGAAACCACCTCTTTAGTTATAGGCAGGCCGGCAAGCTTCTGTCACTGTGTTCTCACTGGTAGGTCACTGGATGGGAATGCCAACTGGGGCAATTCTCTTGGCAGTCAAACTTGCAGGTGACTTGCAGGCCCAGGGACATTTTAAGGCTGCTCTACCTAAGAAGACTGCCAATTTCGTTTTTTTGGGTGTGAGGCCATGTCAATTTTTTTCCCAGGTTTGACGCTTCACAGAAATCTATTGGGATTAAAGCCAAGGAAAAAAGACTAGATGAAGATGTATAGTCAATGTTGACATTGCTTATTTTTTCCCGCTACTTCTCATCAAATGAGCATTGAGAATCTCTGAACCTATGTTTTCAATGAATGTCTCCACAATTAACCCCACTCATCAAGTGTTCGCAGAGGCTATGGAAATTGTTTCCTGGACAGAGAAATGCATTATAAAAATTCTTAGGAGGCTGAGAGCTTTTTTGGGTTAAAAACAAAAGAAAAATTAAAACTAAACTTTAGGGCAAACTCCTGATGCCGGAAGTTAAGTCTTACTGAGGTGTTAGTGATATTTACGTTCCCATCACCTGAGCTGTGAGAAGAGAGGATGCTGTCTGTTTCCTCAGTCCATCTCTTTTATTCAAGGCTCTTATGTAGAATCTACTTCCCTTGATTCTTTTTGATGATTGATTCCTGCTCTTTGTGCTGCCAAACCCTCTCTCCCTATATTCCAATAAGGACTTCCTAGGATGAGTTTCGATCACTGATATTTATTTTACTAAAAATAAAATTACCAGCATTCTAAATCCTGGTGGTGTGTTTATGTAACTGTGTCTTCAGGTTATTTACCTATTCTTGACCAAAATTGTCAGTTTCTTCATCTTTTAGCATCTTTCAGCTAATAATATTGTGTTGTCCATGACTCAAGACTGCCCTAGGTGCTTTGTGTATATCATTTAACTTTTGCAACAAACTGAAAGGTACAGAAGAAGAAACTGAGGTCCAGAGATTTAAGCTAATTTGGGCCAAATCCTAGAAAACAGCTAAACTGGGTTGAGAATATAGTTTTCTTTTTCTCTGTAGTTTAAATTCTTTTCACTCCACCCTGCTTCCTGTAAGGTATTTATCTGTAGAATACAAGGGAGACTATTTTACTGGCTAGTTTTCTCTATTGGATTTTATACTTTTTGAGAATGGAAGTTTTTTTTGTTTTTTGTTTTAGTATAGAAGGCCTGTGCCTAGCTGATACTTACACTGTCACTGGACACTAACTCACTGACTGTAGAATTAGTAAAACACATTGTCCCATCCTTGCATCAACTTCCACTTGTCAAGTCATCCATACCAATCTTTCTCTTTCCATAGCCTGTGTTCACAGAATGGTGCTTTTGTCCTAGTCTGCATTCCCAGGAATTGGATGACGTTAAGAATATTTAAAGCCCACCTTGATCACTTGGACAAGCCCCTCCTGCCATCCTATGAGGGCTCCCCAAGGGAGAACATACAAAGGAAATAAAGGATCAATTTATTATTAGATGCAGCTTTGACATAATTACAGAAAACTGAGCAGATTTTCAAGAGAATTCTTTTACAGGTTAAAGACTTAAAATGTTTGTGGCCCCTGAACTCAGAAGAAAATCTCTGGACTTGTATAGTTATTAGATAAACAAGGCTCAAATCTTTTGCCTTCAACTAGCCAAACAGAATAATGATGCTTGTGGCATTTTCCAGAGTTTAACCTGAACTGACAATTTTATACCTTCTTACAGAGAGAAATGATATTCAAGAAAAAGAGTCAAAATAACCTTCGATCCATCTATCTCTTAACATATTCCAAGTTTTGTCTTTCATTGAGCTTTTACCAGAAAGTTTATGGAAAGTTTTTATTTTCTACTAGGCAAAGGGATAGATGCTTTATATGATTAATTTCATTTAATCATAAAATCAAGCATTATATTCATGTTGTAGATATTTTCATCTATTTTACAAATGGTGAAATGGGCTCTGAGAAATTAAGGAAATATTTACAATGTCATTCAGCTAGCAATTAATCGAGACAGACTTTGAGCATGTAAATTCCTAATACCCAAGTCTTGGGTTTGACCTAATATGTTATATTGACATAAAATCATGAGTTAGGTTTAATTGTTAAGTTCTCTGTTTTATTGCTGCTCAATATAACACGCGGTCAAGTAGAGAATATTAATTTCTTAATTCTTTGTAAAATAATTGAAATTTTTTCTGTTGTCTTTTGATTGTGCCTTACATGGAAACTAATAAAATAAATCACTTCCAGATTTGATTTGAGGGAAAAGCTTTATCACTTAAAGAACTAATGTTTTCTTTATTAATAAATAGACATATATAGTATATAGATTTCTTTTCTCTCTTTCTTTTTCTTTTTCTTTTTTTTCTTTTTTTGCTTTTCTTCCAGGAAACTAAAGACTAAATTTTAATGCTCAGTCATGGAAATTATTTTAGAAGGCTAAGAGGTACTTTCTTCATCACTTAAAAAATTTTTCATATTGACAGTTTTATTTTCTTCTAAGTCTGAAATCCATTTTTAAAGAAGAGGAGTTTTAAATGATAAATAATTAATATAGATCCAGAATCAAAACCTGTATTTTTAAAATGAGACTTCTCAAATTTATCTCCTATCTATCTATTTACTTATCTTTCTATGTTGTTCTTACCTCATATTGTTTTTTTCAAATTTTGAAAGCTGAATTAACTGTCATAGCAAGTCTTAAGCATTACTCTTTCAAAGCTTGAATTGAATATTTATTTAAGAAAAAGCTTGCAACGTTCTTTTAAAGGACAGAACTTACTAATTAGATTTTGGTTTAAAAATGATGAAATGCCAAGTCTTAGTTCACAGTTTATTTTAAATTTTATGAGAGTTTGCACTTGTCTTCTTTTCTCCTCCTGTCCTTCTCTGAAACATTCCAGTCATTATCACATCATATTTATAGCAATCTTTCCTCTGAAAATGTGTTCATGGAACACTGACCATGTTTCATATATAAAAATGAATCCAAAGTAAATTGATTGAAAATATACATATTGTGTTTGAGTTAAGATGATGTCAAAGCAACCAGGAGACTGGTTACCTCGGCCACCTCAGGTATTCGACGCACATCATTATTTGGCCAAGTCTGCGCTAAAATGAGGTCAGGTAGTTACTCGGCATTGTGGCAAACAAAAAGCTGCCTAAATTTTGCATTTGCCAAGTAGTTCTGTTGATGTCCCCTGGGATAATTAGCTTCAGGTGTTTTCAACATCACTTTGACATGGTCTGTCTGGCTTAACACAATTTACTTTTCTGACTACACAGGGCAGAGGGCATCTCATGCCCTGAATCCCAAAGATGTGAGCCAAGCATTGCTAACCTCTACCTCTCTTCTTTTTAATTAACCTGAATACGTTTTAAAATATGCACATCTACCCTGTAATATTTGCACATACTGTATTTGTATATCTAATTTGCTATATATGTAATATACCATTTATTTGTCCAGACTTCTTTTCCTTGTTGCGTTTCAGAAAACTTTTCAGAAGTTTTCAGAAACTTCTGCATTAGCAGAGGCCTTAGAATGGATGCAGGAGAAAATATTATTAAGCTTGGAACAAGATAACCTAATTTGTCAAATCTGAGACTACTGGAGCTGACAAACTGAATGTTTCCTTTCAGGGCAAATGTTGAAAACAGCCCTGGAACAAAACCTGTGGAGAGAAGTTGTGAATAAATTGCCAAATGACTTGAATTGTGATAAAACAGAAATAAATACTATTTTCCCCTGTTAATATTTAAATAGTTCATATATTTTTAAAAAAGAGCAAAGAATAACTTATGTATTCTAATGATAACTAAGTTCCTGGTTTGTTGGTGCTTGTTCTGGATTTCACTTTTGTGGACTCTGCTGCTAGTAGCTGGATCAAGATGATTTCCTAATGTAGCTCTCATGGCTAACCATCTACATCTTTAGTATTCCGATGTTTGAAAGAGGCAATATAAAATAATTATGCTCAGAACTGTGAAGTTTACTGGCTGTGCTGCCACTGTTATATTTATTAGCATAGATTATAAAGCGAAGTGGGGATTTGGCAATTTTATGGTCTATTGATCAAGATAGGTAGCACAGAAAGATAATTTAGAACTTAAAGTGAACTGATTAGTTGGACTGTAACTACTGATCAATTATTCAGAAAATCAAGAGTGCATACTTCACTTTCTGTCATCTACATAATCCCTGTATGACCAAGACACATAAAAGAATGATCAGTGACTGAGATGTTATTTTTATATCACATGAACCAGTTTGACTCAGCTTTTTCCCTTCTTTTTTAATATCTGAATTACAGGGCATGATGGGACGTTTTCCACTATGCCTCCGTGTTGCCAGTGAGGGCATTAGTGGTGGAGGAGGAGTGAGTGGTCTGGCGGAGTGAAGATGTCCCTTTGACCAGCTGCGGGGTGGCCAACTCAATTGAGTTCCGCATTGAGGGTAAGAACTGAACTCTCTTTTATTTCACATTCTTGAAGGCTTTTCCTGGCTAGTGTTGATTTGGCAGGAGTGTGCACTTGGGCTGTTGGGCTCCTGCCAGTCACTTGGTCCTGAAACTGGAGTGAGTGGGATCCTGCCAAAGATTAGACTGAGAAATCTGGATGCAGGCTGGCAATCCAAGCAATGTCTCCAGCCAAATTGGCACAGTTGGGAAAACCTTGGAGAATCACAATTATTTTAGACAAAATACGAAGTTTGTGAGCTTTCTAAACATTATGTAAATCAGCCTTGATTCCTAACTCACAGAAACAGAGGGGTCCATTACTTGTGGTATGTCTGTAAATGTATTAGTGGCCTCGTTCATGTCGAATTGAACCTCGGTTTGGAAAGAGGAAATTGGATGATGCTGCTGGGGTGATGCTTCAGCACCTGCAGGAGCAGGCAGAAAACTCAGGTGTCTTAACACCTTCTCAGAATTCTGGTTCTCATCCCTATCATGGCCCAGGAGCTGCCAGTCTGTGGGAGTACTTGTGTTGAGGAAGCTGATGTGGAATATTAACAGTACCATTTATGGAGAACCAGTTCTTCATGCCTCACACACATTATCTTAGTTAATTCTCACAATGGTCCTATAAGGCAGGCACTCTTATTGTTCCCATTTTCATCTCAGAGAGCTGAGGTTCAAACCAAGTTTCCCAAATGCCAAAGCTTGTAATATATTTCTTTTAATTTCAGTGTGATTGAGGTGTAATTGACATATAAAATTGAAAGATATTTGAATTGTACATCATGGGGATTCGACACATGTATACATTGTGAGAGGATTCCTTCTCCTACCATCTAGTTAATTAACACATCCATCACTTCGTATGTTTATCTTTTTTTTTTGTTTTTTTTTGTTGAGAACATTTAAGTTCCACTCCTCCAGCAAATTTCAGTTATGCAATACAGTGTTATCAACTACAGTCACCATATTTTTCATTAGATCCCCAGTCCTTATTCATCTTATAGCCGAAAGTTTGTACCCTTTTACTAACCTCTCCCCACAACTCCTGGCAACCAATTTCCTACTCTGTTTCTATGAGTTTGACTTTTTTTTAAGATTCCACATTTAAGTGATACCATGCTGTATTTGTCTTTCTCTGCCTGGCTTATTTCACTTAGCCCTCAAGGTCCATCCATGTTGTCTCAAACAGCAGGATTTCCTTCTTTCTCATGGCTGAATAATATTCTGTTGTATATGTATGTGGCATCTTCTTTATGCATCCATCCACTGTTGAACACTTAGGCTGTTTCTATATCTTTGCTATTCTGAATAATGCTGCAATAAACATGGGAATGCACATATCTCTTTGAGATTCTGTTTTCATTCCCTTTGAATATATACCCAGAAGTGAAATTGCTGGATCATATCGTATTTCTATTATTAATTTTAGGAGGAACCTCCATATTGTTTTCCATAGTGGCTGCACCAATTTATATTCCTACCAAGAGTGCACTAAGGTGCCCTTTTCACCCCATCCTCACCAATGCCTATCTCTTCATTTTTTATGACAGCCGTTCTTACAGGTGTGAAGTGATATCTTATTGTGGTTTTGATTAGCATTTCCCTGATGAGTAGTGATGTTGAACATCTTTCATGTACCTCTTGGCCATTTGTATATAATTTTATCCTCATGAGTATATTGTAGTGCCTTTCAAAGTTTGGTGCTCTTAGAAATCCCCAAGGAAGCTTTTTAAAATGCTGATTCCTGGACTCTGTGCAAAGAAATTTGAGACAAGTGCATGAGTGATTCTGACTCAGATGGTTGGAGGGCCAGCCTTTGAGAAATACTGCTCTATATTGTCTTTTGATTGTACCCAAGTGTGTAAATGCATGGGTTGGAGTAGGGCATCTTTTTTTTAACTCCCAAACTGCTGCTGCTGAGACCCTGAAGCATCTGCTGCTGTCTATTCTGTGGTGTTGCACTGACATTCCTTAACACTGGCCTCAACCCCTTGAATTTTGCTCCCTGCAGGCCTCTTGTTTGCCCTAGAGCACTCAGCTTGCCCTATTTTGAGTATCACTGAGACATGTTCACTATCTCAAAACTGCCAGTGATCTGAAACATCCTTAACATATTTGAGTAAAAACTTTATACACCAGACTTGCTTAGAAGTCCTGTGGCAAAACAGATAAGCACAGTTCCTGTAATGACTTCTTTCAGTATTCTGGGTTACTCATGCTTTCTCCTGTCTGTAAAGAGAAAATGTCTTATTGCACCATAGAGAGTCTACAAAAGTTGAGATCTTCAAAAAACAAAGAGTTAGATAATCACTTACACAGCTTAATCCACTGGTCTGAAAAATAGGGGTGAAATATTTTGGCAAATAATCTGGAGAGCACCTAATATATCGTCAAACTCATTTGCATCTTTTTAAAAAATTATTTCATTGAATATATCTTATTTCTTGGTTAGCAATGAAAAGCCTAAGAAAAACCCAGTGCTCTTCTAAGCCTGGGTGGAATTTGATCTGAAAATTTGAGATTTTTAAAAATATCAACAGAAAATAAGCAAATAAAAAGAGACATTTTATAAGCTTTAACAATAGCGTCTTTAGGACAAGAAGAAAATTTCCATGTTTATTTTGTGTTTTACCTGATCTAGATCTACATTTATGTGACATTATACTTAAAAACAGAATCCAATTTTTAGAATTATATTGCTTAAAAATATCAACTTAATACTAGTAAATGAATTCATAACTTTAAGATAAAATTTTTTTTGTCTCTTATTTTATGAGAAAAACCTTCCTATTAAAATTGGACATGTTCAAATTAATCAATATAACTTATGGTTTTTCCATTTACATTCACTCTGAAATTATGGTGATTTCAAAGGATATTAAATTTTATTTGATTTAGCATCTAGCCTGAGTGGCCATATTTCTTTAGCAAGTAGCTAAACAAACTGTAGCAATTTTAATGATGACTTATGATCTGAAGAATAGGGCAATCCACATGTCATCCCTTAATTTTAATTTTGCCTAGGCAGTGTTTTGAAATTTCTTTTTTCTTAAGATCTTTTCTACAAGCCTTGCTGAGGGAAGCTATTCCCAGAGATGCAAGGTGCAAGAAGCAGGGAAATAATGTTTTGATACCTCTGTGATGCTTCAGGATTACGGCTTAAAAAAAAGTCTGTGCGCTGTGTTAACACAGCGAGGTAGTCAATTTTTGCTGGGTCACTGTTGTTTGGGGATGAGGGCATAAGTGCATTATGGATGACCTTCACATCACCTAAAAAATGTGGTGTATATCACAGATGTATGAAGGATCTGACTAAGTTTGTGGCATTACTGAATGAAGGGCAGAATGCAATAGAGCTTTTTATGCTCATTCCAGTAACTTTTCTTTGTATAACATGTAAACAATGTTCTTTACCAAGTCAGAGGACAGAGGTGGACATTTGGTAGTTTTAGTTGGTAGCTCTGTAGTTTTCAAGGGAACGGGACCTTAGACTTGAGCAAAAGGAACAGAAGAATATTTGGAAGGTCTTAGAGGATGGTGACAAGACACTGGGTAGCTGGAGGAATAGTGATGCAAGAGGACAGTAAGGGAAGAGGTGAAGGACTGGATCTGTGGAAAAGAGGGGAATGGAGAGCTCAGTTCAGCTAGGAAAACTGACACAAGTGAAATGACGAGAAAGAAATCAGAGATCAGCAAGTCATGTGCAGAATCAGAAAGAACATGTCTTTGAAAAAAGTCAGCAATCCAAATTGGAGAGTAAAAAATAAATGGGGTTAGAGATTTATGAGAGAGTCATTCGATGGAGGGCTTTAAATTCTAGATTTAAAATTCAGAGTTTTAAATAGGTCATGGGGTCACCAGAAGTTGCTGTTGGAAGAATCTGTGTATATAACTATACAGAAAATAGTAAAACAAATCCAGAGGCAACATAAAGCCCACAATCCTGCATGACAGCAAGCAGCAGGAGCTGAGCATTATCTACCCACTTGATGGAGAATAAGCTCTCTAGCTAGCTAGGGTCATCACCTGGACCCCTTTAGTCATTTACATTACCTGCTGGACTCCTTGGGGATCTGAATTTGCAACTCGTGTCCTGAGGAGTTGTAGGGGAAAAGGGTAGAATCTGGCACTCACATCACTTATTTCTGCAGATGACAGGAATCCTCAAATGCTGCCAGTCTTCCTAACAGGTGGACTAACCAAGAGGGTAAGTCATCATGTGTGTCTGTCAATGGGCCACCAATCACTCACTGGCATGGAAAATGCCAGTCACCTGACTGGTTGTTTTGAATGGTATATAACAACTGCCATGTAGTTTTCATGTTATGGACTGAACTTGCCATTCGTTGGGTTGGCATGTCAGAGAAATAGCCTGAGGAGGAGACACAATTCAGATAAGAACTCTCTCTCACTCATTGGGAGAGTTTTCTCTAGATACCAGCTTCAAGGAGCTTTCCAAGAGAGTCATCATAGTATAAGCATTGCCCTATAGTTGAAAGATCTAACTGTATTTCTGCCTGAACACCCTCCCTGGGAGATTGTGGTTTAATTGATCTGGGGTAGGTCCCAAGTGTCAATATTTTCTATAAGTTTTCCACGTGATTACATAGCCTGGTTTGAGAACTGCTGATCCAAGTCATTAACACTTACATGCATTTTGCTCAAGTGTCTGATGGGAACAAAGTTGAATAGTTGCCTGAACAAGTGATTCACGGGTAGAAGTTTCTTGTAACTGAGGCAGGGAAGAGGGGAGTATCTTGAAATAGCATAACTGGGTTTAGATAATAAAAATCTATAAGTACTGTGAAGAGAAGCCAAGCCTGTAGCCAGGAAAAGCATGAAAATATCATCTAAAACTTGAGTTGGGGCAAAAATGGAAGAAGGAAGAGCAAGCTGAGTAGCTAAGGGTGAGGTCAATGGACAGTCAGGTGTGAAGAATGTCGAGGAGAGATTCTCAGGACTGAGTGCAGCACTAAACTGTGAGTGGAGTTTCTCTTTCCCAGTGTTTCTTCTGCATTTTGTGCAGGCCTCAAAGTTACAGGCAGGTCGAATGCCACTGGCAATTGCTTGAGCTGCAGAAGTCTGAAAGATCACGCTATTGCAGAGTGTATAGAGCAAGGAATGCATTTAAACTTATTGTACTTGGAAAAGCATTTTTAAGCACCTTCATCCCCTCCCCCCCCCACGGTCATAGAGAATGCTGGAAATCAGTGGACGTGTTTCAAATGGCCTCAAAAATAATCTCCAGCCTACCCCCCACCCCACCCGTTTCTCGTTGTCTCCCCTATATCCCTTATCCTAAAACAATATTTAAACAACTGTTTTCTCTTACTCCACCTTATGTTTTACGTTTAATTCAATGATTTAAAAATCTCTGGTACTGCTAAGCTATCCCTTCTCCTTCTGGAGGAGCAGCTGTGGCTTTGGAATCAGTCAGACTGGGTTTGAATCCCAGTTCCATCATTTTCCAAATGCAAGAACCTGATCAGGTTACTTATCCTCTCCCAGCTTCAATGTTCTCTCTCTCTTTTTTGTTTTTTATTGAGGAAGATTAGCCCTGAGCTAACATCTGTTGCCAATCTTCCTCTTTTTTTTTGCATGGGTAAGATTAGCCCTGAATTAACATTTATGCCAGTTTTCTTCTATTTTATATGTGGGTCACCTCCGTAGTGTGGCTGACGAGTGGTGTAGGCCTGCACCCAGGATCCGAACCTGTGACCATGGGCTGCTGAAGCGGAGATTCCTGAACTTAACCACTAGGTCACAGGGCTGGCCTCAATTTTCTCATTTTTAAAATGGGAATAGATCATCTGTCTCTTATGGTTCTTGTGACGATTGGAGGAAAGATCTCATTCTGTGACTATGTACAGCAGCTACTCAAAAACACTAACCTTTGCTTGGCCTGCTGGAGAGCGAAGATGAACACAAATGCCTTAAGGCTGCATGGGGACTTAGGAAAATCACAGGGCGAAGAGCTACCTCTCCTAGGAGATATGCATCAGGAGCAGTCAGTTCTGATTTAAGCATTTTCCCATAAATTTTACCTAGTTCCTGTGTTCCAGAGAGTGAGTAGTTAAAGTTGGCATGGGTTGTGAGTGTGATGGATTACACCCAACTTTGTTGCACAATTTTTTCACCCACCAGTTGTGAGATGTAGATAGCATTTTACTTAGAGGAAAGCAATACTATTGGAAAATCACAGCCTTGACACTGCACGAACATATACATAATTTCTTACTTTAGTTTAAAATACCAATGCATGGCTTTTTTTTACCTGAGATTTTGAGATAGCTTAAAATTTTCAAAAGGTATTAAATCAGTTTTGTTTCTCAGGAAGCAGGATGTAAGAGCTTTTTTCTTTTTTTCCCTTCTGATTAATGGAATTGGCTCTAGCTGGCAATGAATGTCAGCATTGGTATGTTTTAAAAAGTGGGTCTGTGGTTACTTTAATACACTTGTTTATGTTGAGAGTGTCCTTTCACATTTCAAGGTACTGATGGTGTCATATTATTTATGTAGCCTAGAGGTCAGAAGAGAGTAGAAACAATTCATTGTTTGTTTATTCATTTGTTCATAAAGCCAACAGATATTTATTAAAAATTTTGTTTGTTTGCTCCAAAAAGCTTCTAAGCACTGTAGAGGAAAGACCTAGACACTGCTTTCAAGGGATCTCAGTCCAGCAGAGGAACAGTAACAACAAGAAAAACATGTTTGTATAGAAGCAGCAATGTATAACGAAAAGAGGAAGGCTCTAACATCAGGCAAATCTGGGTTAATTACTCTGCCATGTACCAGACATATGTTTTTGGGCAAAAAATAAGCCTCAGCAGTTAATAATATCTACCTCGCAGGGTACAAATGAAGGTGATCATTAGTGGGCTTCAAGGGCCCAGCACAGTGTTGGCACATAAAGATATGAGAAATCACTATCCTTATACCTACCCCACTAGCCTCTTGGTTTGTCTACCTGTTGGGAGGACGAATACTGTACTGTGTTACTTAATACAATAATGCTGTGGGTTAGGCAAAATGGACAATCTTATGCTTATTCACATTTTACGATGTATATGCTAAGATTTAATGCACTTATAAAACTTGTCCAAAGCTAGATAGTTTCTAAATGGCAGCGCCTGATTCGAACAGAGCCCTATCGTTAGACTTAAAACCTGAACACCATCCACTTCAACTCTTCCCACACACTGTCTTGCTGGTCAGACCTTTTGAGATGTTCTCTATTAGCAGCTCAGATCTGTACCTGTGATTTGGGGCAAGTGATAGCAAATATTTCAGGAATAGGGAATACCTCTTATCCCAAACGTTTTCACAAAGAAAAAAATACGTTATGTAGGAAGGAGGGTCTCATACTTGAGTCAAGGTGAGAATTAAACATTTATAGTCAAGTTTGATGAACAGCTGCCTGAGACATTTTTGACAATTGCTATGTATTTACCATGAAAAATGGCAGGAATAGCCACCAGAAGTCCATCTGGATGAACTCTGAGGACTCACTTTGAAGGTAGAAAGATCCCTGGACTGAACTTGACGTGCTAAGAAAGGCTTAGCTGTCTGGAACAGGGGTTAAGGAAATACAGAGACACAGCAGTGTCTTGCCTGTCTTGGACTAAATCCTGAAGGTAGGGGTACAAAACCCCAAAACTGGAAGGACAGTTTCAGCTAGCATTCTTAAAATTCTGTCAGGTCTTGGGGCCCTGGTCGGGGTGGACAGCAAGCAGCCCTGCTCTGGACCCTGCTGACACTGTGCACCTCAAAAGCAAGAGGCAACTTCCATTCCCACCCCTTTCATCCCAGGTGGATTTCATCGAATTAGTGACAGTCAGGATGGGGAGATGCTCTGGTCCCTGGGGAACCAGGCCAGAAGCTCTGAGACTAGACGGAGTAGAAGCAATGCTCAGCATAAACATTATTGCTTATGAGCACATGTTGAACAACTCCTGTGTATTCCCAGGAATGTTTGATGGGAAGACTTTTAAAGAGGAGGCTCAACTTGCGGAGAGAAGAATCAATAAATTTTGGGTGTTACAGAAAATACAACTCTACCGGAATGCCCAGGTTACATTGTCGGGGAATATCTGAGTTTCATGTGTGATAAATATTGTTATGAAGGAAACATTCCAGATATTACAACCACTTCAATATCGGGGCATATTGCACATTCTATAAGGTTTTTGATGTGGTTAGGATAGATTCTGTGCATCAAATTACCCTGGACAGTAACTAAGCCACGTTGTTCTTGACATCAGCTCATTGTCTCCTCCTCCTGTAAGCCCTCTACCTATGATGCTTCCTTGCACCCCAATAGTCACCTGTCCACATCTTACTCATTCTTCAAGGCCTGGTATCAAATGCATTGTTTGTCGTGAAATGTTTATAATTCCCCAGTCTGGAAAAGACAGCGCAGTAGAGTGGGGAAGAAAAGCACGTGGGAGTCCTCAGGTCCGGGTAGGATCTGCATCTCAGTCACTGGTTAGAAAGCACTTTTCCTCCCCAGCCTTTGCTTTCTTTGGTGTAAAGTGGACTGGGAAGGCCAGCCTTCCTCACGGCGTTGTCGCAAATTCAAATGAGATGGTTTCAGAGAAAATGTTTGCAGTTTGTAAATTAAAGCATTATGGAAGTTTGATAGCTAATGGAAAGAATATAAGATTTTGACTTGAGACAAAGAATAGTTACAGATCTTTAATTTACTTATGATTTTCAATTACTTAACATTTTTGAATCTAAGTTTTTTATATGTAAAATAAAGAAAAACACAATACCTCCTGTATAGGATGGTAGAAGAGTACAAATGAGTTAATGTGTTTAAAATGTATGCTCCACAGGGAAAAGTCAGGAGTTGTTAGTTTTATTCTTTTTTGAAGGAGTGTGTCCCTTTTTTAAAAAGATTCTGTCTTTTGACAGTAACCACTTTCTGCCTTTTGTTTGAGCTAGTCAGGTACTCCTCTCACCCCCTCTATGAAACTAGGACATTTCAGGACAAGCTGTATGCCTTATTCACGTTTGTAGTCTTAACATTGTAGAGCTTAATAAAACTCAATACATATTTATTAATGGAGTGACCAAATGAAAGAATAAATAGGAAAGTCAGAGTCCTTGCCTGAGAGACATTAAAAAACTAGGTGAACATCAGAGCAGTTTGTGGAGAGAGTTGGAAGAAAAGGAGACATAGCAATGAAAGGAAAAGCGTGGAAGCACTGACGCGGAGGCCATGTGCCTATTGTGAGATTCATTTTGCCGCTGGGAGGAGGATATGCAACACACAGGAAGACCGAGGGAACAGGCATCTTGTGCTTTCTGCTCCAAAGACTTATTGCATTGAATACGCTCATGTAAAAATCTTTGCATTTCCTAGGGATCAAAGCGTGCGCGTAAGAGGGAACCAACTCTTAAGTAGCCTGAATGTCAGTTTCCCTGTCCTTACCAGCTACTTCTCATCAGTATATTTGAAAACAAAGGGGCCTGTTGTATATGCACAGCTAACTTGTCCAGGAGGGAGCTCTTCCTGAGCGTGGTGTGCTTCTGCACACTGCTCCAGCTCTGGGGTGGACCAGCAGGCTGGTCCCCAGCTGAAATATCTGGACGTAGTTCCATCTGTGGAAGGCTAGGTCCTAAGAATTAGCCTCAGCAGAGGAGCAAATGTGGGCTTGACTCCTCTTCTCTCTATTGACTTGTCCTTTTATTTTCCACAGTCCCTCAATCCAGACAGAACGTGTTTAGTTTATCAGAGATGACTAAAAGTTGGGATAACCAAAGGAACTTCCACTAAGAAGAAAAAATTGATAGTGTGTGTTACATATGACTTTTCCCCCAACAAGCCAAAGGAGAGGGAACCAAGAAATTAAATCCTCACAGGACATACTCGGTTTCTATCCTTATTCCTCTTTCTTCACGCTCACACCTCTCTGAAATTCCCTCCTTCAAATCTCTACTATTCGGGCTATGTATTGCTGCATAACAAACTACTCCAAAACCTTGTGGCTTAAAATAAATATTTTATTTTGTTCACAATTTCATGGATGAGGAATTTAGAAAGGACTCAACTGAGAGGTGCATCTCTGATCCATATAGGATACACTTCCAAGATGGCTTCTTTACATTCATGTCCGGCACCGCTGTGGTCCTCATCCTCTCTCTCCACATGCATCTCACTTTCCAGGACCTGTCAGTGTGGCTTCCTTAGGCTTATTCACAGCGTGGTAGTCTCAGGGTAGTCAGTTTCCCCCCAGAGCTGGTGTTCTAAGGGACAGGAAAGAGAAGCTACTACCTCTTAAGACTTGGACTCAGAAACTGGTACACCATGACTTCTGCCATATTCTACTGGTCATGAAAGTTACAGGGCCTTCCCAGAGCCAAGAGAAGGAAATAGTGACCTCATTTCTAGATGGAAGGAGGGTCAAAGAGATGAGGATCTTCTTAATCCACACGTTTACCATTTTGTCTGCTGGAAATCCTAAACCACAGAGTACTTAGGAGTTCCTCCTCCTCTCCTGCCTTTCTACTAGTACATTTAGCAAAGTTTGAGTTATTCATTCAAGTCAGGTCATAAGTTATAAAAATGCCCTGTTATTTTCCTGATTGTCCAGCAGGTAAATATTGACACAGACACATAGGCACACCTTTCCAAAGTGTACATTAATTCTCTAAGACAGTACAATTTACATCTATAAGGAGGATGAAACATTTTCCTGACAACCTCCATAATTTACAAGGCTCTTCTTTCACAATGGAATTATTATTTCATATTTTCACATAAAGCAATCTTTGTTACTTTCCTTAATCCCATCTTCATCTTTACTTTACCTGTCTTTTTATATTATGTTCTCTTGGTTTAAGAAGAAGTTAGACATTTGCTAAGCCTAATATATCTTAATATCCAAGCCTTTAGAAAAATGAAAAAAGAAAGAGAAATAAATCAAATAAAAACTTTGGAATTTCTATAAAAGAGATTTAATTAGATGAATAAAGGCTCTTCTTGTGTCTGTGTTTTGGGAAGAAAAGGCATGATTTTGGTCTTTTGTTTTTATAAAACTTATTTTTACGTTAATAATAGCTTATATTCAATATAGCTGAATTAATACCTGTATTGAAAAATAAAATGACTCTAGAGGTCAAAAAGACTTTGAGAATGCGTGGCCCAGTGTTTTTCAAACTTGCAAAAAATCAACATAATTATCCCCTCAAAAATAATTTCAATTAAATAAAATTGGCTCAAAATATATAAAATACATAAAAGCAGAGCTACTATGGCTGAAGTTGAAGGAAGCACAGGTTGTGGTACCCCAGCCATCACTCTATCCCTTCACTGTCCCTCTTTTCTTCTCCAGAGTGGACTCTGAGGGGCTTTCAAGAAAACCTAAAATTCAGCGAAACACATCCCACCTACCTCGTAATACGGAAGAATCTAAGGTCCAGTTTGATTAAATGATTTGTCCACAGCTTGCTAATAATAAGTACTCATAGCTAAAATATATTGCGTGGTTAACCTGAATCAGGCACTCTTCTGTGTCCTTGACATGTTTAAAGCATCCAATCTCCACATCAGCTCTATGATGTAGACACTCTCATTATCCTCATTTTATACATGAGGAAACTGAGGTCAGAGAGCTTAAGTGATTAAAAGCAAATCTGAGACTAGAACTCAGGTCTCCTTAACCCTCAGGCCAATGCCCTTGACACTCTACCATTCTGCTTCTTGCAGAAACACCTTCAAAACCACCCTATAATTAGAACCGAATATTAGCATCAACAAAAGCATGTAATTCATTTTTAGTACTCTGTTTTCTAAGGTGTTTTCCAGGGACTTAACAAGTCATTAGAAGCCTGAGAAGCTTACAACTTTGACATTCCCACATGCCCTCAGGATTTAACTGAAGCACCAGGCTGCCATAAGCTTCATGTACCAGAGGTTGCCTCAGACTTGGCCATCACAGGGAACTTGGGGGTGTGAAAAACCCTGAGGCCTGGAGGGAACAAGGACTAAGAGAAGAGTTAGAAGGGCCTTTGTGGTACCTGTGTGCAGAACTAGATTTGTGTCCCTGTGATAACTGGGAAAAATCTTGCCTTTTCTTTTATCTTTCTATTTCTCTAGGTCAGAGGCTCTGCTGTCTACCACTATGTCTTGATGTTCCCTTGTGTATCACAGGACTTGAATACATATTTGTTGAACTAGTGGACAAATTGGCAGCATTATCTCTTTCTCCAATTAACCAAGTGACCTAAAGCCAAACAGCTCTCTCCCTTCCTCCCTCCCCAGCCTGCCTTGCTATTAATGGCACAAGAGCCAGCTACAGAGTGATAGGGACAGCTGTCTGCAAATTACAGTTAAGGGGTCGAGAAGAGGCCCAGGATGTCTGAATGACCTATCAATTGGATAATCCACTTATGGTTAATTGAGAACAAGATTCAATTAACACATTTGTACACTGTCCATCTGAAAAACTCCAAGAAATTTAAAATCATGAAGAAACTATGCAACTCTGATGCATGGTGCATGTTTTTAGGTGAGAGAAGTTGCTTAATTTGGGTTAATATAAGTAAAGCATGATTAACTTTCTTATCTGAAGTCAGATGGGTAGCTGAGAAGAAGATGGTATTTGAAAGGTTAAGCTGAATGAAGCCTTGAAGTTTACTCAAACTTAATTTAAAACAGAAGGTTCATATCTTGTGCATTCTGACACATGCATATATGGAAAGAAGGAAACATACTTTTTAAATACCACTATTTTAGGTAGCAGAAAGTCTTTAGCTCAAACTTTTAAAACCCAATTTAGTCAGATGTACAAATGATGGTTCAATCTCCTGGGATAGCCTATAAAGTGAATATTTGTTCAACATTTTAAGATCCTCAAATTGAAAGTGCTGTGTAAATACTGGGCCAGATTAGCTCACCATGTGTCTCTCTGTGTGCACAGAGCTTTCACTGACTTCAACGGGTGGAATGTGGTGGGAGAATCTGGCTCATTATTAGTTTTCCTATTTTGATTTGATCAACTGTTGTCAATTACAGACATTGGTAATTACCCACAGAAAAGGAGAGGAGGGAGAAAAAAACTTGCTATCATAATATTTATCTTATCAGTTATGGTATTTTCCTATATTGAAAAAAATATTGTGGTGAATTGTGTAACACAGCAAGTACTGATTTTGCAGTGCCCTTGACTTGAGTGTGTTTTTCCACAGATTTTTAAATTTCTCAAATACCATCCACACGATTATAGAGTAGTGCTGCTTCACGTACCATGCCCTGCTAATCCTCCTTTTCACTCCAGTGCCCACTCAGATTTGCCCCTTAGAGTCTGTCCCCCTACCAACACCATAGTTGAGACCATCACTGTCCAAAACACTTTTTGCGATGATGAAGCTGCTTGATATCTGTACTGTTCAATGCAGTGGACAATAACCATATGTGGCTAATGAGCACTTGAAATGTCACTACTGTGATTAGGAAACTAACTTTTTAATTTAATTTAATTTTAATGAATTTAAATTTAAATAGGCACGGGCAGCTAATGGTAACCATATTTCAGTGCCTTAATTATTGTGATAGCCTGTTGACTACTCTTTTTACTGGCAGGACATTTGTCTTCAGTCTCTCACACAACACCAAATGAATTATCTTTAAATTCTGCTTTCATCAAGACATTACCTACTTAGAAATCGATGTTGGTTCCATGCAGCCTATCTACTACAGTAATCTGTATAGTAAAGTATACCCTAAATCTGGCTGCCCATCAGAATCACATGGGGACACAATTTGGAGTATACGATTCACTAAGTCCAAGATGGAGCCTGGGGAGCTGATTCTGATGTAGCCAACTTTAGGTATTACTAGTCTAGTATCTCCACTTTTCTGCGTATCCACTGTTTCCATCTAGATGAATCCATGAACATGTCTTACCTGGAATCCTGCAATATTCTTTTCACATTTATCCTCATGTTTTTTTCTTGCTAGTCCTCCTCCTTCCCACCTGTGATCAATTCTTTAGCTAACAGCTGAAGTATGTTACTAAAATTTACAATAGACCAGGTTATTCTGACAGTTCAAACCCTCTAAAGCCTCCCCATTGGCTACAGAAGAAAATGAAAAATGTTTCCATGCTCATAGTCTACAAAGCCAACATGTATGCTTCCCATCTACCATTGAAACCTCATTATTAATATTATTTTAAAAATACTTTCCTCTGTTTACTACTGGCATGTTCCTTCTTTGAATACATCATTTCTTCCCATCTCAAAGCCTTTGACTTGCTGTTTTCTCTGCTTGCATGCCTCTGGCCTGAGATCTTCAAAAGGCCAACCCTCACATCCTTCACATCTAAGGTCACATATCACCCCAGAAAGACATTCCTTGTCCACAATATCTACTGCCTCTGTCTCGTCTCATTCACTCTCTACACATTACAGCTTTTTATGTCTTAAGCACTTATTATTATCAGATACACTTGGTCAGTTTATATGTGTATTACTCATCTCCTACCACTAGGAAATAAGTTCCATAAGAGCATGGATTTTATCTTTCTTGTTTTAATGCTCAATTTTCTGAATCGCAATCATCTTTTTAGTTCACATTGTGCTCTGTGAAATATTTCCTTTATTTCTTTGAGACTGGGACATGTCAGATCCTACTGTACGCAGCTAAAGCATCATTTAGTGCCTCTAAATGCTTGATATCAGAAACATATTTCATTTGTTAAACTAGTCTGTTTTTTCCCACGTAGCTAAGGTTCTTTCCTGATCCACTTTTTATGTGTGCTCGTGACAGTGTGTTAAAAGTTCTCAAGAATATTTTTTTAACTTACATTTGGTTGTTTGTTTCTATAGACATTACATTCTGGTCTGAGAATGCGAAATGCATAACTTCTGCTGCTTCACATTTGTTGAGAGTGTCAGAAAGGGCTCAGAAAGTAATTGAATGATTGCATGTGGTTTCAGTCACCTTTGGGGCATCTTGATGGAGTTATCTAATGTGTGGGACAAGAAAAAAGAAGTTATCCTAGTTCTTCTATTGTACTGGACACATGTAGTGAGGAGAAACTGGAGAGATTATTATAGATAAGTGGGTTTGATTCCAGAAAAAAATGAAAGAAGAAAAAGTCTGAAAGAGACAATACAAAGTACAATATATTATTATGCCTTTTTAATGTATATTGCTTTCTCCCTTTTAATGCTTATTTGGTTAGGATCAGTTAGAATCCTGTACTGATATATAGCAGAATATCTCATTCAAACCAGCTTAATCCAAAGGGAGAATTTATTGGCTCGTTTATATGAAAAGCCCAGCGACATCTGGCTGTAGGTGCTGCTTGACACAATGGCGCCAATGGGGTTCTCTATCACTCTTTCTGCCTCTCTTGATTCTGCTTTCCTCCATGTTAACTTCATTTCTAGGCTTCACGCAGTGGTAAAATGATTGCCCTTTGCTGCTGGTCTGATTTTTCCCTAGTTTAGGATCAGCAGAGAAGACTTGTTTGCTCCTCCCAAAGTTAAAACAAAAATCCTTGTCCTTACTATAGGCGGTTTGAGTTCTGCCACGAGCCTACTTCTGAAGCACTCACTGTGGGAAAGAGCATACCATGTATTTCGTTGCCCAAGAATAAATAATGTACCCATCCCTGGACCAGGGACTGGAATCAGTTTTGCCAAACCAAATTGTTTAATTATGGGGAAAGAGTGCTATTCAAAAGGAATTTTGGAGAATTGGTATCAAAAGAATAGAGAGTAGATGTTAGTAAACCAAAATAAATAAGCAAACGACTAAATAAGCAAACAAAGAAATATATATATTTTAAAGTTTGGATGTATAATTCTGAATTCAAAACTACTTTCTCTTAGAACTTTGATGCTATTACTCCTTTGTCTTTACTCACAGGACTGGCAATTAAACGTCAGTTCTAATTGATGCTACCTTGAGTTTTATTGCTTCAAGTGTAAGAGTTAATTTAATACCATATCTAGAACATTTTATGATGTTTTTCTTTATCCAGGGTCTTAGTCTCCATTTGATGGATCCTTTCAGATTGATGGCGGATGTATGTCTTTTTTCAGCTCAGGGAATTTTCTATCATTTAATTGGCTATTTCCTTTATTCCATTCTCTCTGTTTCCTCCTTCTATTACCTTTTTTCTCTAGCTGAATACAATAAGATAATAAAATTCTGGATTTAAGCTTCATTTCCCTGAACCTTCCTTTCGCACTTTCTATGTCATTCTGTATTTGTGTTACATTCTGGACATATAGCACAATGAAATCTTCCCACTCATTTCGGCTATGCATTTTCTATCATTCTGTGGATGTGCCTCCATCTACGAAGGGGTTTATTTTATTTCATTTTTTAACTTTGGCAATCACATTTTTTATTTCCAGAGTATAAAGTTGTTTATCTTTTAAAAGCAGTATTAGTAGTCTATAATTAGTATTCTTTGGACTTTCGCAATTAGGAAGAGATGATTGTTCCCACCCCAAGAACTTGAGCAAGCCAGATAATCTACAGAATCATAGTGTTTTTTAGTTTGTTTGTTTTAGCCATAAAGGAGTGAAGAAGATGCAAAGAAAAATAAATAAATGAAATTCCACAAAGCAATAAGTACTTCTTGGCAGAGTAGAGAATCATGGCTTCTTTCCTCTCTAGTCAAGCTATAGAAGAGAAGAAATTCATGATAAAGGGTGAAGGAGAAACCAGCTGAACTTTTAGTAAACTATTAATATTCATATGTGGGCTGGAATGATAGATAATAACCATCCACAGCCATAGGTGAGTCTGCACTCATCTGCTAACTCTTTTCTATGAGCCTTCGACAACTGCATGTGCTATATACTGAGGGCAGGGCACAAGAATCCCATATGAGGCATATGGGGCTTTACCTGGTCCATGCAGTGGCCCCTTGAGGGGTGGGTGTAAGGCAAGAGAGCTGAGAGAAATCTTTCCAAGGTAGTCTATAGCTTCACCAAGTGCTGAAAACTAGAGGAGAGCATTAGAGCAGAGAGAGCTCTCACAAGGTACATAATGAGACCTCTCATGGTTTGGAAAGCTTACAACTAAGCAATCGAGCACAAGAAGCTCACCAAAGGCCCAGATCCCGAGTCCTGATGAATGGAAAGTCCTGGTCCTTTCCTCAATACATTTGAAACTAGAGGTAAACTGAGTCTAAGTAAGCTGCAGCAAAGCCCAGCTTCAGCTCATCTACAAATTAGAGTGGCTCAGCTCCCAACACTACTGCCTGAGAGAAGAAGGGGCCAGCTCTTTATTTGGAAGTAAATCTTAGTTCTTTAAACTCTGCTGTGCTTTATTTTTATCACAACATAGCTTATATATAGTCAAAAGTTGTGAGATGCACAAAGAAGCAGGAAAATGTGACCCATGAAAGAGAGGAAGTAATCAAGAGCAGCAATCCCAGAGCTAGACCAGATATTGTAATTATCAGACAGAAACATTAAAAAGCTATGAGTATACACATTAGAGGCTATAGAAGAATTTGAACATCATATAAGAAGAGATGGCCAATTTCACTAGAGAATAAAAGTATAAAAAGTGAAATACTGAGGCCAGCCCCATGGCTGAGTGGTTAAGTTCTCACGCTCTGCTTCGGCAGCCCAGGGTTTTGCCAATTTGGATCCTGGGCGTGGACCTAGCACTGCTCATCAGGCCATGCTGAGGCAGCATCCCATATCACACAGCTAGAGGGCCTATAACTAGAATATACAACTATGTACTGGGGAGTTTTGGGGAGAAGAAGAAGAAGAAAAATAAAACAACAAAAAAAGATTGACAACAGATAGCTCAGGTCCCAATCTTACAAAAAAAAAGTGAAATACTGGAGCTGACCTGGTGGCTTAGTAGTTAAGTTTGCACGCTCCACTTTGGCGGCCCACGGTCCACAGGTTCAGATCCCATGCAAGGGCCTACACACCACATATCAAGCCATGCTGTGGCAGCATACTGCAGAAAACAGAGGAAGATTGGCAACAGATGTTAGCTCAGGACCAATCTTCCTCACACTCACATACACAAAAAGTGAAATACACACACACATATCATACATGAAGTACACGTTGATGGGATTAACAGCAGACTGGACACAGAGGAAAGAATCAGTGAAGACAGGTCACTAGAAAGTTTCCAAATAAACATTAAAAAGTGAAAAGTATAAAAGGGACAGAGTATCTGACATCCGTATTTAGAGTACCAGAAATATATAGAGTCCCAGAAGGGGAGAAGATCAGTAATGAAGTAGAAGAAATATTTTAAGATATAATGGCTGAGAATTTTGCACAATTAATAAAAAAACAATTCACAGATTCAAGAAGTTCAACAAATCCCAAGCATGATAAATACAAAGAAAATTATACATAGGCTCACTATAGTCAAACTGCTGAAACCCAAACATAAAAGGAAAATTTAAAGAGCAATTAGAGAAGAGAAAGCAAAATATATACCGGGGAGAAATGAGACCAATGACAGCTGGTTTCTTATCACAAACAATGGAGATCAGAGTAAAATGAAATGGCATCTTTAAACTTTTAAAAAAAAACTGTCAGCACAAAATTCTATATTCAGCAAAAATATCCTTCAAAAATGAAGATAGGTTAAATGGATTTTTTCAGATGGACAAAAGCTGAGTGAAGTCTTTCAACTGATCTTCTCTACAAGAAATAGTAAAGAAAGTTTTTCTAGCTATAAGGAAATGATGTGAGAATGGAAGTCCACTTTTGTGGGAAGAAATGAAAAGCATGGAAATGGTAAATATGTAGCTAAATATAAAAGATATTTTTGCTGATTTTTAATCTCTGCATATTTTTGATTTACTTAAATTATCATTTACTGATTAATGCAAAAAAATAATGTATTCTGGAATTTATAGTATAAGCAAAAGTAAAATATATGACAGAAACAACTCAAGGTTGGGAGGAGGGATAAATATAACATTGTAATGTTTTTACATTTCTTAAAGTATTATTTGAAGCTAGAATGTGAAAAGATAAAGTTTATAGTGTAATCTCTAAAGCAATGTTGAAAAAGTAACACAAAGAATTAGAGCTTAGAATTCAATAAAGGAGATAAAATGGAATGTTTAACAAACTGCTCATTCACCCAAAAGAAGGGAAGAAAAGAGAAACAATGGAACAAATATCAGATGAGACAACAGAAAATAAATATCATGATAAAAAGTATGACTATCAATAATTAAATAATTATGTTAAATATATAAAAGTGGAATACCATGTAAAAGAAAATATATTGTCAGACTTTTTAAAGCAAGATCAACTCTATGCTGTGTTTAAGAAATACACTTTAGTTATAAAGACATCTTTATGGTAAAAGTGAAAATATTTGAAAAGTTATACCATAAGTACACTGAAAACAAGAAAGCTCAGACAAAAGAAATTTCATGATAGGATCTTAACAGAAATAAAGATAAAAATTTCATATAAGGACCAATTTATCAAAAAGAGATATTCCGAAATGTGTATGCACCTACTAACAGAACTTCAACATTTTGATACTGTGATTTATAATAAGTAATATATATTTAGTCTTCCTCCCCATTTCTGGCACAGAGCTTCTAAAACCCTTGGAATTTCCTAAGTGATAAAAGCAATGGGAACGTCTTTTGTTATAATATTTGGCCTTTTATCCTGAAACAGCTCCAAAGCCATAAAGGTAAAAGGAGTGTTTTGTTATTCATAATAAGCCAATTTCAATCATACCTGAGTTTACATTAAGGAGGTGACTTTTGGAAAGTCCCTAAGGATGGAAGCTGGTTGCCAGGGGAACCAACCTTGATGAGAGGATTGGAACTTTCAGTCCCACCCCTCAACCTCTGTGGAGGCAAGAGGGTCTGGAGGTTGAATCAGTAACCAATGGCCAATAATTTAACTGATCATGCCTACTTGTTGAAGCCTTCATAAAAACCCAAAACAATGGTGTTTGGAGAGCTTCGAAGTTGGTGAACACGTGGAGTGCTGGGAGAGTGGCACATCTGGACAGGGCATGAAAGCTCTGTGCCCCTTCCCATATACCTTGCCCTAAGCATCTCTTCCATTGGGCTGTCGCTGAGTTTTATCCTTTTATAATAAACTGGGAACCTGTTGTTAAGAAAGAAACAACACACCCAAAATGGAGTCATTTGTGCTAAGCCCCACATCAGCAAACCAAGACTTAATACCTAACCTAATTGCAGTTTCAGTCTTTCCCAAAAATGTGATCTTTAACTCATCAATCTGGAATTACCTGGTGAGCACTAGTGAGGTAATCTGTCTGATAGACCCCTGCCTTCCCCCAAAGGAAGGTGACCTTGCCTGAAACAATCCATTCTTTGCTAGAATAACTTCCTTGCCCCACCTCCTTCTTCCTATAAAAGTCTTCCATTTTGTACGGATCCTTGGAGCTACTTTCTATTTGCTAGAGGGCATGCTGCCCAATTCATAAATCATTGAATAAAAGCCAGTTAGATCTTTAAATTTATTCAGTTGAATTTTGTTTTTTAACACTAGTAAGTAAAATGTTTTCCTGAATTCCCTCAGCCAGTCTAGCAAATTAATCCAACCAGAGGAGGGTTTTTTCTTTTCTTAAAGATTGGCACCTGTGCTAACAACTGTTGCCAATCTTTCTTTTTTTAATTGCTTTTTCTCCCCAAATCTCCCCAGCACATAGTTGTATATTTTAGTTGTGGGTCCTTCTGGTTGTGGCATGTGGGACACCACCTCAACATGGCCTGATGAGTGGTGCCGTGTCCACACCCAGGATCCGAACAAGCAAAACCCCGGGCTGCTGAAGTGGAGTGTGCAAACTTGACCACTCGGCCACAGGGCCAGCCCCAAGGAGGGGGTTTTTGGAACCTCTGAGTTATAGCTTGTTCTTCAGAAGCACAGATAACAATGTGGACTTGTGATTGGCATCTGAATTGGGGCCATGGGAGCAATCTTGTGGGGTTGAGCCCTTAACCTGTGGGATCTGACACTATCTCCAGGGACTCCAGAGTTAAACTGTAGGACATCCAGCCAGTGTCCAAGAATTGCTTGGTATGGGAATGCCCCCCCCCACACACACATTTGGTTACTAGAATCATCAGAATTGAAGTATTCTGTGAGTAGTGAGTAGAGTGTAAGAGTAGAGGAGAAACACAAGAGGAGTGTTTTCCCTCCCACAAACATTTAGGTAGCAAAACTTGATAAAACTAAGAGGACAGATAGAATAAATCTGCAAATATAATTACAGATTTTAACACTTCTCTATCGTTAAACGCTGGAATGAGCAGTCAAAAAAAAAATGTGAGTGAGCTTATACACTATAAACTATTTCAACCAATTTGACTTAATTAATATTTATGGAAAACCATACACAACAATTGCAGATTACCCATTCTTCACCATGGCAAATGCAACATTCACTGAGATAAAGCATACTCTGAGTAATGAAACACATTTTAATACATATCAAAGAACTGAAATCATTTATAGTTAGTCTTTGACCAGTACAGGATTAAGTTAGAAATCAACAAGGTCTGCACGTGGCAAATATTTTCAATTTACAAAATATACATTCAAATAATCTATGGATTAAAGAAGAAGTTATAAAGGAAAATAGAAAATATTTTGAAGTGAATTATAATGAAAATACAACTCATAATAATTTGCAGGAAGCTTCTACTGTTAAATCATTACTTAGATAAATATTTATAGGTTTAAATGTACATATTATAAAAGAAGAAAGGTCTAAAATTAACATTAAAATTTAACCTTAAGACACTAGAGAAAAAGAAAAAATTAAAACCAAATTAAGTAGCAGAGGGGAAATATCAAAAGTAAGAGCAGAAATTAATGAATAGAAATAGACAAGCAAATCTAGTTCTTCATAATCATTGATAAAATTGATAAACCTGTGACAAAACTGATCAAGAAGAAAGGAGACAAAACACAAAATGTCTACATGAGGAATAAAAAAGGAGATATCATTAGTCCCTACAATTTAGTACAACTGAATCAAGAAGAATTGGGAAAATGCATAGTTGAATACCTATTAAAGAAATTGAGGGGCTGGCCTGGTGGCATATTGGTTAAATTTGCGCGATCCGCTCCGGTGGCCTGGGGATTGCACATTTGGATCCCAGGTGTGGACCTGGCACTGCTTGTCAAGCCACACTGTGGTGGCATTCCACATAAAATGGAGGAAGATTGACACAGATGTTAGTTCAACGACAGTCGTCTTCAAGCACAAAAAAAGGAAGATTGGCAACAGATGTTAGCTCAGGGCCAATCTTCCTCACAAAAATAAAGGAAAGAAAAGAAATTGAATTAGTAATTTAGCAACTTCCTACAAAGAAAAGCCCAAAACCAGATAGCTTTATAATAATTCTATCAAGCATTTACGAGATATGTAATCTCAAATTCACACAAACTCTGTCAGAAAATAGAGTAGGTGAGAGCATTTCCTACATTATTTTATAAGGCCAGCATTACCCTGATACTAGAACCTGATAGAACTATTACAAGAAAAGAAAATTTAAGTCTAATATCCCTCATGATTGTAGATGTAAAAACGCTCACCAAAATATTAGCAAATTGGATCCAGTGATATATACATGGACAATACATTATGCCAAAGTGTTACTTCAGAAATGCAATGTTAGTTTAACAGTTTTAAAATGTTAAATTTAATTAATATTAATTAATTTAATTTTCTATTAAGGTAATTCACCACATTATTGGAACAAATCAGAAGAGCTATATGATTACTTCAATAGATGCAAAAAAAATTTGACCAAATTCAGCACACTTTCATAATACAGTCTCAGCAAATGAAGAATATAAGCAAACATCCAAAATCCGATAAAGAGCAACTATGAAAAAATTTTTTCAGATAGTTTTATACTTAATAATGGAATAATAAACTTTATCCTCTAAGACTGAGCTCAAAGTAATAATATATACTTTTTCTACTTCTATCTAATATTGAATCAGAAGCTCTAGCCACTGAAATAAGGCAAGAAAAATTTTAAAAAGCATAAGAACTAGAAGGAAAGAAGTAAAAGTGCTGTTATTTGCAGAAAGCATGATTGTTTACATAGAAAATCCAAAGGAATCAACCCAAAAACTAGATTAATAATAACTAAATCTGGCATGGTCACAATATAGAAGATCAGTATGAAAAAGGATTTTATATCTGTATACTAGCAATAAACAAATGGAAAATTAAATTAAATGATATTTACAATAGCATTGGAAAATATTGAATACTTGATGATAAGTTTAGTGAAAGATGTGCGAGATATTTACACTGAAAATTATGAAACGTTGATGGAAGAAAGTAAAGAAAATCTAAATAAATGGAGAGTAAGGCCATGTTTATGGTTTCAAAGACTCAATACTGTTAAGATATCCATTCTCTTCAAATTGATCTTTATTCAAAACAAGTTCATTCAAAACTCCAATAGAATTTTCCCCTCTGAAAACTAACAATCTGTTTCTAAATTTATATGGAATTGTGAAGAATCTAGACTACACCAAACAATCTTGAAAAAGAAGAGTAAAATGGCACACTTTACATTGTCTGTTTTCAAGACCTACTATACTTACTCTAAAGCCACAATCGTAAATACAGTGTAACATTGGCTACTTGTATATAAACAAGTGGAGAGTCCAGAAGTGGACCCATAGATACACAATTGATTGATTATTGAACAAGGTACCAAGTAAAATATACACACGTACCCACAAGAATTGCTAAAATAAAAAAGATTAACACCACCAAATGTTCATTAGCATGTGTGGCAAACAGAAATCTAACACATTGTGGGTTGGAATGTAAAATGGTACAGACACTTTTGAGAAATGTTTGGCATTTTTTTAAATAGGGTTAAACTTCTATCTACCCTATGGCCCTGAAACTCTATTCTTACCCAAAAATACTTGTACAAGAATGTTCAAAGCAGCTCTATTCATAATAGCCCCAAGTTAGAGACAAGTCAAATGTCCTTTAAAAGGAGAATGGATCAATAATATAAGATATTGTAAAACAGAATACTATTTGTCAACTAAAAAAGTACACAACATAGAGGAATGCCAAAACCATTAGGTTGGATGTAAGATTATTTACTTTATGATTCCACTTCTGTGAAACCAAGAACAGATGAAATTATTCTATGATGATTGAAATCAGAAAGTTGTTGCCTACAATGGGGAAATTGACAGAAAGGGGCAAGACAGAACTTTCCAAAGTGATACAAATGTTTCAAATCTTGTTTTGAAAGTGTATACAATTATAAAAATTCATCAAGCTGAACTCCTAAGACCTAGGCATTTATTTATGTAAATTATACTTCAGTTAAAAAATGTTCTTTTAGGGTCTTCTGTTTGGTCTGTTAAATTTGTTTCCACAGGTGTTAATTCTTCTAATTCGTAGTTTAGAGCTCTTATTTCATGGAGTTTGTTTTCTTGAAATGTTTCCTGATTCTTGATTGGATGTCATTTCTGTCTCAGAGAGCCTCTATTTACCTATCTGCAGGTATGGTTCTGTTTACTGTAGGCTACCTTACTGTAGGGCGATGGTAAGACCCGCTGTGGTGGTATATACTGGTAGCTCATTTCCTCAACGTTAAGCCCCCCTTTTTCCCCTGACAGTGGGGATTCTGCACAGCCTCTTTGGTCCATGCTCACACTAAAGGCCAGAGCCTTCCAAAGATCTCTGTTGTTGCTCTGTGTGTGTGGGTGGGTGTGCTTGTGTGTGTTGTTAAGGGCGGAGAGAGATGGGTTAATCTGCAAATCTTCTCCAAATGTGTTTACACAACAAGTTACACTGGTGGTTGTCTCAGTTCTCTGAGTGTGGAGCAACAATGCTGAAGCTCCTTCTACCTTTTGTGGCAGTTTTCTTCTGTGTATATTTATTTCAATGGTTTTCCATGTGGAGGAGAATTCCTAAAATTTCTGGCCCAAATTTAACTCCCGTATGCTTCTCTAGTGCTGTAATGAACTTACAATTAAAGAAAATGGGTTTGTTTTCTGTCATTTGTGGAGATTTGGGTTGGGACTTAGAGGCAAACACATTTGCTCCATTTACCATCTTGATCCAATTTCTCAAGTCACTTTTAATTAGCAGCTGTGTTGCTACTTTACATACTGATATACCCTAGTGACTCTCATTATCACTTTCACGTGGCCCTGTCTAGTGGTCTGTTGATCTGGCAGTGACCTGGACTCATGCTATTTGTAAGGTAGATATCTGACAAGTCCACAAAAGCAGACAATGGACCAATCTCTAAGGGACAGGCAGTTTTGCAGAAGGAGAAAATTACTTTAACAAACTTGTGTTTGCAAGAAATGGGATTGATGTTTCAGAATCTCTACCTGGAGATTCAACTCTAGAGACAAGCAGCCCCAAACTGAGACTGTAGGAGAGCCCTACTCAACATCACCTAGAATCTCCCTCAGCAACCGGGCCCCTGGCTGTTGATCATTCTAATGTTGACCTAATGCTTCAGGAGGCTGTATCTGTAAATGAGGGATGTGTTTGTGCACTAAAGTCAAGTGCTATTTACTGAGGATAGTATGACTTCCATTTGACTTTCTTGCTGATGAAAACAGATGGGAAAGGTTTTCTTTCGTTGTTTGCTTTCACATTAAAAACAAATACTTAGTGCCAAAAACAAGGATTGAAGTACCGCAGTTCCTGCTCGCAGCTGTTACTTAGAGGTGGTCCAGAACTCTTCCTGGAGCACCAGCTAGTACACATCCATAGGAAGCCAGTAGTGAAAGGGACGTTTGTTCACTCCCTCTTTTTGCTCACTGTACACAGGTTGTTTGTGACATTCAGAGCTGTATGATATAAAATTCATGAAGGGTACAATTCTATTGACAACATTTCCATGTTACAGAGCGGGAAACAAAATGAAAGACGGAATAATTAGGCAACTTTGATTTATTATAAAAAGAATATAGAAGAGATTTTGTGAAAATTTAAGCCTTCTACAATGTCATTTGAAGGAAGATCACGCTTTGGTTATTATGATAAATTGGCATTAAACCAATCATTTTCATCAAATAGAATTTTAGTGCTGTTTTTTCCAATTTCTGAAAAGTAGTGTAAGAGATTTTCTGACTCCATTAAGACAGATATTCATTGTAAAACAGTAAAAAATCTATAATTCTACAATCGAGAGATCAACATTTTGAAAAAAGTTTTTTCCTGAGGAAGATATGCCCTGAGCTAATATTTGTGCCAATCTTCCTCTATTTTTCTAGTATGTAGGCCACCAGCACAGTGTGGCTGCTAACAGAGCCATGTTGGTCTGTGCCTGGGAACCAAAGCCTGGGCCAGCGAAGCAGAGTGTGCTGACCTTAACCCCTAGGCTACCGGGGCTGGCCCTAAGAGGTCAGCATTTTAAGCACTGTAGTTTTCCTGCCTCCATATCTTATTCTGTTGTAAAGATTGTATACTTTTATCAACAGATTTTATTTTTATTTAATATTCTATCTTTAAAATATATTTTAGTAGACACTTCACATGTATTAATATGGATAGAACATTGTCCCTTCCACTAAACAATTTAATTTTTCTCTTTTCTATTATAAATTATAGTGCAACCAATATCTTAGCAAATAAATATATGGGTACATATTCTGGTTATTTCCTAGGAGTTGATTCTCAGAAGGAGAATGAACAGCTGAAAAAAGGGTTGTATAAATGATCTATTTGTAGGCCCCATTTTCTAAATTATTTCCAAGATTCTGCTGGTCTGAAGAGCTGCACATTTCTTTATTTCCTCATCGATCCGAATGGCGTTCTCCTGGAAGTTGAAGGAGATGACCATTCTTCCGTCAGGGATATATGAATAGTTGTTCTCCCTTACTGGAATCTCCAAACGAGCTCCCAAGAGCCATTTGTATGATCTGAACATTGTTTTTTCAGTTGTTTCTAGAAATGTTGCTCCAATTTATACTCCCACCAGTGTTAGTGTAACAATTATTGGATATTATGATTTCTTCAGAAATTTTGATAATTTAACATTAAAAAATGGCATTTGTGTTCTCATTTTAATTTGCATTTGTTTATAAAAAATGTACAAGCTATTTGTATTCCTCTTTTGTGAAATATACATTTATGCCATTCATCCACCTATGCTTTAAACGGTTTGTCTTTTATCTATATGTAATTTAGATTAATTTAAAGCATGTACAAATTGACACAGAGCTTTGCCATATTTGTTAAAAATGTTCTAATTTGAAATAGTTAGAAAATTTTTCCATTGTTTTATGAAATACAAATATTTATATATATTTTTGTAGTCAAGTGTATTAATTTTTTTGCTTGCTTCTAATCTTAGAGAGCATTTTGAATTGTTAAATTTTTAATCTAGTCTTTTTCATGCCATAGATATGGATAATATAGTTGTGTTGTGTGTTTTAGAAGATAAGTATGTTCAGATGCACGAATTTAATTATTTCTAGTTTCTTCCTTCAAAGAGTATCTCATTATATAATCTCTGTTATTTACAATTAAGTTTCTTTAAATATAATTTCCCAGTATTTTACAAGCAATTATCTTTAAGTAGTGACTAATGATCCACATGCAATTTTCAAAGACTTAGTAAAATTTTTTTCTCCTCCTCTTCTTCTAACCCAGAATTTTGTAATGTCAAACGGTAGGCCAACACAATCAGTCTTCTCTTAGAATTCCCCAAACTCTAAGTTATTTGGTTTGAAGTTACCAGACGAGGTTCAGCAAACAGGTTTGAAGGATAGCATCTGATGACTTGGAATTCTGGGTGCTGAGCTGTTTTTTGCCGAGAGTGGATATGATGCTATCCATTTTACATTTCAAGCAAACTGTGGCCCAGTTGTGCCCACGGATCTGTCATCAAACACAGCTCAGATTTCAGCTTTAACTTATCTAAATATAGGCTTACTGTGAGTGACAAGATCCTGGTAAATGGCATTCTCTGCCATCCTCTTTGATATTGTTTCTAGTAGGATGACTCATGGCTCTGCTTTGCTCTAGAAAATGTTTAATTACACTAGGGACTTTTCATTGAGTAAAAGCATCATTGACAGGCCAGCTGCCACCCTGACATCTTGGATTGTTATTCTACTGTCTGGAGATCACACAGTATTTACTTTTCCAACACTGACCATCCAAAGGGCATTTCAACTGGATTTCTACGCAGTCTGATGCTGTCGGGTGGAAAGACAATTGAAAGTTCAGATATATAGATAGAAATGTCTTGGTTTCTTTATGAGTTCCATAAAACTCTCAATGTTAAAAAGCTTGAATATTTTATTGTTTCATAAACTTTTTGGAGAGCATAAAAAAATAATTTTACCTCTTTGAATTTTATATTTTATTCAGCTAACAAAAGCATACACAAACATAGCTTTGATAGGAAACCTATTGCAATGTAATTACAATACCTTGAGACATGGGTCTCATTAAGGAAACAGTGTTCTTTGGTTCCACTGTTGACTACTTCTTTGAATGACACATGCCATCAAGCCACTAAATATGCGTACTTGAGTTCTCATTCAGAAGATTACCCAGTGGCTAGAAATGGTCATGAAATTTCCATTCTAGCCTTTGGTGCAGGTGTGTATTGTAAAGCGATATTTCTTTGTCTTGACTGACTTTCACATCCTCCTGTCCCACTTGGAGCCTCATGCATTTTGAGTGTACACTGAGCTGAAAAGTGATGCCAGCTAGGAGGATTATATATCTCCTTAGTATGTTTTCAGAGCAGTGAGAATGCGTCCCTCCCCACTGATGAGGAAGACAGGAGACTTCTCATTGATAGGTTTTATGATTGATAAGGCTAACATTGCCTCATTTACTCTCTCTTATATTTGCACGGGTGGGAAGAGGTTCAGGGAGCCACTTAAAAAATCATGTAAATCTTTCAGCAAGAAAATTGTCTTCTCCTTTAAATCTTTCTGATTGTTTCTTCTCCATCACCTCCTCACTTTCTGTTCCAGGGTTCTTGGAGGATTAATGACTCTCACTTTTGAAAATGAGAGATGTGGAATAAATTATGTTCCAGATTTTACTGTTATCTTTGACACTTGCAAATTAGTTCAAGTGGGTAGAGAGATCCATAAAGATCAGTATTTGGTTTGTAAGTTCAGCCAGTGGTTGATGGTTACTCCGGCCTGTGTCTTAGGTCAGTCTGCTCTGTGTATTTAAATTGTTGCCCTCAGACGCTTCCAGTGCGTTAGGAATCTAGACCAGCAGCCCCTGCTTCCTCAGGTGCTGAGTGGGTGATGGATTTTGTACCACTCCCTGTGGAGCAAATTCTGAAGTTGAAAAATGGTCAATTGAGAGTTTACCCCTGTTAAAAGCTGGGATCTAGTTTGCCTGGTGTGCGCCCTGGGACCTCACAAGGACACTGACCTTTAGTCTTCTCTCTCTAACCTCACCCTGGGCCACATTAGGCCTTTGGTAGATCCTAGGCACTTTTGTCTTTATGGGCCCCTTCCATTAAAAAATTAAAAATTTGTTTTACCATTGAATTGGTATAAAGACAAATATGATCCAGGCTGAATGATATATTTATTCAAAGAATGGATATGATCCATTCTTTATGATATATTTATCACTATTACATTCATTTTTTCTTCTGATTTTAAAAGAAATTAAAATAAAAAGTTTTCGTGGGCCCCAGGCACTGTGCCTAATAACAAGTAGATTCTGCCCTCATACATTCAACCAAATACATTGTTCTTTATTCCGTCATTTAGACTACAGCCTTTCCCTAGTGTCAAGGCCAGACCCTACTCGAATCCTCTATGGTGGTTACTCGATGTGGGATGCTACCATGACAGTCAGCTACCACCCAGAACCATAGTCCTCCATAGTCCTCCAAGCACTGCTACTTGCTAAGAACCTCTGATGCCTCAGTCCGCCACTAAATCCGACCCCCTTGGATACTAACACAGGCCTGGAGTGCACTTGAGTTAAATTAGCTCTGTTATTTGTACCACTAAATTATTTTCTAAAGAGGCATTTCCTACAGACAGTCCCTGCAAAGCCTGACTTTCTTCCTTCCCTCTGTTGGCATTGGCGTTGCAGTACACCTTACTGAGGAGGCTAATAGATACTCTCTGACTGCTGGCAAGACGATGCAGGCAAAACAAGTAGGCTATTAGGAGCAAATTCTTCCTCTTAGAAAACAAGCTCGTTCTTCTTTGTGATACATTAAGCCTGAGCTGAGCCTGCTATGCTCTTCCTCCCACTTCCCTTCACCACTCAGCTTCCCGGAAGACTTGTTTACTTCACCTGTGGCCACTTCTGTTCATGCAATGAATTCAGCAGACCCTTGTTGAAGGCCTTCTTTGTGCCAGGAGCTTTGCCATGGGTTCCATTATTGTCCACAGATTCTGAGAGAGTGGGATTGAAATTAGCTCTCAATACTTAATTGTTGTTGTTGTTTGGTCTTTTGTTTTAATTATGAAAATAATTCATGCTTTTGGAAAAAACACTCAAATAATAGCTAAGTATAAGAATGCAGCGTGAGAGTTTTGTGTTGTCTCCCCAGTTCCACCCAATTCTTCAAAGGTAATGGTCTTCAATCTTTTTTTCTCTGCTGCTTTCAAAACTTTGGACTTCACTCTAAAACAGTTTTTCCCTTCAGCTTTTGTGAGACTACTTTAAACATTTTCTTAATTTTTCCCTTCCTTTCCTAAGGGTTTTTCCTATCGATTTTGCTGACCATCAAATTTTGTCCTTGAGATTTCCCTTTGTGATTTATCTCTTCTGATTTCCTTCTTTTAATGTGTCTTTGGGTTTAAACACATGGGGAATTGCTCTTATAAATATGCTACCTCTGGTGTCTTGGAAAGAACTTCTTTTCATTCATTTGTATATAACTCCATTTTATAAACCTAATGTCTCTATGATCCAAAGGGTGTGTCTTTGCATTTCAAAATATGTTTATCAACTTTTATCCAAAGATTTCAAATATTTTATATCTTTTTGTCATGTAATTTCCAGATAAATTTCCACTTGGCAGTTGGGGAATCCATTGTACATACAGTAGAGGCTGAGGTCATCCATTTGCCCCTGCAGACACACCCTCCCTTCATCCTTCTTTACAGTGCCCTTGACCTAGAGCCTGACTTGAATGGAGTACAAGAAAGAGATTTCTTGCCTATTAGCTTCTAGTGGAGTTTGGCCAATGGGGAGCCCCATTTAATTGGACAGAAGGCAGGATGTGAGGTTGGTGCATTTATTCCCCTGCATACTCCCTGCCAGGTTGCTATGGGTTGGCCATGTCCGCCTACTGAAGGCTACATCCTCTGGCGTGCAACTTATACCATGAAGGTCTCCCTCCAGGTTCTAGTTACTGATTCTTTGCCCCTTCTGGCCCAGGGTTTGTAAATGTGGATGCAACCCTGAGGTATTTCACTTCCCTTGTTGCTTTTCCTAAGCTCTGCCCACACAATAATAAACAGTCTCTTTATTAAATTCTCCTTATTTACACAGTTTGAGCATGGCTCTTTTTTTTTTTCTCTTGCCGGCGCCTTAATTGATGTGCCTAAAACCTATTGAAGATATTTAAGTGATGTTCTTTAGGTTCTCCTTTGTCTCACAACATAGATTTTGTTTACTGTTTGTTCTGAATTCTCTAACTATAATTGCTGTCATGGTTTGCTAGCTGAATTCTCTGTCATGAACAGCATTCCCTGGACTATGGTGATGATGGTGAGAGGAAGATTTTATCCTCTGTTTACTTCAGAGCATCTTTTCTTTTCTGGGATCTGAGGTGAAAACAGCTCTCCCACTGCAAAGCTCCAGAATATTTCCTATGTAACATCACTAAATATCCCTCTGGCAAGACCATCTCAGGATGTAACTATTTAACTAACTAATACCCTGGACAGAGCCAGCTAAAACAGCATCTCAACTAGGGAGACCTACTATGACGTGGACGCTGACTGTCTGCTCTTCATTAACCTATTGTAATTAAAGCAATTTTCTCTCTTTCTCTTTTTCTCCATACAGATCTAACTGTTGGAGGAGACACTATTGTCTCCTCCCATTTACAAGGAAAAATATGTCACATTTTGGATTTGTTAGTTAACAGCAGGGACAATTTTGCACGTGAAAGTTTTCTAGCAAAAACTCTTTAATTTGTACAATATTTAAACGCTTCTTCTGACATGTCTCATGATTTTTTAAATCACTGTTAGGTTTTTGAATTTTAAATTAGATTCAATTATGAAATACCTTTTCCTTTCCATGAATATCAGAAGCCTCTGCTAACTACTTGTTGGAGAGAAATTTGAAACAGATTCTATTTACATATTTATTTATATTATATTTATATATTTATTTTTTATATATAATATATTTATTTATGTACTTACATAGAATACAGTCTATGTATTCTCTTTAGGTTTAGCCTTCTTAGTTGTTAATTTGAGTCTTTTTATAAAGTGTGGAGGTAAAATGGCTGATCAATAATCAGATTTCTGATAAAAGGTTTATGGCTGGTGAAATATTTCTTCTCATGTTCAAAAGACCTCCACACGTCCCTGCAGCCCTTATACTGACTTTATGCATAAATAGGTTAACCTTTAGTTGATTAGAATATTTCATTAGTGTGAACATATCTCTTCTTGACCTTGTCAAATAATTGAGGTGTTAATTTCCTTCCTTAGATCCTTCAATCATGGACAAAGGGGTAGTCAATAAATTATGCAATTTGGAGAAATGCAGTGAAAGGAATTTTCAATGCTTTTGACACACAAAGCTCTGTTGTTTTTCTAGCTGCCATGGCCTTTTATTCCTATGACATTTAGAATTCAGCTTTAGGCAGTATACGATATTGATATCTGTGAAATGTAGTCCAAATCAGTGTTGTTTCTTTAGATCAATGGATGGTAAACAATGGCCCGGCCCATAGACCAAATTCTGCCTGTTTTGTATGAACTGTGAGCTAAAAACGGTTTTACGGTTTTTTAAATCAAAAGAAAAATAATCTCTTACTACACGTGAAAATGATATGAAATTCAAATTTCAGCGTCCATAAGTATAGTTTTATTGGAACATAACTACATTCGTCCATTATATATCCATAGCTGCTTTCACAATGCAATGGCAGAATCAAGTAGATGAGACAGAATCTTCAAAGTCTAAAAATCTCTGGCCTTTTACAGAAAAGTTTGCTGACACCTGGTTTTAGTAACCAAGTGTAGTTTGTCTTCACCTAAAATAATAACCTACCTGAAAAACTGAACCCTCTTGGTAGCTATCGAATCAATGATTTTCAAAACATCCCATGTGTAGGTTTTTTACCGCTAGTTTTATAAAAGATAAGAGGTATGCTAGCATTACTCCCATAGTGAGGACCATAGCTGGGAAGTGAATAGAATCTATGAAAATGTTTAGATGTCATTCTCTGGTTTGGTTATCAAGTATGCCGTACGGCATGGTACCTCACATTTGAAAGTGTCCTGGATATTTCAAAACTTTATATACAACCTTTTATTTACCTCAAAGTGGAGCAATAGCAAGAAAGGGAGCCAAACCTTTGTTTGTTTCAGATTAAATCAATCTCACCACATGCCTCATGAAGTAATGACTATGTGATATAAACACCACTGCCGCCCATGCCCACTTTCTGTATAAAAGACCAAGAAATCTATGGATATAGTATGAATATATTTTCCTCATCTTTGTACTCAAAATGGGCCCCAGCAAGTATGAGAACAGGTGTTTCAATTATGGCCTTATCTAGGACTCTTGATTTTTGATGGACAATTGCACATAATATCTTTATTTGTTTTTTTTTTTTTCCTTGCAATCTAGTTCCCAGCAGGAAATTTACTGAGCTGCCAACTTGTGATCATCTAATTGACTCAGAAAGAATCTGAATGAGTTTCTAAATATCCAACTGAAATCAATTGTGACTCTCTTTATTTTAGGCCCCAGGCAGATTGAAATTGAGACAATAAATGGAAGCACCTCATTCTGAAAGAATGAGAGTTGGCAGCTTTGCAGCAAGCTTCACATACATGCACTCACACACACCCATGCACATCCACACACACATAGACACACTCACACACACACTCATTTGCAAAGTTTTATATTCAGAAAGAATGCATGACTGGGTATATGTTTGGCATCTTATAATCTCTAGGTTTCTAAGATCCATGACTTCAGCAATCTAGAAAAACATTTCCTTCAATAGAAGGAAATACGGAGGGCTGTTGGCGGTAGTGGGGAGCTATGGTTAACGTAGAGCTTAATTACGGAAACAGTTTTGTGTTCTCATTTTCTACTAAAGGACTTGAGACTCTAGTTTTTTTATACCCTTCCATTTTACTGTTGGAAAAGTTTTTCCCAAGGTTTATCTATTCATGCACACTTTATGTTTAAGTGCTTTCATTAAATTCCTGTTTGTGTGAAACAGAAACAACAAGGATTTCAAGCAGCATTGTGATGGGTATAGTAGCCCATCTGCCATTCTATCCTCTTTTCCTAACAGTTAGAGAAGAAATGACTATGAGAATAAACAAAGTGTTTAACACGACCCCTCAATGTTAGACTTCTAAGTAGCTGAACCTTCAGGAAGGAGGGACCTGAATGTTCAGTTTTTACTGTGGTAGGTAATCAGGATGAGCACTATTAGAAACTGTGATTAGAGGTGAAGCATTGTAGCATAAAATCTACTGAGCATTGAGTAATTAAACAAACACACTCCAAGAGCTATTGTTTTTAGGAGGTTCAATGGTGGGACACAGAAGTCTTCTGGTGCTGGGCGGAGAGAGACCTGTTTCACTCCAGATCCTTATAAAGGAGGCTCTTTCCAGCAATGGAGTTCAACAAGCCCTATCCCTCTCCCTCCCAAAGGAAGAGAGGATGCTGATGAGCTGCAAGAACACAGATAAGCACAACAGTCTGACTACGTACGGAGAAAAGCCATTTCTGACTCAGGTAGGAAAGGAGAAGCCAGCATTTTGCAAACCACGTTGGAGAGAGGAAACTCAGTAGGCAACAAGTCAAGACAAAGCTTGGAAGGAGCTTTGTTCCCAAGCTCATTTTATGCCCTTAAACAAATAAGAGCCAAGTAGAGTGGAGAACTGTGGAGGATCCACTGAAGAGGACTGACAGAATTTGGATAATGCGTGGAAAAGGGCTTTGTTCATGCACTGGACTAGAACACACTGGCTAAGGGTTGTTCTCAGGCACTGCTCACTGGAAATTGATACCACACCATTGCATGATGTTCATAGCCGTGTGTGATTCTGCCAGACTAAATGTATTCAAAGCTAAGGGCTGTTCTCTTTAAGAATATGGGGAGATTATTAAGTATTAATAATTTTGTGTGTGTGTGAGGAAGATTGCCCCTGAGCTAATATCTGTGCCAATCTTCCTCTATTTTTTGTATGCGGGATGCCACGGCAACATTGTGGATCAGGAGACAGTTTGGCCCTCGAGTCAGGCAGAGTTGGGTTCCAGACCTGGCTCTTTCATTATCCATGTCCTTGGCCTTTCTAGATATCATTTCCTTATCTGTTAAAGAGGATGTATTGATTTCCTAGGACTGCCATAGCAAAATACCATGAACTGGGTGGTTTAAAACAACAGAAATTCATTGTCTAACAGTTCTGGAGGCTAGAAGTCAAAAATCAAGGTGTTAACAGGCTGGGTCCCTTTTGAGGACCTCTCTCCTACCTTCTGCTGCAGGCCGACAATCCTTGGTGTTCCTTGGCTTGTGGAAGCCTCACTCCAATCTCTGCCTCTGTCTCACCATGGCATTCTCCTTGTGTGTGTGTCCAAATTTCCCTCTTTTTATAAGGGCTCCAGTCAAGTTGGATTAAGACCCACCCTAATGACCTCAGCTTAAATTGGTTACATTTGTAATGTTCCTATTTCCAAATAAGGTCATATTCGTAAGTAAGGGGTTTAGGACTTCAATATGTGTTTTGGGAGAACACAATTTAACCCATAACAGTGGATAATAATTCAATACCTTCTCAAAGGACTAAGAGAGAGATGAAATATGTTGATAATGCAAAGACCATTGAAAGCAGGCCTGTGCCCACAGGAAAAAACATTTTTTGGGCCCCTCAACATCCATCATGTGTGGCTTTGTAATATAGTCAGTCTCTGAGACATGTTCACACCGCTGGTTCTACTTGTTGGAAAATTAATATTATGGGTTATCATGAACATTACTATAATGTTGCTGTAACATTGCTTCTTCTGTGTGGGTGTGCTCAATCCTCTGTAAAGCTTCATATTGTCCGTGAACTTTCTCTCTGTTCTAACTGTTCAAAGTTCTGCTTGGAAGTGGCATTGAGCTGGTATGAACTGGAAATCTGAATGGCTGTGTGAACACAAAGACAGATGGCAGAATCCCCATTGGAGTGTGTGGCCAGCACATGGCTGCTATTTGTTTTCACTCACAAGTAGTCAGCAGACACACTGTGATTGTACTGCAGCTGCAGTAAGATTTACTTCCAGAACTTTTCAGGACTATGGGGCAGTGAATAGCAGGGGTTACCTGGACAGCCTAAATCCTGAAAAGGAAGCAAAGAATCTTTTCATTTCTTAGGAACAGGATATATGAGGCAGGGTCCCTAGTGAATGAGTAGACATACTTTAATTTTCAAGAGAGACTTGGAAGCCAAACTTCTGCTTAATTAATAATTCTGACTTGTTTAACTTCTTCAGTGTTTTCATGTCATCTTCAGTCTAATGCCCAAGTTTTTTTGCATCCCTTGCAATCTAGTTCATAATCTGGCCCCCAAAACTTTCAGATTCATCTTGCTATTTCTTGCCTCTCAATGTTACCAGTTTTTTTTGCATTTCTGACACGTGCAATTTCCTTGGAATGAAATTTCTACTTACTTCACCTGGATAATTTCTTACCTTCTTAAAACTTCAGCTCAGGCTTCATTTCTCCCAAGGAATCTTCTTCATACCCTACCCTCCCCCCTGCCCCAGCCTAGGATCATTGGGCATCTATCGTATTATTTCTCAAATTAAACTTTTTTTGCTTTTCACCTGGACAATATCTTTTTCATTTTGAGTCCTTAGGGTCTAGAAAGTGGTTAGTGTTCAATAACAGTTAGTTGAATTTAATAAGAATGAATTTTTTAATCGCTTTCTCTCTCTTTTTCAGACAACTTGGGAGAAAAATAAACAGAGATGTGAGATCCTTAGTCCTCTTCAAAAGAGTGAACTTCTTTCCTTAACTCAGGAGGACATCAAAAACTCCTAGAGAATGAGAAGTAGACTAAACCATATCTGAAAGGCATTCATTCATTCAACAAATATTTACTCAGTATCTCCTTTGTAGCAGGCATTGGAGATACAAGATGAAAAAGTCCTTGTCCTGAATGAAAATGAAAGAGGTAAACAGTAGAGACCATTTTAGTGTCGCAGGTGAGAGCATCAAGAAGTTACTCCTGTTCTGGCATAATCAAAGGTTTCTAAAACATGGGAAGGAAGTCCGGCCTTAAAAGTAGCTTAATAAATTTCTGTTTCTACTTTCTCACTATCCATATGTTTCATAACTATCTCTAATCTTGTTTTCACCCCTACTGTTCCACTTAAATGGCTTTGTCAAAGACCTCCATGTTGCTCTGTGGCTTAATTTTTCTCTTTTTGTTTTATTCAACCTATCAGCAAAATTTGACATAGTTTCTCACACCCGTTCAGAATAACTCTCCTCTCTGGGTTTCGAAGATGCCTCAGTCTCCTTTGCAGCTTCCTCTAGCCGACCCAGAGGCAGATTTTCTGTGATGCTGATAAAGTGTAAGCTTCAGGACCCCTCCATTGTGTAGCCGCCTTTCAAAATCCTGGGCAAAGGGCTCACATGTTATATGCTTTTGCAAAATTTGCAGAAGTACAATATTTTAGCCACAAGGGTGGAGGCAACAGTGTTTTTTCATTGCAACTCCCTCATCACACTTGCTCATCATGTTTAATGATGCTAGATTATCCATGAGTATTTTTAGAATCTGGTTAAAAGCAATTTGGGTCGAAGATATATTTCCTTTGGATTTAGTGGGTTACATTTATGTTGTTCATACTCGTGTCAGGTTAACGAGTTTATTGCCAGTCATCCCACCAGCCAACTTACCTGCTGTCATGACATGAGAGTGCAGGGCAAAGCTAACAGCACGATATGAGTGTGGCCCCAGCACTGGATGACTGCAGGTAGTGGAGGAGACAAACGCTAGAGGAAAGAACAGATTACTTTTCTATTCTCCCAATGGAAAATAATACTACAAAATCTTAATGATATGAAAAGGCAATCAGAATGTGCAGCCAAAAAATAGGGGAAATGAGTATTTAACAGTGGGTCAAATGGTTAATACTTGCAAATACTATATAATTTTCCTGGATTTTGTGATGTAGCTGATATTTATCATCATTTTTACATCCGTTATTTATTGTAATAAATTTATCATTCTAACATATCTAATTTTATATTCATAAATTTTCATTTTTTCCTTGAAGAGGGCCTCCCAAATTATATAAGCCCCATAAAATCCACGTTCACTCCTGAGTTGCCCGTGCCTGCCCTCTTAGCCCACACGTTCTCATGTCCCTTCGTAGGCAATATTGTCCATTCCAATGGACTAAAAACCATTTGTGTGCATACTTGTTGATTGATTTCGATCTGATTTTGATCACAAAAAGAACTGGAATCTGGAATATTTTTAGATTACCTTTCTTATTTTTGTTAGATTTTTAAATATTAAAAATAGTTCCATTCTTTAAAAAAGTGCATCTCTCCTCAGAGTTAAGAAAAAATATTATTTTTTGTTTGCTTAAATATTTTCAAACATTTTTCATTCATGTTAAGTGTCTGATATATCTATGTTCACAATCACACATATATACACAAACATATGTTATATAAATGTATACATATACATACCACATATATATACACACAAAAATATTTGGGAATACATGAAAGATACATATATGTAAACATACAAGACATAAAAATGAGATCATCTGTAGGGTTCTAAATCTTTGTTAGAAATATACATAACATCATATAATGAATTTCTTTCCATGTCAGACCATATAGACCTAATTCATTCTTTCACTCTTTTTAATGACTGTAATATTTAACTGGTGGAACCTTTTTTGGATCTTATTGGAAAGGACAATGGGGATCTCCATCTCAGAGTCCTATCAAGGGAGATGATTACCAGTGACCTCATACTTCTGCTACTGCGGGCATACACTTTAACGTGGAATTTAATATATGACGGGAGAAAAAGCTGAGGGTTGATTTGTTAACTAAAGAGTCTTAAAAACAAACAAACAATGGCACGGACAAATTTTCTTTCTGATTTCTGATTCATTTAGCACTTGACTCTTATTAAAGCGTGGCATTGAGGGTAACCCTCAGGACAGTATTTATCATATCCCTGAAGTTAGCGGAACAAGCTATGAACTCTGGCTCCATCTCAAAGTAAGACCCTTGGAAAATGATCCATCCTCTTTACTCTCCCTCATGTCCTCTTCTGCAAATTTTTAAATTACACAGTTAGTTAGATCCTGAAGAACACAATTAAATATTTTATTTCAGGGCTTATGATGATTTGAGAAATAAACAGTTCTTTTGTTTTTATATGTTTAACTAAATTAGACTAGTGCAACCTGCCAACCCCTTTAGCATTTGAATTTTAAGATAAGGAAGCAATTCTGGGGGAAAGTAAGTTTTCAGAAGCAGCTATAGAAACATAGAAGTGGGCTGGGACTGACTGAAAGAAGACAGATTTATTGGCAGGTTTGTAAGAGTCTGGGAACACTTGGAAGAGGTGACCGATATTCTTGAGAGAAAAGAGGGACTCCAATTAGTAACATGGATACACTCTGAATTCATTCCAAAGGATTGCTGTACTGATTCAGAATCATCAACGGTTTTATTCTGTATGTATGCATTTTTTGTTGCAGTTAATTATAGTATCAGTTCATTTGGACTTTGGTTCTTGTATACACTCTGCCTTTGTAGCATTTTCTCTCTTATCTATTACACCCCAGAGAAGAGCAATGACTTTAGGTCAGTACACAGACTTGCGTAGCCATTGGGGCTGTCCAGTGTTGAACTGGGGTCCTCGATAGCTACTGGACTTACCTTCAACTTGGCCTTCGAGGCCCATTTGCTGATGGATGGGAGGGATGCAAGGATAGGAGGTTTAAGGGAGGCTATTTACTGTGAGGGGGACACAGTTGGATTCACCACAGGATAAAATGTCCCTAATAAATGAGAAGCAAAAGCGCGAGAAAATCAGAGTGTGTAAGCAGATGATAATTGAAAACTTTGCAGGGTGAAAGGAGAGCTGCTACAAAACTGTGTGCACCCCTGCCTGTCTGAAGCCTTCTCTCTCTTGCTCATGCTTTTGCGTTTGCGTCTTCCTGTCTGTGTTATCATTGTGTGTCTCTGGTGTTTTTTCATATTTGTGTGAATAATGAGCGGGTTCATCCAAGTGAATTCCGAGGCCTCTTCCAGGTCTGGAATTCTATAACTGTGATTCTGTGTTTTTATTGGTGTTCATGTATATGTCAGGGTATATCTGGTATAAACGCGTTCCAGGTATTTATTTATTGCACTGTACGTGCAGAGTTATAATGGAAGTTGGTGGGAGGACTCTCTCACACTTATGATCTAATTGGAGACAGACAGATGAATATCTGCTCGCTTTCTTGCTTCCTGGCTAGGCTTGGAACTGTCAAAAGTTGGGAATTGTCACAAAATGAAATCAGTTAACGGCACTTGTGACGGTTAATTTTATGTGCCAACTTGTCCGAGCCACAAGATGCCCAGATATTTGGTCAAACATTATTCTGATGTGTCTGTGAGGCTGTTTCTGGATGAGATTAACATTTGAATTGGTAGACTGAGTAAGGCAGATTGCCTTCTCCAATGTGGGCAGGCCGCATCCAATCATTTGAGGGCCTGACTAGAACAAAAAAAGCCAACCCTCCCACAACTAGAAGAGAACTTCCCGTGCCTGATTGCTTGAGCTGGGACTTTGGTCTTTTCCTGTCTTTGGACTCAAACTGAAACATCAGGTCTCCTTGAATCTTGAGCCTGCCAACTTTTAGACTGGAACTATACCAGCAGCTCGCTCGGGTCTCCAACTTGCTGCCTGTGAGTCTTGGTGCTTCTCAGCCTCCCTAATCACATGAACCAATTCCTTATTTTATATATATTTTTTATATTTACATATATATTTTATATAGATTATAAAATATGTATTAAATATGTATATCATCTCCTACTGGTTCTGTTTCTCTGGACAACTCTGACTAGCAAAGCACTTAAGACATCTGTCAGGATGGGATGTGCTTCTGGAAACCTGCTGAGGGATGGGGCTTTAGGGATGGCATTGGGGAAGCCTGGACAGAAGAAGGGAAGGCCTGAAGTGATTCACAATCTCCTTCCACCTGGCATTGCTTCAAGAAGGGAGGCAAAGCAAATCAAGATTATAGTCGTCTGAATCTGCTTGAAATGTGCATAAGAACTTTCAAAACCTCCGCAAGGAGCCTGCCCCTAAATTTCTTACCCCTAAAAGTGGCCCATACAGGACTAAATTATTGTTTCCTTGGATATTCTCTTCTCTTTCTATTTACCCCAAACACAACGAAGTATTTACGCCTTTTATAATTTTGACATTCCTAAATCATTTAAATGTAAAATGGTTGGAAATTGAAATAGAAATTGAGGCATTTTTTGAAAGGTCTTATAGAAAGTATCTCTTTGTCGATTTCGAATTTACTTTAACTTGGGTAACATGTTCCAAGGTAGATTTTTCAATCTCATGAGACAGCACTGAAAAAATGAAACGAGATGTCCCAGTCCTTCTACCTACTCTTGTACCACATGCTTTCCTATATTGCAACTGCACAGAAGAATTTCAAACTAAAGCTACAATGCATTCTTCAAGGAATGTTGCTCCTCTACCAGGACTCAAAGACATGTTTCTAGATTCTTCTAGCTAGGGATATTTTGGGATTGTGAAGAAGACACATAGAACTCGCAGAAAAGAAACTGGAATCTTATTATTAGAAGATGTTTAAAATTAACTCAACTCTCTATCTCGAGATAGAATTCCTTGGAATACTCTTGTTTGGCCACATGTCCTGTATCTAGACCATCATTGATTCTTTCAATGATTTCCTTCTCACTTAAAAATGATTCCTTGCTCTGAAGACAGGAGACGGCATTTTCTAATGTTCTGAATATTTTATATGTTTATATTTGTTGGTTTTAATTTTTCATGCCTTATTTTAAAAGGGCAATGGCAATTCCTCAACTGGTCCCTCAGTTTCTTGGAGACCTACTCCCGGTTTCTAGACTTCTCTACTCCTGTACCACTCTCTGGACTTCATCCACCAGACATGTGTCATTGAAAACTGATGGACTCTTGCATACGATACTGGACGTAAAGAGAAAGGTTGTGAACTCAAATGCCTAAGACGACCAGTTAGATGATGTCAATGGTTGTGGTGGTCTTGATGACGGAGTCGGTGAGCTGCAGAGCGCATGCTCCATCAAAAGAGAGCAGGGAAAATATGAACATTTATGTGAAACATCCCCATTTAAAAATAGAGTTTACCAATTCAAACGTCTTTTGAAAAACAGTGGGTCAAATCTCACAAACTGGATTTGGCTCACTGTCCTCTGGTTTGTGACCTATGTTTATAGATGATCTTTTCTTTGAAATATTCTATATAGTGGGGTGAAGTGTGATTACAATTATATGACTGTACTAGAAATTTTTATTAAAACAATGTTCATATCTCCCTCAAAACAACTTTTTCTTGTTTGCCTTCTTTTCTTCTACCTTGTTACCATCTTACTTTCCTGAAGTAACAACATAAAGGGTTTTCTCTAATGCTGCTTAACCATGTATATATATATACGGTTATATATTATATATATGTTACATGAATATTAAATACATACATATGTGTATATAATGTCATATTATATTTGCATACATCATGTAAGAACTATCATATATAATAGCTAATCATATTTATGAATGGTTTGAAATGTACTCTTATTCGCACCCCCCATCCTTTATTCAGAAATCAGATATTTGGCAAGACAAGCATTTAGAATATAATTGTGAACTTGGGAATAAGTGTTAAAAAGCTGTTATAAGACCTCTGCACTTTCTTTGGAAAGAAAGATAATTGTCTCCTTCTAGACAATCATGTATAAAATAAGGTAGCACATCGGAAGCAGAGCAGTGGAAAGCTGGGGCGGCCAGGATGACTCCTTAGGAGCCTGAACATCCAACTTTTCAAAGGGAGGTGGGCAGGCATTAAAACAGAGGTCTTCAACTGCCAGCTTGCAGGCCCAGTTACAATGCTCTTAAGCGATTAGAATTCAATGCCTCTCCAGTTTCATTGTCCTCACCGCTCTAATACTAGGCCCAGCTTTCCTTATTTAAATTACGTGTCTGGCCTTTGAAGGCATTTGAATTTTCAACCCTTGTGTTAAAGAGCATTATGGGAGTCAGGAGAAAGGCAGGGGTTTTGAAAAAGGGAGATCTCTGAAGTGCTGAGTCCAAGAACTGTTTCATAGAAGAAATAAATGCTAACCTACGTTTTCGTTTGCAGAGATCTTTGGGCCTTCTTCTTGGGAAACCACTTTTCAGGGTTGGACGAGAACATGCCTCGCCAGACCTTATTTTCTTTCCTTCTATAGGCATCTTTCCTTTCTTTTCTACAGTGGTGGCCACTGTTTCTCAGGGTTACTTTCATTCACTCCAAGCCTGGGTGAGGAGCAAGAATCTTCCCAATTGACCTTGTCTGGTTGTCCTTCAGAACGTAGGATGTTCTCATTTTTTAGACAAGGGTGCTTATGTGTGTGTGTGTTCATTTCTAATCCCTAAGAGAAAGCATACAAGGTGGATAATGACAAAATTAGCCAAAATAAAGTCACAGTACTTGAAGAAATTAAAATCTTATTTTAATTCTAGTCAGGCTTTTCAGAATCCTCTTCCTACATAGTACTGAAAATTTTTAGTAATGTAGCTAGAATTTTATTTTAGATATTATTAGCCTAAGCTATGTAGACTTCAGCCCAAAGTAGAATCAGATTAAAACTGCTGCTGGCCCAGTGGAAGACGATACCCCTGATAAACCTGTTCACTAATCTTGCTCCCGCACTTGAACCCCCTTTCTTGCCCCCTCAAGTGAGTGGAAGCCACTTTCCATCCTTGTGCTCTTGCTTTGGGGCTTGTAGGTATTCTAGAATCATTTTCTTTTTTTTTTTTTTTTGAGGAAGATTTGTCCTGAGCTAACGTCCCCCACCAATCCTTCTCTTTTTTTGCTGAGAAAGACTGGCCCTGAGCTAACATCAGTGCCCATCTTCCTCTACTTTATACGTTGGATGCCTACCACTACCTGGCTTGACAAGTGGTACATAGGCCCACACCCGGGATCCAACCTGGCGAACCCCAGGCTGTCAAAACAGAGTGTATGCTCTTAACCACTGCCCCACCAGGCCGGCCCTTATACTATAATCATTTTTGCAGATATTGCCTTCAACCCTCAGAATCCCTCTGGGTGGGAAAGGCTATTTCCTATCTGGTCTAAAAATTCATCCCCTGGGCCTTAGAATGGGGTTTCTGGAAACCCCAGTAGAGATCTCTCTCAGCCCAGGTCTTTCTACTGGGTGTAATTTCACTATTGGGTTGTTGAAACAGTTTTTGTCCTCCAATATTGTTCAGTTTTTTTCACTTATTTTCCACATCTAGTCTTGGCTTCCGCAGAAGTCACAGAGCCCCCAGGAGCCTGGCCATGCCAAGTCCTACGATGACCAGAGCGTCTCATCAAATGTGTCAGTTACAGTTTAGAGCCCTGTTCTCTCATGGACCACGCCCGATGCTTCTATTTCTCCTTCGGAGGGCCAGGGACCTATCAAGTATCTTGACTGTTTTTTTTTATACCAAGCACTGTTAATGCTGTGGAGTCGACTGTCACTCCTGGTGACCCTGTGGACAGCAGAGCAGTAACCTGCCCAGTCTTTTTGTGCCATCTTCTCACCTTCCGGTGCTGTATCAGACAATGCTCCACTGCTATTCATAGGGTTTTTGTGGCCAATTTTTTCAGAAGTGAGTGGCCAGGTCCTTCTTCCTAGTCTGTCTTAGTCTGGAAGCTCTGCTAAAACCTGTTCATCACGGGTGACCCTGCTGGTATTTGAAATACTGGTGGCATAACTTTCAGCATCACAGCAACAAGCAGCTGCTACAGTGTGACAACTGACAGATGGATGGTGTGGTTCCCTGCCCAAGAAATGACCCCAGGCCACAGCGGTGAGAGTGCCAAATCTTAACCACTAGACCACCAGGGCTGGCTATACGAAGCATATATCAACCTAATTGACTATTAATCTTCTTTTTTTCCTACAGAATTACCTTTTAACATCTTTTAATATCCTGTAGACCACTGATGAGGAAACATGGATTTAATTCTTCCTAGTGTCATCTTGCAAAACTACTACTTTTCCCAATCACTGCCCTCTCTCCCCTTCCTAGATGACTATTTCCCCCCCCATCATCTCTCTCCTCCAACCTCCAATGGCCCTTCCACTCTCCTTACTCTATACTGATGGCTTGGTTCTGACCTTGCTCACTGAGAAAACAGAAGCAATCAGAAGAAAAGTTCCATATCCTCTCATCATCAAATTCAGCATATTACTTGCACCTGTGCTAAATACGCTGTTCTCTATGTGCTTCAGTATCTTCTCTCCTGTTACAGTGACACAATTGTCCACACTCTGATGTGAGGCCCTCACTGCAACTGGCGTGGTGAAGCCCATCCCTTTTTAGCTGCTTGAGAACTTTGCTCCTGCAAGGATGCTATTTCTCTCCTGTGTCATTAATTTTGACAGCCTACTAGATTATTTCCCAACATACAAACATATTATGCTGTCTCTTATATTAAAAACAGGATGACACAAACAAAAAACAAAAATCCCTCTCTTGATTTCCATAGTCCCTTCTAGCAAGCATCCATTTTCTCTACTCTGATTTACAGCAAAACTTCTTGGAGGAGTTTTCTATACTCTCTTTCTCCTTTCCTTCTCTCTATAACCCACTCCAGTCAGGATTTTTGTCCTCAGAAACTATTCTTATTTATCAACATGATCCCTGCAATGACAAATCAAATAGTCAATCCTCGGTCCTGCTTTACTCATACTCAGCATTTGACCCAGGTGATCATTTACTCCTTCTTGAAAATTTTTTCACAATGAGCCCAAAAGTATCTAGACGTTTTGTTATTCCCGGCACAACAGGTAGTATGAGCTTCTTATTTGCATCAGTTCTCTTTGTCCCCCAAGTCCCACGGGGGTGTTGCAAAGGCGAGCCTGAGTGAATGGTGTACACACAACGGTCTGTGTCCCAGCTTTGGAACTTTGAGTTCAGAGACACCAATCTTTTAAAGTGGCTACTAGCAAACCTGTCCGATCTTTGCCCCACAGGGAGAGATGGTCTTTATTATTCTGGTCAGGAAACAAATCTGCCTTTTGCCCCAGACGCAGACACTATCTCTCGCTCCCAAGACTGTTTGCTATACAAATATCTTTGAAAGTAGTTTCAAACAAAGTTGTCTCAAGACATGTAGAAATGTCATGGAGAGTTGTTTCCCAATCAATAACTTTTTCTGACTGGAGTTGTCCTCTGCCAGATATTTCCATGGCTTTCTCCCTCATTTCACTCAGATCACTGTTCAAATGTCACCTAATGAAAGAGGCCTTCTTTGATCACCCTTTCTGTCTCCCATCCTCTTTATTTTTCTTTGTAGGCTCAGCTCTATCTGACTTTGTATTGCGTGTGAATTTCATGTTGTATTGGCTACCTGTCCTATTAAAACGCAAGCTTCATGTCATCCAGAACTTTGTTTCGATCACTGTTGAATCTCCAGCTCCTAGAATAGTACCTGACAGACTAGGTGATCACTAAATGGTTGTTCAATGAAGATACGAATAGTCCTGCTCAATAACCCTACCCACCTCCTCAGTTTTTTAGAATGAATCACTCCAGTGCTATCCCCATGCCAGGAAATAAGATTTTAAAAATTATATTCTTTCAATATTCAAACAAGTAGCTTATCCACAAAGAGAACATTAATACACACAATTTGCACAGAAGGAAGAAGAGAATAACATGTTAATCTATCCCTCTGTGAATGATGAGCATTCTTTGGACCTTGGGAGACAATAAAGGGAAGTGTATAATACATTTCAGAATGATTTCCAACAAAAGTGGTCAAATATTTCAGAAAGCGTTAAATCTCTAAGAAAATCTTCAGTTATCAGGAAAATTTACTAACATGAAATATAACTTTATGTGATTATCTTGGTTAATTAATGAGCTGTTCCCTATTGAATTATCTGGTTCAGTCCTTGACAGAACATACTAAAAATAAACAGAATGCCTTTGCTCTAATCTAGCCTTGCAGCTAGGTTAAAAAAAAATATGCACACAAAATTGATTCACACAATTTCCACTGAATGTTGTAATACATAGCAGCTGTGTGTCCTACCCATAGGATCTTTAGCAAACATCTTTTTTTTTTTCTTTTTTTTTAAGTCTATGTCCTTCTACATGATTTATTTTAAGACCCAGGTCCTGATCCCACTCAGATGCTTGGCCGGTTGACCTATTTGGGTTTATCTGATTTCTCACCTGCCGTTCAGCCATCACTGAGTCATGAGCACAGATCTAAGCTGCCTTCTTTTAGTTCTCAAGCTTATTAAGATTTTTTTTCCAGTAGACTCAGCTAGGTGTGAAGCTGATGAGCTTCCACCCACTGTACACTAGTTCTTCAATGGATTAGGAGCTCAGAGATAGGAAGACATGTCGTCAGCAGCAACCCAGGAAGCAGAGCATGGGGGCCTACGCCTGCATCACTGATTGAATTGTCTGGTGCCTGGACAGCAGCAGGCAGGCTGATTTCAGGCCACCATATGGGTGTGAGGCCTGGCTGTGTTCTTCTCCCGGACTTTCCTCTGGGTGCTAATTGCTTTAGTAAGAGAGATTGTGCAAAGCAATTAAACAGCTCCTTTCTCCCACAGTCCTAGTTCTCAGAAGCTAGGGGCTGGGAGAGGGCTCTGCTCTCCCAGTGGGTTGCAAATTGCTCAGAGTGAATAAATACATTTGTTCACTTTTCAAACTGTGACCAGCCACCTGGTCTCTTGTGTTGCTCTCAGAGCAGAGAAGGCAGATGACGGGCTCCTCATTGCTGAACTCCAGCCTATAAAAATGCTTCACCGAGCTCTGAGCTATTTTTGCAAGGACATCTGTTGCCAAAAAAGAATTTTAATTAAGCAAAAACACATCTCTGTTTTGTCCGTGGCAAGGAGGCTTGTGAAAGCTTTCTTGTCTCAGATGCATGCTAAATCTGGAGAAATGGAAGCCTTAAGGTATTTTGTGAGGGGTATTTTGCTGCTCAATTTGAGGGACACAACAGATTTTCCATGGGAAGGAAATTATTGGAAGTGCATGTTTGTGCTTTTCAAAATAAAGCCCAGCCTGCATTAATAATTAATTGTACGTAACGTAATCTGACATGTTACCCCATGGTTTGATAAAGTCGAAAGCTATTTCCACAAGGCAACTTGCCAGTTCTTTTGCTCTTGTCCAATCTTCTTCCCAGGTGATATTCATCATTCTAACATCAAGCTTCCAGAACACCACATTAACACATAAATTAGAGTACCTGACACTGTGCTGCCTGTTATAACTAGTCTAGATAAAATTTTCCAGTCAGAAAGGAAACAAAAAGGAAATGATAAACGAAAACAGAAAGCAGGTTTAGACATTAATACTGCGTAAATTGCTTAAGATCAGGTTGGAGAGGGGAGGAGGCAGCCTTTCACTAGTTTTCATAAATGCAAGTATATTGGGTATTTTTTCCCCTCCTCAAACCCTGACAGAATGACAGATACAAATCCTTCAAATATGAAACTGATTCTGTAACCATATACCCCTCAAATCCCTTAAGTGCCTTTAGGGGCCCCTCTTTGGCAGCACACGCATATCAGACAGGCTGATTAGAAAAGGGGCACTTTCAAGTAGCAGGTAGCAAGGGAGATTGCTAGGCGGTGTGGGAGGATGAATTCCCTGAGAATATTAAGATTGTTTCTAGCCACATCTATTATTGGTCAGAGTCACTCGTTTGCCCTCCTGGAGGAGGGACAGAGAAGATCATGTATGTTGAGGCAGCAAGGAGGGCATATTTCTGCTGATGGGATCTTCATACACAGGAATGCAGCCTCTACAGTAAGAACTGGAATACAGAATCCCATGTGGTACTTCACTCTTGGAATGTTTCTCTCTACTCTGGAAACTTTCTGACAATTCAATACTCGCTTTTGGAGATTTAACATTCTTGGGGAGGTGGGAGGAGAATCCCCTCCTATTCTTTCTCCCCTCAGCACACACTCATTTAACACAAATCTTCCCTACTGGATTCTACTGTTTATGTGTTCTACTCCAGCATTGTATTTCATATTGTTGCACTAGGTGGTTGTCTTTTTTTTAAAGTTTTCCCCATCTAAGAACTCAATGTGATTGCATCAATGACTTGTCCTAGGGACTCAATAAAATCATGACACTGTCCTGAGTCCTAAAAATGGAGACACAGCAGATCTGGCCCCCATCATCATGTGCTTCACGGTATTATTGACACAGACATTTAGGTACAGCAAAGAATTGACATGGGTTCAACAAGAAACAAGGGCAAAGAGTCATACAAATTAACAATGGTGAGGTTGACAATTATTAAGAAATCAGGAAAAAATCAGAGTAGCTAGTTGTAATCATAAAAGATTTTTTTATTATTTTTTATTTATTTGTGAGGAAGATTCACCCTGAGTTAACATCCACTGCCAATCTTCCATTTGTGTGTGTGTGTGTGTGAGGAAGAATAGCCCTGAGCTCACACTTGTGCCAATCCTCCTCCACCCTGGATGTGAGATGCCTCCACAGCATGGCTGATGAGTGGAGCAGGTCTGCACCAGGGATCCAAACACAGGAACCTGGGTCGCTGAAGCAGAGTGCATGGAACTTTAACCACTCAGCCACAGGACCTGCCCCATAAAAGATTTATTAAAGGATATAATTTTCTAACAGAAATTTGAAAGCACAAAATAAAGCAATATTCAACTATTAGCCCCTAAAGTAATTTTTCTACACCTCCGTAGTATTCAATTCAAGAGATCCATTGTTGCCTTGAAGCTGAATTAAAGGAACAATTCAACCACTTACACAACCACCAAAACAGTTTACCTGGCTTAGGCACTGTGGGCACTTTCCTTAGCTAAGTCAAGAAATTCAGTTACACTACTCTCTTAGGAGTCATCAGAGGGCCATACCAATTCCTTGTAGAACTTCAGAATCTCTTGGAATGATGGGATATAAGATGAGAAGTCTTTGTACCCATCTTCAGCATTAGTTTTCCCCTCTCTCATCTTGATTAATGTGTTTTCATGTATTACCTCTTCTTTCATTCTCTGATAATACATGAAAGGAAAACTTAATGTTTTACTGAATGACGATGCTTATTCCTGTACATTTGAAGACCAACTGTTCAGCTACGGATATAGCAATGTTAATTGAGATTATCTTCAGGAAGTCTTGTGCTTACCACAAATGTCCAGTTACTAGTAAAGATAACTCAGCACAAAAGTAGTGGGTCCTTGGATGGCTGGTCTGTCTCAGAAGCAGTCTATATAAAGAACACAAGTCTTCAGTTGGCCCCTGCCCTTTGCAACAGTGAGTGTTAAGTCTCAGTTTTCACACTTTATGGGAGCTGCTAAAGCCATTGCATAATCACACAGACTCCAGCTACACTTTATTTTCTGTAGCTTTGTCATTTAAAACAGCATCTGCTCTCCCTTTTATTCTTATAGCAATAATGTAAGGTCAATAGAGGCAGCAGTTATGCCACGGGGTGGTTTCTGGAAGATCTTCAACTGCACCTGTATAAAGTCCTTCAATAAACAAGCGTGCTCAGTAAAAAAAGTGTATTTTCAATGTAAATACAGCCTCTAATCAAAGCCCCTCCCCAAATTACCCCAAAATAAACATTCAAAATAAATAAAAAAGAGTGCCTTATCTATGTAGACTTGGTTTCAAGACAGATTCACTAGTCCTCCAGTTCCAACCTGGTAGATGTTCACTGCCTCTAGATAGAAATTGTGAAGCTACTATTGGATAAAAGCAAATAGTATAATAATCACTCGAATACTGGAGAATCTGGGGCAGACTTGTGCAAACTCAGATGGGGATTTCTCTGTTCTATCTGACTGCTAAATGTGTCAGTGCTTAGGAAAGGATGTTGTAGCTTTGATTTAGAAAATGACAGTATGAAAAACCAGATATTTAAGGCATTATTTAGCCACATGTGGGATTAAGCTATGGGAGGAATTTTGAGCCAAGTTACTGAAGGCTGTGAGCTCATCAAAATTCAAGTGAGGGCGATCAGACTTCTAGAATGGTGACTTAAAGACCTACAATAAAAGGACCTACAATCCTCTATGAAAGCAACAAGAACATGGCAAAAATTGTCAAAATAAACTTTTTAGAACTCTGGAAATTAATGAAAGACTTGAAACAATCTGCAGAATATATTCAACAAACCCACAGGATCTTGGTAAAAACCGAACTTTCTGGAAGTTTAACATGCCATACTCTAGTCTCTCTCTTACTAGTTCCACAGTAGTTTTGAAAACCAACAGCTTTGCAATCACTATAGCCTTGAAAATAGCAGCCTAAGGGCCACAGGAGAGGGCAGAATGAGATTGGAGTTCCCCCAAAAGCCTCATTCCCAAGGAATTCTTAATATTTGACATTTCTTGCATTTTCCTGGAAATCACCACTTTCAGGGCTTATCTTTATTTGAACTGCTTCAGGGCTTACTCAGTGCAAACAGCCTTTCTTCTAAAGCATTTGTCAAAAAAAATCAGGGCAATTGTTTATTGTTGCAGCTGCCTGAAATGGTTATAATAGTTGAAGCAAACAAGAAACTGACCAAAATACTTAAAAGAAAAAGCTGGGGAATGAGACACCCATAGGAAGCTTCGAAAAACTACAACATATTCTTGAAAACCTACAAGGACACATGCATATTCAAGACTGTGTACATGTTAAGAAAAGAACCAAGAAGTTCCTAACCTCTCACTTCTGGCTGAACTTGAGTTTCTACACCAGAGGAAATGAAAGGTATGGCAGAATTAGACATTGCCTGCTGGAATATTGCAGGCATGCTTCAACACACACACACTCAGCCCCTCAGCAAAGGTTGGAAGACTAATTGGTTCAAAGCACTTAGCAACATCTGTGTCAAATAATTAGCTGACATCAGGCTAACCACAGAGACTTTAGTGATCACAAATGATAAAGATTACAGACCTTACAGGATTAGTTGAGAAAAGTTACTAAGCAAAAAATAGCAGCAACAAAGAGCAGCTAGAGAAACTCTGAGAGAGTTGATCTGGGAGAGTTTCCACATTATATTATTTACAATGTCCAGTTTCCAACCAAAAACTATCATTCATTCAAAGAAATAGAAAGTGCTGCTCATACACAGGAAAAAAAAGGTAGCCTATAGAAAATGTCCTTGAGGAAGCCTAGATATTAGACTTACGTGAAAAGAAATTTAAATCAACTTTGGAAAATGTTCAAAGAACTAATGAAAACCCTGTCTAACTAACTGTAGGAAAGTATGAGAATGATAGCTCACCAATAGAGAATATCAATAAGGAAATAGAAATTATTTTTTTTTAAATTCTGCAGTTGAAAAGTACTACAACAAGTGAAAAGAAAAAATTCACTGGAGGGGCTCACCAATGATTTGAACTGGAAAATTTCCAAAATTTGATGGAAAACATTAATCTGTACATCCATGAGGCTCAATGAACTCCAAGTAGTATAAACTTAGTGAAGTCCACACTGAGACACATTATAATCACACCATCAAAAGACAAAGACAAAGAAAGAATCTTGAAAGCAGCAAGAAGGAAGGGACTTATATAAACAAGGCATCCTCAATAAGACTAACAGCCAATTTCTCGTGAGAAATCTTGGAGGCCATAAGGTAATGAAATGATATATTCAAAGTGCTAAAAGAAAAGACTGTCAACCAAGAATTCTATATCCAGCAAAACTATCCTTCAAAAACCTGGAGAGAAATTAAGACACTCTTAGATAAACAAAACAGAGAATTTCTCTTTAGCAGATCTGACCTACAAGAAATACTAAGGAGATTCATTCAGACCGAAAGGACACTCCACAGTAGCTCAAATCCACATGAAGAAATAAAGAGCACCAGTGAAGCTAGCAATGATAAACAGAAAAGACAGTATAAATTTATTCTTTGTTTGTAACTCTCCCCTTCTCCAATCTTGTTCAGAAGACATTCACATAAAACAATAACTATAAAGCTCTGTTGATGGGCTGAAAATAAATGGAGATCTCACTATGATAAAATAATAACACAAAGGAGAGGGTAGGATGGAGCTATATAGGAGCAAGGATTTTGTATACTTAAGTTAGTACTAAGCTGAACTAAATTGTTCTAAATTAAGATGTTAATGGTAATCTTAAGGCAACCACTAAGAAATTAACTCAAAAAACATAGTAAAAGAAATTACATAGGAATTAAAACAGTACACTATTTAACATAAAAGAAGGCAATAATGAAGAAATAGAGGAATAAAAAAAGACATAAGACAGAAAAGAAAACAAACAGAAAAATGTTAGGTGTTAATCCTTCCTTATCAGTGATTACCTTAAATGTAAATGGATTAAGCGATGCAATCACAAGAATAAATCCCAACACAATCACAACAGTGCCTCAAAATACATGAAATGAGAACTGATAGAACTGAAGGGAGAAATAAATCTTTCAACAATAATTTCTGAAAACTTCAATACCTCACTTCCAGTAGTGAAAAAAACAATTAGATTGAAGATCAAATGAAATGATGTTCAATATCATTAGTCGTTAGGCAAGTGCAAATCAAAATCACACTGAGGGAAAATTCTGGGAAGATTGCTAAGCAGGAAGCCCTGGAAATTTGTCACCCACCTAGATAACAATTTCGCCGGTGGAATCTGACTGATGTAACTGTTTTGGAACTCTGGAGTCTATTCAAGGCTTGCAACTTCTAGGGGAAGGTTTGGACAGTAAATTGTGGTTAACAGTGGTTAATATCAGCCCTTAACATGGTAGCAACCACCCATCTCCCACCCTAAGCCCCATGTCAGGCAGCTATGCATGTGTTCCTGGAGCAGTTTGCCCACAGCTTGTGGGAGCCAGGGTGGACAATGAAGATTCTGTTCTCCAAATATTTGGGATCTGTGCTCTGATCACTGATTGCTGCTTCTGATTGTGGAGGTGCAGACATCAAGTTGGGCAGCCATTGTTGCAAACCCCTCCCCCTCCAGCTGCAGTGCATCCCAGGAGATTTAAAGGACTAGTATGCTTTTTTCCTCCCTTCATTTTTCTGTTTTTCTCCTTTGCGTCCCAGCTATTTAAGGATTAAGACATTCAAAAGTAACCACATACATGGGGGAATTTAGAAAGCCACTATGCTTGCTTAGGGAAAAGCACAGTCTCAGAAAAAACCTGAAGAAACCTAAGTTTATACCCCAGACTGGTCCCCAGCACAGAGCCACCCTACAACAGTAAACAAAAACACAAAAATAAAATGGCAAACCCTGGGGAAGGAGGAGAATTGTATTTCCAGTTACCACATTATAACATTCAAATGTCCAGTTTTCAACAGCAACAACAAAATCACGAGGCATATAAAGAAAGAAGAAAGTATGGCTCATTCAAAGGAAGAAAATAAATCAACAGAAACTGGCCCTGAGAAGGATCAGATGAAGGACTTAGTAAACAAAGAGTTTAAAAAAGCTGTCTTAAAGATTCTTAAAGAGCTAAAAGAAGACATGGACATAGTCAGGAAAATGATGTATAAACAAAATGGAAGTATCAATAAAAAGATAGAAAACATAAAAAGGAACCCAAAAAGAAATTCTGAAGCTGAAAAGTACAATAACTGAAATGAAAAATCACTAGAGGTATTCAAAAACATATTTGAGTAGACAGAAGAAAGAAAAAACAATTTGAAGATAGGACACTTGAAATTATTGAGTCTGAGGAACAGAAAAACAAATTGAAGGAAAGTGAACAGAGCCTAAGGATCTGTGGGATACCATCAAGTTGACCAACATATGTATTGTGAGAGTCCTAAAAGAGAAGAGAGAGTATCAGAGAAATTATTTGAAGAACTAATGGCTAAAAACTTCTCAAATTTGATAAAACACATGGATGCAGACATCCAAGAGGCTCAACAAACTGCAAGTACAATAAACTCAAAGAGACCTACACTGAGGCACATTATAATCAAACTGTCAAAAGTCGAAGACAGAGAGGAGTTTTGAAAGCAGCAAGAGAGAAGCAACTTAGCACATGCAAGCAATTCCCAATAGGACTATCAGCAAATTTCTTGTCAAAAACCTTGGGGGCCGGCCCCACGGCCGAGTGGTTAAGTTCGCGCATTCTGCTTCGGTGGCCCAGAGTTTTGCTGGTTCGGATCCTGGGTGCGGACAAGATACCTCTCCTCTAGCCATGCTGAGGTGGCATCCTACACGCCACAACTAGAAGGACCCACAACTAAAAATACACGGCTATGTACCAGGGGGCTTTGGGGAGAAAAAGGAAAAATAAAATCTTTAAAAGAAAAAGAAAAAAACCTTGGATGGCAGAAGAAGGTGGTTTGATATATTCAAAGTGCTGAAGGAAAAATATTATCAACCAAGAATCTGGCAAAACCGTCCTTCAAAAATGAGGGAGAAATTAATATAATCCTAGATAAACAAAAGCTGAGGGACTTTGTTACCACTAGACCTGTTCTACAGGAAATGCTAAAGGGAGTCCTTCAGGTTGAAATGAAAGAATACTAGATAATAACTTGAAGCAGTAGGAAGAAATAAAGATCTCTGGTAGAGGTAAAAACATGAAAAATTGTGCTATGGTTTGAATATTTGTGCCCCCCTCAATTCATATAGTGAAATCCTAATGCTCAATGTGATGGTATTATGGAATCAGGCCTTTGGAAGGTGAATAAGTCATCAGGGGGAGAGCCCTCATGGATGAGATTAATGCCCTTATAAAAGAGGCCTGAGAGAGATCCTTCACCCTTTCTACCAGGTGAAGACACAGTGAGAAGACACTAGCTCTGAACCAGGGAGAGAGATTTCACCAGAATGTAACCATGCTGGCACTTTGATCTTGGATTTCTAGCATCCATAATTGTGAGAAATGAATTTATTTCATATATAAGCACCCAGTCTGTGGTATCTTGTTATAGCAGCCAGAATGACCCAGATAAATTATAAAAGTTTATTTTATTGCAACTTTGTTTTGTAACTCCACTTTCTGTTTTTTACATGAGTTATGAGACTAGTGCACAAAAACCAATTATTAGTCTATGTTTTAGACATATAGTGTATAAAGATGTAACTTTTTGACATCATTAACTGAAAGAGGTGGGAAAGTAGCAGTATAAGAGCAGAGTGTTTTCCATATTGACATTAAGCTGGCATAAATTCAAATTAGAATATATAACTTTAGGATGTTAAATGTAATCTCCATGGTAACCACAAAAAATTCAGCTATAGAAGTCAAATTCATAGACACAGAAAGTAGAATGTGGCTGCCAGGAGCTGAGGGGAACAAGGAGTTATTGTCTAATGGGTATAGAGTTTTAGTTTTGCAAGACGAAAAATTTTCTGGGCTTAGGTGGTGGTGATAGTTGCACAGCAATGTAAATGTATGTGCTTAATGCTGCTGAACTACACACTTAAAAATAGATAAAATGGTAAATTTTATGTTACTCGTATTTTGCCACAATTAAAGAAATAATTTAAAAAATGCCTTGATATACTGCTTCACACCAACTAAGATGGCTAAAATAAAAAAGACAGACAATAGCAAGTGTTGATGAGGATGCAGGGAAGCGAACCCCTCGTACATTCTGGGTAGGATTATAAAATGGTCCAGCCAATTTGTAAAACAGTTTGGCAGATTCTCAAAATGTTAAACATAGAGTTACTACATGACACAGAAATTCCACAATATTTAGTTATATAACCAAGAGAATTGAAAACATATGTAACAATTGTTCATGGCAGCATTATTCAAACAATGGAAGCAACCCAAATGTACATCAGCTGACAAAATGGATAAACTGCATGTGGTGTATCCATAAAATGGAATACAACTCAGTCATAAAAAGAATGAAATACTGATGCTACAGTAAGGTTGAACCTCGAAAACATTATACCAAATGATATAAACCAGGCACAAAGGACTGTATTCTGTATGATTCTATTTACATGAAATGTCTAGAATAACATAACCTATAAAAATAGAAAGTAGATTATTGGTTGTGAGAGGCTTGGGAGAGAGGAAAGAAGGAATGATTCTAATAGGTATAGGGCTTCTTTTTGCAGTGATGAAAATATTCTGAAGTTAGATAGTGGTGATTGTTGCACTACTCTGGGAATGTACTAAAATATGCTTAATTTTATACTCTAAAAGTGAGAATTTTATGGTATGTGAATTATATCTCAATAAAGCTGTTATCATTAAAATAAGATTCACATGAGACTGAGAATTTTGCAGTTAGCTTTCATACAAGGAGACCTTGGCTAATGAAACAAATAAGTGATGTTAGTAACCTGGTAAATAGTGGTATTTATTTTCCATTAAGAAAGTTATAATTTCAGTAGAGTAATTATAAGGTATTAAAATAGTTTCTCCTTTTGGCCCCAGATGTGTTTCACTGATGGTTCTTATTGCATAAGTGAGTATAGATTTGCATAAATTACACAATGTAAACTCTTTCAACCACATCTGGGGCAAGGCTTGTCAATGGCAGAAATGAAGGTACAGGCTTATCTTGGTGAATCACAGCACTGAGCCAGATACACCTCTTGTTTGGTATCTGTTTTCTCCCATGCTCATTTCTCAATAGGCATTTTCAAAGAGTTGAGAGATAATTCTGTGAACCAGGCCCAATAGGGAGAGCCAGGCCAAGTTCTTGCTGCCCAGAGTATCTTAAATTCCTTTTCTCTTTTTCCTGGCATCTTAGTATGATTCCTATCTTGGGAGTATAAAACTATGTGTGCCAATTCCTAACAACTTTTACGGTATTGAGGAGAAAAAAGGTCTTGGCAAGAAAATCTATAAGTATGATTACGGACCCCAAAAGAACCTGGAATGGGGTTCAGTAAAGGGAGGGTAAGTCAAGACCTAAATGGAGTCTTCCTTGCCATAAGCCTAAAAGTAGACCACACACTTCTCTGGCTTTTTGCCTTGGTGTTATTTGCTTCCCAAGCACAGTCAGCTTGTGCTTTAGCAACATGAAAATACAAGTTTGTTTGAAAGTTGGTTTGGATGCTATTTGGATGTTGTGGTTTTGTCACAAGTGTATGTTCGTTTTTAACTTTCTAAATTTTTCTTAACCATTTCTCAATCCACTGTTCAGTTAAAAATTTGAATTCATAATGAAGTTTTTTCTAGATTTTTGCTATTGATTTATTTGTTTGAAAACAATGCAATGGATATATCATTTTTATGTAGTTTGATAAGATCATATATACACAAATATATATAGTATCAAATTAGCAGACTGTGTGTGTGTGTGTGTATAAAGAAAATCAGGATGTGGGGATATCAAGTTGAAAAGTATTTGTATGCCCAACAGCATAATAAGATAATTAGTAGTTTCTATGTCTTCTAAAATATAAAACGGAAGTTCAAGTTTAGAGGGCAGGGTAGAGTCCAGTCATTATGGAGTTTGTATGTAATGGTTCAGCATTGCGATTAAAATTCTGCCATTCCCATTGATTTTTCTGTGAGGTTGTTAGCAACTCCTTCTACGGAGCCAATGATGTAAGGTGTTAGAACCTAGGGGGATAATTATAGTCAGAGTTAAAAATGTTAAGCCTTAGACTGCCATTTCCAGAGTTATGACTACTGGAGGTCTTGAAGGAGGTACCATAGAAATATATAAGGACTTGAAGGCTGACATCACCAGGCCAATAGCAGCAGGTAAAGAAACAGCCAGAATAGAAGAACAGGGGAATGAGTGTGGGTTAAGAGATGTCCAAGAGGAAGAATTGAAGCTAAATTAGACAAGATCTTGGGTGAGTTCAGGGATCCTTGAGCAGAGAGAACTCAAGATAGAAGCCTGAACTGACAAACAGAAATCCAGAATGAGCCCTATGCAACACTGGTGGAAAATAGACCAAAGGCTGCAAAATGGAGGTGAAGAAGCAAAGCATAATTAGGAGTTAACTGCAGGTAAGGATGGATCAAAATCTGGGTGTGGTTGTTATAGGTCAGCAAAGCCTGGATGCAGATACTGAGAAAGCAAATAGAACACATAAGTCAGAGGGGCCATTGGGATCTATCCCTGCTTTGAGGGGATCTTAGAGAACTATGAGATTGCATGTGAGAATTGAGGCTGTCATCACCATCATCATCAGCATCACCATCGTCTCCACCATTTATTGGTAGCTTATTTATGTGCTAGGAACTAAGAACTCACCTATGTTGTTTAATCTAATCTTCTTAACAGTCCTAAACTTTTAATTTCATTATTTCATTTCCATATTAACAACCACAACAACGAAAACAACTACCGCCCAGAAAAGTCAGATAACTTGCTCAAAGGCATGTAGGTAGTAAATAACAAAGCCGACATTCAAGACCTACCCTATAGTCTGTGTTCTTAATAACCAGACACTCTGTCTCTAGTTGCATCTCTTCCCCATTAGTGTGAGAGAGGATAAAATGCAGTGGGAGCTTCAAAAAACCTAAGAGAAGCTTAACTTACCCTTGTCTCAGGTAGTCATGGATTGCGGTTTATAGACGAAGGGGTAGGATGATGTAGGGAGGGAACTGACATACTATAAAGTACAAGCAGAGCTTGTCCTGCTCATTAGATGTTATACCCAACTTAAGCTGCTACCCCTACAGTTGTATCCTGATTCTGTGTATGTGGATTGGGGGAAGCATACATAACCCATGTCACATATGTCTTATCTCATGAGCTCAGACAGTCAGAGCTGGAAGTGTCCTCAGAGATTCCCCAGCCCAGCTCTCGTACTCTATTATCTCCAACCTCAATTCCACGCTGAACAGAAACTTCTGCCAACCTTTCTCAACACCAAGGCCACCAGGCAGAGGGAGTGTCTCTTTCTTGGGAGCTCCACAACATTTTTCCCTAGGCTCTGAGAGCACTGGCTGTACTTTATTATGCTTTTTTGTTCACAGTGTTATCTCCTTTCCCATCATTATTGGGGTTGCAAGCTATCTAAAGGCAGAAATTCTGTCTTAATCCTCTTTTCTGAATACCTATGACCTAACACAGAAGGACACGCAGTTACCAAAATTGATTGAATTGAATTTCATATATGACTAATCTAAGCACCAAAATGTGAACAAGTTTCCTGAAGTCACATGTATATTCATAGCAAGGACCAGGGAAGATTTCTCCTACTCATAATTTGTACTATAGTAATACTTCCCTCATCCGGGGTATTTGTCTCTATCTGTTTGTGTGAGGTATGTGAGGGGGCGTCACTTTCTAACCATGCTCCTTGGAGCATATTATCCCTCTCGGGTTATTCTCCAGTGCTGTTTCTTTGCTGTGTTGGCATCTACAGGATGAGGATGGAATTTTAAAAATTTACTTAGCACAGCACCAAGCACAGGGCTACTTTATTGCCTTTCGTCTTTGATGAAAGAGTGGAACTCTAATTCAGGAGGAGCTAAATTGATTTCTATACGATTTCATAGAGAACCAGTGACAAAGTTGGAATTAGAATCTAGGTTTTTGTTTTTTCGCCCTAATAGCATTGAACCATCCCCTGAATAATCTCAGAAAGAGCTTAAAACAAATATGGTATGAATATAAACACTTTAAAAAGCAACGTCCACAACCAAATCAAAAAGACCTGTGTATGTGTATATAATTTTATATGTTTTATGAGCATGGAGAAAGGTGTGGAAGATCACTCTATGGTGTCTGCCTTGGAGGAAGAGTGGTGACATTGGAGGAAATTTCAGTTGGAGATTATTGACTTTTTAAATTCATATTTGTGTGGTCTCACAAAAGTTAATAAACATTTTTAAAGAATTCTGACTGACTGAATTTCATATTTGAACATGCTATTTCCACTCAGGCCCGTCTATTCAGCTCCTTTGTTAGAAGGTACAGAGATGACTCAGGCTAGCACAAGCAGATGAGATTTGTTGTATTGATAAGTGACTGCAGAGGACCCAGGGACAGGAGCACAAGCACAGCCTCGCTTCCTGGAAACTTAACCCAGAGAGTGACGTCTGGATTCAAGAAGACTTTCAGAACCTCAGAAGGACTTCGTGAGACTCACTCTTGTGCTCACTGTTAGCACTTCAGAGCCGCATTCCCCATGGTGCCTTCCATAAATGTCCCACTACCAAGTGACAAATTCAATTTTCTCAGTTATTTCCTGAGAGAGAGAAAGAATTGGGTTTGCCGAAATAATATCTTGGTGTCACATCTTATAAAACATTATTCTCCTTTCTAGTGTACAAAGTTGTCTTTCTATCAGATACTCACCTCTCTGGTACAACCTGGGAAGTGGACTTATGTGTCGTAAAAGTTGTGTGGATGTGGGAGGGATGGAGACGACTTTGACCAGTTCTTGCCTTCGGTAAACCCATTTAGTATTTATTTTTCTTTCTATTTTAGCCCCTGCAGAAGGAATATTTTTATGTATGTGCCTCTCTTGTTATTTCTAAGCCCGTGGTTATTTTTTGCCTATATTTCTTGCTTAACTCTCATTACATTCTACTGAGGTTGCCTCTGTATAAGTGAGCAAGCATCACTAGACTGCAAGATCTCTAGGGAACGGGGTTGTGATTGCTCAGTGTGGTAGCTCAGGCACCTATCTAGCCAGCTCATAAGAGATCTTCAGCAAATATTATTTGAATGAATGGATGGCTTCCAGGATAACTGAGGAATTCTTTGAATTTGTTAAAACACAGCATTATTCAATTTCCAGGAGCCTGAGTTCCTTCCTCTGTTAATCTGTAACTGATATTTATGTTAGTGATTCCGCAGCACAACCGGGGGCCTAGCAGGTCTTCAGAGTGTTGACACGATTCTGAGTATCTTGGAAATGGTTATGAAAAGATAGCAGTGGCTAGCAAGGTGGGGCTGGGGAAGTGTGAGTGAGGCAGGAGGCTGGGTAACTTGTTGGGATTGGTTGCGCAACATGAAAAGCAACCCAACCATCTGGAAAAGTAACACAAAAAAGAGGCTAGGCAGAGCATATCTGTTTCTATCTCTGATCTAGGAAACTCAGAAACAGCTGTCAAACCCTGTTTGGGACTCATTCATATCCTTTCTCTGACGTGAATCCTAAGGGGGTGATTCCCACACAATCACAGCATTGTTCCAAACATCACAATTCGCTTGCCGTAGCCTTGGGCTCTCACGCATGTTCTGATGGCTCTGTATAGAGACACCGGAGCTGTCTGAGAGGCCATTTTCTCCCTGCATAGTTTTCAGGACACTTTTAAATGTCACCTATCAAAGTTTAGTTTCTTCTCACGGAACCTAGCCTGGGAAAGTGTTATTCAGTGTGCATTTGGGTGGGAGGCATGACGTCAATGTAAAGTCACAGACTGCCTAAAGGTCAAGACTTCCCTTTGCCCCCAAGCCCTGGTTATGCTAGACCAGTCAATCTTCCTGTTCCCTAGCTTGTTAGGAAACATGTCAATGGCATGAAAGAAGACAGAGCCTGCATCTGTTTTAGCCAGAGTCACATAAAGGCAATTCATGGTAGCTTAAGTCAATGACATTTCAGGAAGTATTTCAATTCTACAAATCCTCTCAGGGTCCATCTAACCCACATGGCTTTTATTATAGACAGGAGAGTAAAAGAGACTGAGGTAGAGGTAAAAAGATGTGATTAGCTTTAAAGATTGTACACATCACTGCCAAGTGGTGGTGAATGTAGACAATAACATGGAAATTTTAAAAGAGAAATTTTGACTCCGTTGCTTCAGCGTTGTAGACAAATGGGGAAAAGAATTACACTCTATATCAATGGTTATTTTTTTCTCAATAGCTTTGTGGTAAAGAGCATAAGCTTGGTGTCATGAGAAAAACTGGGTGTGAATCCAGACTTGAAGGCTTATTAGCTGTGGGGTGTTGGCCGTTAGTCCCTTAAGACCCTGAATTTCCTCACCGGTAACAGGAGTAGTCAAATCTCCTTTGTATGTTTCTTGTGAGTATTAAATACATTGAAATGGAGCACTGAGGATAGTTCAAGCTATAGTGATTGCTCCCTAAATAGTAGTTTGTAATAAAATTTCATTTGGAGAGAATTGCCTTACCTCAGGCCTGCCTGTCTTCCTTCTCAATCTTATCCAGGCTTTTATAGAGTTTTTGACTGATGCAAAGAAACATTGAGCCAGGGCTTGTTTCCTAGGAAATACTAGACACCAGCATTGGCAGATGATCTAGAGAAACAGAAAGGCCTTATTGAAGCATTGCCTTTGAACCCCATCATGGCTGGAGCCAGTGCCTGACTGTAAAATGTGGAGTTACCCACTCTCTTTGCCTCAGTTTGGTTTGGATGACTTAACAGACACCCACAGATGTCTGTCAGGCTTGGAACTACATGTTACCACATGCCCCGTGTACCACTATAAAGAACTTTCTTTCTTGCCATTTGAATTTGTATAAAGTTGCTTTAAGTGTTTACTGACATTGGCGTTATGACTTTATTCATCAGCTTCGTGAAGTTCTGGCTACTGTTTCTTAGTTTCCCAACTGTGAAATTTAATTGTTGAATTTTAAGCACTGAGTCTAGTTACTTCTAATCCTGAATTAATTAATTGGCTCCTAGTCTCTACATTTCCTAGTATGTAGACCAAGGACTTTAATTACAAGGTGATGCGTTTTACTAACAACTACCTTATTTTTGTGAGGACATAAACGGCACAGTGTAGTGGTTAAGAGCACAAACACTGGAGCAGACTGTTCAGATTCCAATCCCAGAACCACCACTTACTATCTTGTGACCTAAGACAAATTACTTAACCCTTCTGGACCTCAAGTTGCTCATCTTCATAGAATGCTCATACGAATTAAATGAGTTCATATACGTAAAGCAGTAAAAACAGCCCCTGAAGCATAGCAAATGCTACTGAAGTGTTAATTGTTATCATTTTTGTTATGCATGTAAAATAGGCTGGCCTTTCCTTTGCTGGTAAAGAGCACTAATCAAACTGTGCTCATGATCCTCCTAGTATTCAGTTCCAGAACCTCAAAGAGTTCTAGATGGATCCCCCTGATGGCAAGTAGGACTGGAGGTTAGACTGGCATTTGTAGTGCTGAGGACAGGGGAGAATCTTCTTGCACCCAGAGCTGTGGCTTTGCTGGGTGTAAGGCAGCCTGACATGCTGAAAGTCATTGGGATGTTGAAAACTAGGATTCACTCAAGTCACAAAAATAAGTTCTGCCCATGATAGGTAAAACTGGTGTGGAGAAGGTGATGGAGGTAAGAAAAGTCATATACATTGTAAGAGAAAATCGTAGGATGACAGCAGAGGCTAGACCCAGGAGAATACTCTCTCTCTCTTTTTTTTTCCCTTCTTCTCTCAAAGCTCCCCCAGCACATAGCTGTATATTCCAGTTGGGAGTTCCTCTGGTTGTGTTATGTGGGACGCTGCCTCAGCATGGCTTGCTGAGTGGTACTAGGTTTGCTCCCAGGATCCAAACTGGCAAAACCTTAGGCCACAGAAGCAGAGTGCGCAAACTTAACCCCTCAGCCATGGGGCTGGGCCCTCAGGAGAATTCTTGATGTGGCGTGGGTGGGTTGGCTACATGGAAAGAAGAAGGGGCAGAGCAGCTATGATGAACCACCAATTCTTTTCCCTATTAGGTTAAGTTTGACATTTTTCTTAGTTCACCTATTGGAAAGTCTTGTCATGTTCTAATGTATTCCCAAGACAGGAAGCAATTTCCCTTGGCTATTCCTATGGCCCAGTAAATCAGACTCTAAGTTGGTCATGGTGTTCATGGGGGTCCAGGACTTCTACAAACAGTAGCTTAGCCATTGTAGATATAGACAATTTTGAATCATATTTTCCAATACTTGGAAAAAATAAATAGCTAATAATTCATGGAGACAACAAATTTCAGAAATGACATAAAAATTAATCTCCTGCTCATGCTACTGTGCATACTATGTGCTGAGAGTTATAATAGTTTGTGCCTTATCATCTCATTGATGCTTAGATCAATCCCAAAAAAGTATATATTGTTAGAATAATTTTTTTCATGTGAGTTATGTACTGCTCAGAGAGATTATATTATTTGCTGTAAGATACCATGAACTGACTTAGGTTAGAAAGGATCATTCTAGGGTAAGTAGGGGGCAAGAATGAAATCAGCAGGATCAATTGGAAGGTTATAGAAGCAGTCTAGATAAGACTAAGATGGAAACAGTGGAGATGGTGAGAAATTGTCAGATCCTGGATACATTTTGAAGGTATAACTGATGGGAATTCCTGACAGAATGAAAATGGATAAGGAGAGAAGGTAAGGAATCAAGAGGAAATCTAAGTTTGTTGGCCTGAGTCAGTAGACAGTTGAAATTGCCACAACTGAGATGGAAGAGGCTGCAGGGGAAACAGGTTTAGAGAGGAAGAAAAGAAGTTCAGTTTGATACCTGTTAAGTCTGAGAGGTGTATTGAATATCCAAATGGAGATGTCAAGTGAACGGTCTAAAATTCAGTAGAGAAGTCTTGGGTGGAGATAGAAATTTAAGACTTTGGCACATAGATACTTTTAAAAACACAAGCCTTCAAGAAATCACCCTAGGAGTATGTAGATAGAAAAGAGGAGGACCAAAGACAGAGCCTTGGGTCTCACCTCCTAGAAATTGGGATCAAGAGGAGCCAGCAAAGGAGAATGAGAAAGAATGGCCAGTGGAATAGGGGGGGAAAAGATTTTGGTGGCCTGGAAGCTAAGTACAAAAAGAGTATTAAAAGAAGGGAGGGATTCAGCTGTGTCAAAATGCTGCTATAGATCAAGATGAAGAGTGAGAGTTGACCATTTAGACTCAACATAGAGTTCTTTGGTGATCTTGAAAGAAACTTTGATAAAGTAGGTGTATGTAGGAGAATCTTTGGGGAAACAAAAGCCTGATTGGAGTAGATTTAAGAGAATATGAGGGGGAAATATTTGGAGGCACCAAAGGAAGGAGGAAGAGAAATACTGGAATTATAAGGTTGTATATTTCCATAGAGACTGGTGATGTTTGTGTAAGAGCAGGAGTTTGACCTTGATCCCCTGATCAGTTCATTATGACATATCATCCTGAGGCTTTTACAGATTAGATCTGTGTCCATATTTTTTCTCCCTTCTAATCATCATCAAAGAAGTCATACTTTCGTTGTGCACTATGTCATTATTCCATCCTAAATTAATATGATGTGTTGTGAATTGATCATTTATGGTTGAGGTGTGACTGCAGAACTTGCTCTGACGGAGAGATGACAACTAGTCCACTGTCAGTTTTCCTCTGATTCACTTGGGGTGTAAAAAATCACTTTCCCAGAAAATAGAGCCCGACTGGTCAATAAATAAGGTTGAGGGTTGCTCCACAGCCTGTGAGGCTAATATGAGGAGCTGGAGTTTGCTGTCAGGACATCGAAGGATCAAGAGAAGAAAAGCTTGGTGTAGTGTTGAGTCTTAGTGGAAGAGGAATGTGAGAAAAAGAAAAGGCATCTAAGACTATTGCTTATAACTGTACTCCCAAAAATAATGAATAAAGAGCTGGAGGGGAGGAAACAGCTATACAAATATGCTAAAGGATGAGTACACACTGTCTAGGAAGGCAGTTATTACTTGGTTTGAGGGTTTCACTATGTCTTCATCAATGTGGTAAGTGACCCTCATAAGCCATTGATGGGCCACTTTGCTAATTTCAGGATTAAAGCCACTCTTTTTTTCTCATTAAATGAATTTAAATTTAGAAAAATGTTGCCGTGTATGTTCAGAAGGTCTCCACCAGATTACAAACTCTTTGGGGAAAAGACCAGTTGTTTTCTTTTATTCGTTCCCAATTTACCTACTCGGAAGTTCTGAATTTATTATGCCTTCATTTCTGATCAGTCCTCTCAACACATGATGAAGAGTAGGAGGTGGCACAGATGAATGAAAACCTGTGGCAACTGGGCTGGTAATCTGATAATTGGGAATGGTCAGGCAGAAATCCTCAGGTGGCTGTTGTCATGACAGTTATCAGGGAGTGCCTCAGTTGATTCTTAAGATTTTATTTATTTCTTAAAATTTTCTTCTGGGGGATTAGTCATTGTTTGTCAAGTTTCTACCTAAGGAGATTCATTCCTTGCCAAGACTGAAAGAAAACTCTTATACCTTGTGTCCCTTACTTTGTGGCCAAGATCATCTTCCTGGTTCCTTAGTTGTTTGCTTATCAAGACAAATTAGCATTTATGAACTAATCTCGGTTCATGATACTTATTTATTCTAAAGACAGTAACTGTTATATAAAGTGATAAATTAATAACTTCTAATTTTATTTAGAAGCTGTTATTTTCTACTTCCATCTCTAGGGTTTATTGATTCAATCAACAAATACCGAAATATTGAAAGGAAACTCCTAAACCCTTAATGGTTATCTACATTTTACACTGTATGAATGTACCATTCTTTGTGTTTTTTATACCTATTGTCTATTGACAAATATTTGGATTATTTCCAATTTCTACCACCACAAACTGCTGGAATGAATAACATTGTAAATGTATCTTTTTTATTTGTAGGAATTATTTATGTTTTATAGTTATTAATGCTTTGTTATATGCCTTTCAAATATTTTCTTTTAGGCTTCTTCCTTGACTTCATTTTTCTTTTTTTTTTCTTTTTTTTTTTGAGGAAGATTAGCCCTGAGCTAATTACTGCCAATCCTCCTCTTTTTGTTGAGGAAGACTGGCCCTGAGCTAACATCCATGCCCATCTTCCTCTACCTTATATGTGGGACACCTACCACAGCATGGCTTGTCAAGTGGTGCCATTTCCGCACCGGGATCCGAACCGGCAAACCCCAGGCAGCCAAGAAGCAGAACGCGCGAACTTAACCGCTGTGCCACCGGGCCGGCCCCTTCACTTGTCTTTTTAGGTTTTATTGATAGCATAGAATAACCTCTGGTACAAACAAACTCACAACTATCCAAACTGGATTGCCAATAAAATTTACAGAACAGACAGCTAAATAATACACATTCAGAACAAATGATCAATGAATGTGCAGCTCTACCTTTGTCTTAACACTAGTTGTCTTGCCTAATGTTCTCTGTTGTGTTAGTGGCATAATTTGGAGGCTTCTCTCATTTGTCTGGAAGAACTTTAGGAAAATCCCAGAATCTATTTATCCTGAGAGCGCATGTCTATCTCTCAGAGATGGCATGAAAAATGATTTATAACATAATGTTTGAAGCTCTTAGAAAATAATGCGTGCTTAGAAGCAAAAAACGGTGTTATGGATTCAAACATTAATGTGATTATTATTTTAATACGTTAATAATATAATAGTATTGGTAATGTTCAGTTCACCATTTTTCATCTCACTAACCTGTTTAAGTCTTCCAGTTATATTTTTCATCTTATACACAAATCTCTGATCTGAAAGCCTGTAAGAGGTGGTCATTACTGAGTTACACTTTCATCCTCCCCTCATTGTGCAGCTGTTTCATTTCCCAATGAAGAAATAGATGAACTTTAACATCATCAAATATTCACCAGATTCCATCAGAAGTCACCATGTGTGTCAGTAATTTGGTCCATGTTGCTCATACAGAGAATCCTCGCGTCGACAGAGTGATGGGTTAGCAGAAGCAGAATCCTCTCAGGGCTAACACCCAACACCTATCTCCCTTTCTATTTACTCCAAAGGCCATTAAAGCCAGGAGCAGTGTTTGAGTCATTTGTTGTAGGAAACATACTTTCCAGGAGGAGGGTAACTGAAGGCTGAGAAAGGGATCAAGGACAACAGGATGATGACATTTCCTCTGCCTCACTTCCATTAGGGTGTAACTGCAAGTTTGGATCAAAGACTTAAGTTTGGTTCAAGGAATAAGAGAGTATCCTATCTGTAAACCTCTTAAGTGGAAGCATCAAGGGCATAGATTATGCAAATTCTTCTTGAATATTAATATAATATTAAGTATAAGAGGACTAAGACAAAGCACAAAATTACATCTCATCACATTCTGCACAGTTTCAGTGCCACCATGTTCCTTCTGTTAAGCTGAGTGGGGACCACTCAAGGATGCTGCACTGATATGCCACATCTGCTCATGCACTTGTGACCTCCTCACTTTCGCTGTTTGGAATATTTGCTAATAAAATCAAGGGTCTACCGTGTGAGTGGTCTCTCTTTTGCCAAGCTAAAGATCACCTGAAATGCTGAACTGATATTTGAGGAAATTGCATTGCTCCACCTGGGACCAATTTTGAACCTGATTTTATTAAGCCTTTGGATGGGGTACTATAGCCATGACTTTCATCTCCCTTTCATCCACAGTATGAAATCCACAAGATAATTTGCAATGCCACTGAAGCCTTTTAGACTGTGTTTCCCAGTCTTGCAGGAAGTGGTAGCCATATAACTAAGTCTGACCATTGAGATGAAAAAGAAAATTATTGAGAGAGGATTCCAGGAAGGTTCACAGAAAACAAGGGCAAGCTTTTGCACACATCCCCATTGTAATTCACTCCTATTGTCTGGTACATGGATGTGATGGATGAAACTCCAGCAGCTGTTCTACACTATCAATGAGATTGGAAGTCACATACTGAGTGTGGTTGAATAGTAACCAAGCCTGTGTCCCAGAGAACCACGGAGCTGTCGGTCAACACAGGACTTCCTAGCTCCAGAAATCTTTTACGTCAGGAAGAAATAAACCTACGCCTTGTGTAAGCTATTTTTAGATTTTCTTTTACGTGAAATTTTCTTGAAAACCAGAAACACAGTAGCTACAAGATGGAAATATATTTATTTAGTTCAGGAGATGCTGTAATTTTTCCTTTAACTGTTCATATGTGAAATGCACTCTCCTGAATATATGTGATATTGCCTCACTAAGAAAACTGATTTGATGCCTTAGCAGAAAATATGGAAGAAAGGCTGCTTTGGTAGTTGAGGTTTTAACTTGTGACTCTACTTTCTGGATACCTGGGCATTTTGGTTGTATTTTGATTACCTTTGGAAAATCTAAGACAACTGACAGCAGCACCTACTTTCTGCATTAATCCTCTCCCATTCCTCTTATCTAATTTCCATATGTAGTACTGTCCAAGAATACATCTGCAAGGAATAATTGGCTTGTTATTCACTTTTGACACTGGCCAGGTCACCAGCTGTTGATGAATTTAGTAATCCCCTACCTTGTAGAAAGTATAAAAACCAATCCACATAAAAACACTGGGGTTGTACATGTGTATTACTGAGAACAGCGGCACATAACTTACCTACCCATCAGAAGCACAGCATCCTCTGTATCCTGTGGCTGTGTTACAGATGGAAGGGTACCAGACTCCAAGGGAACTGCCTATCACCAATGGAGAGTGCATGAAGGACTGGATGGATCACTGTTGGGTGCATGATGAACATCTGGAAATACTGCTGGGAAATTACCTTATCAATTCTTTATCTCTGCTAGTGTGTTATTTTCATCAATTTTAACAAATTCTGTTTCCTTTTGCATTTACTCTCACATTGGCAACCTGAAGTTAAAAAACAAAAAAAAGTGGGGCTGGCCTGGTGGTGTAGTGGTTAAGTTCACACACTTCATTTCGGCAGCCCAGGGATCATGGGTTTGGATCCCAGATGTGGACCTACACACTGCTCATCAAGCCTGACTGTGGCGGCATCTCACACACAAAAAGCAAAGGAAGATTGGCACAGATGTTAGCTCAGGGTCAATCTTCCTCTCACACACACACATACAAGACCACGAAAAAAAGTTCCGCAGAGTTTAGCATGGAGAATAAAATCAAAACAAAAACTAGTACCGAACTTTCTAGCACCACTGAGCTGGAGGAAGACAGAAGTAACCATCTTGCCCTGGAATTGACTGATGGACTACTAAATTACTCCATGTAGATGATGTGCATGCACGTGTGTGTGTGTTCGTGTGTGCATTTTATCATTATCTTTCCATTTGTATCTGAAGGTGTTTTTTTCAATTTTCTCTTCTGTATATGCCTTGTTTTTTTTTTTTTTTTAAATGTTTCTAACTATCTTTTTCCTTGTGAAGTTCAGAGTAAATTCATGTTTATGAATTATTTGAAGGTCTTTTCCTCTAAATTTTTCTCTCTTCTGTGTTAACAATAGCTCTCTAATTTTGTACTCTCTTTGTCTGTCTCCTTCATATCATCTTTTTTTTCTATCTTCTGACTATGAGGTCATAGAACTGAAGTATGATATGTATCATGCTGTCTTTCTCTATTCAAAAACAGACAAACAAATAAGAGAAGATTTTCAATTCAAAATATTTATCTGAACACATGTTACTTCTTGTCCCTCTTCAAATTTTAATAAAATAATGTAAAAATATAAAAATAATATTCCTATGGCATCATGGAAAATCTAGATGGGGTGTTGCCTTTAGACCAAAACAATTGAGTGCTTTCTGTAAGATAACAAGTAAATGGAATCAGCTCCAAAATATATGGATTTTTTTTCTAAATTTTTAAAATAGAACTCTAAAGTAATCTAAGGTCAGAGGAAGTGTGGGCTGGGAAAAGAAGGCCATAGAGAGTTGAAATGGTTTATCAGTACCTCCTGCTTAGATTAGCTGGTTTCACTATTTGTTGGGTGTAAACTGGTGTACACATCACTCTCCAAACGCATTTGGCAGTCCTGATGCAAGAGATTTCCAGAGTGAGTACTGAGGGCTATCAAACCAGGGCAGTTTTCCATTCCACTCACAGCTGCTAAGGGGAAGGAGAAACTGATACCTAGAAGAGCAATTACCAATACTTGTTAAAGAAAACCCACTAAACTTATACACTCCCTTTCACTTGCCACACAAGCACAGCTTAGCCCAGGTTTCTTGGAATCAGACTCTTCATTCTCTGCTAATGTAAGAGAGATTTTCACTTGGAGTTAGGACATTTACATCATTTCCTAATACACAATGAAATTGAGGAAAGGAAAGAGCATGAAAGAGGCCCATGGTATGCAACAAAAGGAATAGAAATATTAAAGAAAACTGTTGATGATGCTGTTGCAACAAATGCTTAAATTACTGTAAATGTAATTCTTAACCCTAAATAAATATTTGGAGATGTGAGGAAATGTGTTGTCTACTAAGAAACAACAAAAACAACAACGACAGATTGCTATGAAAAGGAAATTCTCAAAATTCATGAAAGTTAAAGACGCCACTGGTTTAAGACAAGATGTAATAGATAAGTTGAATACCAGAATGGGCACAGCCAGTGTATGGATTGAGGAAATGAAAACAGAACCAAGGAATTCTTCTAGAATACAACACAGAGGTAAAAGAGAGAAAAGATAGAAAAAAGGCATATGAGACATAGCAAATAGAGTAGTTTCATCATGAGTCAAAAAAGAGTTTCAGAAGAGATAGAGGAGAAGCAATACTTGAAAACGTAACAGAAGAAAATATTCCTGAGATGAAGACAAACTTGCCTTAAGATTTAAAGAAATTTCTGGATGTCAATAAGGAAAACAAAAAGAGAACACCTAAATTCTCACTGATGAAATTTCAGAATGCCAGTGATAGAAAATCCTAACCTTCCATGGAAGAAAATTCTAGTTTACTATAAAGGATAATCCTCAGACTGGCATCAGTCTTCTCATCTACAGCACAGATGGTAAAGGACAAGGAAGGATTTTCTTCAAAGTGCTAATTTAGAGCATAGGTTTCTATTTATATTAACTTAAGCTAACATTTGAGAGTAGAGGCCAATGAAAACAGGCTCAATCATATAAGGATAAAGAAACTTTATTATCGATAAAATAGTTATAAATGAGTTAGTGAGGATATACTCTAGCCAATGTGGAAACTAAAATTCTAAAATATTTTCTAAAAAGTAGGGGTGGGATTGGGGCAGGCCTGTGGTATAGTGGTTATTTCACACACTCTGCTTTGTCACCCCAGGATTCGCTGGTTCAGATCCTGGGTGCAACCTATGCACCACTTATCAAAGCCATGCTGTGACAGGCATCCCATATATAAAGTAAGGGAAGATGGACATGGATGTTAGCTCAGAGCCAATCTTCCTCAGCAAAAAAGAGGAGGCTTGGTGGCAGATGTTAGCTCAGGGCTAATCTTCCTCAGGAAAAAAAAAAAGGGTGGGATTGATGAAAATCATAAATTAATTTTGTTTTGTTTGGAATTGATTAAATATTGAATAATTTTCATCTGTAATGGAAAGTGCATTAGTACATTTTTAAAGTGAAATTGATAGCACTTGATGAAAAAAATGGTTCTATAACTCAAGATATTGAAGAGAAGAATGATGAAAACTATACAATTATAGTAAAGCACTCCACATTCAAGTCAGTGATAAGACAATAATGCCTATCACTGTTACTGCTCTAATTTATTCTGTAGGACCTAACCAATATGTTAAATTTGTACAATGTGAACATTAAAAAAGTAAACCAAAAACTGTAAACATTTGAAAAGTTTATGATTGTTAGAAAATCCTGACAAAATAATTGAAAAATTTTAAGAATCTAATAACAAGAGAGTTCAGTAAAATTCCCACATATTATATCCATTTACAAAAATCAATGGCTTAAGTAATTACCAATTAGAAACTAATAGAAGAATATCATTTTAATAAAAGTAATAAAACCAAAAAAAATAAAATATATAAGAAGGAACTTGTGATAATGAAAGTTATATATTGAAGGCATTGATAAAACTTGATTAAAAGGCAAAACAAACAGAAAACCCTGAGTAAATGGAAAGAAACATGATATCTGCATGTAGGGTTTATCATTACAAAAATATCAATTCTCAAATTAATTTGTGATTTCAATTCAGCTTCAGTCAACATCCCACCAGCATTGTTTTTTCTTTTCAAAATTAACTTTTTGTTTTGAGATAATTTTAAGCTCACAGAAGAGTTTACAAAAATAGTACGGAGTTTCCATGAACTTTTCACTTAACTGCCCCTTAACATCTTACATAACCTTAGAACTTTTATCAAAACTAAGAAATTAACCTTGATAAACACTATTAACTTAAGGAAAGAACTTAGATTTCAGTGATTTTTCCACAATGTATATTTTTTCTCTGCCAGGATTCAATACAGGATACCACATCACATTTAATTGTCATTTCTCCCTAGTCTCCTCTCGTCTGTTAAAGACCCTCATTCTTTCCTTGTCTTTCATGACTTTGACGCTTTTGAAGAGTCCCTTATTTTGTACACTGTCCCTGATCTGGATCTGTCTGAAATTTTCTCTTTATTAGATTGTGCTTCTGCATTATTGGGAAGGAAACCACCCAGGTGATGTGCCTTTCCCAGTGCATCCTCTCAGGGGTACATGAGGCTGACGTGTATCACTGGTCATGTTAACCTTTATGGCTTGAGTAAAGTTGTATTTGCCAGCACTCTGCACTCTAAGATAACTATTTACCCCTTTGTAATTACAAATTTATAAAATAGAGTACAGTGTTTGAGTAGTTATTGTTTCCTAAACTTTACAGTATCCACCAAAAACATTGTTTTCCAAAATTACTTAATCAGTCCCTTCAAGTTAATTTTGATCATGTGGTGCATGTTTTTCTCCCTCAAGACATTTAATATAGTTTGTTTCTGCTTAAACTTCCATCCATTAATTTTAGCATCATTTGGTGGATCTTGCCTGCTGTAATTACTACTATGGTGTCCTAAGTGATTTTCAATTCCCTTCATTCCTTTTGTATTTATTTATTTATTTATTTATTTTTTTTTTTTTTTAAAGATTTTATTTTTTCCTTTTTCTCCCCAAAGCCCCCCGGTACATAGTTGTGTATTCTTCGTTGTGGGTTCCTCTAGTTGTGGCATGTGGGACGCTGCCTCAGCGTGGTCTGACGAGCAGTGCCATGTCCGCGCCCAGGATTCGAACCGACGAAACACTGGGCCGCCTGCAGCGGAGCGCGCGAACTTAACCACTCGGCCACGGGGCCAGCCCCCCCTTTTGTATTTATTAATTGATATTCTAATGTAAGAAAGTTACTGCTCATTAATTAATTAATTATTTTTATTTATATCAATATAGTTTGGATTAGTGGATATTTATTTTATTCTTTCATAATACAATATTACCATTATTTATATTGTTGCTCAAAGTGTTCCCCCATTGACCATAGGGAGCTTTCAGGTTGGCTCTCATGGTCTTTTGATATGTTACTTTTTTCTTTTTTGAACACTTCCTTACTTCTTGGCACCACATGATGCTTTGGGTTCATCTTGTATTTTACCTGCCTCTCTTATCTAGCAGCACAGGCGTCATTCTAGTCTTCTTCCTTTCCTCAGCTGTAACTACTCACTCTAGCTCCTGTTGTCTACAGTACGTTTACTTATTTGTTCAACCCAGTTCCATTAATTAGAGAATAGTATTTAGAAACCAAGATCTGAGTGCCAGACCTGCTCATTGCTACTGAGGTGTCACCACTTCTAGCCTCTGTCTTTAGGTAAAGCTAGGAAACGCATACACACATATTCACATACACACACAAACTTATGTATACACCCTTATGTCTGTCTCTGTCTTCCTATCTATCTGTCTATCTATCTATCTATCCATCTATCTGTTTTTTTTTTTTAAAGATTTTTTTTTTATTTTTTCCTTTTTCTCCCCAAAGACCCCCGGTACATAGTTGTGTATTCTTCGTTGTGGGTTCTTCTAGTTGTGGCATGTGGGACGCTGCCTCAGCGTGGTCTGATGAGCAGTGCCATGTCCGCGCCCAGGATTCGAACTAACGAAACACTGGGCCGCCTGCTGCGGAGTGCGCGAACTTAACCACTCGGCCACGGGGCCAGCCCCAGTCTATCTGTTTTTTAACCAAATATTTGTATGGATACCTCTGCCTCTTATCTAGCAGCACAGGCGTCATTCTAGTCTTCTTTCTTTCCTCAGCTGTAACTACTCACTCTAGCTCCTGTTGTCTACAGTACGTTTACTTATTTGTTCAACCCAGGTATTAAAAATAGGTAGAATCAGAATTCTAACCCATATCCCTGTGAAAAACAACTTACCGACTACAGTTCAGCATTTGAGTACAGGTTTTTCATCTTTAGCTTCCCAGTATCCAAAGCACTGTCTTCTGAAGTTGCTTAATCCTCTTGTTTCTTCTCATCATGTGATTTATTTGTAATGTGGTTAAATTCCTTTATCGCATTTGTATTTCATTTTCTCCTCCCTCTCACACACATTCTAGTTGACTTATTTTTCAAAAATTCATATGCAGTGAGTTACATAGTTTGTGGTTCATGGTTCTCTGACAATGTGCAGTCCTGTGTTCACCACCACAGTTCCCCTACATTCCCTTGTGCAGGCAGCCCCTCTCCCCACTCCACAACTCAGCAGCTACATTTGCCTTTTCCAGAGTGTCACATAAATGGAATCATGCACCATGTCACCTTTTTCGCTTGATTTCTTTAACTGTGTAAAATGTATCGAGGATTCATGCATATTGTGTGAATCAATAGTTTACTATTTTTTATTACTAATTAATGTTCTGTTGCATAGATATTCCATAGGTTGTTTATTCCCCAGTTGAAAGAGATATGTTTTTTTTCCCCAATTTTTGGTGCTTATAATTAAGGCTCCTGTAGATAATTGTATACAGCGTTTTGTGTGAACAGTTTTTATTTCTTTCTAGTAGTTGTCTATAAGAGGGGGCTAGTTACGTATTTAAGTTCATAAGAAAGTGCTGTATTGTTTCCAAAGTGACTGGAGCTTTTTGAACTTCCACCAGCAACTTCTGAAAGTTTCAGTTGCTCCATGTTCTTGTCAGCACTTGATTTACACGTTTTTTTTTGTTTTTTTGTTGTTTTTCTCTTTGTTTAGACATTCTAATAAGTGTGTAGTGGTATCACATTATGGTATTAATTTGAATTTACATAATTATTAATGATGTTAAACATCTTTTCATATGCCTAATGGTCATCCAGTTATCATCCTACTGAAGGATTTTTTTCAGATATTTCACCCATTTTTTATTAGTGTGTTCATTTTTTTTGCTACTGGATTTTGAGAGGTTTTATATATTCTGGACACAAGTCCTTTTCCAGAACTGTGATATGCATATGTATGCTCCCAGTCTATGGCTTGTCATTTTGTTTTCTTAAGAGGATCTTCCATGTAAAAAAAGTTTTCAATTTTAAAGCAGTCCAACTTATCATTTCTTTTCTTGTGTGGGTCATATTTTTGGTGTTATATCCAAAACCTCTTTGCGGAACCCAATGTCATGCAGATTTTCTCCGATGATTCTTGATTATTCTTGTTCCTCAGCAAGAATAGGAAAGATGATCAGGCAGAGTTTTTTGCCCTCTCACACAAGGGCTTTGCCCTACAATACGCACTTCTTAGGGCTCTTCCCATTCTTTTCTGTGAGTGTACCAGACAGGGTTCATGGAGAGACAGCCTACAAGAAGACATGGACAATTTCTATGGTCCACGGGTTTCACACTGTGCTGCCAGCCCACACTCAGCCTTTATCAATTTTTCAACTATTTTAGTTTAACTTTTCTTATCATATCTGGTTCCTGTCTATCTCAGGTGAGTGAATACTCACGTCTGTGTCTCCCTGCAGACACCATCTCTCCTTAGATGTTTGGGACTATTCACTGGGCCTCAGCTCTCTGATGGATTAAAAAAACAGCAATAAATATAAAGTTCATCTGACTCTTTTTTGTTGCAAGGGTGGGCGTGATCTCCTTTTACCTCTGTGTCCCAGTTGGAAGCTGGAATTACCCCACTGAGATTTTTAGGAAACCAAAATACCTGATATCCAGTAAATGAAAAAGACTAGCCAAAGAAATGTTTAAAAAGAACAATAAGTCAAGATTTTCCTTCTAAACATTATGTTATAAAGTTACTTTATTATAGTTTTAACAATATTTTATGACATTATACAGCTACCCTTAACTGAAACACTATGATTTTGGTAGAGAAATAAGCACAACAGATCAGTGGAAGAGAATTGACTTCCCACAAACAGACTCTATAAATATGATAATTTAGTATATAATAAAGGAGATAATTCAAGTCACTAGAGACATTATTTACTAAAAGATTTAGGGACAATTGGCTATCTGTTAGAACAATAAATTACATTTTCCATATCATAGCATTCATAACAATAGATTCCAAATATGATAAAGATCTAAAATAAGGAAAACTAACAATAAAGTTATTATATAAATGAAATTATAGGAGAAAGTTTTTGTTATCTTGGCATGGGAACACTAAGAAAGACACAAAACCCAGACACTACAAAGAAAAAGACTGAAAATTTTAACCAACTAAAAGTAAATATTTTTTAAGATGTCTGTATAACATAAAACATAACACAGTTAATATAGCTTAAAAAACAGTCACAGGACAAGAGAAAATATTTGCTTATATTTGCTTTCTCTATAGGACTCTACGATCAACAAGAAAATTACTAAATAGCCAAATAAAATTATTGGCAAAAGATGTAAATTGACAATTTACAGAAGAACTGAAATGACCAATAAAACAAAGGTTAAGATGCTCAACTTCCTAGCAATAAGGTAAACAAATTAAAACAACAGTGAGATATTGATTTTCACTCATAAGAATGGCAATTTTTAAACAGGCTTATAAACAGTTGTTATTAATGACAGTGAAAGGAGCTGAGAACTTTTATATGCTGTTGATGAGAAAGTACATTTAAAATGTCTTTTAGGAGGTTAATTGAGCAGTATCTTTCAAATATTAACATCATTTTTAAGAAGCCTAGATTCCTTTGGTCACAAGAAACAAATTCCAGCAATTTAAGCAAATTATTGACTCCAACTGAAAGATTCAGTTGAAAGGAATTCAGCAAGGAAACATAGACTGCAAGTGAGACTCCACCAGGACGCGCCCATTTCCTATTGATTCTCAGTTCTCCCTTCTGTCCTCTGACTGCCTCCCCTTAGGGGTGGATTAGGGGTGGGCCCTAATCTAGTGTGACTGGTATCCTTATGTGAAGAGGGAATTTGGACATGGACACACACAGAGGGAAGACAATGTGCAGACCCAGGTAGAAGATAGTCATCTATAAGCCAAATGAGAGGCTTGGAACAGATCCTTCCCTCACTGCCCTTAGAAGAAACCCAGCACTGCCAACACGTTGGTCTCAGACTTACAGCCTCTACAATTGTGAGAAAATAAATTTCTGTTGTTTAATCCATCCAGGGTGTGGTACTTTGTTACAGCAGCCTTGGCAAACTCATACAGATGGCATCCAACATCTCCCAGGGCTACATTGTTCCTGTATAAACGCAGGAAGAAAAGCAAGTATCTCAGAATTCCCATCCAAATCCCTGAGTTTCATTTTGATTAGAACAGTTCTAAGGCACATGCTGTCTTCTAACTGCATCATTGTTGTGATCAACATTAAGTGGGCTCATTGCCCTAACCTAAGTCCACTTATATAGGGGTCTGATGCCCCAGGACCAAAAGAGCTTGAATAGAATGTCAGGGCTACTGCAAATAGGGGAGCAAGGCATGGATGCCAAGTGAATGCCTTCTCTGTTCTTTGACCTGCAATTACTCTTCTCACTTGCTGAGGGAAATACTGACATATGTGTTCAAAGGGCCCATATGAGGGTTTTATTACGCCATTCTTTGTTACAGTGAAAAATTGGAATCAACCTCAGTTCCTGCCAGTAGAATAATGACTGGCTAATCTGTGATCAAACCACAGAATGGATTAACATGCCTTCTATGCAAATGTTAAAAAGAATGAATTATATTTACATGGTTTGAAATGGAAAGATCTGCATGACCAAAATGGAAAATGTGAATTCTACACAATATCTACAGAAAAATAGTTGCAAAAAAAGCAAACAAAGTACATTTCTGCATGTACATATAGATATGCATATGCATTTAAAAAATGTCTATCAGGATATCTACCTAACTGGCAACAGTGGTTATATCAGAAGATGGCTCTAGAATTAAGAGGATTAATTATGGGGAATTTTGCTTTATTTGTGTTTTTTGGCTATTTATGAGAATACATTGAAGTAATTAGTATTTGTAAAACTAAAAACTGATGTAGTGCTTAGTATTGTATCCGGAATGTAGTGAGCACTTAGTAAATGTTAGCAGTTATTCTTATCGTTAAGGATAGGTGAGTACTTCCCAAATCACATTCCCGCCAATGACTACAAATTAGACTAGAGAGAACTGTGCCTAGTGAGAGGGCCAGGCAACTAGACGACGTGTATATGTTATGTGTACATGTGTGGATACAAACGCACAGTACAAGTGTGGAAGTTCCCTCACCAAGCTGGTAACTGTGACTGCCATTGAGAGGTCACGGAGTAGGGAGGGGTGAAGGTGGCTTCCATTTTTATTCTACCTGTTATATTCTTTTAATTTTTGATAAATATGTATTATTTTAGTACCATTTTAAGTAATCAACACTATGCTTCTGTAATCCCTGGTTTGCTTCTATAACGTATATCCTTATTTACTTAAAAACTAATCCTAGCAAGGAAGAGCAATTTGCAAAAGCAGTACTTTGAGCCCTGTTTGTGTTCCTATCTTCTGGGCTATTGAATGAGAATGAGGATTGTTTGTCAAAGCAGGACCAGCTGGGATTCTCTGGCTGACTCCCAGGCTCAACTGTGAAGAAACGGATATTGGGTGCTCTCCCACCTCGTCAGGAGCGGCGTTTCTCCTGTCTGCTCTTGGCACCCCCTAGCATCCTGTGCCCTGCTAAGGTGTTAACTGACAACTGACAGATTTTACTAAGAGCCTACTCTTCTCAGCAGTATTTTCAGTTTGAAAGTTGATTTAAAAACTAAAAAAAACCCCCCAAACTTCTGAGATTCAAGGCATAAAGTTCCTTCCTAATAGCCCATGAATACAATCACAACTCTCCCACCTTTAAAGCAAATAAACAAATACTCTTTTAACACCTGAGTTCCCATTAGCTACCATCCGGTGTTGACCAATTTTCATGCAAAATTTTCAATAGAACAGTTCATTGTGTCTCCTACTAACCTCCCAATCACTACAACTCCAATGTAATCTGGTTTTCATCTTCTCTCCTGAAACTACTCTCTTTAAGGTCACCATCATTAAGATCTAATCGCCCATCTAGGGGATTTTTCTTCAATGTAACTCAGTACTCTCTAGAAAGAGTGGTGTTATGGCATTTGTTACAGTTTTTCATTTGTTTGTTATCTGTCTCCCCCCTTGATGATGAGCTTCATGTCTGAGTTTCTGCCTCATTCATCTTCATATCATTGATAACACAATGCTTAGGCCATGATAATGCTGATAATAGATGTACTGCCTGATATCTGTTCAAAGCCTGGATGGTTTGGGAGGCCCAGGGCTGGTCACATCGTAGGAGTGAATAAAATACGTGTAAAACTGGACAGGCAGTGGGAGCGTTAGACTGCGGAAGGTATTTTGAGCAGTGTAGTTCTTCTGGCAGGTCTTCAATAATGCTACCCACCCACTTTTCAGATTGGCTTTGATGACAAGAATTAGGAAGATACAAAGATATAATTTAGTGCAAGAGCCAGAACTCATTGATATTTGGTTGAAAGACAGGAGTGGCATCTCCATCATGACATTGGATAAAGCATGAGAATGAGAGTGGAGGAGATAGTTATTCAATATTAGAACAAGAATGTAAGTTCAGTGCCCAAGGTTTTAATCATATATTATTCTTTTTCCCTATACGCCAATCTCCAGTGACACAGGCCAGGTCTCTTTCATACTGTAAATACACTTAAATATCTAAAACAATGGAATTGAAGATGGCCTTTATAGTCACTTTTAATGACATCTCCAAGCAAGTCCTGAACTCTGCTGAAGAGACAGTATAGGATCTCAGCTTTGAATGTGAGTTTTCAAAATGCTGCAGTAAAAAATACCACTTCTGGGCATTATGCCACCTCTCATACAACTCCTCTGCTTATTGACCCAAGTTCCTGCTGTTTTAGTCTTACTGTGGTGCAGATCATGTTTTGGGGGGTGCGAGGAAGGGATAATGAGTTGGGGAGGGGAGGGAGACCGCCAAGTCTGCAGACAGGTGGTAATATGCTAAGATGTACTAAGAGTGACTTTCCTTCTGCCAAACACCTCTGAAGTTAGACAGAATCATTGTAAGTTTAGCCTCCTCCGACTGCAAAAGAAATAAAACCATTGTAATAGAAATGTGCCATGAGATCAATGTCTTCCACTTCTAAAACAAACATCTTTGCTGTGCCTCTGTGTTTGTTTTGGATTTAGAAGCTGAATCCTTTATCAAACAGTAGGAGACTATTATCTGGTGATAATGTATTTTGATTCTGTTGTTGTTATATCAAAACTGGTTTCTTCTAGGCCCATCCTTTTGGTTCGTTCACATAATGACATGTTTAAAGATCTTTGTAAGAGCTGTATTAAAATGATGGATATTTTATATTGCCAACATAAGCCACAATCTCTAAGGCTGATGATAAACTCTGGTCCTGGTCTCGGCTACTGTGTGCTTTAAAGCTTTTAGCTGCTTTTCAAATGTTGGCATAGATGTCAATCATTCAGTATCATGCTCATAGTTTGTGTGAGAAAGCCATTTGTTAAATTACAGCCTCCTAGACTCAAAGAACATTTACCAAACGCTTTCAGATAAAATGCCACCTTATTCTGTAAAATGCTGGGAAACTTGCAAGGGGAAGAAATACCTGAGGGAAACAGCAAATTAGAGGAGACAAGAGTCACATAACACTTTTCTCCATTCTCTATTAAACTTTTGATTAGAACTGAGAATAGCACTTAATTCCTCCCTTTTCTATGTGGGTTTTTGTTCTTCATTGGACTAGATAAAGCTCTTTCGGGGCTGGCCCGGTGGCGCAGCAGTTAAGTTCGCACATTCCCCTTCTCAGCAGCCCGGGGTTCACCGCTTCAGATCCTGGGCACGGACATGGCACCACTTGGAATGCCATGCTGTGGTAGGCATACTACATATAAAAAGTAGAGGAAGATGGGCACGGATTTTAGCTCAGGGCCAGGCTTCCTCAGCAAAAAAGAGGAGGACTGGCAGTAGTTAGCTCAGGGTTAATCTTCCTCAAAAAAAAAAAAAAAATTGAATTAAATAAAATAAAGCTCTTTGGGGACAGGGACTAGATCCTACACAGGTGGCCTCAAGATCGTAGAGGAATGACCCCCCCCTAGGATGATGACTCACTGTGGTGACCCCCGACCCAAAGGGGCAGCTCTTTGGATTTTCCTCATATTCTGCCATCTTTTCTCCTCCTTTTGGTAGATCCTACTCCTGTATAAGGCCAGAGGGTCTTCTAAATTACAGGAAAATGAATGGAAGAGATGGGGAAAGGCAAATAAATAGTCCTTTTGCTCCCTAACACTACCACCAGTGCCCTGTTCCATGTTGCCTGGTACCTGGCCCCATTAGTCCCATAATATTTTCATAAGTCCTCTTTGTACTTACCTTGCTCATCCTGTCATTTTAGTCAAATCTTCAGGAGACCCAGACTGAGGTTTCCCTCTGAAGTACCAACTTAAATGTGTATCATTGTCACCTATCTTTTAACCTATACAAGCTAAGTCTGTGGTTCCCAACTAGAGGGTATAGTTTTACACGTGCACTAAGCAGTGTGTGAAAACCGTGTCTCCCAATACATGATACAATGTGTATGTTTGTATATCACATGATATAAAATTATTTACTCATATCTTACTTTCAAATGTATGTTTGCAGTGGGTGAAGCAATAGTGACAAGTGAGCAGTGTCCTATGCGCACACGTGGGAATTGCAAATCATCTTGGAGCAGAGTTCTCTCATTATGGGAGGATTTGATTCTTGAGTGATTCTTTTTAGTTAAGCAGTTTGTAAGGCAAAAAATTCCTATTGCCCTGGGAGAATCTTGCAACAGAAACATTTTTGGTGCCTGGCCTCTTGGTTTTCAGAGTTAGTCTTTTGGGAAAAGGGTGACCAGAAGCCAGGATGTGGTCTGGTAGTGATGAGTCTAAGATCCCAATCTCTTATCCTCAAGATTAGAAGTTAAAGAAACCTATCTGGTGGACAAAGTTGACCCAGTCTGTCTTAGTCCATTTGGGCGACTATGACAGAATCTCATAGACTGGGTGGTTTATAAACAAGAAAAATTTATGTCTCATATTTCTGAAGGCTGGAAAGTCTAAGATCAGGACACCAGCAGACTGGGTGTCTGGTGATGGGCCACTTCCTGGTTCATTGATGACCATCTTTTCACTGTATCCTCGCATGGCAGAGGAGTTGAGAGAGCCCTCTCAATCTCTTTTATAAGGGCACTAATCTCATTCATGAGGGCCTTCATGAACTAATTACCTTCCAAAGCCCTCATCTCCAAATGCTATCACTTGGAGAGTTAGGTTTCAACATATTGTTTGGGGGACACAAACATTGCCTAGAGCACAAGTCCAAAGCTAGTTGGTAATGAAGGATACCAAACACCCTAGAGGAGACCTCATTATGAGACAAGCTTCTGGTAGCCTGGTTTCAGTATGGATTCAGGTGTTTTTATGGGAGATTAGAGGTAGCACAGCATGTGTCTGAGGCAGGATGTGCCTGCAGGTCCCGCCATCCTTTGGAGAGGAATGACTGAACGTGCTTGGAGTCTTGTTTGAGGATCCACAGAGGTGCTGACAGGAAACAGCCCAGCGAGGCCATCACTGCACAGTATGTTAGTGTTCCTGGTACCTCAGAGTATCATTGTTCAATAGCAACCATTCAATGGTGTTATGGCAGTAGCTCTGAACCAATAGGATTTTATAGTTCTCTCTCCACTTGGTGTTTAGAAAAAGGAATTGATATCTTTTTTCCAAGTGAGCCTCAGCATTGTTTACTAGGATTTGGGAGAGTTTTCCTAATAGAAGCCTATGGGAATTTGAAGGTTACCTGAAAACACAAGAGTTGTGACTATACTTGTATACCAAGCTTGTAAAGTGGATCATATTACCTGCATACAGATAGTACCATGATTCTCAATATTCAACGTTATTTAAATACATTACTGAATACATAATAGTCTTTTGACATTTTGTATTTTACTAATTGGCAGTTACCATGTGGGAGTTTGGTAAGTTATTCAATATCAAAAAAGAATTCCATTCTTACAAAGAATTACTGAATTAAGAGAAAAAAATTATCTCCAACTTCATATGAGCTTTCCCCAATGTTCCTACTCATCAAAACTCTTAACAAACATCCAAGGCTGTGCTTGATCCGGGGACAGTCTTTAAGGAAAGGTCTAGACTGCATTTCATGCCTAGGGAAGGGAGAAATCATATTTGAAACGTTCGGTGGGAACTTGCTAGTCTTTAAAGCCCTTAGAGGAATAGAAAGAGATATCAGGCAGCCATGTGTGTTATTTTCCTGGAGCCACCGTAACAGCATACCACAAACTGGCTGGCTTAAACAACAGAAACTTATTTCTCTTGTTTAAGGAAGGCTTGGAGGCTGGAAGTCCAAGATGTTGGCTGGTTTCATTTCTTCTGAGGGCTCTCTCTTTGGTTTGCAGATGGCCATCTTCTCATTGTGTCCTTACATGGTCCTTCCTCAGTCCGTGCTGTGTCCTAATACCCTCTTCTTGTAAAGACACCAGTCATATTGGAATAGCACCCACCCATACGACCTCATTTTACTTCAATTGCCTCTTTAAAGGGCCTATCTCCAGATATAGTCATATTCTGAGGTATTGGGGGTTAGGACTACAACATATAAATTCAGGGGCACACAATTCGGCCCATGATACCAGGTGAGACTGAAAGGGATCCCCAAAGGATGACCACAGCAAGATCCTGGGATCCCTAGCTTTGCCTCCTCTAGGTTTAGCTCTGTGGTCTCAGCTCTTCAAGTTCCTGGAATGCTGCAGTGGCGGGGCAGGGAGGCTCCGCTCCTGTTGGATGATGAAGGAAGAAGGGGACAACTGGAGGTGTAAGGGAGTCAGCGATGTGTGGAGCTGGTTCAGGCAGCCCGGCCTGGAACTGGAAATGGGTTTCAACCTGGAAACATCTTTCTATGTCACAGTTTCTTTTAGATTATTAGTTTTCTATTTCAGATGTACAGTTGATTAAAATGGCTTTCTTGGGCAGGCTGAGTATTTGCCACAATAACGCGGTATGTTTGCTAACAACAAAAAAGGAGACAAATAGATGTTAATTATAACCTGTTCACACAGGGAGTCTGCCTGTACACTTCTTTTTCCCCCTCAGGGCCTATCATAGTGCTTCTTAAATATGTTCTGATTGATTAATTTTTGGTTCACTGAGTTTTACAAAACACCTTCGGGCTTCCTCAGGCTGTGCCTAAATGTTTCTTGCAGGTGACCAAGTTATGCAAAATGCATGACTGACTCCATACATTTTGGGTTTTGTTTTTTAATTCTGATGGCCATGATTGTCATCACTAGATTGAGTAGAGACATAATCGACATATCAGATTCATGAATTCATGCAAGAATCCTTACAAGAAAATGATGACACTTTTTCCCTTAACAGAAACAGCTGGTGTCAATGATGCGGATGGCTGAAGTTTTATTTGGATGACAGCAGTTGGTATAACAACCCTTCTGCTGCTTACATTTAAAATACTCCATACAGACACATGCCACTGAGAGGATGGAAGGCTCGAGTCTTCCCATGTAGGACTTAAACCCTAGCTTGGCATGGGACCCCGCAAGAGGCGGGAATATCGCGAAAGCCACTCTTCTTGGACTGCACTTGTGGAGTCCAGATTTTTTTCTCAATTGAATCTTCCCATTATTTATCCATTTCTAAGTGGACTTTGTGAGTTTTAAATAAATAAGATCATGATCTTTCAGTTTTACTGAAAGAAAAATAAGAGAAAGTGGACCAAAAATCTGAAATGAAGGTTGTGTTAGTATTAATGAAGAGCATTTTTTAAGATATTCCATGGTTTTGGGCCAGCTCTGGTGCCTAGTGGTTAAGTTCGGCCTGCTCCATTTGGATGGCCCGGGTTCATTTCCTGGTAGATGCGGACCTACACCACTTATCTGTTAGTGGTCATGCTGTGGCAGTGGCTCACATACAAAAAGAGGAAGATTGGCTGTGGATGGTAGCTCAGGGTGAATTTTCCTCAGTGAAAACATACATGTATATACATATATAAATATATGTAATGATTTTGATTTAGTTGTAGCTGAAAAAGTTTTCTCCTTAACTTTCTTGAGGAAATTTATTTTTATAAGGGATTGAGCAATTCCTTGACTGAAATAACAGCTTATATTATAGATAAAGCACCTTTCCTCCTGGATCCTTCACGGACCCCTTCAAACCAGAGGAAAACTAATAATGGTAATACAACAGCTACAATTGTTAGCTGCTTGCAATCTGCTAGGTATTTTGCACACAATATTGGAGTTAATTCTTACAATTGTCTAGGAGGCCTATTCTTAGTACCATTTGCATATTTAGAAAACTGAGGATCAGAGAGGTTAAATAACTTCCCCGTGGTCACAGAGCTAATGTGGCAAAGCAAGAATTTAAACTCACTCTGTCTGGCTTCAAAGCTGCTGCTTTTAGTCATGCCCTTAATTATTGTAATAGAATGCTACAAGTTGCTCCAAACTGTCCCCCTCGCTAGAGTAAATTCTAACCCTTCTCAGCTTTGACTTAAGAAATAGGAATTGAGGCGCCTTACCCTCCTCCGCCTACTTTTCCCCAGGCTGTTTGGCTCCATATTCCGTAGAACTCACCAGTTCATACTTTGTACCTCACTATAATGAAGGAAGAGGAATCTGTGAAAAAAATAAGGCTTAGAAACATGAGTTAAGAACCTGATGTGCCTTATCCTTCATTCATACCTTCAATTGATATGTACAGCTACTTAGTTGCATTCAGAGCAGCTAATTTGAATAGTTCTTAATTACGAATATTCATTCCCTTAAGTAGCTGTTCCCTTCCTGTTTTTTAAAAGTTATCATCTAATCCATTCCAGGTAGATATTTCCCAGGAGAAAAAAAGGAGCTAGATCCACAGGTATCCACATTTATTTTAAAATGGGGCAAATCAGGGCATCTTAAAAGCTCCTCCACCCTCTCAGTCTTCCTGACAGTGTGACTGAAAATAGCACTGGATTATGAACTGGATTACCAGTGAGTAACATTGGGAATTTACCAACAGCTTTGTAAATCCAGTTGCTAATTTGGATGTATAAGAAAAGGACCATGCCAACTAAATAAATATGTAAATATTTTAAAAATCAATTAAAGAAAAAAAAGAAAAAGTTCACAGCCATGAAAACTTTTAACTCAAAGATAGCAGCTGTAATACTCAGTTACATTATTTTCAAATAGTCACATTTCAATTAACTAGAAGGCTTGGGGGATGGGGTGCTTGTTAGTTGAATCTTCTGGTAAATTTGAGATAATCCATTATGCTTTTCGCTTCAATCTGATTACGTCACCATGAACTTTTTGCCTCTTGTCTCTTGTGATTGAGATCTTAGAATACGCCAGGTTCACTCTGAATAGCAGGCAGGATATAGAATTTTAAAAATGTAAATAATATCAGTCTCCCACAGAGTAAAATGAATGAGACTTGCCCTTAAAGTTTATCCCTTCCTTGGAAATGCCTTTCCCACTCACAGTTGAAAATGAGTGGTCAGGGGCAAGAGGTAAGGTGGGGTACTATTACAGTACTTGGTGGTGGTATCATTAGTAGTACATATTAGCTTTAATCGACAACAGCTTATGGAGTTATCCTTTGTTTTTTTAGTATATATTTTTTGATGGAAACTGGACCCTAGAAGCAAAAGTTGTACCCAGAACCTTTAAAATTATAGCAGTAACTAAATAATTTACTTTCCGCATTCGACCCTCCATGACTTACTTCTGTCATTACTTGTGGAATATTTTCTTTTGTTGAGGAGTTAGGGGGAAGGAGTGATATCCTCCAATTTTCTGCAGTTATGAGTGTTAAGGTGGACGATTAACTGCTCGTAAGTGTAGTGGATCCCAGCACATTTCTTTTTCTCGAAGCGTTTGTGAGACTCCTTGGCTAACTGGAAGGAGTCCTGGACTGTTGGAGAAACTGTTCTTGCATCTTCTGCTTCTACCAGCTGTGTGACGTTCAAGAAGAATGCAATCTCTCCAAACCTCCATTCCTCATCTGTAAAATGGGAATAATGATGACCTTCACAGAAGTGCAACCCAGGACAATGCGTGCTTGCATCTGAGTAGTCTTTTATCATAAGATGTTGGGTTATGTGCTCACCCAGGGACAAGCCAGTAAATACACCACAGGACAGGCTTTGGTGTATAGGGCTCAGAAGCCTGATTTTTTGGACCTAGGGAGAGTGGACACATCTTTCAGAACAGTATTTGCATTAACCAAAACCCATGTATTTTGTAAATAACAAATGGTGGTGATTTGATTCATAATGAGAAAAACTGCCACAAGAGCGAGCAGGAACACCAGCTGTCCATTCTCTCCCTGAAGGTCAAGCCTTATAAAGGAAATTAAGTCTTAATAAGAAAATTGCTTAAGGAGCCTGAGATTGAAATAAGGAGAATTGGATGATGTGAAAATTTAATGGCGTTACTCTAAAATGGCCTGATGTATCCATCTCAAAATAGTGATAATTTTATCTTTGGGACAGGAATGTTGCAGATATACTGGCCACAATCCTTTGTGGTTACCTTTGCATTAAGGATGGTTTTGTCAGTAGGACTAAGCTGTGGCTAAGGTTTTTGGTTATCTTCTCCCAGGAACAATGAAGTCTGCCGATATACCACTTGAGTCTTCCATTTCCGTATTCAACAGTTGCCCCTCTTTACACTTGACTTATTCTTGTTTAGCTATAATAAAGAATTTATTCAAGTTTTAGTCATTTCTCCAAGGTGACGGATCCGTTTCTTCTTTTTTACATGACTGCCCATTTTTACTCTAAAGTAATTTCAAAGTTTAGTCCTCAGAGTTATCTGACTTCCCTTCTTTTCCAAATTCTTGGTTTCATTTATAACAATACCTACTCCACACTATTATCATGAAAGCTAATTTATTTAATGTAACAGAAAGTATGTAGTACAGCTCTTAGCACCTTTCAGACATTCAGTAAATAAGGTTTGTACCTTAAATATGAATATCTTCTCTCAAATACTTCATCATTTATCTGTATTTTTATTTTTTGTTATGGGTACCATAGCATGCTAGATTTTCTGGACCATTTCATCCCAATTTCAAATAATTGTTCCATTTTCAAATAGTCATTCCCATTTTCCTCTAAGTCAACAAACTATCCTAAAAATCCATTTTTTTCAGCATCTAGCATACATCTCCCAGATGCTCTTACACTTCTGATGCAAAAAATACTTTTGAACTGTGGTACTTGATTTTTCGTTAGAGAAAATATTCATTAGGATTTAAAGTATGCAACAAACAGCACTCTCTTGTAAAATTGGGAGTGATATATCTCATAATGTCACTTTGCAACTTGCATTATAGTGATATATAGTTACTTAGGTATGCAGATAACACTTAGCACTTTTCTACTTTGTGTTGTAATTTGTTGTCAATGTACATATTTTGCTTTTCATCTTCTCCTCTAGCTTCTGTAAGGAGAGGGACAAGGTTCTACTCATCTTCATGTTCCCTAGATACTTCGTAAATTTGTATAGAAAAAAATGGGTAAATAGTCAAAGAAATAGTCAGGTTCTAACATGAAGCAAAATGAACTTGATTTGAAAATGCTCCCTTTTTTCATCATGGTGTTTAAAATTGTCGCATCAATTTACTAGCTGAATCGATGCACTGCTGTTCCAGAATGTACTCAGTAGGAGCCTCTCTCTCCCAACTCTTTCCTGCTCTATTTCTGATGGAGATATGTTAGAGGATTGGTAAAGCAAGTTAACTAAAATCACTAACACTTCTGTCATTGTTTACCTCTTTTCTCAATTGGTCGAACTTACTTCTGCTAGTTTCTGTGACTTCAGATAAAAGTACTTCTTACATCGCCTTGTAACTGACATAACCAAGGTCCTATATGGGCTTCAGGGTGGACAGTAGAATTTCCTGTTCTCTTGATTCCTGGTCAGACATATTTTAAAGACAATCTGTGTAGAAAAAAAGAACAAACTTTTTGTCATAAACATGTGTAATTCCTTAATTTTTCTCTTTATCCTTATATAACCATATTATCATGAAATCTCTGAATTACAAATAAAGTTTCCCTAATGAATGAAGCTCTCTTGATAGCTTTCTCTATATTCTACATGAATACTTTTAGTGATGGAAAACCCATTTCACCATAAAGCAGCTTTTTGGAGCCCAAAATAATCCCCACACCTCGGTTTCCTCTCTGAAGTCATGCAAATGTAACATACGTCTTCTTATTTCCGTCTTAAAATGTCTTAAGAACAATATGCGACTTGCTCCAGTAAGCATGGCAGAGAATCAAATGATAACCCTTTTCCCGGGCTCTGAAATTTCATTGAATATCAGCACCTTGTTTGGATCTTTTTCATATAAAGTGATACAAAACGACACTTTCTTGTGTTTTCACATTTTTAGGTCAGTGACACTCTATCTCCTAATTAGTGCTCTGTTGCAGTTGTATGAATGTAGACGTGTTTCCTTGGTATTTTAGTGATACTTTCCTGAGAAGATCTTCCTAAGATATTTAAGAGAAAACATTCCAATTTTTCTCTTTATTCTCTTGTTTTTCAATTTTATTAAAATTTTTAAATGTGGCTTTATTAAAAGTATGATACATCCATTAAAGAGAGGGGATTGTGGAGGATTTAAAACATGTCTGCAAAGTCTTTGATACCACTCTCATTAAGAGGTGGAGTCTAATTTCTTTTTCTTTGAATGGACATAGAATGAAGTCGAAGTGAAGTGAATTCTGAGACTAGGTCCTAATAGGCAGTGCTACTTCAGCCTGGCTCTCTGTTGAGACATTTTCTCTTGGAACCCTGACACCATACTGTGAGGAGGAAAGCCCTGGCCACATGGAGTGATATCAAGTAGATATTCTGAGGTAACGCTCCCAGCTGAGGTCTCAGGCAGCCACCAGCATTAACCACCAATGTGTGAGGAAGCCTTTGAGATGGCTCCAGCCCCTGGCAACCTTATGAGAAATTCCCAGTGAGAATCAACCAGCTGAGACCAGTCAGCTCTCAGTGCTCTGAGAGATAATACTAGTAAGTGATTGCTGCTTTTTCCTTTTATTTTTTTGGTGAGGAAGATCAGCCCTGAGCTAACATCTGTTGTCAATTTTCGTATTTTTGCTTGAGGAAGATTGTCACTGAGCTAACATCTGTGCCAATCTTCTACTTTATATGTTGGATGCCACCACAGCATGGCTTGATGAGTGGTGTGTAGATCTGCACACGGGATCCAAACTTTTGAACCTCGGGCCACTGAAGCAGAATGTGTGGACTTGACCGTTATGACACTGGGCTAGCCCCTGATTCTTGCTTTTATACAATACTAAGTTTGAGATGGTTTGTTATGCCACCATAGACAACCAGAAAATATTGTAATGCCACATAAGGGACTTCCAGAGCCAAACCTAAAACATGGGACATTGACTCTGACACTAAGACTGAGCAGTAGCTGGAAGAGGCTAAAGTTTGTTAGCAAAGTTTATAGAGTCTTGAGGAGTTTGTCAGTGAGAACTTAAACAAAAGTGAGTAAACAGTTATTAAAAGCAGGAGGAAAAAAAACCCTTTGTTACGCAGTGGAAGGAAGTTTCGCAACACTGTCAGCCACTGAGATGCGGAAAACAAATATACCTGATCATCTGCCTAAGGAAATTTCCAGGCATCATGTTGAAGATTCCACCTGATTTCTCTCAGCTGCTTGTAATAAAATGAGAGAAGAACTAAAGAAATAAGAGCTTTAAAAAAGCTGTTAAATATAAAGAATCCAGGACTTGGGTTCAAAAATAAAACAGTTCCTCATTCCCAACCTCTCCAGATGGTAAACTGTTCTCAAATTAGGAAATAGCTTTCAGGCAAAGATCAATTCCAGGGCACTGTCAGGAAAACACTGTCTAAAAATGACTTTAAAACAGTTCCTCAGAATTCAGAAGGATTTAAGGTGGTGTCTCATATACCTTTTCAAACGAAAAAATGCCACCTAAGAATCTTAAGATTATGCTTCACATTTCCTCTCAATTAAAAATTGTCTTCTAATAATTTTTAGTACATTGTCCCATAGAAACTTTACTGGGAGCTGAAAGTAGAGCCCAATTTACCTAAAAATTCTTTATGTGAGTAGCTTTTGTTTAATGGATTGAACCCCAAAAAGATCCATTGAAAATCCATGAAATTTTTAAGATAATTGTATGAACAGAAACACTGTCAGGCTGGACTGAAAAGGAAAGCAACAGTATAAAATGAAAAGTGGCCTTGGTATACCCAAATTTCTATGGAAAGGAAGTAGGCAGAGAAGAGTATTCAGCTTTAGTCATGGGTTACATTTTGGGCAAAAGGAAAGACAATTCAAAGGGAAGAACCAAGATCCATGGAGAATTATTTTCAGCCAGCGGACTAAGTCCTAAGTAAGGAACTGGGAATATGTGCCTGTCTGGATTCCAGAATTATCATGGACTAGTGACTGTTGTATATTTCTCATTTTTCTTTTCCTTTTTCCCCTCCCTATAGAAAAGCATCTGTCTTTCCTTCCACTGTATTTTGGGTGCATGTGGGGCAGATAATTCATTTCTTTAGTTTACATATATTTAGATCCAGAAGGAGGGCACTCAAGATGCTATACCTGAAAAACCATACCCAAGATCACCTGGACCCCATTTAGATGATAGCATCTTAGACATTTAGCCTGAGACTGAAGGTCTAACAGATGATATTTTAGGAGGTGTTGCAGAAGTGGGCAAGTGTAATTTGCATGTGAGAAGAATGCAAATAATTTGGGTACAGAGGGTGGACAGACAATCCTTCCATGAAGAAATGTAATCTAATTCCTCTATCCTTAAATATGTGTAGCCTTAGTGACTCATGTCTAACAAATAGAATGTTGCAGGGCTGAGCTGCACAATTTCCAAGGCTAGGTCACTCCTTTGTCCCAAGTCTCTCTTAAGATACTTGCTCTTGGAATTCAGCTGCCATGTTGAGGGGAAACTCGGGCCAGTAGGAGAAGTTAGTTGTAGGTGTTCCACCTGACTACTCAGGATGAGATCTCAGCCAACAAAAAGTCATCAAATGTGTGAGTGAGGAAACATTCAAGATGACTCCAGCCCCGTTTAACATCTGACAACGACGTGGGAGGCCCCAAGAAAGAATCATCTAGCTGATCCCAGTCAACCTGCAGAACTGAAAGAGATAAAAGTAATAAATTATTGTTGTTGTTTTATGATATTAAATTTGGTATAACTTTTTTGTAGCTATAAGTAACTGGACAGGGACACATATATATGTACTGATCTGGAATAGTCTCCAATGTATATTAATAATAAAAAGAAGGAGCAGGCATGCATAGTATGCAACTGTTGTTGTTGTGTTTTATTTCTTAAGTCTGTTGCTTGAGACTTTTCTTTTGTCTCAAAATTGGTGACTAGGATACAAAGCTGAGGGAAAAAGGGCTTTAATTATTTCACATTCAGAATAGAGCTGAAAACAATTGGGGTCATATCCTTCTTAGGTCTTAACAGCTGAATGGCTCTGCTATGCAAGCCACCCTTTCCTTATGTGTCAATAATTGGGTGTGTTTGGGCAGACATCCAAAAAGTCATCTGAGTCCTGGGTCATCAAGTTAGAAATGGAATATTGGACCTTTTTGCTCCCTTTACATGGGGGAAATAAGAGGGTCGCTTCTCAAATTCCTTTTCTAATCTAAGTAAGAAAGGTTCAAAGAGATTTACTTGTAAAGGTTGAGTGGCCAGCAAGAAGGGATGATTGGTGTGTTTTCTCAAATTGGGCAATCTGCTTTTGCAGTGGAGTTTCTGATCTGCCTTCTATGCCCATTTGGGCAAGAATATAAGAATTTTCTAGAGAGGCAGAGCACTGGGGAGAAAGAATGGTAGTAAGCTAGCCTTCTCTCTAGTGTTTATCTTGGCAAGGATGTGTGACTATCCCATGGGTAATATGGACATGTGGAAGGTTTAATCAGCTTGCTGGTGCCCCATCACTGAAGGTGCGTGGTCCAGTAGTAAGAAAACATAAGATACACTGTGGGATGGGAGGTAAAAGAGATTTGGAAGAATTCATATTGAGGCCATATCCACATTGTGAAAGCAGAGGTGAAAAATTGTCACTTCCACTTGTAGAATACACAATCTCTGTCCCCTAACACACAAGCACAAATAAAAAATGTACCCAACAAAGAACCATGGACAAATGCATTTGCCATACAGAGGACTTAGACAGACAGCCGTTGAAACCAGAGAAACAGAAATAGCTAAAAATATTTATTATTGACCCTCTACAGAAAACAAGTTATTGATCCTTGTTCTAAAAAAATTAATATACTATGCTAACATTAATGAAAAAAACTGGAGGAGCTCTATTAATATCAGGCAAAGTATGTTTCCAGGCAAAGAGTATTTCCAGGGATGGGAAGGGTCATTTAGTATTGATAAATGGGTCCATTTATCAAGAGAACATAAAAATCCTAATAGATTACATATGTAACAGAGTTTCAAAATATATGAAGAAAATCTGGTATAACTGCAAAGCAAAATAAACAAATCTGCTATTACAGTTGGAGATTTAAAAATATCTCTCTCAATATTTGATAGAATATATAGACAGAAAATTAGTAAAGATGTTGAAAACACGAACAGCACTATCAATGACTTGATCTAATTGACATTTAAAGAACACCCCACCCAAGAGCAACAGAATATACATTTTTTCAAAGTGCAGGCAAAAATTTTTTAAGATAGATATATCATGTTCTGGGCCATAAAGCAAGTCTTAGTATATGTTAAAAAAAAAAACTTTTAAATAGTACAAAGTGTGTTCTCTGATCACAATAGAATAAAATTATAAATCAGTAAGAGAATAAAATCTGAAAAAAATCCCCCAAGTGTTTGGAAACTGAACAACACACTTCTAAATAATGCATAAAATAGAGAAAAAAAAAAACAAGAGGAAAATTAGAAACTATTTTAAATTGAATGAAAATGAAAACATGATATGAAAACTTGAAGAATGTAGATAGAATGACACTTAGAGGAAAATTTTACAGCACAACATGCCTACGTTAGAGAAGGGGAAAGGTTTTAACTCAAAGACCTAAGCTTGTACCAAAAGAAACTAGAAAAGAAAGAACAATTAAACACAAAGTAAACATAATAAAGGGAGTCTATAAAAGAGCAGAAATTAATAAAATAGAAGACTGAGAAAAACAAAAGAGAAAAACTATGATATTACAAGCCAATTTTTTGAAAGGATCAAGAAATTGATAACCCCCTAGCCAGACTAATCAGGAAAAGAAGAGAAAAGGCAAGAATTGCCAATATCAGAGATGAGAGAGTGATTATTTCTATACATCTTACAGAAATTAAAAAGATAAAGAAATATCATAAATGACTTTATGTTTGTAAGTTTAATAACTTAGATGAAGTGGACATATATCTTGAAGGTCATATATTGCAAGGCTCACTCAGAAACAAATAAGAAATCTGAATAGCCCTATACCCATTAAAATATTTGTTTTTAGGTAAAAATATTTCCACAAGTAATATTCCAAACCTAGATGATGTCACAAGTGAATAATACTGAATATTTAATAAATAAATAATACCAGTTATATGCAAACACTTTCAGAAAATTGAAGAGGAAGAAATTCTTCCCAACTATTTTATGAACCCAGCATTATCTTGGTAAAAACAAACAAACGAAAAAGAGAAGACATAATAAGAAAAGAAAAGTATAGACCAATATTCCTCATGGGCATAGATGAATAAATTCTTAGCAAAATTGTAACGATATTTAAAAATGATAATGTACCATGACTAAATGGGATTTATTTCATGAATGTAAGTTTGGTTTACTGTTTAAAAATCAAGCAATGTAATTCACCACATTAATAGAAATTAACCAAATTAACAGAAAAACCGTATGATCATCTAAATAGTTGCAGAAAAGCCTTTCAGAAAATCCAACATTCATTCACGAAGAAAAAAATTATCAGAAAAGTAAGAATAGTAGGGTACTCCCTCAACTTGATGAAGCCCAGCTATGAAAAATCTACAGCTAACACCATTCTTGGTGTTGAAAAACTGAATATTTTCCCCATAAGATCAGGAACAAGGCAAGGATGGCTACTGTCACCACTTGTATTCAGTAATGTGCTGGAGAGATTATCCAGTGTAATAAGGCAAGTAAAAGAAATAAAAGGCATCCAGATTTAACAGAGAAAAGTAAAGCAATCTTTATTCTCAGATGACATGATAGTCTATGAAGAAAATTTTATGGAATATAACAAAAATGCTAGTTAAATGAATAAGGTTAGCAGAATTACAGAATACTAGGCCAGTATAGAAAATTCAATTATTTTTCTATATACTAGTGATAAGCAATCAGAAATTAAAATTAAAAATACCATTGATGGTAGTATCATGAATATGAAATACTTAAGTACAATAAATCTGGCAAAAGATGTGAAAAATCTCTACACTAAGAACTACAAAATGTTTAGAATAAAATACTTGCAAATCCTATCTCTGGCAAAGGACTTGTATGTAGAATTTGCAAAGAATCCTTATAAGAGGACAAATAGCCCATTTGAAAAGGGACAAAATATTTGAATAGACATTTCACCAAAAGAAAATATACATATAACAAATAAGCCATATGAACATATGAAAATATGTTTAACATTAATTGATATTAGGTAATGCAAATTAAGTCCCACTGAGATACCCTTTGATACCCATTAGAATGGCTAAAATTTTTTAACTGATCATATTGAGTGTTGACACCATTGTGGAGCAACTAGAACTCTCATACACTACATCTCAGAATATAAAATGGCACAACCACTTTGGAAAACAGATTGGCAGTTTTTTTAAAAAAAAATTAAATATACACCTACTATACAACCATTCGACTCCTAGGTATTTACCCATGACAAATATGAGCTTATATCTACACAAAGACTTGCTTATACATGTTCATAGCACCTTTATTTATAACAGTCAACACTAGAAACAGCCCAATGTCCATTAACAGGTGAATGATTAAATTGTGGAATCCTGTGGAATACTACTGAGAAATAAAAAGGAAAGAACTATTGCTACATGTAATAACATGGATGAATCTTAAAGTAACTATGTTAAATGAAAGAAGCCAAACATAAAAGAGTATATAATCTATGATTCCATTTATATAAAATTCTAGAAAATGCAAACTATTGTATAGTGAGAGAAAGCACATCTGTAGTTGCCTGTGGTTGTGGGTGAAGGGAGGGAAGAATGGATTACAATGAGTATGAGGAAATTTTTTGTGGGTGATGGATATGCTCATTATCTGCATTGCAGTGCTCACTTTGTGATTGTTAACATATGTCAAAGCTTATCAAATTGTACGTATTAGATGTACAGATTATTGTACCTCAATAAGTTTGCTAAAAGAAATTACTAAGCTTTGCTTCTCAAAGGACAATATTAAGAGAGTTAAAAGAAGGCTACATACTGGGTGAATATATTTGCCACACATATACTTTACCATGGACTCATAAGTAGAATATATAATATATTCCAAAAAAATAAATAAGAAAAAATACAGACAACTCATTCTTTTAATGGACAAATATTTAAAGAGGCATGCCGCAAAAGAAGATACTCAAATTTTCAACAAACATAAAAGAAGTTACTCAGCATTATTAGTTACTAGGGAAATGCAAATTAAAACTACAAGAGACCCATCAAGACAGCTAAAATTGAAAGAACTGATAGCATCAAGTCTTGGCAAGAATTTGGGACAATTGGAATCCTTATATAGTGCTGATTTGATATTCATTATTATAATCACTTGGAAAACTAGCAGTATCTACTAAAGCTAAACATACATATATCCTGTGATCTAGTAATTTCAATCCTGGATATAAACTAACATAAATGAGTGTTAATGTCTAACAAGAGATATGTAAAATAAGGTTCATAGTTTTATTCATCATAACCCTAGTTTGGAAACAACTAAATGCCCAATTAATTTTAGGATAGGCATACAATGGAATATTAGACAGTAGTAGAAATGAATGAACTCCCTAATGTAAACTATGGACTTTGGGTATACGAATGGAATATTTCTGAAAAGATACACAAGCAACTGATTACAGTAAGGAATGGGAGCTATGCTTGCTTTTCATATTACACTCTTTTGCATCTTTTGGAATTTCTATGCACTACATGTATTTCCTATTCTAGCAATAAAGGCAATGCAAGAAGAAAGTATTATACCTCTGCTCTGTAGTCTGCTTAACGTGCACTAATCATTTGCTTCTATAACCTAGGCGTTGAAATAATTGTTTAAAAAAACATTTTTAAATGAGCTAACATGATGTAGAAAATCATATAGAATTTTCTGATGTTAGAAGTTAGGTTTTGATCCTAAATATTTATGAATTTAAGAACACAATAGAAATTTTCTATTAGAATTATTTCTCAATATGTTAATTACACCACTGAGAGTCCTTTCTTTCTCATCCTAAAACGTGAAGAACATAGTCAGGAATAAGGAGACTTCAGAGTGTTGGTCCTATTGTCCTACTGTTATGAGGCTGAGCTTTTGGGATGCAAATTGGACTAACTTTTGCTATTTTTGGTATCAGTTCTTTGAGCTTTCTTCACCTCTTGCAGAGCCATAATTTGGGACATTATTTGGCCAAAATGTTAGTTAGCAGTAAGAATCCCAAGGCTCAAAAAGGCATAAACATCTTTGTAAAACGCAAGCTTGGAGAAGTGAGATCATCGATGGATGTTGGGAAATTGCAGAACAATGACCTTAGATTAGTCTCCAGAGAAGTTTAGATCAAGCTGAAGAAAAGCATGTGATTTTCCTGTTCTAAATTGAAGCCAACAGCTCTGATTTAGAGAATCTTATGTCTATATGGCCTTTCCAGGGATGTTAGGAGCCAATGTTGAAACTGTACTTTAAAGTGCACCAAAGTTAAAATTCACAAGCTTGGGAACAACTTGTTTTCACAGCAATGAGAGCTGGCATGGCAAACACTTCTCAGTGGTGACTTACATACTTATTCAGTGATTTAGACTGCTTCTCTGGCACGGGTCAAATGGCATATTAACATGGGATATAATCCTTTCTCACTCTGTAGGCAATGGCTCAGTGTGATATTGGCACCATATTAAGCTTCATTAACCCTACAACACGTTGCCTTCTTACTCTTGGCACTCTCCTGCAGGCTGCAGGCAGTAACCCATGAGTAATCTGATTACCTACAACCGACTGTAGCCGCATGGAATGGAGGCTGACTACAGAGTGGAACACAATTACAGTCTTTTGAGATTCAATTAGAAAGCTGTTGGTAGAGCTTCGTTCAGAATTCTGTAACTGGCTACAATCACCCCTCGTGAACTGCATGTTTCTTTAAGAGCCCACCGTAAATAATGAACTTAAAAAGCTTCACCTGTTCTTCATATGCCTTTTTAGAATTTCTCCTCCTGAGGTGCATAATAAATCAGTTTGGCATTTAGAAATAACAATAAGCATTTCCACATACTCTCTGTGGGCTTTTTTTTTTTTACCTTCTCCAAAGGTAAAATATTATTTGTCTCCTCCACAGAATTATTCTGACTTTAGTCTTCTTTGTGAATGGACATTAAAAATAAACGCTACTTAGCATGGAGCTGAACATTATCAAAGGCTGATTGTCCTTTAAATAAAACCTGAGGTTAAGAAAAATTAAGCTTCACATTTGGAAAACCAAAATTAAGACAAAGACGTGCTAGACTGGATTATGTCATTCTGTGACATCTCGCAAACATCAATTATGCTAGATATACATATCCATAAGATGTCATTCTTTGCTTGCTGGTGGTCTGAATTTCTAATTGCACATTTAAAATGAAGTGGTTTTAAAATGCACTGTTGGAAGAAACAACATATTAGTTAGAAGACGTTTGGGGTACATTGAAATGCATTCGGTAATGGATTGTTTGTTTTTTACTATGTCATTTTTGCCGCCATACTTGCCTCATCTTGCTATTTGTTGTAGGATTTGCTTTTACTATTCTGAGATTTATAGAACAAATATGAATTTTGGAGACAGACTTGAGTTTGAATCCTGGTTTTGCTGCAATCTATGAAAACTTTAGAAGTTACTTAATCTTTTTGCAGCTCAGTTTTCTCTTTTTTAAAAAAGAGAATAAAAATACCTTATGGCAGTGTTGTTGCAATGATGAATTAACAGCACGTGATGAAGGGAATGGCAAGGGGCACGGGGTATAGTAAACACTTAACACATGTGCTTTTCCTTCTTACTCAATTTCTAGATCTCGCTGGAAACTTCATCAGCTGACTGTGAATTCATATCCTTGTTTTTATCACTATGTATAACAATTATCTGGTTTAATGATATAAGTTCTATTTTTACACCATAAAACTGGAGGAATCATCATTAATTATTAAAACACATTACTTACAGGCATTTGTTTGAATGCCTGCATTTCAGTCAGCGGTATCTGAGTTTGACTAAATGTGATATTTCCTTTTGTCCTCTCTTCATAGAAAATGTGAATGCACAATTGGCTCATTAAATTCAACCAAATTCCAAAAAACTCAAGCTAACTCTTCAGACTAATGCCTGTTCCTTGACCTCTGTGAAGTGAATGCATAAAGAATCTGAAAATGTAGGCATTTTCAAATCTGGAAGTTGGATGGTTACAAATGCTCAGAGCATATGAAAATCTCTCCACTTGACTCTGCAAGTAAACAACTAGTAAACTGCTGAATGCTAAACACTTTCTTGATAATACTGGAAAGCTATGACTGAGGAAATCACTTTCCTCCCTGGACTCTGTAGATTACAATGTGTCCGGTGAATCCCCACTGGTACTGGCTCTAATTGCAGGGCTAGTATGCATTTGATAACAACTGGTGTGGGAGGCCATGTCACTCATTAGCATTCATGAGTCAGATGGCTTTGTTAGGTCCAGTCATCACTTACGATAATTTAATCAGACTTGCATTTATCCATTTTGTAGTCCATTGTGACACACTTTACTTTATCATTATTCATAATGAGTCACTTTGTGTCAACTGGTCAAGGTTGGGATTCATTATTAATCACCAAGTTTCTTTTCTTTTCTTTTCTTTTTTTGCTGAGGAAGATTTGTCCTGAGCTAATGTCTGTTGCTAATCTTCCTCTTTTTGCTTGAGGAAGATTTGACCTGAGTTAACATCTGTGCCAATCTTCCTCTATTTTGTTATGTGGGTTGCCACCACAGCACGGCTGCCAAGGAGTAGTGTCGGTCCACACCCAGGAGCCAAACCTGGGCCTCCAAAGTGAAGCATGCTGAACTTAACCACTAGGCCAGCCCCAATCACCAATGTTTTAGGGACAATTTTCCAAAGTTTTCCAACATATTTTGCTAGATTTTTATTATTGTAATTAACTACAGCTAGGTCATTAATACTGGAAAGCCAAATGGAGCCCTGAGATTCCAAAGTGACTTGTCTCAATCTGAACTGCTTTTCAAAAAATAATCCTCAAAGCAGCACTGGCTACATCACTGGCCATGGACAGGGCTGAAAGAGCAGAAAGGTGGTGTATGTCAGTTTATTTATGTTTTATTCTTGTTTTTCACTTGACCCTTAGGCACGTCCATATCACCAGTGGGAAATCTGGATCAATAATAGTTCAGATGAAGGAAATGGAAGGTCTTATGGGGTTAGATTCAACTTTCAAGAATCAGATAAAATAAGCTCTTAAAAAAAAGTATAGAAACTCAATTTGTAGATTGTTTGGTCAATACTGCTCATGACTCTCGTGAAAGCATTACCACTCTTTTGTTTCTTTTTTGGCTCTAAGCCTGGAGTAAAATAATCAACAGGACAAAGCTTGGCCACAAATTTTTATTCTCATTTGTTCTCACACTTTTTTCCCTGTTTTTATCTATTTCCTCATCCATAGCTAAAACTCTATTACCACTTCCTGAGTCAATAGGTTTCATACTTTTCTCTCTGTCTCCAGAATCTTGTCCTTCCTGCTCACCCCAAATACTCCTGTCAATGCATTTTTCTCTTTTCATGTTGATCTCCTTCAAAAATGCCACCAGCAGCCTCCACTTGTCTGTTCTTGTTCTTAAGCCAAGCTCAGTCAATTCGTATGTTTCCTTCACTCCATAAACTGACTCTAAAAATATTGATAAATAATACAGATTTTACTGGAACTTTGTTTCATGAAGAGAGAATGCAAAGTTACAAGGAATGTACATTGTCAAAAGGCTCAAAATGACCTCTGAGCATTTTTGCTCTTCTCCCAAAGTTCCTCTTTTTCCAGGCACTACCTCATCCTTTCCTTTTCTTATTTAGAAAACTTTGTCTCCTCCCGTAACATTCTCACTTCTTTCTCTGGCTCAGCAAAGCAAAGCGTCTGCCTCAGCATCCACGCTGAGTGAGGATGGGGAGACCAGCGGAGGTATAAACAAGGTATCTTTTCCTTGTGAGTCACATATGCATTGTTTAGTTCATCCAATATTATCCAGTATATTCAGGTGGGAGCCTCTCTACCAGCATGTGTATCAGTTCCCAAGGACTCTTTCTGTCCTTTATTGAGTTACATGCCCACCCCTGAAACAGTCACTGGCTCCAGCATATTGTTTAACTCTGCCTCACTGGCCCAGGGTTTGGTGGAAGAGAAAGAGATTCTGCCTAACAACTCCATCAGTTCCAGAAGGTAAAGGATATAGGACAGATATGAAATAACAGATATATCATCTAAAGAAAAGTGGGATAGAATGAGCACAAGCATTCTAGGACTGACGTAACACATGTTCTTGGTGCCACACTCACATTCCTTCAGCATTCACTGTTCCAGTAGCATGTTGACAGCATCCTACAGCATATAACTTTACCTCTACCCAAGGGCTTTTGTTGGCTTGGCCAATATATTAGGGAAGTGGGCAGTGAGAGGGAGTTAATGCACCTGGAAGCATCCCTTAACCAATGATAGGGAAAGAGCTGGTGGGTACATACCTCAGCTCCCTCTTTCCTCTGTTTGGATATCTTGGAGGTATGTTTTTCACTGTCTCCCAGAATTCCCTATTAAGATTGGATGTTATTTGCCATAGTAGTAACCGACTCGATAGCACACGATTTATTGGCTCCTTTCCCTTCCCTGGCTCACTTCTCCATTTCCCTCTCCCTAGGATAAATTCTTATATTAATGACTTATGCTTATCTCTAGATCTTGGATTCTGCCTCTGGGGGAATCCAGACCCACACCCCCCAAAACAAACTAGTAAGAAATTTCTAGTCAATTCTAGCATTTTCTGGGTAGAATGCACTCATTGCAATGAATTTCATAGAGACTGAATAGTTATGTTGGGATGGTTATTATATTTGTCTGTGATATGTGGAAATAGGAAACAACCCTCTAGGTGAGTGAACATCATAATGAAGGCTGAGAACACATTAGATGGGATACAGGTGAGGAGCAGTACCGTTATGATTATTTTCCTACCTTTTCTGCCAATTGAAAATTTATAACTTCGCTGTCATTTAAAAATATCTGAGACCCATGAAAGTATTTTAAATCAGGTTTGAAAATACTTGGCATGAATATAAGTTCAGTTTTCAAATCTGATGCCAGAGAAACACAATTGCTTTCATCATTCCAATCTATCATTTGACAGCACAGTTTACCCTCTGATCCAATAGATTTTTACAAATTGGATAACTGGAAATACAAAAAGATCAATTCATACCCATGTATTCAGTAAATACAGTGAAATTCTTGTTGTTATCCACTGTGGGGTTATAAGATGTGGAGAACACAGTTTCAATTCTCAAGGGAAGTTTAATCTAGTGCCAAGAGATGATTCAATGAATAAAGAGAGTGCAGGAGATCTGGCAAGGTGTGTGAAAGTTAGTATAAGCAAACACTCTTTTGGAGTATGCAAAATGGAAAATAAAGATAGTCAAGAAGGCAGGACCAATATGAAAATGGAATAATGGCAAAAACATATAATATCTTCTGGCAGACGCTAAATTGATCAGTTTAGCCAATAGGGCTTAATTAAGAATGACCTTTTCCAGATGTCGCTTACTCATGAAATTGCATATTGGGGATTTTGAAATGTTGTTTTTCCATCATTTTCATTTGGGTGCTGGGAAGGGATGAAGAGGGAGTGAGATTGAAAGGAAGCATTCATGCCACAGGTTTGGGGGAAATATATGAGGTTGGTGACCTCACTTGTAGCTCCTTCTAGATACTCTTTGTAAATTTCAAAAAGAGTTTTCTCAGAAGACTGAGTTTATACAATTTCTTAATCAAAATCTCCACTTCTATGCCTAATAGACACCTCAAATTTAACATGTCTAAGACTGATCCTCTATTTTTTCCCATAAAACTTACTCTACCAATAGCCTTTCTTATCTCAGTCAATGACAACTCATCCTTTCAGTTGCTTAGTCCAAAAACCTTGGTGTCATTCTAAAATCCTCTTTTGTCTCATAACCGCACATCCAATCCAGTGTAAAATCCTGTTGGCTTTGCCTTCAAGATGTAGGCAGACTACTTCTCGCCACCTTCATTGCTTCCATCAAGGTCCAAGCCATCATCATTATTCTCCTAGATATTGCGTTAGCCTTCTACTGCTTTGCAGTCTTTTATCCTTCTTTTACCTTGAGGCTATTAGTGATCCTCATGTCACTCGGCTCAAAACTCTGCAATGGCTCTCCCATTTCTCTCAGAGCAAAATCAAAGGCTCAGAGTGGCCTACAAGGCCCCATGTTATTTGGCCGCCTGTCACCTCTCTGACCCCTCTCCTACTGCTCTTCCTTTGACCAGCCTGCTCCAGAGCATGGCTTCCTTGCCATTCCCAGAGCCTGACCAGTCGTGTCCTGCTTTAGAGCTTTTACTCATGCTGTTCATTCTGCCTTTTGTGTTCTTACTCCAAGAATTTGTTTGACTCAGTGTCTCACCTTCTTCAGCTCTTCACTCAAATACTACTTCCTCCACGAGGCCCTAATCACCTATCAAACCCACTGCAATCTGCACCACCCCAACCAAACAGCATTCCAATTCCTCTTGTCTACATTTTCCTACATTACCTCTCCAGGTTACTTCTTCCTATGTTGCCGCTTACCTATGTTAAGTATAGGTAATAAATTGCCATTGTTCCTATATTTTATTCCTGTCCTTGTACTTATCAGCTTCTAATATACTACATCATTTATTTATTTATTTGTTTATTCATTCATTTTTGGAAGATTAGCCCTGAGCTAACATCTGCTGCCAATCCTCCTCTTTTTGCTGAGGAAGACTGGCTGGTAGCTAACATCCATGCCCATCTTCCTCTGCTTTATATGCAGGATGCCTGCCATGGTATGGCTTGACACATGGTGCATAGGTCCACACCCCGGATCCAAAGCAGCGATCTCCGTTTGGCGGAATGTGTGAACTTAACCTCTGCGCCACCGAGCCAGCCCCCAAATGTTAGTCATCAGTTATTTTTTAATCATATGTGTTGTTTACTATCTATCTTTGCTTGATGGAATATAAGCTACATGCAGGCAGAGCTCTCTCCCCATCTTATTCTCTGATGATTCTTATATTAATTCTCTATTGCTGAGTAACAAATTGCCAACAGACATAGGCTTAAGACAGTGCAAATTTATTAACTAAAGTTCTCTATAGGTCAGAAGTCTGGCATGGTTCGATTGGGTTTTCTGCCTAGGGTCTCACAAGGCTGACATCAAGGTGTTGGCCAAGCTGGGCTCTTACCTGGAGGCCCTGGAGAAGAATCCACTTTCAGGTTATTCACCTTTTGACAGAATTCAGCTCCTTACAATTGTAAAGCTGAAGTCTCCATTCTTCTCTGGCTGTCCGACAGAGTCCTTGCTTTCAGCTCGTAAAGGCCCCAGAGGCCTTCTGCAATCCTTTTTACATATGGCCCTCCTTCTTCCAACCTGCAATGACACAGTACTTCCTTCTTGTGTGTCAAATCCCTCTGACTCTTCCCCTTCTGCCCTTACTTCTGTTTTTTTTGTTTGTTTGTTTTTGAGGAAGATTAGTCCTGAGCTAACATCTGCTGCCAATTCTCCTCTTTTTGCTGAGGAAGACTGGCCCTGAGCTAACATCTGTGCACATCTTCCTTTACTTTATATGTGTATGACTGCCATGGCATGGCTTGACAAGCGGTGTATAGGTCCGCACTTGGGATCCGAACTGGTGAACCCTGGGCCGGTGAAGCGGAATATGCGAACTTAACTGCTGTGCCACCAGGCTGGCTCCACACTTATGCCTGTTTTTAACAGCCCATGCAATTACATTGGGCCCTCTTAGAGAATCTAAAATCATCTTCCTAGTAAAGGTCATTGGGGCCAAAATTCAGCCTACTACATTTCCTAAGCACCAACAATTATGCCTTCCTGGCACATAATACAGATGAATAATTACGTGGCAGTGGACACCTGAGCTAGAAGTTTTATTTGCAGAAAGTTGGTTATTTGCACTTTCCATTCAGGAGAAAAGTTTCTGAATCCTGCCAATTGGAGTGTATTGACTTGTAAAAAGTCATTTATGTTTGTTTTGATCCTCAAAGGAGGAAGAATCAGGAAATGAAAGAGGGAGAAGGAGAGACAAAAAGATGAAGAATCAGGCAGGGGTCAAGGTTGGACCAGAGTAAGAGAAGGCCCCAGCTCACATGCATGGGAACCTCTGACATTCTGTTTCACACACATTGAAAGTAGAGATTTTCCACCTTTGTTAATATCGTCAGTCCCAAGACGCTCACTTTTGTGTGCCAGATGTGGTTTTCCAGGCTCTTAGAGCTGTAATTGTTTAACAAACCAGACACCCTGTAGAAGTTTGCTTGTACCTACAGACACATATCCTGTCTGCGACAGGCATTCTGGTAGACGCAACAAGTTTGTCAGAGCAACCAGGAAGGCTTGGGATCGAATCTGTAATGTTTTCTCCTTCTTGGCAATAATATAGTACCATTTTATGTTTATTACATTAAAACACAAGATATTTGAACTTAGATATGAGAAATTACTTCATTTCCTACATGAATGCTTAAACTCCATAGGGAAATTGATTTGGTAGTTATGATAATGTTCGAATATCAGAGAACCTTAGATTAATTGAAAATGATAAATTAGTAATTTTTCAGCCTTGTGTCTGTCTTCATTCAACCATGAATATGCTGCCAGTTTAGAACTTTCTTCCTCTTCTCCAGAGTGAACTCTCAGAGTTTGCATTCTAGGTACAGAGGTCCAGCTGGCCAGTCCTTCCCTTTAGCATTCACACTTGGCTCTTTCACTGGCTAACTAAGAGAATCCTTCCCCTTACTGAGATGACAGCTTTGAGTACCCTCCAGAAGTACTATTCTTCATGGCCCTTTCATTTTCTGATGAAGTTATACTAGGAAAAAGGAATTATTGTAGAAAAATTGCTTAACAGGAATTTGCCCTCTAATTTTGTCATTTCTTCTACTAGCTTTTCTTCATTCAGTCATTCAATAGATGTGTTGAATGTTTTCTTGTATGACAGACATGAGCTGTGTAGTGGAGAGACAGATCTGGGAATAAGTTCAAATAGTTTAAATTTGTTTTCTGAATTCTAGTGGGGAGTTGGCTGGGCATGGGAAAGGTAAAGAATGGTTTTGGGAGCTAGTGGGGGAAATCTGTGACCTAGAGCAGGGGTGGCAAACTCTCAGTCTGTATATAGACTGCAAGTTAAGAATGGTTTTGCATTTTTAAATAGTTGGAAAATATCAAAGGAATAATAAAATATTTGTGATACATGAAAATTATATAAAATTCAAATTTCAGTGTCAATAACTAAAGTTTTGTTGGCACACACTAATGCTTGTTCATTTCCTATTGTCTATGTCTACTCTGGAAGAGCTGAGCAGTTGCAAGAGAGACAGGTGGGACCTACAAAGCATAAAATATTTATTATCTTGCCCTTTATAGAAAAAGGTTTCTGACCCCTGGTCTTTGAAAAAGGGTTAAGAAAGAGAGTGGGACTCCCTTTTGGTTCTCTAAGAACTGAAACCAAACAACCACTACAGAGTAACAGGCGGTGATGGATGACTGCGCGCTGAGGCTCAAGAATTGTAGATTGGATTTTAGGTGGTAAGAAGGGAGGGAAAGAAAATGACACATCTGGCAATGGAAGGAGAGGGGATGAAAGATTCCAGGGGCTCAGTCCTGGCAAAGCATGGATGTCACTTGCTCAAATGACAAGCAGTCTGGGTTCTGTACTAAAATAGTACTAGAAGTTATTGGAACTGTCGTAGTTATGAGTGATAGAAATCCTACTCTAATTTAAACCACAAGGAAACTTATTGGCTTACACGTCAGGCAGAGGCTTTAGCTCATTCTCTAAGCTCTGCTGATCTGTGTAATTTTACTTTCAAGCATGCAATTGCCATGTATGAGGTAAGATGGTGGCCAGCCCCAGAATCACAGTCTTCTAGTTTAGAATAGTTCTGGCAAGGGCTCTGATTTGTTTGGTATGGTTCACATACTCATTCCTGAAGTACTTCCTGAGGATGAGACGAGAACAGAGAATTTTGATTAGTAAATCTGGGTCACCATAAGGAATCAGTTCTGAGCTGGAAAAAGGGTTCTGTTATCAGAAGCATAGACAAGGTTCTGGGTGAAGCCAGCAGATGTCTCCTTTGGTAAAGCGGTGGTGGAGAAGCAGCACTGGCTTAGGGTAGCAGACCAATGGATGTGACATCTCTGGCCATCATGACAAGCACTGAAAATACAACATCGTTGGCATGGTTGGGCAGGCCTCAGTAGCTGAGTGGGTCAAGAAACTGAATATAAAATAGAGATTGTCTGCCTGTTGTGGACAGCTTCTGAGATCATGCACACACACTAAAACTAGACAAGGGGCCTTGGACAATGCCTGAAGTTCCAGGGAAGTCTAGTTTCAGAGTCAGATTTGCAATTATTGGACCCTGGCACATAGCCCCAGGCTAAAGTGGCTTGGAGAAATACCTGTTACACAGAAGCAAATGTCACTTGAGCCCTTACAGTGTGCAATCTGTTTCTCTTGGTCCAAAGGGTAGAAAGTCAGATAAATAGCTATACTTTAATGAGGTTTAAGTGCTATAAGAAAATCAGATGACGAGATCTTAGAAGACATAACAGAGAAGGTAGTCTTTGAATTGGGTCTTCTGGAAGAGTTACCTAAAATGTCAGTTAGGAAAAAATCCCTAGACAGGTAGAACCAGATATGCAAAGGGATAGGAACTGGCACAAGAGAGCAAATAGGAAGTAGCTTAGTGTGACTGGGGTGGAGAAGGCAAAACTAACATATATTAAAGCACATGGTCTGTCTGGGCACTAAGCTAGGTGCTTTCAATTCTCTATTTGATGCATAGCATAACCCATATCACACCAGTTATGGTGTAGGCAGAAGACGAGGTTGGGTAAACAAAAGAAGAGTGGAGGATGATTAAAGCTTCTTGTTGGGATAAATGGGTGGAGAGCGATATTTTCAATGGAGGCAGAGACTAAAAGAGTAGGTGTCTGATTAGCAGGGAAGGTAATGAGTTCAGATTTGGACAATTTGAGTTCATTATGCCTGTCTGATAATCAGATGGCAATATTTAATTGGAAGCTGGAAATATGGATCTAGAACTCAGAGAAATAGTTCAGGAATTTTCCATTTACTCTCCTCTTGGTATCCATGGGAGCTTAATAAAACTACTGTAATTGCTTCACTCTTTCTAACTATTGATAGCCTCCATTTCTTATACATTAGCTGTCTTGGGTACTTATGCATCTTTAATTTTGTATGGAAAGTATCTGGATGATAATCTTCCATCCTGTATTTAAACAACAGCCTTTGCATTAGCTACTTGGTATATCATTTGCAATTCTTTACTTATTTCTTGGACTTAAGAACCTAGTCTTTTGATTGGTGTCTCGATTGCATCTTGGTCTTCTTAAGGTTCTGATTAGAATCTGCTCAGTGGCCCCAATCACTACAAAGATGAGAGCTATTCCGCCCTTATTCCCACCTTGTATTTTTGCTAGACTTCTACCTGTAGGGAACACAAGCTAATATGTTATGTTGAGAAGAATAATTAAAATCCTATGATGTTTCTACCATGACACATGAGTCATCTCCTACATCAGAACCAATAGGGGAGCTCGTTACAAAAGCAGACCCCTGGGCTGGAAGATCTAAAGAATCAGAATCTCTGGGGAGTGAAGTCCAGAATCAGTTTGTCCTTTTACTGTTTTTTATAAGCACCATAATGATTTTTATGCACACTCTTAAATTTGTGAACCACAGATTTAAAGTAAGAAAAAAAGAAACTTACAATGGAAACCTGACTATTTAAAAAACAGAAGGTTGAAAAGCTTAAAAATAATATTTCCTTTATAAAAGGTACTTCTGAAAACAAATTTAATACAAATTTATTGGAAAATACTTTAAACATAATCAAAATTTATAAATATGTAAACAAGGTCACCCACAATTCCACACACAGAAAGACTATCAACGTTAACATTTTGGTGAATGATCTGTCAGTCTTTTATTTTCTACAGGTATATTTTTTCTATTATGTGTATATATAATATGTATATACATATATGTATGTACAATATAATATGAATATATAAGCATAATAGAAAAAACTTCATATTTGGCTTGTAGTACACTTTTGTCACTCAACATGTCATGCATTTTTGAATTGTATATAATTCTTCAAAAATATTGTTTGAATATATGTACAATTTCCCATCTTACAGGTATGTTATATTTTATGTATCTGTTAGTATTCTTCCAATATTGGCTATTGTTTACATTTGTGGCTGGGTTACTTTGCTAGTCCTATTATTCCAGAGTCAGAAGTGGGCTCCCTGTGTTCTCACCTTTGTGTTTCTGAGGACCAAACAGGTCTGAGATCCTACCTGAGTTTAAATTATTGATGACATTATCAAGAGCAGCTTTAATAGCATTATCATGGGAAGGGAAACCAAGCTAAGGGATGAATGGAAAATAATGAAGTAGAGACCAAGAATATAAATTACTCTTTCGAAAAATACTGGTAAAGTAAAAAGAAATCATGATTGTTTAAAAGGAAATAAGAAATGAAGAATTTGTTTTGGGGGTGAGAAACATCTGAATGTTGGTTGCTTGAGAAGAGTGAGTGGATGGAGAGGGAAAGACTGAAACTACAAAAGGAAGAGATTATTGAAATCAAGTTTTCAGATAATATGGAGGGATTGCAATCTTGGGTAGAGATGGAAGAGTCAGCTTTGGAAAGGAGCAGAGACAAGACTTTCTCTGAGACAGAAGAGGCAAATAGACGAATGAATGCTAGGGGTGTGAGTAGGAAGGACTTTGATGCAGTTTATGTGTAACACTATTATCCTCAGTGTAGGAAGCAAGACCTTCTGCCAAGACTGACGAAGTGGGAGTGGTGCAGAAGGGAGCTTGCAGGGAGTGTTAACAGAGCCTGCAATATGGTAATGGGAAAGTGAAGGACCAAGTAGAAGGAAAAAGAGCTACTGAAGATGAGAATCACATAACTGTAACTACTCACAGGATGACCTTATAACTTTCCTTAGTGATACCAGGCAGGCAAAGAGCAATTCCAAAAGGAGAAGGTTAGATTGATCTGGGGTTAACCAAGCAAATGTGCTGAAAGACACGGAACAATATGCTTTGCTCCCATCCATCTATATTACTCTAGTGACATAATCTAATCTGGTACCCTGTCCTTCCCTTTGTACAGTTCTCTTACAGTCAGTTTTGTTATTCAATTATCCACCTACCCACCCACAGATAGCTGGGCACTGATTCTCAACATAGTTGTGAAACAAGTACAGTTTGTTTACTCTGTACCCCTACCTCAACCCCCACAATGCACATGCATTCACAACTGAGGATGCATTTGTGGCCTACGATCTCAGCATGCCTCATGCTGTAGGCATTTCTCATGTTCTTCTCATGTCTTCTGACAATTCTACTGAAACCAACCTATATATACAGTATCATTGGATTGAGAAGCCAGCTACTCTGAAAGAAAAAGGGAGGGCATGAAGAAGAGTTTAGAGAGTAGGGTTACCTAAGAAACATAACATGAGACCAGAAACAATGGAAGGACAAGATCAGGAAGAACTTCTTCATGGATAATAGAACAGCGATTTCTCCACTGAGTCTTTTATTTTTCTGTGCTGTGTAAAAGTTGTTAGACACACAAAACAAAGGATGAATGGAGGAGGGATTAAGACTTTTTCATTTATTAACTGGTTGCTTTACTTGGGCAAATTAGATTCTGTCTCAGTTTCTACCTTTGTGAAATAGATACATTGATATTTACCATGCAAGATGGTTGTAGGCCCCTCAATAGATATTATTCTTTGTTTCCTGACCTCAAGACCTTGGTATGTGATAGACTAACTATGAAAGAAAAACTAAAGGAGTATGCAGGTATTGAAAGATGTATTCATGATAATAATAAGAGAAATAACCAGTTTTCCTGCTGGGAAAGATTTCAGTTTTATTAGGGGTCTTGAGTGCCTGAGTTTGGAAGATTTCTCACCCGTTATGAGATATTTTTGTTTGTATTTGCTTTTCAGTGTATGTCATATCTCGTGCCCTGGCCTGACAGGGCATGGCTAACTGGAAAGGAGGAAGGTAGCACTGCAGATTTCAAGACATGGAACCATACCTAGCTGATGGAGTGGAGCTGGTTATAAGGATAGACTCACCTTGTGGTACTAGGATGAAGTTCAGTCCAGAACATAGGACAATGTTTGAGGAGTGCATCAGAAGACTGTCAGTAAGCAGCCTAAGTCACAGAAGTCCAACGGGAAGTGTAAGCTTGCCTTGACAAGTGGATGGAACATAGTAATGAATAATGAGTAATGATTTCTCAGTAACAGAAATGTTAGGGAGGTCCATATTCAGCATTTAAGCAGATGACTTAGTGGCTATTTTCTAGGATGTTCAACAGCAAAAAACAAGCTTTTGGACCATAGTGGCTAAAAAGCAATAAGAAAACCCCCCAAATTCCTAGAGGCTATGAAGTGAAAATTATAGGTAGTCAGGATGAGAAGCTGGGCATGAGAAATCAGATTAAAGGAAAGCAGAGGGGGAAACGATCTTATCACAAGGCATAACTTGAACTGAGGGTCACACCTAAATCAGTAACAAGAATGACAAGATGCTGAGCCTTGAACTGGAGCTCTTGAGGATCCATCCTCTTCCTCACTTCCCCCTGATTCCACACATACACACAAACCTAATGTCATTGTTGGCCTTAGCACACTTGCTATTGGCACATGGAAACGCTGCAAGTGAAAGGCAAGTAATCTACGGGAGAGAGAAGAAAGTTTCCAGAATTTGATAGCCAGGCTGGCCCTAAAATGCTGTTTATAACTGTTCGCATGTGTCAGTGGAAAGGCAGACTCGGGAATGGTCCATTAACAATATCAAATCTGGAGCTGGTTGTTCCATGCAATCAACAGACATTTGTGCTGTCTACTTTTCCCTTGTGTCCACACTCCTTAGCGTGACGTGAAAAGTCCTTCACAGTTCAACCTTTCCAGCCCTGTCTTCCGTCTCCTCCCTCCTTGCTGTCTGGGAAACGCCTACTCATGCTTGAAGACCCAGCTGAAATGTCACCTTCCCTGTGGAACTCACCTAACTCCCTTAGGCAACACGAATCATTCCTCCTCCTCGCTCTCCAAGCAGAGCGCACAGTGTCCCTTACAATCCATCACGTTATATCCTGTTCATCTCTTTACACCCCCATCTCTCCCACTGGATGTGAATTCCTCCAGTACAAAGACTGCCTTATTCACTCTTGTTTCCCAGTACCTCATTCTGTTCTGGCCACCATCTCATGTGGTTGTTCAATGAGGATACTATAGCTTAGAATGTTAAATGACTCGCCCAAGGATATACAGGTAGTTTGGAGCAGAGCTGGGATTAGAAACCAGGTCACCTGATTTCTAATCCAATGCTTTTTGTTCTACATTGTTCTTCCTCCCATCTAATGATTACAGTGATCTTTTAAGTTTCATAGCACCTTTTGTAACATTTAAACATTTATTCACTTATTTCATGCTTGTACCGTTCTTGTGAAGTAGACAGAGGGGATCTCATTGCCTCCTTTTAGAGATACCTGAATTGTGGCAGTTGATGAATTGCTTAAAGGCTCAAAGCCAGTCATTGAAAGAGCCTCGAACCAGTGCTTATGCTTTACTGCCAGACCACCCTGTCATACAGTACACATTGTTAGCTATTTGACATGGCTATCAAAGTAACAGGAAGAAACTAGTGAGGCCGTGCTGGTCACTGCTTGAGTTGTTATTTATTCCTCCTGCAGTGTTAGAAAGAAAATTAGAACTCTTCCTAGAGGGATTCTACTAATGTGGATGATTTGTCATTGTCCTTTCTTTCACATATATGTCTTAGGAATTAAAAGTAGGGAAGCTGGAAGCAGGAGACCACCTGGGGCACTGTGAATGCTCTGTCTCAATCAGTCTTTGTCTAACTGGCATAGCTATTTGCTTGCCATGCATAAGAACATTTTTACTAGAGTATGTTACAAAGAAAGGTACTTTCTGTTAACACTTACTTCCCTAAAGGAATTTTTTATTGGGAATCTGGGATGAAACACTATTCTTAAGGAACACACACAGGGTGGATAGGTCACATTTCATTCTTGTTTACAAGGACAGGGTTCTGCATAGGACCACATGGCACCACACTGACATTTTAAAGGCAACACTCGCTTCATAAGTTACTCTTTAGTGTACTAAATCAGAGGCCCAGGGACTTGAAAGATTATGTCTTTCTCAATTACAATGTAAGTGGGATACTCTATTCTTAGTTCCCAGTGAAAGATTTTCTTCTTCAGGGAGCATGTTTGTTAACAACAAAAGATGCTCTGTCAAAATTGTCTTGATCCCAAATACTCATATGATTCAGAAAATGTCTGGGATAAAAAATTTCCAGCCCATTGCCCTGATGTACTGAGAAAAAAAAAAAAAAGCCAAATCTAATTAGTTACACGTGTAGAAATAAATGTGGTGCTCAGTAATTTAAGATTTTTGTGCACTTTTCATAATGAGAATAGGGAATAGAATTTCTCAATAGGGTACAGGCATAGGGGTCTGTGAGCCTTCAATTATAGAGAGTAGCCCCGGAGTTTATAAGCAGATAGGACCGTGTGGTTAGTCCCAGGGCTCAAGAAAATCCAAGACGTTCTTAGATATTGCTATGTTTGCTTAGAAAAACAACTGATAACTTAAGTACCTTCTAAGAAAGAACATTTTCCATTCCTACACGATGATATTGCTATGGTAGCTTCAAAAACAAATAAACAAGGCATAGACAGATGTGTTTTTCTCTGATGCAAAAAAATCTTACTTGGTTACACTTCACAAGCTTTTGAAAGTTATTTATATTTCTAGATGAGAGAAAATGGGGCTGGTATTGTCCACTAAACAAGACCCACTGGTTTTATTTATGTTTTTATTTGCTTGTTATTATTTTGTTTTATATTATGATTTTTTTCCTTAGTTACCAAAAGTTATTTGTTTGAATTAAATCTTTTTTACTTCATTTGATGTAGTAAAGGAAAATGTGTTTGAATTGCTTCAAGAATGTTGGAATATTACTCACAGATTGATGTGGCAGACTGATTGCAAAAATGGCCGCAATTATTCCTTTCACTCTCAGATCTTCACTCCTTGCAAAGTGACTTTGTAGCTTCTCTCATCAGAAGATGGAATCTCTTTCTCTACCTCTTGAACCCAGGATGGCCTTGTAGTTTGCTTTGGCTAACAGAAGATGGCAGAAATGATGATGTGCGGGTTCACTCTTCAGGCCTCAAGAAGCCTTGTATGCTCCTGTTCTTTCTCCTGGATATTTGCATCTCCCATGAGAATTAGCCCAGGCCTGCCTGTTCTACGACAAGAGACCAAGTGGAACAAAGTTAAGCCATCCTAACTGAGGCCTTCTAGACTGGCCAGCTCCTAGTCAAATTGCCACTGATCACAAACACATGAACAAGCTCAGCTCAGCTAAGCCAATTTAGAAGCATCCCGGTAACTCACAGACTCCTGAGCAAACTGAATATTGCTGGATGCCCTTGAGATTTGTGTTTGCTTATTATGCAACATTGTTGTGGCAAAGATAAATGATAACGTTGGTAAATATCCACTTATGTTGACACTTTCAATAATAACAAAGCCCCTCTAGTTATGAAACTTTCACTTAAAAGTATATGTAGATAAATGACATGCTACATTCCAAAAATAAGGTGTCAACCTTGTATTCCACCATCAGATGGTAAGCTATGTCCAGTGTATAGTAGCTCTTAGCACCTACCAACACATGAATTTACAGATGGCCTTTCACATCCTAACCTGGCTGTGAGTGGGGGAGCAATGGGTGGTTCTTCTTAAGTTAGCCAAGATTTTCTTTTTTTGTGATTGAAATGGAAACCCAAATTAATTTGTAAATTAGCTAATATTTTTTTCCTGCTAAGACATTTATCTCTGTCCAGTTTTTTTTTTTTTAACACATTTTCTTTTCCTCTTTAAGGCGTATTTTATCTGGCTACATCTAGAAGGATGATAAAATTTTGCTCTGAGGAACTGTCCTTTGCAATGACCTATCTTATACAGCTGACAAACCATAAAGTTCCCTCTAATGCAAAACCTATACAAGCAAGTCAGTCACATGACTGTAGTTGCTAGAAGAGAGTGCAGGTTTGCTGAATAGTCTGGAAGATGAGTGATGAAACTAGCCCCAGGGGTATAGACCATGGTTTAGCTGGATAAAGAAGAAGCCAAGAGAGTGCAGAGAAGTAACTCAAATCCAATAGATAAAGGATATGAATTCATAATGACAAAGTGGCTTCTCTTCAGTTCTCTCACTAATTTATTATAGTGAGCCTTAGAGATCATAACTTGATGATTTTATCTTTTAGGAAAAAAGGATGTAAAATCCAAGCCCCACCCTTACTAGACCCATGACTTCTGTGACTGTCTCCTCACCTGTAAAATAGAGATAAAAATAATAATATCTGCCTCATAGGGTTGATAGGATGACTAAGTGACTGAATATTTATAAAACTCTTAGAACAGTACCTGACACATGACAAATGTTTGTTAAATGAAAAATTAGAAACTAGAAGCTGAGAACTGGTTTCTAGTCCGGCACGTAAGAAGCTGGAAGTAGCCATGCCATCCTACAAAGTAAAGAGCTGATCAAATTGAAAAATCAACTCTTTTAAGATTCATCAGGGAAGGGAAGACACAGAGAAAACCACTGCCCCACCAAATTGGAGAGACAGACAGGCAAATACAGAGAATCACAATTTTCCAGAGCAGAAACCCACCAGCATCCAAGCTCTGCGAGAACCAGTGCCAGGGGAGGAAAGCTGAATTGCAATTGATGAATTGCTGGAGGCTCAGAGTAGACAAGTCTGAGAGCTAAAAACTCCTGGGGGACTCATTCATTGGGGGCTCTCACACTTTTGTAAATTTTACCTCCAGAAGCTCAACCAGATTCTCACAGTAAATATTGGAGAAAAATTCCCGCTTGCTTCCTGCATGGGTGAGGGGGAAAGGAACCATTTTGGAATACTCCAGAGTACTCTGTTCCTCTTCTTCTTCTTCTTTTGTTATTGAAGTGTGGCTGACATACAATGTTATGTGAGTTCCAGGTGTACAACATAGTGATTTGACTTTTATATACATTACAAAATGATCACCACAATAAGTCTAGTAACCATCTGTCACCATACAAAGTTATTACAATATTATTGACTGTATTCCCCATGCTGTATATTACATCTGCATGACTTGTTTATTTTATAACTGAAGTTATAGCTCTTAAGCTCCGTCACCTACTTTACCTAACCCTCCAACACCCTCTCCTCTGGCAACCACCAATTTGTTCTCTGTATCTATGAGTTTGCTTTTGTATTTTATGTTTGTTTTGTTTTTTAGATTGCAAATATAGGTGAAATCATATGGTACTTGTCTTTCTCCATCTAATTTATTTCACTTAGAATAATACCCTCTGTGTCCCTCCATGTTGTCTTAAATGGCAAGAGTTCATTCTTTGTTATGGCTGAGTAATATTCCACATGTGTGTGTGTGTGTGTGTGTGTGTGTTTGTGTGTGTGTATACATATATATATACCCCACATCTTCTTTCTCTCTTCATCTATCGATGGACACTTAGGTTGCTTCCATATCTTGGCTATTGTAAACAATGCTCCAACGAGCACAGAGGTGCATGTATCTTTTTGAATTAGCGTTTTTGTTTTCTTCAAGTAAACACCCAAAAGTGGAATTGCTGGATCCTATGGTAGTTCTATTTTTAATTTTTTGAGGAATCTCCATTCTTTTTTCTATAGTGGCTGCACCAACTTATATTCCCACCAGCAGTGCGTGAGTGCTCCCTTTTCTCCACATCCTTGCCAACACTTGTTATTTGTTATCTTTTTGATGATAAGCATTCCTACACGTGTGATGTGATATATCATTGTGATTTTGATTTGCATTTCTCTGATGATTAATGATGATGAGCATCTTTCCACGTGCTTGTTGGCCATCTGTATGTCTTCTTTGGAAAATGTCTTTTCAGATCCTCTGCCCTTTTTAAATCAAATTGTCTGCTTTTTGATATTGAATTGTATGAGTTCTTTATATATTTTGGATATTAATCCCTTAGCAGATATATTATTTGAAAATATCTTCCCCCATTCAAGAGGTTGCCTTTTTGCTTTGTTGATGCTTTCCTTTGCTGTGCGAAAGCTCCCTTTTTAGTTGGATATAGTCCCATTTGTTTATTTTTGGTCTTGTTTCCCTTGTCTGAGAAGACAGATTCAAAAAAATATTGCTAAGACTGATGTCAAAGAGTTTACCGCATATGTTTTCTTCTAGGAGTTTTATGGTTTCAGGTCTTACATTTAAATTTTTAATCCATTTTGAGTTTATTTTTGTGTATGGTATAAGAAAGTGGTCCAGTTTCATTATTTTGAATGTAACTACCCAGTTTTCCCAAAACTATTTATTGAAGAGACTGTCTTTTCCCTGTTATATAATCTTGCCTCATTTGTCATAGATCAATTGACCAGATAAACATGGTTTTATTTCTGGGCTCTCTATTCTGTTCCATTGATCCATGTCATTTTTGTGCTGGTATCATACTGTCTTGATTACTATAGCTTTGTGATATAGTTTGAAATCAGGGAGTGTGACATCTCCAGCTTTGTTCTTCTTTCTCAAGATTGCTTTGGCTATTCAGAGTCTTCTATGGCTCCATACAGATTTGAGGATTATTTGTTCTAGTTCTGCAAAAAATGTCATCTGTATCTTGATAGGGTTTTCATTGAGTCTGTAGATTACTTTGGGTATTTTAATAATATTAATTCTTCCAATCCATGAGCACATTACATCTTTCCATTTATTTGTGTCATCTTCAACATCTTTCATCAATGTCTTATAGTTTCTAGAGTATAGGTTGTTCACCTCCTAGGTATTTCATTCTTATTGATGCAATGGTAAATTGGATTGTTTTCTTAATTCCTCTTTCTGATAGACTATTAGTGTATAGAAACACAACAGATTTCTGTATATTAATTTTATATCCTTCAACTTCACTGAATTCATTTATTCTAAGATTTTTGGTGGAGTCTTTAGGATTTTCTATATATATAGTAACTTGTCATCTGCAAACAGTGACAGTTTTACTTCTTCCTTTCCAATTTGGATGCCTTTTATTTCTTTTTCTTGTCTGATTGTTGTGGGTAGGACTTCCAATACTATGTTAAATAAAAGTGGTGAGAGTGAATGTCCTTGTCTTCTTCCTGATCTTAGAGGAGTTGCTTTCAGCTTTTACATGTTAAGCATGATGTTAGCTATGGGTTTCTCATATATGGCTTATTGTTGAGTTATGTTCCCTCTATACACACTTTGTTGAGAGTTGTTATCATAGATGGGTGTTAAATTTCAAGAGCTTTTTCTGCATCTATTAAGAAGATCATATGATTTTTATTCTTCATTTTGTTAATGTGGTATATCGTGTTGTTTGATTTGTTGATACTGAACCATCCTTGCATCACTGGGATAAATCCCAATTGATCATGGTGTATGATCCTTTTAATGTATCGTTGAATTCTGTTTGCTAATATTTTGTTGAGAATTTTTGCATCTGTGTTCATCAGGGATATTGGCATGTAATTTTCTTTTTTTTTTTGTATTGTCTTTGTCTAGGTCTGGTATCAGGGTAATGCTGGCCTTATAGAATGAATTTGAAAGCACTTCCTTCCTCTTCAGTTTTTTGGAGTAGTTTGAGAAAGATAGGTATTAACTCTTCTTTATATGTTTGGTAGAATTCACCTGTGAAGCTGTCTGGTCTTGGACTTTGCTTGCTGGGAGTTTTTTGATTACTGATTCAATTCCATTACTAGTAATCAATCTGTTCAGATTTTCTATTTCTTCCTGATTCAGTCTTGGAAGATTGTATGCTTTTAGGAGTTTAGCAGTTTCTTCTAGGTTGTCCAATTTGTTGCTGTATAATTGTTAGTAGCAATCTCTTATGAACCTTTCTATTTCTGTGGTATCAGTTGTAACTTCTCTTTCATTTCTGATTTTTTTTTATTTGGACTCTTTCCCTTTTTTTCTTGATGAGTCTGGCTAAAAGCTTATCAATTTTGTTTATCTTTTCAAAGTACCAGCTCTTAGTTTCATTAATCTTTTCTATTGTTTTTTAGTCTCTATTTAATTTATTTCCACTCTACTTTTTATTATTTTCCTTCTTCAACTAACTTTGGGTTTTGTTTGTTCTTTTTTTCGTAGTTCCTTTAGGTTTAAGGTTAAACTGTTTCTTTGAGATTTTTCTTGTTTTCTGAGGTAGGCCTGTATCACTATAAACTTCCCTCTTAAAACTGCTTTTGCTGCATCCCATAGATTTTGGAACATTGTGTTTCCATTTTCATTTGTTTCAAGGTATTATTTGATTTCTTCTTTGATTTCTTCTATGACCCATTGGTCATTTAGTAGCATATACCTTTTATTTCTTTTTCCTTGTCTGATTGTTGTGGGTAGGACTTCCAATACTATGTTGAATAAAAGAGAAAAGAGTGAGCATTCTTGTCTTGTTCCTGATCTTAGAAGAAATGCTTAGAGGAAACATTTGTTTAGACTCCATGTGTTCATGTTTTTTCCAGTTTTTTTCTTGTAGTTGATTTCTAGACTATGTTGTTGTGATTAGAAAAGATGCTTGATATGGTTTCAATCTTCTTAAATTTATTAGGACTTGTTTAGTGGCCTAACATGTGCTCTCTCCTGGAGAATGTTCCATGTGCACTTGAAAAGAATGCATGTTCTGGTGTTTTTGGACGGAATGTTCCATATATATCTATTAAGTCCATCTGATCTAATGAGTCATTTAAGGCCAATGTTTTCTTATTGATGTTCTGTCTGGATAATCTATCCACTGATGTAAGTGGGATGTTAAAGTCCCTACTATTATTGTAGTACTGTCAATTTCTCCCTTTAAATATTTGCTTTATGTGTGTAGGTGCTCTTATGTTGGGTATATTTATATTTACAAGTGTTATATCCTCTTGTTGGATTGATCCCTTTATCATTATATAATTCCCTTCTTTGTCTCTTGTTACAGTCTTTGTTGTAAAGTCTATTTTGACTTATATAAGTATTGCTACCTCAACTTTCCTTTTTTTTGGTGAGGAAGATAGTCTGTGAGCTAACATCTGTGCCAATCTACCTCTATTTTGTACATGGGATACTGCCACAGCATGCCTCGATGAGTGGTGCGTAGGTCCGCATCCAGGATCTGAACCCATGAACTACCAGACTGCCAAAGCAGCACACGAACTTAACCACTACACCACCAGGCTGCACCCCCCAGCTTTCTTTTTGTTTCCATTTGCATGGAATATCATTTTTCATCCCCCTACTTTAAATTTGTGTATTTCTTTAGATCTGAAGTGAGTTTCTTGTAGGCTGCATATATCTGTCTTGTTTTTTATCCATTCAGCCACTCTACATCTTTTGATTGAAGCAGTTAGTCCATTTAGATTTAAATATATTTATATTTTTTATAACTATTGATAGGTATGTACTTATTGCCATTTTGTTGTTTTTTGGTTGTTTTAGTAGTCTTCTTTGTTTCTTTCTTTTTCTCTTGCTTTCTTCCCTTGTGATTTGATGACTTTCTTTTTTTGTTGTTTTTGTTTCTGAGGATGATTCACCCTGAGCTAATAATGTCGCTGCCAATCTTCCTGTTTTTGTATGTAAGCTGTCACCACAGCATGGCCACTAACAGACAAGTGGTATAGGTCTGTGCCCAGGAACCAAACCCAGTCTGCTGAAGTGGAGCATACTGAACTTAACCACTAGGGCACCAGGGCTGACCCATTTTTAGTGTTATGTTTGTATGCCCTTCTTTTTATTTTTTGTGTATGCATTATTGGGTTTTTGTTTGTGGTTAGCATGAGATTCTTATATAACAATCTATGTATATAGCCATCTATTTTAAGTTGATGATCGCTTAAGTTTGAGTAAGTCTTAAAAGCACTGTATTTTTACTTCCCCCTCATATTTTATGTTTTTGATGTCATATTTTACATCTTTTATTTTGTGTAGCCCTTAACTATTTATTGTAGATGTAGATGATTTTACTACTTTTGTCTTTTAACCTTCATACCAGCTTGCTTGCTATATAGGTGGTTGACCTACTGCCTTTGCTATATGTTTGCCTTTACCATTGAGTATTTTTCTTTAATATTTTTTGTATTTCTAGTTGTGGCCTTTTGTTTTCCATTCAAATAAGTCCCTGTAACATTTCTTCTAAGATCAGTTTAGTACTGATGAACTCCTTAACTTTTACTTCCTGGGAAGCTCTTTATCTCTCCTTCAATTCTGAATGATAACCTTGCCAAATAAAATATTATTAGTTGTAGGATTTTTCCTTTCAGCCCTTTGTGTAGGTCATGCCACTCCCTTATGGCCTGTAATGTTTCTGCTGAAAAGTCAGTTGATGGCCTTATCATGGCTCCCTTTCACATAACTAATTGTTTTTCTCTTGCTCCTTTTAAGATTCTCTCTTTAACTTTTGACATTTTAATTATAATGTGTCTTGGTGTGAGTCTCTTTAGGTTCATCTTGTTTAGGACTCTTTGTGCTTCCTGAACTTAGATGTTTGTTCCCTTTGCCAGGTTCGGAACCTTTTCAGCCACTGTTTCTTCAAATAGGCTTTCTGTCCCTCTCTCTATCTTTTCTCCTTCTGGGAGCCCTATAATGTGAATATGTTTAGTGTCTTCCTGGAGGTCTCTTAAAGTATCCTTATTTCTTTTGATTCTTTTTTCCTTTTGCTGTTTTGATGGAGCGATTTCCAGTACCCTGTCATCCAGACTGCTGATCTCTTCTTCTGCATCATCTTATCTGCTGTTGATTCCCTCTAATGTATTTTTTATTTCAGTTATTGTGTTATTCTGGTCTGATTGGTTCTTTTTTATATTTTCTATCTCCTTGTTGAAATTCTCACTGTTTTCCTCCATTCTTCTCCTGATGCTCTTGGTGAGCAAGTTTATGACCATTATTTTGACCTCTTTATCTTATGGATGACTTGTCTCCATGTTGTTTAGTTCTTTTTCTGAGATTTTTGTCTTGTTCTTTCATTTGTAACATATTCCTTTGTCTCTTCACTTTGCCTAATTTGCTATGTTTGCTTCTATGTATTAGAGAGATCAACTACATCTCCTGGTCTTAAAGGAGTGGTCTTATGTAGAAAGTGTCCTGTGGGACCCAGTATTGTGGTCTCCCCTGGTTCCCAGAGCAGGTATTCCAAGGTGTCCCCTGTGTGAGCTGTGTGTGCCAGAGCCAGGAGTTCCAGGGTGTCCCCTGTGTGGCTGGGCCATGATTGCTGTGGACATGCTGATGTGCAGGGCTGGGAGCCACTTTGGAGGAGCTCCTATGCTGACTGAGACCACCCACTGGGTGTGACAAGGTGGGAGGGGGCAGTTTTGGAGGGGCTATGGTGCTGGCCAAGGCTACTTTCTGGGTGTAGCAGGCAGAGGGCTGCTTTGGAGGAGCACTGCCAGGGCAGGTCCACATGGTGATGCCAGGACAAGGCAAGCAGTGCTAGTAAGGAAGATGGGGAGAGTCAGAAATGGCACCTGCCAGTTAGGTAGAAGATAAGCTAAAAGAACACAATGCTGCCTGCACCTCAGTCCTCAGAGAAAGTTCCAACAAATCCCTGTCCCTCCAGCATACACCCTAAAGTTAGTCAATGAATCTCCTTCACATATGACCCAGGTACTTTTCAAACTACTGCCTCTGTGCTGGGATTCAAACCAAGTGAATTTGTGTGCATGCCCTGCAGAGTGAAGTCTCAGTTTCCTACAGACCTCTGGCCCTCCTGGATGTAAGCCCTACTGGTTTTCAAAGCTAGACGTCATGGGTGCTTGTCTTCCTGGTGCACATACCCAGGACTGGGGGCCCCAACGTGGGGTTCAGACTCCTCGTTTCTTAAGGCGGAACTTCATGGCTGTGAGACCCCTTGCACCTGTGCTGGTGGTGTTGGGCCTGACCAAACCATATCTCTACCCATCCTACCCATCTCAATGTGTTTTTTTCTTTATATTTTTAGCTGTGAAAAATCTGTTCCGCTAGCCTTTGGATTGTTCTTAAGATAATTGCTTTTTATGTAGTAGTTTTGGTGTGTCTCTGGGAGAGGGCAAGCCCAGGATCTTCCTACTCCACCATCTTGATCCCAAGTTTCTCCCTCTATTCTTCTTAGCAAGGTCTGCCCTCGGGAGAAACTAGTTAGCTAGAGCCCAAAGTGCTGGAGTTTTATCAGAGCCTAAGTGACCCGGGGAAGGAAAATATCCAACTCCAGTCCACTCTAGCCATCCTGTTCCACCTTGGGGGTGGGGGAGGAATGAGAAGCACCTGTGAACTTCACAGTCCAGAGATAGAGAGTCACCAAAAGACTCAGGCCTATTCGTAGGACTATGGAATGCTTTCCCTCCTTGCACATGTGGCCACCACATTACTAAAGGCCTATTTATAGCAGTTCCTTTTACCCAGGGCATCATGTCTGGCTATCAAGAAAAAATTACAAGACAAACCAAAAAGCAAAAAACGCAGTTTAAAGAGACAGAGCAAGCATCAGAACCAGACTCAAATATGGCAGGGATGTTGGAGTTATCAAACTGAGAATTTTTTTAAAAGATGCTAGAATTACGATCAACCCAATAACATTTATTGGCAACCATTAGTAACACAAAGTGTAGTTTCTGTTCCTGTGCATAGTGTGTTCTGGTTGGGAAGATGGAACCCACTGGCACAGGTGATATAAGGAACTTTTTACAAATAACTCAGCAACACAGGCACATAAACACTGGGACAATCAAATCCATGGGACTCTAGAATAAAGGAGTTATCAGGGAGGTATGGGGTTATATCAGGAAGCACCTCCAAGAAAAGCTAAGTTCTGGTGTGGGTTGGGGGGGAGGCTTAAGAAAGTGAATGTCAAAGATTGAATAAAAAGTTGTCAATCTTTCTCATTATAAAAGTAACTGAAATCTCTAGAATTACCCATAGTATGCTAAAAAAACAAAATTTACACTCCATCTCTTAGCCTCTGAAAGAAGCTTAGGCAGCTTTCAAAGGTAAATAATTTAGACCCAGAGGAAAGCTTACATTGAGAGGGTCTGCTCTGATATTTGAGATGCTTCTGGGAACATCACTTTCTGAGACGGAAGAATACTAAGAAGTCAACGGTGAGAAAGCGAAAATTAACTTACAGGCAACACTGGAATTGTCAACTACTTTGCCTCTTTTCATTTTTTTTTTTCTCGTCTTCCTGAAAAAGATGAATTTGGTACATGGTAATTAGCTGCTCTGCCTTGCTTCCTCTTTGCAACCTGATGGGCCCTACCTTATGAAACAATTGATGTTCTGCACTGTAGACATTTCCTGACAAATGGTGAAAGTGTGTGCTCACCCAAATAGATGAAAATACCACTCATAATGACAGGACGCCATATTCAAGGGCAAGACTGCTGTGGATGTGCAGTTCCTTCAGCTAAGGTGTTGGCGAGGTTTATTCTTCCTTTTTCAAATCTTTTGGGAAGGTGGATACAGCAGTTCAAGAAAAGAGATGCCACGATTCTGACAAGTTAATTAAGCTTTCACTTCTGAGTATTATATGTATAGCAAAGAAGAAAAACCTTAATTTTCTTTGTGCTGTCTGACAAAAAAGAAACACAAGATAAATGCAGGCAGATTCTTTCAAAGTTGTCTTTATTACTGATTCCTAGTCTGCAGAACAGAGGTTTTAGAAGGCTAAATCAGAACAAATGAAAAGTCTCAGCATTTTGTATCTTTCTGTAATTTACATATGCATGTACATGTATATCAGTAGATATAGGATGTTTTTCGCCAAAATGTGAAAGCTGGACTCACACTTGGGTTTCTCCCGGTGTGTGCTTCCTCCACTCACTTGATTCTGCCAGTGTGGAAAATGAACCACCCAGTGTGGAAGGCAGAATTTTGACCCCCTGGTGTTGCACCTTTGGTGATGTTACATGGCAAAAGGAAGTTTGCAAATGTAATTAAGTTTACTATATAGCTGACTTGAAGGTGATTGCCTAGATTATACAGGTGGGCCCAAGATAATCACATGAGCCCTTAAGAACAGAAGAGGAAAGCACAGAGATTCAAAACATAAGACGGATTCAACATACCCCTGTTAGCTTCCAAGATGAAGGGTACCACATGTCAAGGAAATGGGAATCTCAGTCCTATAACTGCAAGGAACTGAATTCTGTCAACAACCAATGAGCTTGAAAGAAGATTCCGAGTTTCAGACAAAAACCATAACCCTGGCTGATGCCTTGAGTTTATCCTGATGAGATCTTGAACAGACAATCTAGCCATGCTGTGCTAGAATTCTGACCTACAGAGACTATGAGCTAATAAATGGGTGTTATTTTAAGCTGCTAGGATTGTGGCAATTTAAGGAAGCAATAAAAAACTAATACATCCAGATTTTAACTGATTTGTAGTCTTACATTATGATCACATTATAATGTGTTAGACATTTTTCAGATATTGTATACTACTTTTTTGATAAACACATTTGAGTATATGTATTGTATATATACATATGCATTTATAGGCAAATAAATTTCTAAGGAAGTTTATTCCCCTCAAAATGTTTCTTCAGGTAGGCTTTCATGTGAGTTCTCAGCTATTTCTGAATTAAACCAGTTAACATAAATCAAGGGGTTAACTGAATGTAAGGCCTCATGAAGTGGCATTCTGCCTAGATACCTGGGGTCAAGGACCAGAGATCTAGGAAGGAAGTGCTATAATGGGCATTCCTGGTTTTCTGCCTGACACTCTCTCTTCCTTCCTGGCACAGAGTCTGTATTTTGCTTAATAAACTCCTCTCCTCTCCATGCACACACACTTGCCCTTACTGTAGTCACATAGTTTGGGTAGGACTGATCCAACCCGTACTTCCAGAGGTGAAACCTGATTGAGTTAGGCCAATCTGAGCACACCATCCTATAACCAGGGTAAATGGTTTTGGAATGGGCATATCACTCAGACCTAAGTCAATCAGCTTATCACGTTATATTGTCCTGCTTCAAGGATATTGGATTGAGTTCCAAGTTGGTCCAATCAGAGTGAACCTAGAGGATTTTTCTGGAAATACTAGATCATAGACCCCTCCCTTCCTTGACAGACACAAACAAGGAAGTGTGTAGCCTCCATTGTTGCTGGCAGCTATCTTGGGACCATAAGATGAGAACTTACTTGAGATTAGAGCCAACACCAAAGTTGTGGAGTGGAGACAACAACAATGCAGGAACAGCCTCCTGAGCACTGTTTGGCTCCTGAATGAAATCTGTTCTGCCCCTAGACTCTAGTTAGATGACCCAACACATTGTCTTTTTTAGTTCTTTTTTCCTTTGTCTTATAAAGTCTGTCTCATTTGGGTTTTCTGTTTCCAGCAATTAAATTGCAAAAGGTGAAGGTAAAGATAAGAGAAGAAAAGACAAAGGAAGAAAAGACAAACCTCATGTTTCCCAAGTTGCCCAAGGCTGGCTAGGCCTACCCTGCTTCTCCTCCCTATGAGTCCAGCTCCTCTGGGTACAGCTTTCCTGAATCAACAAGGCTGTGGGAGAGTGAGCATCTCACACGTTTCTTTTGCTCATTCTTTTTAGTACCTGCCTTCTTCTTTTGATCATGATTTTTGTTTTTAAGTAACATGCCTTTTCCTTTACGCTGTGGTTCTCATGATTATTCAGAGAAAGTCGATGAGAGATGAAGGTGAATCATTATAGGGAATAACCTGTTGGGCAAACTTCTTATTTGGGGGCTGCATGTCTGTTTGTTGTCTTTTATGTTCTAGGCCAATCAATTCATCCTCTGTCCTTGCATTTGTCCTGCATCCATCCTTCCACCTCATACATTTCTTCCTCTCACATTCTGAACAGATTTTGCAAAAACAGTGAGTGAAAAATCTCAAGTATATTAGTGCTAACTGAAAACGAAAACAGAAGATAATCTTGGTCTCCTGTTGCACATCTACCTGACAATTTGCCCTGAAGTGATCCACTGAGATGAATTGAGAAATCTGTGTCACTCATACACATATTTGAACAGAACTGCCAAAGCTTGTCTAGGCAAGTTTTCTCACTAGGTAAAATCTATTTATGACAAGACCTTGTTCATTTATTGTCAATACTACTTCATGAGAGTATGTATATTTACACACACGAACAGTACACACCCCACACTGAAAATCCTTAATCATGGGATAAACCCATTTCTTTTAGATAACCTATAAAGAATAAGATGTGGCTTAACTTTATATTAAGAGGGAATTATATAATAAAAATAAATAAGATTAGTAGTGAACCCATACATGATATAATTTTCTACTTCAAGACCATTCTGTAAGTTTCAATGGCTGCCTAAAACCCCTTTAATGTGGATAGAAATTTTTATTTTACAGTAATTTGTTAAAGGCTTAATGTGCAGGTGTAGATTTCTTCACACTAATGTTTAATGGCAGTTAAAATTTCCTTTCCTATGAAGAAGGTTTAATAATGGATATGATGGTGGAGGCCCACAGAAAGAAGAATGAAAATATAGAAAAGGGAGTCTTTAAGAATTGAAGACAAATTTCAGTTTTCAGTTAAGCATAAAAAACTGTTTTTTATACTTTAGCCTATGACAGCAAATTGATCTGTGACTATTTTTTTCCAACCCAAATCATTTGTCAAGGACCTGAGAAGATAGCCAAATCAGTTTCTGCTGTTTTGTGGTAATTGCTATATGCTCTTCTAGGCATTGCCTAATGGAAGCTTTTGGAAGGAAAGTAGACTTTTCCTTAGAAACTGTTTACATTTTGGGGGTTGAAAACCATTCTTTATATTCTTAAAGTTTAACACTATCATTTTGATGTCTTCTTCTGCCTCCTCAAGTCAGGATGCTCAACAATAATGTTAGATATTGATATTGGCCGATTAAATCTGGAAACATTCTCTTGACGAGGATTCTTTTGAGCAGATTTTCTCAGCATCTTTACTATATTAATCTACATTGTGAATCTCAAAGAGGGATACAGCATATCCAGAGATTTCCAAACTCATGGAATCTGTTTTGTTCTTCCAGAACACCCATTTATACCTCATATGACACAGATGTTTTTCAGAAAACAGAGAAATTTTCTTTAATAGTAAAAGGAAAATTGTACCGTTGTCATTAATTCCAGGGCCTGGTTTTCAGCCCTTACATGACCAGTTAACTTTGCTCTTCTCCAAGAACTTGACCTGTGTGTAGCTCCTTTCCCAAGGCCGCAAGTGAGCTCAGAAGTGAAGGTGCTATCACATCAGTACACTCTTCTCCAGTATTGGATAAGACAATCCATAACATGAATCAAACTCAACCTGGGTTCGGTAACAGTGCCTTTCACATCCAATCAAGAGATAGATTAGCCTTTCTCCCAAACTTCTCCCTCCACAATTATTTTCTCTACTCAGAATTGACAAAGAGCAGAATCTGTGAAGGAATTTAGAGTGGAAGATATAGAGTGACAAATGATTTTGCTGATCCAACCAAACGTCTTCTTTTCAGATTTGAGCAAAGAATAATAACAAAACAATTAAAAGTGAAAATTACAATGCTGACTCAAATTACCAAATAATCACTCAATTTCAAACTTTTTCTTTCTTATCTTATTGTATTGGTATTTCTGTCTTTTTGCTTCTTGCTCCTTTCTTTAAAAGTCAGTATTTCTAGTTTTTGAAATATTCTCTTATTTTATTGATTGATATTAAGGCTATTGTCATATCATCAAGATTGTATCTTTTATTATTTAGAAGTGAACATGCTATTCACATTTGAACAGGTGTGTATGGTCAAAAGTAGGCAATTACAATGATCAAGTATTTCTAAAATTAAAAAGTAAAAGGATTTTCGGAAGATGAACTCAGAATATCCAGGCTATGCAAGAGAAATGGGTTCTCTGATAGCTTAGGATTTAAAAGTGTGTGTGTGTTATGGATCTGAAGGAATGAAAATGGCCAAAAGAAAAAAAAAGTGCTGACTGCTTCCTAAAGAGCAGAAAAGCCACCATACCATGCGCCTGTTCTTACAGCTGTATGTGTGACCACAAACAGAATCAGTAAAAGAATGCTTGAGAGAGATGAAATTTAACTCAGTGTAAGAATAAAGAGTGAAACTAGATCTTCCGATGCCCTGTCCAGTGCTCAAGAAGAATGCCATAATATTCTTCTAATCCTAGTTTTACTTCTTTAATATTAAATTTTTGCTTCTTTCAAATTGGTCAGCTATGCTAACTGTGCTAAGTCCGATCGGCCATTAGCATCATCACAAAAGAGTCCTAATATCCACAGGTTTACATTAATAAAGACCTCATGGAGTTCACTCCTTCTGGTTTTCCAGTTTTGAGTAAGTCACCTCAGTTAAGCTTGCAATTCTCTTATTTCTAATTGTTCTGTATCCAAGACATCTTCTGAAACAATGACTCATTGTTCACTGTACTGTTTTTCCAAGGTGTAGAGATTTTACTTTGAGTCCTTAATTCACCTTAGAACCATTTCATTTCTATTGAAATGGGACTCCATACTATATAAATAATAACTTTACACTCTTCACCCCTGACAAGCTACCTCAAGGAGAAAGGAGGAAACCCAGAATTAAATGTAGCCCCTCAGCCATTATTTCCTTACAATCTCCTTTTGCTTTCTGTGCTCTCTTCTCCATTGAGATGTGGTTGAAGCTGTCCAGTTTTTAGCACTATCACCATTGCTCTGTTAAGTTTAAGCTATGATCTTCCAAGATGGACCTGACTTTAAAACATCAATGTTTAGTCTGCCATATAAAAGAGGATAATGGAAGTGAGCCACATGAGGAAGAGACTGGGGTAATTATATGGCATTAGACAACAAGGACAACTTACAAATATTGTGTACTTTTACGACCAGCTCAATAGATTTCATTCAAGTATGCTGACCTTTCTGATCTGGTAGAAAATGTTCTTCCTGTTTATGGAAAACATTGGGCCCACATTTGGCCAGTGCACGAAGTCTTGTGGGACTTCTATAAGTCTTTAAACACATGCGAAGTGAAGAATTAAGGATATTTAAGCCAGATCAATAGACATCTTAATGGTTCAAGGTCAAATTCTTTCTCCAAATTGGACCAAAATCAAGGGCAGGGTTCAATTGAATTCCTTTAATTTCTGATGAAATTAATGTGGGACACTTTACCCTAGAATCTAAAAAAATAATGCCAGAAGTCCTTCAGGGCCCCCAAGAAACCCTGAAAAATCACAAATGAGGATGTGTAATGGTCAGCAAGATTGGCACTTGGAACAATAGAAGAACTTAAATATGACTAAGTTCAAGTTTATCCAAAGTATTGAAAATCTTTTCCTCTCCTAAGTTATCAAAAGGAAAAAAATACTGTTAGTGGGCACGGGAGAGCTTAAAGGGCCATTTGACAAAAACGGCTGTAATGGACCGACACCAAACTGGAAATGATACGAAACTGCAGTTTTTAGAAATTGTGGGTAATATCTCCTGGACTTTAGCTTTGACTCTTGCTTCCTGTCGTGTAAAAGTGTCCTTTTTTTTCTCCCCCATATCTTTTGCAATACTTGGTATAACTATTTATTTTTCTCTAGTTTGATAAGGACTAGGGCTATAAACCACGGAACAAAAGACCTCAATTACAAAGGAAATGGTCTCATATCTTAGGAGTGTATTTAGGAAAAAAACTGGTTCATGAGTTACAGAATAACTCCTCCCTGGACATACTTTAAATTAGATTCCTGCTACAGAGGTGTGGTGGAACTGAAATTGCTGGTGTTTACACATAGCTGATCATATACAGAACTCCAATGCTCCTATTTGTTTGGAACCTTAAATATCTTCTGCGCCATCTAATGGAAACAATGCAAACTGCAGCTTGCTTTGGAGGACAATACTCTCAAATTCTTTAGCACAGATCAGTGCAGAATAGATGAAAGCTATAGAAACTTAATCAAATACCAGCCTCTAAATTTACTGGCTTTGGGGAATTTGCCCTCAGTTTTATAGTGTATACAACTCAAACATGCCCAGGGTATTATGATTTCAACATGCAAATGAATTAAATACAATGTATCCATTCATAGCAGCAGACAATGGAGTTAACTCACATGATTTGCCAAACCCAAGATCCAGAATATTCCGGGTTTTATTTTTTTAACTAAGTATTCATCGGCAAGTTGGTGCTGTATTTCTTTTTCATGTCTCTGCTACAGGTACAATGTCATTTAATTTTCAAGGTGTTTAACGCTTTCAAAAACCGTGAATTTCATGTCAGAGTCTACACCTACAATTGTAAACTCAAATGCAAACAGAGATAAGGAGGTAATTTAAATTAAAAGTGAAGAGGGCATGATGCAGTTAAGCCGGGGGTCTTGGCAAAACGTAAATCATACTCCGTGTCTAAAAGGAGCGAGTGCTCCTCAGCAACAGGTGGTTGTTGTCCAGTGAAAATGTCCAACATTTTTAGTCAGAAATCGGTACTCTTATTATATGTCCTTATTTTTTAAACACTTGTTTGCATCCCCAAATGCATCTGTGGTCCAGATATGACCTGACCTAAGACCCACCGTTTGTGATTGCTGGTTTACCATGATCTTGGGAAACACAGTAAGAATATAGTCATAAGTCCTACAGTTACTGGAATCATTGGGATACAAATCCTTTGAGAAATAAATGCTCTCATGCTTTAATTAATATTCATAGATTTGTTTTAACTCTACATGGCAATGGGGAGTATCAAATCACGGATATGTACAATCTTTCTATTATTCCTGGCCAAGTAGTTCTGTCTAAAATGCACTGAATCCATAGCCAGACTGTCGCCTGTACAGCCCTGGGATAAAAGGCAGCTGTCCAATTTTGTCAAACCACAGTTTCTACTACTCCCAGGCTTTGGGTTGGAGACAAACACACACAAATAAATAAAAAGTGGACTTCAGTATTTGAAAGGTGTTTTCATGTGTTTATCAATACTATTTTATATTTCTTAGGCAAATAAAGAAAAGGAAGTGACTAGCGATTAATTAAAATTCAAACATAAAAAATATAAAAAATAAGAAAAGATATGAGGTTGAATGAACTCAACCAAAGTGATGTTTTTCTCCCTAAAACTGTTTCAGATTTGAGGGTTTTTTTCAATCCTTTCCCTCTACTTTTCAGACTCTGTTGCTCACTACTTCACTATTTTGAAGTACGTCTGTAGCCATAGTTCCTCTGAACAGGATGTGTGTTTCCCTCTCACAGACTCACAGAGCTTGGAGGGACTTCCTCCACCAGCCTTGGGACAGGTGAACAGCCTATCCCTACTCTTTCTAAAAACAGTACCTTTGATAGCAGATTAGCATCTTACAGATCAAAATGTCCCATCTTAATAGCCAGTATTAACCTGCCTCTTCATCAGCCAGTTGTTCTGCCACAGAACTGGGTCCTGAGTTCAGGAAACACTCAGAGTGCGATGCACATTAAATACTTAGCACAGAGCTGGGCATATGGTAGATCTTTAACAAATGTAGATAATTATCATTCTCATTCAAAGACTGCCAGGAGAGCTACTCTTTCGTACTTTATAAGAAGAGGGAGGAATTCTACAGTTACAAAGAAGCCAGCGAGGGTTGGATGTACTTCCTGTGTGCTCTCTTTTACATGGGTACCTGGTGTTTGGCTGGTACGGAGATGGAGGGTGCTCTTCATCAGGCAGTGAAGAAGGAAGGAAGGACGGTGGTGAGTCCATTCCAGCTGAAGGGACTAGTCTGGCCATTACTATTATCATTATTAAAATATTTCACATTTATTTATTGTCCATTAAATTCCAAGTTTCTTTTTGGCTGAGGAAGATTCTCCCTGGGGTAACATCTGTCACCAATCTTCCTTTATTTTGTATCTTAGCCACCGTCACAGCTTGGTCACTGACAAGTGGTGTATGTTTGTGCCCGGGAACTGAGCTCAGCCACTGAAGTGGACCACGCTGAACTTAACCACTAGGCCACCAGGGCTGGCCCCCAAGTTTCTTAAAGGCAAGAACTATGTCTCTTTTCCTTTACAATCTTCTACTACATCTTAATATCAAGTTATGCGTTTAATAGGTTTTCAAACTATGAGTGACAAATGAATAAATAAGATACCACTTATTTCAGTTTCACTATAAATATTATCTTTGGGACATTAATTGCATATAGTATTTTATTTGTTGTATATTGATATTAATCCTCCTATATCGAGGTTAGGTTTCACTGTTGGCAGTGCATTACAATCTTAGTAAAGCATAGAAACTGATAAGTTAATATTTACCAAATAACAATTTTTTATGCTTGTGCTGACCATTCTATGAGACTTAGTATTGCTTACTTGGTAGCATATTGATTTAGCCAAGTAGCCTTGGTAAAATTAAATTATTAATCTTTAACACTTGAATGAGAAACTTGAGTAGATTTTAAAGCATGTATTATATTTAGAAATGAGTATCTTCATGGTGGAAGCTATTGAAAAATTTTTAAATGGTCTACATACAGCACATTGTACGCTCCAGCCTTTAATCTTATCAACTTCTCACTTTTGCTATCTCATAACTGAGGCCCAGCACACCAGATGTTCTTTGAAATCATGACCTGGTAACGCTACTTCACTATTCCCTCTATGAAATAGTTTTTCTTTAATCTCAGCTTCACTCTGTTCTGGACTCTTGGATCTGCTGCCCCTGAATTCAGGTTCTGCCTTTGGCCCTTCCTGTCCCGATATTAAATTCCCCAATATTTGAATCTGAAATATTAATTTTCTCCACTTAAACCTATCCCATTCTCTCCTAAATGTCCCCAGTTTTTTAAGGCACAATCCATCCTCCTCCCCACCACCTTCAGCCCTGTGAGAACCCAGCTCCCATTCCTGGTCTAAGAAACAGTCACACAACACAGCTTCTCTGCCCTAACCCTGTTAAAAGAATGAAAAAATATTCTTATGAGGCTTGAGAAACTGTCATCTTGTTTCATGCAAAGTGCCCTAGCAGGTTCAATGTTGGGAGTTCAGCAAATTTTAGATTTATAAAATCCATTCATTCTAATATATCTCAAATGCCAAAATATGATGGGAAGATTGTTCCCAAGAGTGAGCGATCTAGTTTGAAGGCCTAAGTGGCAGAGGTTGCTGGGAAGAGAACTGGGAAAAGGCCATTTCTCTCAGCTGATTCATGGGCACTAGGGATTGGCTGAGAACATTTGAGTGGAGTGAAGCAATTCCTATGGAGTGATTCTTGGCCAGGAAAATACATTGGTGTTGGACTGAGGGAATACAATATCTACGGCTTCAGCTTTGTTGGAGCAAGATCTTAATTAGCCTGATTCTCTCCTTTAGCTTTCACTGTCTTTTGGATTTTGCAAGGAAAGGGATTATAACAAATGAGCCAACTGAAAGCCATTTTCTTTCCTCAGGGTTTGACAGCACCTACTTTTACACAGAAGATTAAGTATTAATTCACATTTATTCCCCTGATAGCGCTGTGTATTTTTTCGGTTTTGAAAATAATACATGCCCATTATACAAATTGGGAAATTTCAAAAGTATAAAGAAGAAAATTACAATTCCCAAACTAGATAAAATAATGGTTAAATATTTAGTATGTTTCTTTTCAGTACTTTCTCTCTGCATCTTTTAACCTGTTTATGATCATGCCATCCTGCCTTTTATCACTTAAAAATTCAATGTAAACATTTTCCTATTCATTTTTAAATGCTTTTTGAGCATTATTTTGAATATATTCATGTCTTTATGATTTTGCTTACATAAATAGACTATAATTTACTTAAGTATCCCCTTTGTTACCCATCATGGTTGTGATTATTTGCAATTATGCTTTATTTTCTCTCTCTTATACAAGCTAAGTGTCACTTCTAAAGATAAAGGTAGATTCTCCCTTCCTGCAAGGTCATTAACTTGTAGTGAAAATGGTGCGAGAAGGATTGAGACAACAAATTTTTGTCTGTCCATGATAAAGTTCAAAGTTGGACAAATAACTGCTTAGCTGTTAAATCAAGCATCTATTGTCAAGTGTAATTTCTGACAAATCACATAGAAAATTATCTTTCTTTACATGTTTTGCCAAGAGGAAGTTTGGGAATTGGAGAGGTTTATCATCTGAAGGTAGCCCAAGTTTTCATTTACAATCTCTGTGTTAAATTCTGTGTAATGTCTTCTTAGAGAGTTTCATTAGACAGGAACTCTGGTGCTCTTCATTTATGCATATTCATATTTTTATTTAAAATACTCTTAACAAACGATTCTTTTATATTTACAATATAAATCCAATGCAATATTTATAGAGTTAAGAAACAATGGGCATCTATGTATTTTGTGTTCGATATATCATTCATATTGAATTCTCCATAGACAGCAATAAGAAAACAATATAAACCCATCAATATTAAACACCAAATCTTAATCACAAATGAGTTGTAATTGGATTCAATTGCAAATGGGTTTTTTCCCTCACAGCACAATTAAAATTTACTCACAGATTTTTTCATTAGAAAATAAAATCAGCGGCTTAGTTCTAAAAATGTACTGTGACAAGAGCAAGGACATTTTCTCTCTGCTGGATTTGCTTCTTGGAGGCTGTAATAGTCTGGCTTCCAGTCTTCCGGCATCAATAATCTATTCTGCAGGGATAAGTAGTCTTTAAGATAAAACGGAGTGCAAGACATTGTGAAGGGACACCAGCACAAACTGGACTTTAGTTGCCCAGATGCCCAAGGCATCTTCATTTCAAATGCATCCTGGGCTCATATATGTTAAGATGAAATCAAGAGCAAATTTCAGTGGCAGTTCCTGACAGGCTCGGTCCACCCTTCCCAGGTGGATTTTGTCTTTGCTGGGGACAGAAAACTACTAAACCTATTTACCCCCCTTCATTTCCACTCTCACAAAAAATAAAAACAAAAACAAACAAGACTTCAAAATCAAACCACTTCTCAGACATTCTGGTTGAAGCCAAAATGGAAAGACATGCAAGAGGGAAAGAGACTGGAGTTTGGCAAAGGCAAGACCAACATTTCTCCACTTCTGGTAAGAAAAGCCCTCATTTCCCTATCTCTAGAGGTTTTGTCTAGACACTGATAAATGTTGTCATGGATGATTAACTAGTTAGACATATTTGTAGGAGACACTTTGCCAGATGTGAGGTGACCAAGAAATTTGGCTAAGCTAAGGGACTCAAGATGTGGCTACCATTTTCATTCAAAACACATAGTTGCATGTCTGTCTTTAAGGTGATATTTATTAATTCACTTTTTTGCAGTTACGTCTTTCTTTTTTTTTTTGAGGAAGATTAGTCCTGAGCTAACATCTGCCCCCAATCCTCCTCTTTTTGCTGAGGAAGACTGACCCTGGGCTAACATCGGTGCCCACATTCCTCTACTTTATATGTGGGGTGCCTGCCATAGCATGGCTTGATAAGTGGTGTGTAGGTCTGCACCTGGGATCCAAACTGGCAAACCCTGGGCCACTGAAGTGAAAGGTGCGAACTTAACCACTGTGCCACCAGGCTGGCCCATGTCTTTCCATTTTTGTCCTTTAATTTCTGTTTTCTTATGCCCTCCTCAGTAGAATCAAGATACTGAGAAGAGATTAACTCTTGCACTCTGTAAAATGTTAAATAAACTTCTGTAGGTTGTGAGTGTCAGGGACACGAAAGGGAAGGTGTGTGTACGCATGCACACGAACACACTCATGTGTGGATTCTCTGTCTGATTCCTTTTTAAGCAAGTATGAAAATGACAATGGAAGGCCTATGTCACTGTTTTGACGTCTTTTTTCTTCCTTTTTAACTGTAAGCCAGCATGCATTCCACCAAAAACTTTTTAAATGAAAAAGGCGAGATTCTAATAATGAATGTGAAATGAGATGAAGATCTTCTCTGAGAGCTGAGTGTTATAAAGGTGAGCTGTCAGGGCTGTGGGCCAATCTTTTGATCTGCTTTAAAAATATCATCCTCAAATTAAAAAAAAAAAGCCCACCTTTTTAAAAAGTTTTTAAAATAGTATTATACTGTTTAAGGAGAATATTTAGTTCTTTGGTGATATGCCTGAGGCAAAGTTCTCGAAAGCTTTAGAAGAAACTAGCAGATATCCTATTGAACTCTGAAAAGAGGAAAGATTCTAAGCTTTAAAAATGAAAAGAATCAGTTTTCCTCTTTTCCCAAAGATGATATTCTCGATTGTAAATGAGAACAGATTTGATTCTAAGTATAATACCCCTCTCCTCCCATTCCCTTGTTTGCCCCTAGCCTTTTTTAGATCCGCTTCCCCCTGAACCCATTAATAATGGAAAGGCCAAAGCTTGGGGTAGTCTGGGAAAAATTAGCAGGCACATTGTATTCAAGGCTTAGTTACATGTCCTGAAACCCTTGTTGCTGGTTACCAGCAAATATCCCATTCCAGTGGGAGAGAAATCTGTCCTGTCGTATCAGTGAGAACTCAGTGTCTTTCACACCAGGTTTGAATGCATCTTAATTAAATGATTTTCAGTAACTGTGGACTTCGAAATGCAAAGTGAGAGGCTGATGTTAAGGCTAGTGGTCAAGCCATGTGGCTGCCTATAGCTGGAGAAAATCTAATCCTGGGTACTAAATACATCAAAAACTCTTTTTGCGTAGAGAGTTTGCATGGGTTTACCATCTCTAGGAAAAGTATTCAGGGATTTTATTTTTTCAAGTGGAGAATGAATTTATACTGATTCAGCCCGGTTTTGGTTGGTTCCCCTTGGCTGGTGACTATTGGTATGCAATTTGTGATGGTTGGTTAGAGATCCAGAAGCAGTTTGTTGCTGTGGAACTCAAGGAAATGTCATGGCTGGTTCACACAATGAACATTCGATACACTTAGAAAGACACAAGCTGTCACATTGATATAGGAGAGATCTAGGCAAAGTTAATAATGCATATGGACAAAAGGAGATTCTGGGTCTGGCTGACCCATAAAGAAGGAGAAGGACTCTTACGTTGCTTTGGTGATGGTCGAAGAGGCAGACTAGAACATTTGGGGTGATGTCAATGATATTCGATTTAGATCTGCGTGGGAATATGGAATAGAGCAACAGGCCCCAATTTCAAAGAAGGGACACATGTAATATCTTAACTTTCTTCATCTCTTGGTCCATCCAAAAGGATGAATCTGATAATGAAATCGTTAGAAGGGAGAAAAACAAAGTAGTAAAAACTCCAAGGAGAACTAATAAAAACAGTTTGACTTAATCTCAATCTAAACTGTGTTGACCTTCCTCTTAGCCATTGCTTCTTAAGATCAGAAGCTTCTACCTATGAAAAGGACATTAGGTGATGTACTAGAATGGTTTCTTGGTGACTACATCTAATAAAACTTATTCTCTAAACTCATCTGCCACATGGTATCTGTTGCTGCACTGGCAATAAATCCCCAGGGATGGAGGATGAAAAACTAAGGGGGATCTGGCAAAGTCTGGAACATAAATAGACCATCTGCCTCATGGAGAAATTGACAAGAGACTTAGAACAGATGCAGGCACCCCTTCACCATGAGGCAGATGGATAAGGAGAGAAAAATAGGACCCAAAGCTGATTCTGGGAGACAAATAAGTAAAAGGCATGGGAGAAGGCTGGTTCTGAAGAATAAAATACAAATTCAACAGTCTGAGCTCGAAGCCTTTCATAGCATGCTTTCACTCTGCTTTTGCACACCTATGTATTACCACTCTCCAAAAACACATCTTTCCAGCCAGAAATACCAATTTAGCATTATTCAGACATAACTTTTACATCCATGCTGCCCCTGACTCCTGTTTGGCAATGTATATTTTACCCACCCTTAAAGGCTCTTTTCTCTGCAAAATCTTTGCTAACACATTTCATAAAGATCTCTTTCCTTCATGAATGTTCAGCATACAATGTTTATACCTCCCATTTTACGATGACATTGCATTGTGCTTGGGATAAAAATTCAAAATTTTCACCACTGAACTGTAAGAGTTTATCTAACTAAACCCTATTTCTCTAATTCATCCCGTGTAAGTCTCTGCATGGCCATGCACCAGGCACATTTAGCTTCTTAGAGGTTTTGAACACATTATGTTGCTTTCTACCTTGTAGCTTTGGCACAAGATTCCACTTACTTGAGGATCAGAGTGAGAAAAGACTATTAGAATAATAGGATGGAGGAAGCAGAGAGAAGTTAGGGAGGGCTGCATCTCAGGCAAAGCTGATAGCAAATGTGACTTAAGGATAAAGAAGTTGTAGGAGAAGCACCCCTGGGAGCAGGGAGGCAGAGGACGTGATGGAGAGTCCAGCGCTTCCAGGGGCTAAAGGAAGAACAGTCTGTGGAGGTTCCGCCAATGGGTAATCGAGTTCCTTGATCTTGATGACCAGGTACAGCATTTGTTTGGAGACAAAAAGCTGGAAGTACCAGGGAAGAAAGGGAGAGGGAAGCATATTGATAGTGATGGACCTTGTATATGTTTTGTTTCTTGATATTCAGGCTCAGGCTAGGTCTGCTCTCTTCAGACTCCACCTTCAGGAGTTATTTTATTCTATAGCTGAGGAATGTACCAAGTATGAATAGGAAAATACAATCATATCCAAGAAAAGTTAAGAAAAGCTTGAATTAAAACCTGGGTTTCTTTTTCATATGTTTTATTCAGAGACCCAACATTATTCAGTAGATGCTCAATGAGAAACAAGATTAGCAGGCACAAATTTGTTAGACCCTTAATTCCCCTCATTTTTAAATTGTTTTTCTATTACTAAATCTTGTTATATAAGTATCCTCTATGTTTAACTGCACATGTATGTGTGTGTGTATACTGCCCTAGGCATATTAGGTTCTCAATGAATATTTGTTGATTGTATGTATGACCATATGCCACCAGGTTGCACCAGCCTGTGGATAGGAATAAGATTGCAATTAGCATTTATACCACCTTGCATTGACATTTCAGTAACTTACATGACTCTGTTGCTTCTGTGAGACCTCGGCTCCCTCCACCTTTCCCCCAACTCATGTGTTTCCATGGTCCCGGCAGTGCGTCACATGTTTCTGTATGAGCATAAGCTGCTGGGCATCGCACTCTCTAGTTAGGTGTGGGCTGTGCCTCTTTTGGCACCTGCTGTCATGTTCTCTAGAATTCAGTGGCTGTGGCTTGTACAATAACCTAGAGAAATTGTACAAATAACCTGGAGAGAGAGAAACCTAAGGTGCCCTCTACACAGCTGCATAATCTTAATTTAGACTCAGTTCATACCCTTGCTCTGTATGTGTACCAGTAGACTTCAAAGAAGTAGAAAAGCTGAACAGAGGGCGACATTTTCTTGGAACATCCAAGATTAAAAGCTATTTGTGAGAATGCTTCCAAAGTACGTCCACCACCTTTGCAGCTCAGTTTCAAGCATTTCTAGAAGACCAAAACCTTATTTCAGACTCCATTAATAGGGCATATGTTCCAGCAAATTGTGTGTAAACCCCAAGGCAGGAGAATTATGGCTCCTTCCCATCTCTTTACTACGGACAATCATTATTGTTGCAAAAATTACACCGTATGTTAATAACATCTTAAAGCATGAACGCAAAAACTATAATAGGAATTTAAACATAGCATCTGACTCTACTATTTCTGATCAAATGTTCTACAAGAATAAGGACGTTTCTATCACCTTTGTCAATGAAAAGGAAAAGTGTTTGGTTACGTGCCACACTCTTGCATCATCTTGAGTCCTCAGAATGGACTAAATCAATTGAAAGATAAACTCACTGTAGTCAGGCATATGCTGACATGTTGGCCCCTTCACAAAAGCTCATGGACAGATTTCCTCTAGACCCAAACAAACTATGTAAAGAGTCTGTTTTGATTCTTGTTAGCTTTGCACTCTCTCAGCAAGCTGCTAAGAAAATTCAAATATGGCTACTCTTTTGGAAAGAAATGGCATTCCAGGATCTTTCAGGGTTTTTTCTTTAAAATATAAGACAAAGTTATTTTTACAGAACAAGTGCTACTCTACAAAGCGTTCTTGGAATGGCATACAGTTCTGACAGTTCAGTTAATTCAGAACTTGGGCTCAATGTGTGGTTTGAAAGGCTTAAACTAATGAAAAGTTTATGTACAAATTGACCCTTGATGTCATGATGACACTTGGGTCACTGTCTGTATCTGAGGAGCCACAGCTTGTCACCAACAATGTGGTCTGTGTGGCTTAAGTGCCACACTATCCCCAACACCTAAAATTTTCCCTGGTGATTAAAAGTTAGAAAAACACAGTTGATACATATTTGTTGAATGAAAGAATAAACAAAATGTTTGTGAATCGGAAAATTGAAGGACTAATTTAATAATTTCAAGCCTCTTATTACTCATTTGAAAGGATGTTTACATGTTCCAGCTTTGGTAAAGAGAACTATCTGATAAAACTCTACGTGACTACTTTGTGAAACATTGTTTTATCTTACCTGGTTAATTCTTACAGCCCTGTGAGGTAGGTCTTAGCTTCCCCACTTTCAGGAAAATTGGGATAATGAGAGTTGGATTAAATGATTTTTTAAGAATACAGTTAGTAAATGGTAGAACAAAGACTCAAAATGAGTTTTCCAAATTTAAGTTTTCTTTTCCAAGATTCCGTAATGTTTTATAGACGAGAATACTGTGGTTAAGAAAAGTGGAAGATTATATACCTCCAGGTCCCAGTATAAGGAGTTAACAGTATATTCTGCTCTGATTTAGGCAAAGCATTAGCTGTAAATATTCTCCCCGTTATGAGCCCTTAAACCGGAATGTAGCCATTAGGGGAAGTCTTTGTGCTAGGCACAATGATATAAGAAATCAAGGCCTGAATTATGTCAGAACCCACTTCACATTACAAGTTGTTAAATAGTCCGAGTGTCTATAGAGAGTGTACAGAAACATCATACATTGTTACTCTTATTCTCTGGGGGCCGTTTACTTACCAAAGTTGTTTCAGAGTGATGATTTTTTACTCCAAAGAGTAGGAAAAAAGAAATTCAGCAATCACAGTGCTACCTGTTTAGAAAGATCTCAGCTTTGGAACAAATTAATAAAGCTTACATACCTTCATCATTTTCCCATAACGATTCCAGTAGAAAAAGAAGGCAATGGCTGAGAGACTCCAGTTGTGGAATATACATAGCTCTGAGGACTGTAAATTCTTCCAGTATTGAGTAGAAGAACAGATACCTTACTAGAAAAGAGTGAAGTCGTCTCAAAACTGTAACATAATGTCATTTTCTTGAGGCTAAGCAGTCAACCAATGATAGATCACCTGAGTCCTGAGTCCTGGACTTTAGCTTGTTGAGTAGACAGTCTTCCCTTGATGATCATCCCAGAAAATGTTATGGTTTGAGATTTTGAGTACTTTGGGAATGAAATGTTCTATTTCTCTAAGAAGCTTTTTAATCATACAGATGACTCTCATTATCATCTTCTAATTATATTCATTAATGGAAGTAGAAGATCAAAAGAACAGAATGAATAACCCAAGGCTGTCGATAATTTAGATATAACTTATCCTTTGCATCAGAATCGAAAGTAATACTTACGCTTTGAATTGTGGAGTTTGTAATATTTCAAGCAAAATAATAAAACTTTACACACAGGAAGGCAATCCATTAGAACTGGTAATTTCCCCATCATGGCACACTACCCAAAACTACTTGGATATCAACTATCCAGAAAATAAATCTGTTTTCTTCATTCCTTCTTATATAGTTCAACAAAGATATACTGGACGTTTACTCTATGCTATCATCTGTCCTATATAGTGAGCCAATTTTATGACTATAACAAGCTCTAAATTCAAGGAACCAAATATTAGCCCATGATTAAAGCTCCTTGATTTAATCCACATCTGTTTTCCTCTTCACCATCCTGTATAGTCTTGCTTCACAGGCTGGATTTGAGATTAAACATTTTCATTATTCTCTACTTCAAACTCACCTTTCTGGAGAATAAGTCTTTCTGGCTCATTCTCTTTACCCAGCTAAGTCTTAATCATCCCAAAGCTCTCAATTTAGATATACTTCTTCCAGGAAGCCTTTCTTGATGCCCCCAGGCAGCGTTAGGGGCAACCTCTTAAGGGTTCACATAATTGCCTCTTTACTAGATATAACTGCTATTAGATTATCATGCCACTTGAGGACAGAGACCACATCATGTTTATCCCTATAACCCCAGCAGTTAAGATGGTGCCTAAAGATGGTTAATAATTATTTATCAAATGAAAGGAGAAAGAAATAATGAATGGACACTTTTCTCAGTAAAATAGCACAGTCGGTAATCCAGATCTCTGAGAGGAGAATATTCCTTTGAAATCCTAATTCAATCAAATAATTTCAACCAGAGAGAAGAAGAAAGACATTTAGCTCCGTAGTTAGGACACTTGGACTTCTTCAGTGTTTGTGCCATGTGATGTTGACCCAGGCCACCTGGAATGCATAGCATTTTCTGGTTTGATACCTGCCTTTGAGATGCAGCTTATAGATATTCTATACTGATCTTTTTCTTAATATTTATGGATTGTAGCCCAGGAGTCTAGAAGATGTCTTTGCAGTGTTCTATAGATATAATTACTTGGGATGCTAGGCTATGGACATTTTTCTAAATAATTCTTTTCTTGAATAAAATTAATCTTTTGTCCAATAGCCAATCAGAGAAAATCAAAGACTCAAGCAAAATCTCAGTCTTGACCTGAGGCTTTCTTAATCTGGACTCCTTGGATTCCACCTGCCCCCCCCCCCCCCCACGCCAGAAGAGACATCATCTTCAATGTTGTTTGTAAAAGTTTACACACATGGGCATAGAAATGGGACAGATGTAGTGACATCTGAGAATGACAAGGTATTTCTGCATTCCCATAAGGGAATTAGGTGTTCTTTGGCTTAGATTCTTTCCCTCCTTCACTCTGTCAAGAGAGGTCTGTCTTTCTCACCCTTGTATCTAATCTTAGGATGCTGAATCAGACAAATGTAAGGAGAAAGACTCAACAGGTTGAAGGAAAGGAAGAAGGATTCTTGCTAGCTCAGTCACTTGCTGGGCTCTCCTTTTTGATGGAGAATCCAGGTGAAGGGCACGTGGAGACAAGTGTAAATAACAAGCCAGAGAAAGTCTGAGCTGTATGAGAGGGCTGGGGGTGGGCTGAAAGAGGCAGAGAAAGCTGGAGAAGCTGAGTACCAAGAAAATTTTCTGCATGTTCAAGTGAGAGACTGCAGGTATGAGAAAGATGTTGGAGGAGAGGAAGTGTTGAAGGAGACTATAAATTGGGATATTCTAGGATCACATCTTCATGTGCCTTTTTCTAGGGAGACTGTCCAATCTTCCATCACATTTTCAAAAGGGTCTAATGATCCAAAAATGTTAAGAAATATTTACATGTACTGAGTCATATTAATTGTTCTGATCTCAAAGAACTTCTATGAGGGGGCTGCAGCTTGTTCATAGAAAGAACAACACAAATGGAGACATTTTCAGCACACAAAGAAAAAGGGACCCATCATAGAGAATAGTTATTGAAAAATATTAGCCCAAATTATTTTATTATTATTTTTTATTAACTGTCCCACAGCAAGCCTGCCTGGAGTGCTAAGTGCTATAGCTTTGTAGTGACATTGCTCTTGAGATCTCTCTCTCTCACACACACATGCACACACACATTTTTTTCTGAAGTTGCAACTGAGACTCCCAGCTGACAGGATTGTAGTGGGTTCTGTTTCAGTTACATGGTGGGCTTAGAATCTGTATTGCTCTACCTCCCTCATCCTGCGGGAGTATTTTTAATTCTCTGGTCCCTACTCCTTGTCCCTTTAAGGTGTACCCCTTCTCAGGAGTCCATTACTCTTTTTCTACAATCTAACTTCCGTCCAACAGCCAATCCATCAGACACATATTTCTGCACATGCATATCTCCATGGAGTCCTGAGTCACGGCCTTTCTCCTTAGGGGACTCCAATTCTCCTGCGTAAATTGATGGTTGACAAATCAGTGCTCAGCAGGGTGAACTAAGACCCCAGGCTACAGTGCAGGTAGGTGTTAGGGAGGTGATGGTCCAGCTCCCCCGCAACAGTGCTGGAGCCCCAGACTCCTGATTAAACAATTGTATAAGAAAACTTCCAAATATGATATCATTTGTCTTCTGCATTAATAAAACGTTAGATGTGTTTTGATGTTTGGCTTCTCAGTCTGACTAAATGTTTTTATGCTTTTATCATTTATCTTTATATTTGAGAAATATACCTTTCTTGTAATTTTTATCAAAATTAATCGAAAATACAATGTTAAATAAAAATTTATTTTTTAATGATTTCACTCAAGGTCCAGAGTTTGTTCTTTAAATAAGTCATTATTTCTAGTTTCAAGATTATCTTTAAAAAGCAAAAGCAGGGGCCAGCCTGGTGGGGCAGTGGCTATGTTCACATGTTCTGCTTTGGTGGCATGTGGTTTGCTGGTTCGGATCCCGGGTGCAGACCTATGCACCACTTGTCAGGCCATGCTGTGTCAGGCATCCACATATAAAGTAGAGGAAGATGGGCATGGATGTTAGCTCAGGGCTAATCTTCTGCATAAATAAATAAATAGATAAATAAATAAATAAAAAGCAAAAGCAAAACCAAAAATCTTTATTCTCTTTACAAACAAAAATGACAGAGGAATTTGCAAAACTTACAAAGTAGCCTAATATCTAATATCTTTTAAACATACCACAGCTATCTGAATAGCATGCAAGTCTTAACCATTTCAATGAATGTTTGTTGTGGGTTGCCTAGACAGATGATTCACTTGGATGTTTAAAATATGCAGAAATGATAGCAGGGGCAATCCTGGAACTCAGAGGCAGTGATGTTCAAAGATCCCACTAGGAGAGGCTGAAATCTTTTACAGCTCCATCGAAAGTAGCTTCACCTCTCTGAGTTTCAGCTTTGCAGAGGGTCAAGGACGGCTGTAGGCTCTGTGCATTCACGTTTTGTAAAACAGGGACTTGTGTCTCGGTAGGTTATTCAGGCAGAATTTTCTGAGGCTAACACCTGTGAATCAGTCACATCTGGTATTCTGTGATAGTTGTAGGAGCTTCCCTTGGAAGGTTCTGAAGATGGATTGGACTGCCCCATACCTTCACTCCACCGATATAAGGAAAAGAGTGTGGGGGAAACGTTTGTGGGCTTCGTCATCTGCCTTTATTTTTATCTGCTCCAGAACTAAGAGCCATAGTTTTATGGGAGAAGATGAATTCTGAAACTTGCTGGGTCCTAGCACCTCCATTGCTGTTTCTGGGCGTGGAAATGGGCACTCTTGGGCGGGAGGTGGAGAGTGAGGGAGCCCTTCGTGACCCAGGAAGTAATGAAGAACAGAGGCTTGTCTTCTGATTTCCTTCCTCTTCACCCTTTGAGCATCTTCTTATGATCTTTGGCTTTTTTGTTGTCATTTTTGTTGTTGCTGTTCTTGACTAGAAGCAACAATAGGAAGGAGCAATAGGATAAAAATCATTGATACAATATGTTATACTTCCAGGGATATTTGCATTTTAAAAGAAAGTAGGCAAAGAGAGAAAAAAAAAAGTGCTTAACACAAAGCAACACATTACTAAGAGTGGTCTTTCACTCCTCTGTAAGAGAAGTGTGTATTTTTAGTCAGCATGACTTTCTAATACCCCACCTATGGAAATGATGCCCTATACAGGATCCCCTGCTATCCAAAAGTAGAACGTTCCTGTGAAACCTTTCATAAGCCGAAATGGCGTAGAGCCAAGAATTATCATTACTTTATACGGGAAAATTTTTTGAACATTCCCTGATCCAAAAAATAATCTACCAAATCATACTAAGTCACACATAAAACTTCAAATAACAATAACAATAATGTATAAGTAAAAACAGGAATGATATGATCAGTATTGCTGCCTATATAAAGTAGAAATATTGTCTGTACAGTGTAGTTTCATGTACCAGAATCGGGAAGACAGCAGTCACGCTGGAGGCTGAGAGGCGGTGATGGCGGTGGTGGTGTTAGGCTGAGCTGTCGGAGGTCGTGGTGGTGGGAGGTCCAGGAGACTGGGATATAGGGGAGAGAGGAGGAGGGTCATCTGCTAACATCTCATCGTGTCTGAATCTATCAGGACAAGCAGGTCACTGAGGTCCACACCTTCTTCTATGTCTGGGTGCCTCGATGTTGAAGGTCAAGCTTCGTCATCCGCTTGGCTCATGTGGAAGGCTTGAAATAGGACAGTATGCTTGACTGCTTAGCCCCTATAATGGCTCTCTGCAAAACAAATGCTAAACGCTACTTTTGCTTTTTGCCTTTTTTCATAAAAACGAAAATCCTCTTCGAATTTCTTTTCATGAGGGAAAATAGGGACTAATATAGGTCTTCCATAAAAGTGGGTAAAGTGAACTTTCAAACAGTAGGGAAAACCTGTGCTTGCCTTAAAAAGACAATAATCGTAATGCACAGATCTATAGAAAAACAAACGTTCTCTAACAATATCGAGCTCTGTTTAAAAACCTGGTGAATTTCTTTCCTGGAATTGCCATTTACTGGCTGTTGAATGAGGCGTTTAGTCACCCTGAGCCCCAGTTCCCCCATCTTCAAAAGTATCATCTTAACCCCACAGAGTTATTCTGAGGGTCAAATGAAATATCAGTTTTCAAAGTTCCACACTGCCAAGCAAGGCTTGGTTGAGAGGAATATGGGCATTTAGCAATGGAGAGGTTGCTATAGGGATGGAGCCATGAAAATCAACATTCTGGGAGCAGCAGGGCTGCTGTATTCAATATTGAGTTTATAATTTATAATTCACAAACTGCCACAATGTGGATTAATTATAGAATTCAGTTGTGTGTTCTTATTTTGGGGAGCTGAGCTATGGATTTCTACAGAGTCAGTGTGACTATGGTAATTTCCCAAGACAGTCTTCACTGGAGCATGTTGTGAATGATGCTTCAAAAGTAGCAGGATTAACTTCGGGTCTGTTTCGGTCTTTATCTCTCTAGCTCTATGTAGATTTCAGTCACGTTGGGGAATTTGAGACTGTTCGCATACACAGAGAAGATAAGGAAGAGTATGATAAGGTATCAACTGAGCCACCAGTGATGACCCCAAAAGGGTCATTGGGAGGCACAGAGAGAAGGGACTTTTCTGCTTTCCACATTAAAATCAGTACAGATTTCTTGTGCACACATGATGGATAGTCCATATTCCCTTTGTTTTAATGGGATGTTTGGCAGAGCTCTGTCCTGCTCATTTCTCTTCCCCTTTTAGACCTTGGATGATCTTTGTTCAAAGACTGTTTTGGGATGCAATTCATTCTTTATCCAAGTTGTTCCAAATATTTCTCAGCAGAAGCTTTAATTTTACGTCTCCCAGGCATCATTTTCACCATGAACATCCCTCCCAGCATGTAATAATCATGGTTCTTGTTGCAAGCAACAGAAACAAATTCTGGCTAAGGGATTTATTGGAAGGGTATCAACAGGAAGGCGATAGAGCCAGGATTGGAAGAAGCCAAAGGAGGCAGGAACAAGCAAATCTCTGCCACAAAGCTGGGCTACTGAAGTATGCCACTGGTGGCTCCGCTGCCCTTGGAAAATGGATTACCTTGCAACTACTATAAGGAATCTCTAGCGCATCTCACTCATTTTTGTCACTCCCTAAAGAAGTGAAGTTCTGACAGGACTTCTGACTGTCCGCACCAAGGTCATGTGCCATGCTCAAGCAGGCAGAGGAGGGGATGTCACCCTTACTGCCCACCTTTGATAAGACTGGCCTCAAATAGAAAGGATATTCAGATGCTCACTAAGCAGGACCAACAAGTGAGGGCTGATCTTCCCTTTAGAGGATTGGCTGCCTTTAGGGAATCTTTTGTCTCAGCTTTTCACACCTTGCTCTTCTCCCCAAACCCGATCCCATCTTTCCCACCACTGGTTCCTTTCCCTTTTTTTTTTCCCACTCTCTGGATGTTGACCCCTCTCTCACAGTCAGGGAATAAGTATCTCTCCCACAGCCTTGGTCACTTAGGTTCTCTCTTGTCTCATGCACTGAAAGTCGGGCTTCTTTACTCACTGTTGTAAAGGCAGAGAATCACCTCCCTCCTTTACCCCCTAAAGATCACCCTTCATGAGAAATTCACAACTATTTTCTTTTCCCTAGATGTTTTCATATTTGTCATGCAATTCTTGCCATTACCTCTCACTGCAAAGTTCCATCAATGCCTTGGCTAAAGCTCCCCTTTGTAGCTTTCCTATGTCAGATGGCAGGAGGATGTCAGTGCAACGTTATATCCTTTCATGTGCTTACAGCCTCCCACCCCCTTTTCCCCTGGAAATGCTCAGATTTATGACAAACATATGGGACAAAGTACATATATTATTGTAGTAGTTCCTGGTTTTGAATAATTTAAAAACTGTCAGTAAAGGAGATTGCATTCGAAAGAGCAGAGGATTTGGAATGAGATAGATCTACCTTTAAAAGCTGGCATCACCACTTCCAAGCTTTGTGACCTTTAGCAAGTCTTTATAATCTCTCAAAATCTCAGTTTCCAATCTCATTGGATTATTGTGAGGATTTAACGAGAAAATCAATTAAAGCACTTGATACAAAGCCTAACACATAGTGGGCACTACATAATAAGATTATCACTGTCAGTTCTGAAAGTGAGGCATTTTTAGGAGACCTACATGAGCTCCCATCCTCATATCAAGAATGTTTCCACATACACTTGTGTTTCTCCAGAATCTAATTTCCACGAAAATGTATGAGTTTTCTGTAGATAAGTGTTATTCAATTTTATCTCTCATTGGATGATTGTTTCTCAAAATAAAATGAGAGTTACTCTGATTAAAATGGTGAAAAGAAAGTAACAATTTCACATTGAGTTAAAGATGCTTGGTTGCTCAAAAAGGAATCCCTCACTCAGCCTAATAGACTTTGTGTTTCAAATAGAGCCTTCGGCCAAATTCCAAATTATTTTACGTTTACACTACATTATGTTACTTACATTTTATAAGGTATTTTACATTACACTAATTATTTTACATTACCCTTGGTTTGTAATGAATTGTCAAAATGTTTTTTGCCTTCATCTCTAATATATGCTATTTATTTATAAATTATACACTGATACTACTATACTAATAGTCTATGAATATTGTTCATTGTTTGCAAGAGTAGACAATAAAAAGTAAGAGATGAAAATAGATACAAATGGCAGTCTTAATATTTCCTTCCACATCTCGTCCAATGGATTAACTTGCACGCCTGCTGTGGTACTTGCAATCCATTTTGAATACCATTGCTCTAAAGATATTGGATGGCCCTCAACAAGTAAAAATGGTAGAGTTTTGGACATTGGCCAGCTCTCCAAGGGATGCCACAATCTTCATTTGTGAGGAGTATAAACCACATCTGGGCAAGCTTGAAGTTAAGCCAGTTTTCCATCCCCAGACTCTTACCAGGTGTTAACACACTGGCTCCACAGACACTGACTGTCAAAGATAATGGAGAGGGGAGGAGTTTGGGGTAAACAAGGACATGGGAACAGCAAGCTTAAGGGGAGTTTGACAATTAGAATTCAATTCCAAACAAATGAATGGCTACTCTAGTTCAATGCACTGCGGACAGGAGTTGACAAGAGTGCATGAGGCCAGAGTCTGTCGTAAACGTTGAAGTCTCCAGTGTGATATGCAGCAAGGAGGATAGGAAGCACAAGCAGGATACTGAGAAGTGGCTATGGCAGAAAATGTCTCAGATGCTTGTCTAGAGAGAAAGATAGGATTCCCCGCAATTTCCAGGTGCTCAGGTATCAGGCACAGTGGTGGCAACAAGATGTTTCTGGTTTCCAGTAACACTGGTCGTAAGAGAAGAGACAGACTGCCACATTCAATTCTTGGCCTCCCAAGAATTGGAGAAGAGAAATGATAGAAGTAGAACTTTCATTTTGTCTATTTATTCTTTTGATGCTTGTTTCCTGTTTCTGATCTGCTTCTAGATCTCTGATTTTTGATGCACGTGGCCACTCCATTTTGATGAACACCCAGTCGTGACTGGTGACTGTGCTTTACCCCATTCATCTCCCCAAAGAGAGTTTCTATGTCATTTCCATTTGACCACATCCTGAAGCTTAAAGTTGTTCAAAATGATGTTAATCCTCCATTGACATTTGAACTGCCAGATCATAATACCAACTGATAGAGTCATATTTAAAAATAAATATTGAAATATATCATACAACTAACGCTCTTGGTAGTTCTGTTCATTGGAGAAACAATCACTATAGCTAATGGATTAACCATATTAGACTTAGAAAGTTGGTTTTACCTGGAAAAAGGGGGGCAAAATTAGATTTGACACATAATTAAGCTGTGTAACAAATACCCAGGTATGAGTTGCCAGACAACACAATGAAAAGACTGTGAGAGAGATGGTCAGGAGCCTCAAGTTCCAGATCTTATTCTTTATTGAGTTCCAAAATGTTCAGTGTATTTATAACTCAGTTTTCTTATCTGTAAAATTAGACATATGGACTAGAGTATCAGAGATTCCTTCAAGCACTAATATTTTATGATTCTATATTATAATGGTGTGGTTTATATAGTCTTCATATAAAATATTGTCATTCCCAATTTTCTAGGAGGAAGGAAAAGAAACAAATTGTGCCCCAGCTGAAAAGTAGTATTCACAACAGCAGAAACATCTTAAGCCAAAGTTCAATAGTTCCTACCACCCCACACCTGGAATAATAGCAGCTTTCTTTTCCTTGCATCAGTCAGCTGAACCACTATCCTATAGTAAGGATAATTAGGAGAAATGTTTGCAAGAGAGTGCTGGGAAACATCCAGGATATATTTATTCCAAGGGAAAACAGAAACTCATGCAAATTAACAAGACTGTTGACTTTGAAAATAGCATATTATTAATTTGGAGAATATATACTTAGCTTGTAATAACTTAATAGTTTCAGAAAAGGGAAGGATAGTGCTTGCTAAAATATGTCATTATTTCTGAAGGTATGTTTTCAGAAATGTTCATAAGAAGGACGAGTTGAAACGAGTCTACCTGTTTGTTTCGGCCCAGAGGGCTATTTGGATAAATTCTGAATTCAACAGGTTCTTACACGTCACCTGGAAAACATGTGTTGTTTGGATAGATTTGAAATAACTTCCAAACGGCCACAGTTTAAGGCTTTTTAATTTTTTCTTTCTAGTTAAAGTCAATTGTAGAAGTGTTTTACTTCTTTCTCCTATCCTGTGGTTTTAGACCACACTTCACATGATTCTTGAATCCATGAAAAACCATTAAATTTTTGGCTTATTCTCAAACATATGAGCCCCAGGTTGGAAATAACACCCTTGTTTAGAAAAGTAGATGCTATTGTTTCCAAATGATCCCTTTTCACTGTGAGAACAGAATGTAAAGAATGACTGTCTTTCTCTTTCGGCTGGTAAGTTCTCTGGAAATAAAACCCTGAATTCGACATTTTTTGAATATGATTTTCAAAGAATGACATATAACATTTTAAGGGCAGCAAAAAGTTTAACCTTTAGAACAAATAAAACAACATGAGCAATAAGCATGTAATTTCAGAAGGGAACACATTACTTTCTGGCAGTCCTGCTAACAATTGGCTACTGTAGGCTATGCAATTCTTCCCGTAATATGATTTCTATATTTACTGGGTCTATTATAGTTAAAGGCTATAATCTGGGACCTCTAGACATTTTCTGGTAGTTATTTACTATTATCCACCTTTTTGGGGAGACTAGGTTAAAAAAAATTAAATATATATATTGCTACTTTACAAGTAGTTAAGTAGCCTGTAATATTCGATTAACCTGTTTGGAACGGTTCAAGTGGAAATGGACAATTTCTTAGAAAAGGCAACCTGATAAAGGCAATTCCTTTACTCATTAATGTGAAAGGAGGACCTAGAATGTGACAGAGGGGAGAGATTGTGGAGCGCACAGGTCAACATAATTTTGGAGACTCAAAGCAGACTCCTCAGAGAATGTATAGGTCGAATCCATGTTTGGCGAATTCTCTTTCACAATTTGAGTACATAGGAGCAAGGACACAATTCACTGACTTTTTACATCACAATGAAAAAAATAATCAATCTGATTTGATCTACAGTGGAAAAATAATCTAAGGTATTAACAGTGATTTTTATGGATTACAAATTAATAATTTGAAATATTACATAGCAGTTAAAATAGGCTAAAGAGTGTTGACATTTTTATATATATTAACATATTTGCTATAATACATCCATACAATACTTCTTACCATATTTTACAACGAAGAGATGAGGCCCAGAGACGGGATGACCTGCCTGGGTTCACACAGCTAGAAGGCATATATTTGGTTTTGAGCTCTAGCAGTTTGGCTTCAGGGTCTCAGCACTCAACACAGCCTCTCTTGAGTTGTAGAATCTGAAAAGTATGGTAAAAGTCACGTAGTCCAGCCCTTTAGTTTTATAGATAAGGAAACCGAGGCTCAGAGAGGTGAAAAAAATGTTCACTTAACCACAGTAAATCAGTGGCAGAGCCAGGAACAAACTCTGATTTCATTACTCCCACTTGAGTACTCTCAACTGCATTTTTTTTCTTGAAAAAGCAAAGTACTGAATAATGCCTTTAAACATTTATAATTAGATCATTCTGTCTCTTCTTTGGTCTAAACACAGTTAGTCAATTGAAGAAAAACTAACTAGAATTGTCATTGCCCGCTTAGCGGGAGATGAGGTATATGCCATTAGCCAAATGACCCAGAAGCAGCTGGAAGCTCAGACAAAGAGAGAGCTTACAATGTATTTCAAGCAAACCACTCCTTTCCTCAAAATTCGTTTTCCCTCCAGACTGCATTTCCTTCATGAAGCACAGCTTCAAGTATTTGTTTTGGAATAAAGAATACAACTTTGTTTTATCTTTCCTCCCTCTGTTTCTGTTTCTTTGGGAAATGGAAAAGGACTAGATTATTGGGCTTCTGAAATAGCATCTTCCTCTTTGCTTCTTGGTGATGTCTTAACCTTTTTTTCTTTCTTAATAGCATATCCATCAGATGGGGGCAGAAGTAGGAAGAGGAATGAAAACTTCTGTGATTTCACGAAGGCCTCGAAACAACAGAATGTTGAAACTATTGGCTAAAGTCGAAGTACTCTCTTACAGCATTCTTGACACTTTTGGGTTCTTCACCGTGATAGGAGGGAAAGCTGATGCTCACATACACAGGCCACTCCCCTGAAACTCACAAACTAAAGATTCATGAATAATTTGCAATTACCACAACTATTAGAAGCTGTTCACAATAAACTATAGCATAAATAAACTAAGATTTGGTATTATGTGCACCCACTTCTGTAGATGTAACCTTACTCTTTTCTTCCCACTCAAGTGAACTTATTGAAATGCAAACAATTGAGAGCCATGTTATTATGTTTTTATAGGGATCACCTTAAATGCGTTTTGCTTTGTTTTTTTAGAAAGTAAATATGAGCACATTTTAGTACACACATTTCATTTTAATGCATCGCACAACACACTGTGTAACCCATTTGTGCCCTAAAACTACAGTTTCATTAGGTGCCCAAAGAGTTTAGAGAGCAGAATTTATTTTTAAGCACATCCTCATGCATTTATTCAGCCACATACACGGAGGCCCTGCTGTGTGTTAGGCTCTGTGCTGGGACCTGTGAGATACTAAGATGAGCAAGAAAAGATCTGGAATCTCAAAGCTCACATTCTGGTGAGGGAGACAGAGAAATATACAGACAGATACAGTGTGGCAGAGTAACACAATGGTCAAGATAGGCATAAGGCTTATGGGAGCATTCAGGACATTTGGCTTACCTAGAGTCTGGGGAATGTCCACAAAGCCTTCTCGACTCTTTGGTCAGTGGTTGAGAGCCTTAAAGGATGGCTAGCAAGTGGGCAGATACAGTGGATGCTGTGGTGAACCATGCAGATTTCTCCTCAGGACTGAAGACTCTTTCCCTTAGATGCTGGGAGTGTTGGAAGGAAGTGCCTTCATCAGAAGAAAGCTGCCTGGGCAAAGGTCATGCCTCCTCATGAAGACATTGGGATCCAACGACTTGTTAATGGAGAAGGGGAATAATTAAAAGCCCATTCCTCTTGCTTCAAGGTGGGGAAGTGCTAAGGGTCCCTTCTAGCTCCAGAACTCCCTCTGGGATCATCTGAGGCTTTCATTGTTCTTGGGCAGTTCTAATCTCTGCTGGATCCTACTGTCTTAACTTCCCTGCAGGGGCACTTCCCGATAAACTTCCTCCTCACAACTCTCCATCTTAGGATCCGTATTCAGGCAACATGACTGAAGATAAAGAATGTGGAAGCAAGCAGAATAAAGACATTTCTGGCAAAAAGAACAGATTAAGCAAAGGAAGAGGGTGGTGACTTTGTTATTTTAATGTTTGTTAAGTGGAGATCTGGGGTGTTGACTGGTGAGCCACTATTCAACAAAAGACGGCAAGGGAATTGAAATAGAGAAGATTATTACTCACAGATGCAGGAGGAAGTACATGGCACACATGGAGGGGCCACACAAGAGGTCAAGGCAGGATGTAGGCAGAGGGAGAGGCAGGACCTGGGGCACATACATGCCTTTATTAGGCTCCATGAGTGGAGTGCCTTGGGGTTCCCAAACTAAGGCCAGATTGGGCAACTCAAACCCCAAAGAGAGGGGTTTTAGTAAGCTCCAATGGGGTCTTATCTAAGGGGTGCATGAGGCAAAGGACCTGGGAAGTGGGGGTGGGGAGGATTGCCTATTTATCACAAGGGAAGTCATATCAGGAACTTATATTTACATACATGTGACTCTGTGGGCTGTTATCCAGGGCACACACTTGCGTGAGGGGCTTATGTCAGTTTAAGGCCCCCGCAGACCACTTGAACAAACAGAATGGATGCTGAAGCATCAATATTATGGAATAGCTTAGCTAAACTCTTGGCACAGAGAAACAAGAAACAGCATGATGTGTGTAGAGTAGCTCAAAGATCTCTCATGTTCTGGAGCTTAAACAGAAGATAAAGCTGGGTGTTGAGATCAATACCTGGGTTTCAAAAGCCTTGTAATCAAAACTGAGGGACTTAGCATCATGTAGGAGCTGATGAGCCACTGAAGGTGTTAAATTGGAGGATTAAGCTGGTAGTGTCTCTGTTTTCAATGGCACGCACTCTTGGCTGTGTGAAGGGTGCATTTCAGGAGCAAAATGCTAGAGGTAAGGAAAACCCATTAGAGGCTGTTGTAGTAACAGGAAAAAAATGATGAGAATCTCAACTAGCTAGTGATGGAGGTTGATGACTCCAGGTGGAGAGAAGGGTCAAGATGACCCCCAGATTTCTAACTCAACTAGTTGTGAGTTTACTGTTGTACTGTGGTTTTGAGGTCCTTATGGAAAAGACACCCGGGTTGATGTGTCCAGAGGTCAGTTTGATGATAAGATTGAAGTCAGGTCTCTGCTGGAGAAAGAAACTTAGGAATCCTCCCACCCCCATGGGTGACAGCTGTGGTCTGAGTGGGCGGTGTAGGCCTGGAGGAACATGCAGAGTTAAAAGAATTGGTATCCAAGAACAATAACTTGGTGAGACTGACACTTAAAGGGTGGGCAAAGGAAGAGGAATGCGAGGAGAGCCCAACAAAACCTGAAATCAGAGAAGGCAAGACTTTTATTGCAGAACATAGACTCTAAGCCAAGAGACTTTTCTATGATTTGTCCAAGAACCACGTTGGACATCACACTGAGAATTCTACAATGCCTTCCTCCCTTAGTTGTTTGATCCCATCGCTCACTCATTACAGCTTGCGTCACGTCACCCCTTTGCATTTCCATGCCCGTGGGTGCACTAAATAGAATCATTTCCATACTCGTTACAGAGATACTATGTCTTGTGTACAAAAAGCACCGTTAACAGTTTTTCTGAGAGAATATTTTAAAGGAGCTCAGAGGTACAACTTCTAAATAAATGCCGGGTGCAATTTGAATATTTTATGGAATGCTGCCAGCCCTCATTTCATGGCGTTTTATTTAAATTGATAGAATGTGACCAAAGTGGCCTCCAGCAAAGTAGATTCATAAGCAAATGATTTCTAGAGCAAGCTTTACAAACTGGACAACATTATCCTCCACACAGCCTCTTCGCAGCTCTTGCCGTCCTAATGCTTTTGAGATTTTGATTTAAGTAGCTAAAATCACACACATGCAAATCATGTTAGATATTTGGCATACCTGAGGGGAAATGAATACTTAAAATATTAATTTTGGCACAACTGTGGTCCCTGGCAGATAATGTTCCTGAGTTTCTGGTTGCCTGGAGTTGTCCCGGAATCCTCCTAACCAGCTTGTTTTTGCCACCTGTTTTCTGTATCAGATTTGTTGTTCTGTGTAAATGCATGGGCTATTTCTGGTAGGAATGAAGTGACATAAATATTTTACAAAAATACCATGTAAACTCCTTATCTTATCTCCTATAGCATCAATTATGCTGTCATCAAACACACCCACTTTACCAGAGGAAGAATCCACAGGAAAAAAAAATGAAGATGGCCTTCCTAGCACAGAAAAACCAGAAATAGAGTGAGGTCAAGGCCTCCCAAACACATTGCTGCCTAGTTAAATGTCGTTCTATCTTTGGCTCTTGCTCTTGAATATAAAGATTCCTCTGAAACCCTGTAGGAATGAGAACACTGTCTAGTTTCACTTACTTTTAAATTTCCCATTTCCAACCTGCAAATAACTTCTGGATGATGTCTGTGGCCATGGGCTGGATGCTTCTACCCATGGGTTCACATGAATAAACATGACATCGAGGCTGAGAGCTAGACATTTCACTTCTCTATGCCTCAGTTGCCTTGATTGCCAAGGCAGAAAATCACATTAGATATGTGTGATAATATATGTGAAACTGGAAAGCATATAAAGTGGTCCACAAATGTCGGTGGTTCTATCCTGTGTTCAGTTAAACTGTCCCGGGTGTCCTCGAGTTGCCTGTGGCATGGTGCCCCTTGGACCTGCTTAGGAAAGCTAGGGGTGGGGGCGGGGTGAGGAGGACAGGTGTTCCATTTGTTTCTTAGCAAAGCCATGAATGCATTACTGTAGCTTTTGGACGGACCTTGATGTTGAATTCGGGGTCCCTTCCCCTACATTTTCCTGTTACCCAGGTGAAATAATTTATTGAAACTTATGAGTCCTGCTGTTGCATGTCAGAAAAACTCCTTGGACATTAGAGCAAAGACCATAAAATGGGAGGCTCTTTAATATTTTTAGAAAACAAATGTCATTTGAATTCAAGATAGTATTGTGGATGTAAGAAGAAAGTCTTCAGATGAAAGCATTCACTCAGAAAGGCAGTGTCCTAGTTCTGTTCAAAGCACCTCAGGTGATCTCACCTGTCAAAATGATAAAGTTATTTATTACCTTCTAAGGACACAAATTTGAGTAAACTCAAATTGTTCCTTCAAGTACTCATACTACATTTGTGGTTTTGTCGGTACTATTAAGTCAACACAGAGGCTTTATTTTCACAGAGGAACACTTATTTGAGCTTTTAAAAGATGCATTTTTATTCTTGACTGAAGAACATACTGGAAAGCGTTAACACTTTTTATTTCCAAAATGCGACACAACTATGATCCGACACTCATACTATCTATACAGACTGGCTTGATATGCTTGTCAACAGCATCAAATTTATAGCCAAAGGACCTCAAGGGGTTCAGTGATTTTTTTCAAGGCAAGAAAATAGAGTTTGAGAGTGCTCTATCAGTCCAATGTCCAGCCTGGTACCCCACACGGATTTGGCCTTTTGCACGCAGAACGCCTGCCACTTGCTTCAGAGGCATGCCAGGGGCCTCACTTCTTCAGGCAGACTCATGCCCTGGTGTCAAACACATCGCTATCACCGGTTGGGGAATGTCTATTTATTCAATAGGTGGCACTCTATTTGCTCTGAAATCATTTGACATATACCCTTTTCATGTGTCAGGTGAGAAATTTTGCATAATTAATCTATTTAAGAACCATTTAGAGAGGACTTTAGGCATAGTTGTAAGAAAAGCCAATTTTTGAAATGGAAATTGTCACCAACCTGAAGAAAAACTATGAATACTTAAAATATGTCCTAGGAAAAATCCAGGGGCAAGGAAGGTGTGTGATGGCAATTCTTCTAATGAGGCCCATGAAAAGACACTGTGCTTTGGGATTTGTTGGGTTTGTGAGGGAATGTAGAAAAGGATGAAAAACTATGGCTGGCATTTATTGAGTGCCTACAATATTCTGGGCGCTTTACAAAGGGCTTTATATGAGTTGATTATATCATTTGTTCTTCACAACTTGATGTTTGGATTCGTTTTAAGATAGGGTAACTGAGACTCAGAGAGGTTATGCAACAGTAAGGTTGGCTTTGTGATTGGGCATACCTTGATTGGAACTCAAGCTCTGTGCTCCTCACCCTTAGGCAACACTGCCTCTGGACTTCGCAAATAGAAAGGGAAAGGAAGAGGAGGAGGGCTAACTTCTCTCCAGGAAGGGGCAGCAAAAGTTGAATATTCCAAGTTGATCTGATGTAAGCCTATTTGATGGCTTGCTCCCAAACAAAATGCTGGGAGCTAAAGGAAGGGTTAGAATTAGACCTGATTAAAAATCTGTCCTATGGCTGATAATTGGGAAGGTTTGCTTTGTGAATGAGGCTGGGTAGGACTGGGTGTGGGTAATGTCTCTAGATTAGGTCCCTGCTTCACACATACCGGTAACTTATATGCTCTTGGAGGGGCCATCACATGGTTCCCTGGGTGTGCAGATCAGAGAGGAAGAGTAAGGACAGGAGTTTTGTGTCAGTGTCCAGAAGCTTTGCGGTCCAGCGTTGTAGATGGGGCCCCGCTGGCTCCTGACGCATGAAATAATGAAGATTCTGTTCCTTCCTCTAGATCCACCCGGTGGAACAATCTTTAGATGTTTGTTTTTTCTCTCTTGGTGCCTAAACCTGCCACAGAATTCAGCTTTGGCCTGTGCTGCCCTGACTGCTTTCAGTTCTCAGTTGCTGGAGCAACAATGTCTTTGCCCATCAGTTCCTTCTCCTTGGCTGTGTTCGGCTTTGCCTCCATTCTGTGTCCTAGCTGGCTTACCCCGTATCACCTCCCCTCCGCTTGGCTCCACAACCTCCCCTTTTCCAGTCTAAAGTCCTCTGGAGTGTTTTTGTTTTTCTATGAACAGCTCCTTGCTGCCCCCTTCTGGCTCAAATTGTAATTAACCCTTCGTCTTGCCGATCAAGGATTGAGTTAAACCTGAGTATTAAGATAACTTTGTATCAATCCCATAGTCTTACTACTTGGAGGGAAGGAGAGATATTTTTTTTTTCTCTCTCTCTCTCCTAAAACACTCTGCAATTTCTTTTTCTTATTTTTTCTACTATTCTTACACTAATAAGTATTTTTGCGGGATTTATCAAATCACTAAAATTGGTTATACACACTTTCATCTTAGATTTATAACGAGAACTATGTTTTTCCTTTTACTTTCAACATTACCTGTAATTCAAGTACGATAGATAGTAAGCATTACCATCGTGATGTTATGTGTACATGTTGTTCATATGATTCTGTATGCACGGTTCCATAGACTGCTCTTCCTCTTAGCAATATGTCATTAGTTATCGTGGTCCTTTTAAATAATGGCAGCCTCCTTTTGGAGGCGATCACACTCACAAGTTTGTTGGGACCTCACATCATCATAAGATTATAAGCATCTGCAAGGCAGATTTTGGATATATAAACAGAAGCTTCTTCTGTATTCTCCCCACACTGCAGAAGACTGAACTCTTTATGCTGTGACACTCAATAAATGTGGTCGACTGGCTGTTCTGAGTTCATGATGTGTTTTCCAAAATGCAATAAAAATGGTAATGAAATGTTAAGTTATTCTCAGCTACTAAATTCCTAGTACCAGGGACATCATAAATTGTCTTTTTGATGATCAAAACTATTTGACCATAAATTTCAACTAAGTCACAATAACCTCTGAATTTCTCTCCAGCCCCTTTTATCCCATATGTTTCCAAAGTGTGTGCATCATGACTGAATTAGCTTACAACTAATTAGAACATAAAGGAAAAATACAGTATATTTTAAGGTTTGAGGAAGTAACCAAATTTAGAAAAATTATTCTATTAAAAGGAACATTTGGAGGAGCATTTCACCCGAATATCCATTTGTCAATAATTCATCTGTCCATCTTGCCTCCTCTCTCGCCATAATGAAGTCAATTCACGTATACACTTTTCTGTGAGCTAGAAAGCAATGGATAGGCTTAAAGTCAAAGCCACAGACCAAAGGAGAGCTCAAAATCATCAGCTCTGATGCTACACCATTTCTTGCTGATGCTTCTAACTTTCAGAAGCTGGTGAGAACAGTGGTCTTAGGTCCAATAATACCCCAAAGCATGAAGGAGAATCTGTGGACATTTATGCTTTTAGCTACAGCAAGGGTCAGCCATGATGCAGGAGGGACCCCTCCACTCCCTTTCTCTCTTGATGGTTAAAACAAGGAACAAAATGTTAAAAAATTAAGACTGGATTGAAAAAAATACAACTTACACAAATTTGTTCGCATTTAAAGAAGACAATAAAAAAGAGCAGGGAAGACACACTTTTTTTTTAAATTAATAAACTTTGTATTTTAGAGCGGTTTTAGGTTCTCAGCAAAATTGAGCAGAAAGTACAGAGAGTTCACATATCCCCCTGCCCTCACACATACACACCATCCCCCACTATCAACATCCCCACACCAGAGTAGTACATTTGTTACAGTAGATGAACCCACATTGACACATCATTATCATCCAAAGTCCCTAGTTTACATTACAGTTCACTTTGGGTGTCGTGTAGAGTGTGAGTTAGGACAAATTTACAATGATATGCCCACCATTATAACATTGTACAGAATAGTTTCACTGTCCTAAAAATCCTCTGTGTTCCACATATTCGTCCTTCCCTTCCCCCGACCCTGGGCAAACGCTAATCCTTTTACTGTTTTTCTAGTTTTGCCTTTTCCAGAATGTTGAAATGATGCAGCATGTGGCTTTTTTAGATTGGCTTCTTTTACTTAGTAACATGTATTTCAGTTTCCTCCATGTTTTTTCATGGCTTGACAGCTTATTTTTCTTTTTATTCCCCGGTTTTACCGAGAAGTATCTGACATACGTGACTGTATAACTTTAAGATATACAGCATGATGGTTTGATTTACATATATTGTGAAATGATTATCACAATAGGTTTAGTTAACATCCATCGTCTCATATAGATACAATAAAAAGCAAAGAAAAGAAATTTCTCCTTGGGATGAGAACTCAGGATTTACTGTCCTAACAACTTTCCTATATACCATTCAGAGGTGTAAACTATAGTCATCGTGTTGTACATCGCATTCCTAGTACTTATTTATCCTTTACCTGAAAGTTTGTACCTTTTGACCACCTTCCTCCAATTCCCCCTTACCCTACTCCTCACCTCTGGTAACCACAATTCCGATCTCTTTTTCTGTGATTTTGGAGGGTATTTTTTTCCACATAAAAGTGAGATGATACTGTATATGTCTTTCTCTGACTTATTTCACTCAATGACTCATTTCTTTTAGGCACTGAATAATATTCTACTGTCTGGATGCACCACAGCTTATTTATCCATCACCTACTGAAGGATATCCCGGTTGCTTCCAAGTTTTGGCAATTTGAAACAAAGTTGCTATAAGTATCCCTGTGCAGGTTTTTGTGGGGACATAAGTTTTCAGTTCCCTTGGGGAAATATCAAGGAATGCGATTCCTAGATTGTATAGTAAGAGTATGTTTAGTTTGGTAAGAAATTGCCAAACTGTCTTCCAAAGTAGCTGTACCATTTTCCATTCCCACCAGCAATGAATGAGAGTTCCCATTGTTCTATGTCTTTGTCAGCATTTGGTATTGTCAGCGTTTTGAATTTGGGCCATTCTAATAGATGTGTAGTGGTATCTCATTAATTAGCAATTCTCTAATGACATAAGATGTTTAACATCTTTTCATGTGGTTACTTGCCATCTGTATGTCTTTTTTACAGGTATCTGTTCAGCTATTTTGCCCATTTTTTTAATTGGGCTGTTCATTGCCTTATTGTTGACTTTTGATAACAGTTCTTCATGAGATATGTCTTCTGCAAATATTTTCTCCCAGTCTGTGTTTTGTCTTCTCATTCTCTTGAAGAACATACTTTTAAGAAACAGCTTTCTTTTAACTTTTTGCTCTATGGATGACCAATGCAGAGTGTTCTTCTTAACATATTTAAAAAATAATTGCTTAATCAGAGAAAGTGAATGCATTATCTTTGCCTGACTATTCTTGGTTCTAGTTCAGGAAACTTAAAATGCACTATGATCTATGGATGCTCAATATCTAGCTCTTCCTTCTCTAAATGTTAAGTGCATGTGACTTTTCAAGAAACAATAAGACAAAGAGACTTCTTAACATTGGGTCTAATGCCCCTGAATGCATTGCTTTTCTGGCATAATATTTCCTGTTCAGGAATACTTCTACCCAAGGAGATCAGGACTATTTTCAACATTTTATATCTTAGAGAGGACTACTGTGACAAATCTTAAGAAACAGAGATTAAAGATCAAAAATACTATATTATATTTCAGTTCTCTACTCAACATTCTCAAATATCTTAAAAAACTGGTGAAAACAGATTTTATGCGATGTTCTCCTTAGGGCAAAACATTATAAAAGAAATGTTTGCTCTCTGCATCCTGGTACCATACAAAGCATTCTCAAAGAAGAAATAGCTTTACAAATTCCTTTAAAAATTCTGTTTGCACTATTTCCTTTTCTTTTTCTCTCTTCCACCCTTTCTTAGATGTTTTCTTTCTTTTCTTTTGAGGGAGATTAGCCCTGAGCTAGATATTTTCTATATGTAGCTGAAATTTATCTTCTATGTTTGAATTCCAAGTAATTCTTTGTTTTTTTGCTACTTGGTTATGATAGAAAATGATGAGGATGATAAGGTTAGAATTTTATAAAAGCTATATGTGAAATTTAATTGCAGATCTTGAATGCATTAGGCTGTTATGTAATCTCCCCTTTATACCTTGATTATAGAGGTATACTTATAATTTCAGGAGTGTTCAGATAAAAATTTTAGATGAAATCAATCAGATAGCTAAGCAGAGTCAGATTCTTCCAGTAAGTACACATCCATTCACCCCCCCAACACACAAAATACCTTTTTGATTACTCAGTGTTCTGCCATTATGCCCAGAAGCATAGTCTCTCTCTCTCAACCCTCCCCCTCTTCTCCTGATACCCCTGCCCTTTGAAATGTAAATGTAGACACTGAGAACTTCATGATAAAAGACACTGAAGAAACATGACCTGTCTTAGCAAACACAACACTCAATAAGAGTTGTCTATATTTCCATTTCATCTTTTGCATGATAAACACAACAGTCTTTACTCTCGCCATAGAGAGAGACATTGTAGCAGTTAACAGGGTAATAATGGCAGTGGACTTTGCGCTTCTCCTAAAGAAAGTATCAGATAGATTCTGAACCCTTCAGGATTACAAGAATTTGAGAAGAGTTTCTCTCACTAACCGCTTTCTTTAAGGGCGTGTTAGAACTAGTACTCCAAGCTCTTCGACCTGTCAATAGACAATTAGATGTGCCACAAAACACCTCTCCTCTACTCTTGATGTCTTCAGTGTGTTTGAAGTGGTTGAAGTCATAGTTATTAGCCTGATAAGCAGTGATGTCACTGATTCTTCGGGCTTCATTTTTCCCTGCTACACACGGCTGCACAGGAGGAACGTTGGGCCCAGCTGCAACAGATGTTGCTGTACTTTGCCGATCTGGCTAAAGTAGAAGCCTCCTCTCTATTGAACTTGATATCTCTGCACTGGAATAAATTCTCAGAGATCATTAATAAAGTAATTAAAAAATGCTCCTGCCATTCCCATGAGCTCAGATTACAGCAGCGACAGCAATTACTGTTAGTGATATGCAATATACCCCGGGCCTATTAAAGAGATTTTTATGGGTCTCTTTTTTGCAATCTTTGCACCTAGAAGGTTGTAAAGGAAAAAGGGTGCTAACGATGGCCAGCCTCAGCACTGCTGTCACCTCACTGTCTCTGATGTTTGTAAGAAGGCTTAGAAACTCTGGTCTTTTCTCATTTATACAGACTCCTCCCAGGCCATTGATAGAGTTGCTACCTTTAGGCAGTTTGCATGTTCTAATTACAGTTCCCTTAAAATTTACTTGGAGGGCAAACTACTACTCCTATAGTGGGGAGGACAATTAACAAGACAAATCATTTGCCATCTGTGCTGGATGCCAGGAGGCCAGCGGAAAATCATTTTCTTGGAATATCCGTAGTCATTGATGTCTGAGGCTCTTAGGGAACCGACCTTCCCATAGGGCCCTTCTGAGGAAGCAGCATCTGGCTCTGGTGTTTTGCTTCCTACTTGAATGCAGCTAAGAAGCAGGATTCTCTCTCATAGAGAACTCCATATATAAGGATCCTATTCAGGCTCTCTAACGCGCCTGAGGCTGGCTCTAGGAACAGATTGGATTTTCACCTCAAGGCTGCATAGTCAGCCATTTTTTCGCAGTCTCTGCAGGTGGGTGGACGTTTTCTCCTTCTTTGCTCTCTCCTTCCCTCCCGCCCTCCCTCCCTCTCTTTCTCCCTTCTTTCCTTCCTTTGTCTATTCCATTTATTCATATGTAACTCTTTTCTGGGCATGGAGCCTGGCTGGCTTGTTTCATTTTTAACACACTGCCACCCTGTCTTCTGTTTGGAGGTGAGCATTCTGTCCAGAGATGATTAAACATTCTGAGTCCTTTAGGTATGAACACAGGGAGATTGTTGGAGTCTTAAGAAAGCAACGTCAGTGATGACCACTGTAAAAACAGGTTTACCATTAAATCTTATTTACCCAAGAAGAGGCAGTGTTCTCTCTTCAGTGGAAGCTTGGACTTTAGAATTAGTGGCAGGACGTGAGGGGCAGTGTTTGAAAATAAGGAGGAGAAAAGAGTGAAGAGTGTTCCATTCAAGTCAGTGAGCAGTCTCTTTGCTTATAGAGTTACAAATGCAAGAGCCAACTTAGGGACAATCTTATTCAATTTTGAAATCAATAAGCAAATAAATTTAGTTATTTTCATTCCATACACATCTTTAGCAGTGCCAGAATAGTACTATATATAAGGGGGAAATATTGCCTTTTTTGAATAGTCAAAGTTACCCAGATTCCCTTCAGAATAAAAATTTTCCATATATGAAAGAGAGTATAGTATAATGATTGAGAACACAGACTTGGAAGCCAGATTACCCTGGGTTCAAATGTTGGCACTGTATTGTGACTTTCTTAATCTATCTATGGCTCAGTGTCCTAATATGTGTCGTGGGGTTGAAAACACCATATACCTCACAAGATTGTTATGGGGATTAAAAGAGCAAATGTTTATAAAGCAATTAGAATAGTGTCTGCCATATAGCAAGCACCTTAAATGTGTTTTTTGAGTAAATAAAATGTTCAACCCTCTCCAGTAAGATGGAAATTTTAATATTATTGGGAAAGTAGCTTGTACAGCATTATGCCAATGCAGGATGACATTGCTTAGGACTGACTTCCCATGAAAAGAGTTTAGATATACATTTGGTTGATGGTCTATAAATTTTACTGAGTGATTGGGCATTCTGCTCAGTAGTTGGTCCACACTGCTATTTTTCATATAGATTCTGCTTTGCTAAACCTTTTCATTAGATTTGAACAAAATTATGGTCTCAGTTGTTCCCAGGATCTTTCACCATGGAGTCTTGCTATAACAAGCACTTAGATAAATGCATTAAATTATCATTTATTGATAAGTAGCTAAACATGGTGAATTAATTTTTTATTTATACATTAACCTTTAATAGTCATTTAACTTCAGAAATAGTTATAGACATATAGCCTTTCAATATCTTCCAGTTAATATGTTCTAAAATCAATCTTTTCATTTCCAGAAATAAATCCAATTTGGCCATGTCATTTCCCTGATTAGAGGTATTTAGTGTTTCTCCATCATCCACACAAGGTACAATGCAGGTGCCTTAGTTGGCATACATGGCCTTTCATTCTTTCATTTCATTTCATTTTTGCCTAATCTCTTATCATTTCTTCCCTTTCCCCTCACTTAAGCTCTGGAAATATAAAACTTACCAGGGTAATACCTTTCATCTTTGCACCTGACAAAAGCTGTTCTCAGTCGCTATACTATCTGTTCTGACCCCTCACTGTCCACCTTCTACCTCTCCTGTTAGCCCATGGCAAACTCTGATTCAGCCTTTACACTTTAGCTCTGTTCAACCAACTTCTATGGAGACATAAGTTCTCTCCTCCATGCTGTCACTGTAGCAAAAATAAGCTAACCTTGTATAGTGTCTACTGTGTGTGAGGTTGTACCTCAATTGCTTTACATATATTAATTCTTTTAATCCTTGTTATAAACTTGTAAAGCAAATGTTCCCCCATTTAACAGACTAGGAAACTGAGTCACCAAATGGTTAAACAAGTTACCCAAGGTCATACTGTTGATTGATTACAGAGTCAGTTGGAAGTGCTCTGCACTACACTGAAGCTTGCAGACTTTTTCCACTTATCAGATCTTAGTAAGTATTTGTCTATGTGGCTCTTTGTTTTGGTAAATACCTCTGTGACCTACTAAGATCCTTGACATCATAGATGCTCAATCAATGTTTGCAAAATGATTTCTCATTCACGAAAACAGTTTGAAAATTAGTAGGTACAATTATTGAATTCAAAGAAGCTTGTATGATTTCTCAAATCTCCACTGCTCTTTCCCATATGTTTTTTAATATGGTTTCAGATTAGGAAAAAACCACAGCAATGATCTTATCCATTATTTTCTTTCCAAAATATGTGAATCTTTGCAATTGAACTAGAGACTGGGCCTCCTCGTGTCTCTTTTAACTTGATATTGCCAACCACTCACTGGCCTAGCCGTCTTTTTGTTCTGACTACAATAGTCCCAGACACCAAGTTTGCTTGTGATCGTGGGCTTATAACACATTTCCTCAACCTTGAAGACAGAACTAGCTCTGCTTTAAACTTTCTAGCCAAAGCGGGAAGAATTGAAATAAGAATGAATCCTAGAATGTTGCCACATTCTAAAAAAGTATTTTAATAACATGGCACCAAGATGTTCTGCTTTTGACATAACGTGTAAATTCATTTTTCAGTAGTAGGGAAAGTCATGTATAAGACGACAGTAAATATCAGCACGTTGTAGGGGGATGACTCGGTTAAGTTGCTCTCGTCTCAATTCCCAATTTCTATATTATGTTTTCCTGTAGGTCTGATTGATTTTCTTTCTGGCATTTAACAGTTTACTCCATTGTCCTTTGTAGAAATCCCACAAGCTCTTACCTCACTCCTCCTTTCTTTAGCAAGACTTCATGGTGCTTTAACTGGGATCACATAGAAAACATGACAACATCTTCGTCAAGATAAAAAGCATCTGTAGCCATCTCCATATTGACAAAAAACCTTGTCAACTCACTTTAAATGTGGATCAAACGGATTGGTTACTGACAGGAGACCGCTTAAATTCATCTGTATTTTTATGCTTAAGTTCACGCTTTATTTTTTCACCTGGTTGTTTTGACCCCAAGGAGACACAACTTGGGGGCAACTGGATAAATTAAGCATGGTCAAATTTCTGTTTGTTTCAAATATTCCTAGTCTCCATGTAACAGCCATAGAAAAATAACTCAGGAATTTACCAGTGAGAGTCCTGGTTTTTAAAATTAGAATGGTGGGGTCTTTCTTTCTTACCAAATTTGACAGGGCCTGTGCACGAATGCGTGGGCGTAGATTGTATTACTAGAATGATCTTGTATCCTCTCTAGTCTGGAGTTCCATCTCCATCCCTTTCCTCCATTTTGCTTCTCCAGGAAGCTTTCCTATGTGATTTCCTGTCGCATGGATACAGTTTTTTCCCATTCTAAGTTCAGCTAAGTCTCACAGGTCTCGCTCTGAAGATTTCAAACTTCATACTTCTTGCAAAAGATATTTTCTCTCATAATTATTATTCTCACTACCTCAGGAATAAAATACAAAAAAAAAAAAAAAAAGGGAATGTCTCTAATAGGTGAATGCAAATCCTTAAAACAAGACTATGAACTTTATAAAGCATGCTACTTTTGCTTATGAATTCTTTCAGCTGAATCAACCTACAAATTATCTAAATGGTAAACAGCAGGAAATAGAATAAAGTAGCCAGAATAGTATGAATACAAAGAAAGTAAATCATATTGTTTGTTTTGCCACATTTTCTGCAATGTGTTGCTTAGCATGGGAGAAGCTTTTCAAATTTTTGAGACTGCGTGTAAGTACGATAATACCCATTGGCAGCACTGTCAGAGTGCATTCCGATTGATAAGCTCTGTATGTTGGAAGCCAGGTTTATGAACACAGATAACGTCTCTCTGCTCTCTGTCAACTTTACTTCCTACCAGAAACCAAACACTGCTATTTTACTATTTTAAACTGAAAGACAAAAGTTCCTGCCAGCTGTGGATTCCACCCCTACTCCTCAATTTGCTTGATCTTGTTGATTTGTCTCTGACCACATCTAGGTGAATGACTTTTTTCTCCCTTCTCTTCCTCCAACATCAGCTCTTTTTCCCTGCCTGTGAGACCCTGGATGAGCTACAAATCAAAGAAGACACTCATGAACGTCTTAGATTATTGTTATCCATCCATTCTACCAAAAAATATCTTAAAGTACATTTTACTGTGGTTACAGTAACATTCATAAACTTTACAATATCTTATTTTCATTTGTATGGATACATTTCCGTTCAAATAGTGTCTTATGCTAACTTATATTAATTTTTCTCTTTGAGGAATCGCAGCATCTTTGTAAACTCTAGAGAATTATGTAGTTCCTACAAGTCTACAAACTCAAGTATTGCTGCTGCACCCTGCCTGGTCGCCTCTTAGTCCATAGGTTGGGAAGTAAGAGGGTGATAAAAGTGTCTTAAACTCCTTTAATACTTTTATTTTCCTCAGAGTAGGGTAAAGATTTAAGCAGATTATAAGTCATTAATTAGCTTGCTAACAGAAGAGGGTCTGGTAAGGCATGCCTTCTGATGCCAAATATCCTTCTGTCTTTGCTCAGTGGTTAAGGTTTCCAGAGAGAGAGGCCTCAGGGCATGAACATGCCATGTTCATTGGATATTTCTTAGCAGCTTTGCCCAAGGTGGCCCTTGTCCTACCCAGTCTCATTGTCTTTCCCTAAGGGTACAATTTGAATCAACATTCCTTACTTGTTGAAGACTCCAAGAAGTTACTTGACCACTTAATCTTTTGAGAGATCAAAATGTGTGAAGTTTTAATCTGCATAGCTCTAAGGTTTAGAAGGCATTTTCTGGTTTATGGGAATTTCATATCAGATGGGTGGCCCAGCTTGATATGTTAAATATGTTGAAGTGATTTTCTTAAGGACCTCAGTGCAAAGAAAATCTGGAAGAGAAGAGCTATAGCAACTTCATACAGAACTATAAAACCATCATGGTGATTCATCAACAGAGAATGTGGGCACACGTTCAAACAGATTATGTTGTAGAACTCTTGATTCCAGGGCCTTGGGTAAGACTCCAAGAAGTATTCTTAGAAGTTGATTTCGATGACTGATTTAGAAATAGGGTTAATGGATTTTGGAAGAAATATTAGAATGGAAGTAGTAAATGAGGCAGCTTGACTTGTTTAAAGTAAATTGTTAATCAGGCCCAGAAGTTGTGCTAACAAAGAAAATCAAAATTAAACACTTGGAAAGAAACTATGCAAAGCATTTTAGTGACAAAATAGATGAAGAAATAAGAAGATGCATTTAAGAAAACCGTCTTTAAATGAAAAGGCAACATGAAGAGTTTAATTAATAGCAAATTAAGAGTAACGAAAAAAATCACAAAGGTACAGCATTAAGAAAACCCTCCTAGAGAGGATAGGAACTAAAGGAAGGTGTGTTGTAGACAGACTGGAAAGTACTCAGTCATACACTGTGTCTAGACAGCATTTCCAACTCAACTAGTCCCAACCCAAATTGTGTGTTTATTGTAGTCAAGTTCTGAGCAATTGGATTTAATTTGAACTTTACAGACTTAATATAATGAGATAAAAGATGAGATGCTATCCTCGGGTCAATATGGATATACACAAAACTTTAAACAACATAGTGATACTTCTCCAGGATAAGAAAAATGTGAGCATTTATCTTATTGAAAGAGTATATTGAACACCATGAGGATAGCAGATAGCATCTTCCATGATGCTGCCCAGTGTAACATGTTGTCTTAGTAACTGAGAGGCTTTTGATTCCTCCAGTGGCCATGTAAACTTTGTTTTCAACTTTTTTGTCTAGTCAAGTTATAATCACAGTATTCGGATGCACTACAAAGAGACTTCTCTGGACTTAAATGTGATTTGGGATGGTGAGGATTCCAAAGGCCTTGCTCAGGAGGCAACATAAATGTAGGATGGAAGACTGTGCCACAGGAGGGGCAAGTGTGACTTTTCCGCATTCAGTTTTAAGTCTCTGCATATAGAGGAAGCCATGAAGGATTCACGGTTACTTCTTGGGATAGAAAGTTATGCCATGTAAGTGGAATGCACTTTCCTAATTCCAGATAACTTTATTTATTCACCCTGGGCCAACAGGATCTTAGGTACTACTTTGCTATCCTTGTTATGCGGGTTGCTCATTTGAGCAGTTATTCATTCTTTGTTCACTGATTCAACACATCTTTTTGGAGTACATCAGCCCATTCATGCTAGTCTGTTAGTAAACTGTTTGCTTAATGTGTGCGTTTCTGGTCATTCCAAATATAAACTATGTTAGGGCATAGGTGAGCTTATATTTTCTTTGTATTCCCCCATTCTCCCAAATCAGTTCTTGGCATGTAGTAAGCAGTTAATGCCTACCTAATTAGTTTGGTTTAATTGAAATAACATTCAGAAGATGTGTGGATTTCAACTGAATAAATAAAAGTATTAGAATAACTCATTTCCACAATAAATGAGACCAGGGAAGTGAAACTTTTCATTCCAAGGGCAATAGTGGAGAGACATTAATTACCCCGTCAATGTCATGTTTGAAAGAGAAGGCTTGTTTTCAAAAGAGTCCTGGCACAAAAGGAAGCCCAGAACTCTTTCCTGAATTGTTCTTAAAACTATAATCCAGGGAAGAAGCTGAAACAGGTAAATAAAGAACTCAGTCAAGTGTCAGGTTTCAGGAAGGCGAGTTCACTCACAGGGCAACTGTATAACTATGTTTGATAACCTTCTTTGGTTGGCTCTTTTAGTACGTTGTCCATATTTGACTGTATGTGGCAAATTTTACCCAAATATAGTGGGATGTTTCAGTGAAGAACCTCAGATGACCCGAGGCATCTAACCAAGGCCTTTACAGTTAGGTTAGAGAAGCAGTTAGTGGTGCCATGTCAGGCTTAAAAGCAATGGGACAGCAGTAGAGAGAAGTGTAGGAGAAACAGAACCTACTGACTTTGCTGGAGGTCAGCTCTGCCTTTATGCATATGAGCCTGGTACTTAGAAACATAATGAACTCTTGGCTTGGGGGAATCTTTCAAAGATGTGTGTTTTCCATGATGAGACTTGAGTTGTTGTGAATAAGGAGATGACGTTCTTATTATTGTTGTGACATATTGTAGCAGTGGGATGGGACTGAAGGTTTTAAAAAGGGGAATCCCCATGTCATCCCTGCCATTTCCTGAAAGATTCCTCTATCTTTTGGTCTGGATTTGACTTTAGTCACAGAAAGCTGCTCTTGCTGGTGATCCAAGCTGGAGGAGCCATGGAAGAGGAGGCAACATCCAATTTCTATAATGTGCAACCTTCTTACTTCTCAAGATCAGGTTATTCTCATGCCACCTCAGCATGTGAAAATTACTTAACTTTTCCTAGCTACTCCCAAAGAACTTTTCCACTATATTCTTTCTGCCTCTCTTGGCAGCTCTCCTTAGCGAGATCTTGCCATGTCTTTTCCTCTCTTAGAGGATAACTTCTTTCTCTTCCATCAAATATTTGCTAGACATCACCAATTGATTATTATAACCTATATAACTTTCTGATTCATGACACAGGACTTTTTCTCCATAATGTCTTTTTCTAGAACTTAAGTTTTAAAATACATTCAACTAGATGAAATCAGGTTTAAAAAATATTCTGGGGACAACCTAAAGAAGGAAAAAAAATCGTAAACTTTTTTTTAAAAGGGCACCCAAAAATATGTGCAATGAAGACAAACCATTTAGTCTTGGTCGTGGCAAGGAAGCATATGGAACGATTCCACGCATACGCTATCTCAAATGTTGTGAACAGGTTGCATCCCAGAGCTGTTTGTTTGGGATCTGGAAAGTATTCTCTCATAGAAACAGTGTGTTGATTGGGGATTAGGGTGCCAGGCTAACCCACAGGAGCTTACTTAATTCACGCGGGAGAACTGCAGTACGCAGTGTCACACCACCTGGGAAGAGCAATCAGGTAGCCTTGAGAGTTAGATGGAAGAATCACGGCTTTTCCCCTTTCCTACAGATGGTCCAGAGCAAAAAGTTGAAACCTGTGAGATTTACCCTGAGCATCCTTCTACAACCCTCTCTCAGTGCTGCTCTGGCAGTCCTAGCACACCCTTAACCTGCCCTTAGGCACCTGTACTCAGGTGCCTTGCCAACCATTTCCACCCTATTTTAAAGGATCTACCTTCCTTCATCCCTCAATTTGCAGTTTTCTCAGTATATTTGCACTCAGATAGGTGCTAAGAACAGATAATCAGAACCAGCTAAATCACATTATGGTGTGGGAAGCCTACAGTTTCTCTGCCAGTTTTTTCTTTTTCTTTTCTTTTTTTCTTTTGAGGGAGATTAGCCTTGAGCTCACATCTGCCGCCAATCCTCCTCTTTTTGCTGAGGAAGACTGGCCCTGAGCTAACAACCATGACCTTCTTCCTCTACTTTATATGTGGGATGCCTGACACAGCATGGCTTGACAAATGGTGCGTTGGCAGTAACCAGGATCCGAACCAGCGAACCCTGGGCCACCGAAGTGGAGCATGTGAACTTAACAGCTGCGCCACCGGGCCGGCCCCTGCCAGTATATTTTAAAAAGAGACTTGTTGACCCAAATGTGTAATTTTGGATAAAATGATGCACTTAAGACCAATGGAGGAGTTGTTGGTTTGCAGGGATATGAGAAGCATCATCCAAGTTAGTCAACTTTCAATTCCCACCATTTAAAAAATTATCTATCTATCTATCTATCCATCTATCTATCTATCTATCTATCATCTATCTATCTATATTTCTCTATCTCCTGCCCTGAACTACTTATTTGAATTTGTACTACAGATTCATATGCTTCAGCTCTCAGTTTTGTCTGACACCTCAAGACAATATGTAATTTGTCTCAGGGTAACTAACACTACCTACTGAAAGGAGGAAGTCCAAGTCGGTGGATTTGCCCAATAAAAGTTTATTGCTGTTCACACAAAGTCCTGTGAAAGTTGGGCAGCTCTTCTCTAACAGAGGAATCGGCTTGCTCCATCATCTCATAGTCCTTCAATTCCACCTGTTAAAGAAAGAACATGAAAGACCAAGCTGGGTGCTCCAGAGGCAGACTGGACACATGACACATAGTTTCCCTGCCCATTGTTGCATTGGCCACACTCCATCACAGGGTCCAATCCGACTGCAAGGGAACCCGGAAATGCAGAGGTACACACGGATAGGGTAAAGGTTAGCACTCTCTGCCACACTCTTACAATTGGGTGTTTGCCCTTAGAGTAAGTCACTCATCTTTTCCATGGATCTTTCCTACCTGAAACCGAAAGTTATTTGAAGCTCCCATGTTCCTTCCCCTCACTTCCTGATACAGGGACAACTATGTTATGTGTGTGTGTGTGTGTGTGTGTGTGTGTGTGTGTGTGTTTTAGCCTGGCTAACATATGACATGACTTATGGCAGTGAAATGGGCAGGAAGGCAGGTAGAGGTGGCTAGTGGAATAACGTAGGAAATGGGAAGAAATGAGCAACATATGTAGAAGCTGGAAAGGCCTGGAAGGTTATTGGTACATCATGGTTCCTAAATCAGGGACTCTCTCTCTGGTCCTCATTTGTTTGTTTGCTTTAATAGCAGCTAGTGAAATCACTCCTCTTTTCTCTGCCAGTTACTTCTTCACATAATTGTTCAGATACAAACAGTACATCCTTAGGTGCAGGGTCCAAGATGATTGTTTCCAACTCTTTAAATTTTAGGTAACTCCAAATATGTAGGTAACTGTCTATATAGTGCAAGTTTTAATAAGTATACAGCACTGAGAATTATGGAGGAGAGAGTCACTCCACTTGACTTCACTATGTGCTGGTGTAGACATCCTGGGAATTCCTATCAAGGTTAGTTACTTGTGAAATGGAAAGTGAATAGTATCTAACATCTTAATGGGTGTACACAGTAGGTTCTGAGTTTGGTAATATAAATCAGGAAACACTCAGATTCCTGCTTGAGTGGACCTTCCTCTGAATGTTTACTGTTTTCTTACTATAGAATTACCAATATTCCTTCAATTGATTTAAAACTTCTAATTTTACTTTTAAAGCTCGAATATTGTATGCTGTTTGTTTATTTTATCTTCCTTTTCACTGCAATTTCCTTTATTTATTTTTAATTTTCCAACCATACTTCTCATATAAGCAAAAATAGCTGCATGCTACAAAGAAGATGCAAAGAGCAGAGCTGATATTAGAACACAGAGCGATTGACCTAGCTTGGAAAGGGAGAAAAAGTTACGTGTGCATGCAGAAACATTAGTATGGAGTGTTTTTCTGTAGCTAAAATGGAAATACGTCAGCTCCCAGACAAGTATCAATCACAGATGTATTAAAACTCAGGTTATGAAGTATGTGTAACAAAAGGTAACGTCTCTACTGACAATACATAGACATACTAAATCTGGGAAGAAAGAAGTCTTCTTCTGCACTGCGGTATCCTACACTTTAGAATTTTTAGGATACTTTCATCTACTTTATTTCATTTGATCTTCGCAACAACCTCAAGAGTATGTAGGACATGAATTATTATGCCCATTTCATAGTTAAAGCAGATGAGACCAGACCCCATCTTGTTTGGGTCACATTCTCTTTAAGTGGTTGGATCAGAAATGGAGCTCTCTTCCCCTGACACTTAGTATAATTTTCCTTGTGCTATACTGTGGGGAATTAGAATTTGCCACCCCAAAATGTGTCTCTTTGGCTTAATTAGTATTAGGAAAAAAAAGACTCAAAAAGAAACTTTGAACTTCCCCCTAACTGCATAAAGAATTTAAGATAGAAGGCCTGTCCCAGGAAGGAACTATCACTATAGATAACTCTAGCTGTGGTAGACAGGAAGGCACCCATCAAGACTCATTTTTATCAAAGTTCTCTCTTGGGTTCCAGTGTCTGTTGACGGCCCAGCAAACATTTGTTTACCGAACATTTGCTTTTCCATCTCCATTTAAATTGCCTCCCTTGCCTTTGAAATCCCAAACCACACCTCCAACATCTTCCTTTGTGTTTAGCAGAAGATGGTATTTAAGGTGGTGACTTCAGCCATTTTGGCAAGCTACCCAGTTTTCCTGGGTTTCTCCCATGTTATTAAATTTGTTTGATTTTTCTCGTGTTATTCTGTTTCATGGCAATTTAATTCTTAGACTGACCAGAAGAACCTAGAGGGAAGAGGAATAGTTCTTCCTCCTCTTCAATAACAACCTGGAATTTTCCCATCATCATGCTAAGACCCAGCTGCTAGGAACACTACTCATTTCTCGTTTTCTCCAACAGCAGCTTTCTCATCTCTAGGGAGAGTCTTTCTCTTGATTTTCATTCCCTTTTCCTGGAATGTGGAAATAATCATATTCACTGCTCTTTGGTGAGCACACAGAGTGGGCCCACCATAATAGTTAAAAAGCATCATTATCATCCTTGTTATCATTGTTATCATTGTCACACCTCGTATGCAATCTTTAAGCAGACCTGTGGCTCTGTGTCCAAAGTATACCCTAAATTCCACCACGTCTTGCCACTTCTGCCATGACTACATGTCTAGTTTGTACTCTTGCAGTAGTTTCCTGACTCATCTCCCTGCTTCCCATCTCCCTGAGCCCCCTTCCGAGTCTGATCTCCCCACAGCAGGTAGGCCATCCCTGCTTCCCCTGCTCAAAACCTCCCAGGCTCCTGATCAGCCTCAGAATGAAATCTTCCACACCATCCTACAAGATATGCCCTGGGAACCTTTTCACTACATTTCCCACCACACCTCCCTTAGCTCACCTTCCTCAGCCCCATTTGCCCTCTCCTTTCCCTTTAATGTGACAAACATTCACTTGCCACTGCCTGGAACTCTTTCCTTGCAAATGTGTGCCTGGCTGCCTTCCTATGTTTGGTAGGGTCTCATCACAAAGACACCTCTTCAAAGAGGCCTTTTGGGACCATCCTATTTAGCCAAGTTTCATCCAACACACACCATCACTTTTATCCCTTATCACTACTTATTATATTAGAAATATTTTTATTCATTCATTTTCTGTCTTCACTGGAATGTGAACTCCATGAGGATAGGAACTTTGTTTGATTTGTCCTTATATTTCCAGTGCCTAGAGAAGTGTCTGGCATATAATAGGCATCTCATAAATATTTACTTAATGGGCAAATTTGTTGAAAGAATGAATGACTCATGGGATAAGGCCAGTTGAGGCTTCCTATGGCTTGGCTATATAGAGGAAGAAGACATTTCCTCTACCTACTCAGGGTCTTTCTGGCTGGACAACGAATTAAATTCACATGAGACAGAATAATTGGAGAAAATTAAACAAAGCTTTATAACATGTATACATGGGAGAGACCCAGAAAAACTGAGTAACTTGCCAAAATGGCAGAAGCTCTCACCTTAAATATCATCCTCAGCTAAAGACAAAGGAGGAGGTTGGAGGTGGGGGGAGTCATTTATGGGAGGTTACCAAAAAAACACAGTAAACAAGAGTAAGGTTATTATGCAGATTTAAGTTCTTGCCTTCTGCATTGATAAGAGTTTCTAGAGATAAGGTCATCCCCCCTTCTTCCTGGTACAGAGAGGGAGATACCTTTACAGATGGGGATTTCCTTTATAAATGTAAATGTCTCTTAACAAAGGGTAAGTAAATTCTACTTTTCAGAGCTTCTCTCATGTCTGCAGTTTTTAAAAGTAACCAGCCCAAAATAATCCTCATGCCAAAGAGACCTATTTTGGGGTAGCCAATTCCAGTCCCCTACAGCTATTTCATAGCTAGATAACATTGTCTATTATTTAACTTCTCTTAGCCTCAATTTTCACATGTGTAAAATGGTAATTACAATAGTCTCTGCCTCATTATTAGTTTGCAATGAACTTTAAGTGAGATCTTTCACTTACATTGCTTCATAGGTGCCTGATATATGATAGGCACTCAAAACTTTTTGACAGCTATTGACTCTGCTACTCATGAATAAAATGCAATTTTCTTATTCTCAGTGGAAGTTTGCCCATCCATTTAGAACATGCAATCAATGGAACGAGTGACTCAGCTCTTAATTCAAGCTGTACAGAATCTTGGATCTCAATTTTTGGAAATTGCACAATTGTCTTTCAATAGAAAATGTGACAAAAACATGTTCAGGTTTTGTGGACCACCTTTGTTTTCACTTTCTCTGCCAGTAATGTGGCTTTCTTTTCAGAGTTCTGGTTAGAGGCTGATGAACCCTTTATTTCACCTGATTTAACACCTGGTGCCAGGAGGGTCTCACGTTAGATTTTCGGGAAGAGGTTTTGTGAAAGTAGGATTACACACATTTGCTTGAGTGAAGGGCTGAGTTTGGGCTTGAAGCCAGTCATGCTGGGAACAATGGTCCAATTTTGCTTCCCCAAGCTCCTTGTTTTATGGGCTTTCTTAAAGAAGTCCAGAATCACCTCACACTTCCATAGCCTAGGCCTGGCCCTGATGTGCCTTCTGGATGCTCAGCCTAGTGGTCCTGCTGACTCACTCCAAGGCTAAGGCTGGATGGCTCCTGAGTCCTCTCTGCATGCGCTTTCTCTCTGATGGAGGCACACCTGTCGCAGGAGCTTCAGGTATTCAACAGGCTGTGGCTGCTCCTAGGGCTGCTGTAAGTACCAGCTTCATGGCAGAGAGATCTAACAGAGGAAAAAGTTCCCCAGAAACCTCATCACAGCAACATTTGTGGGAAGTCAAGAAAGATATATCAGAGAGGACCTGAGCTTGAGGGGTTTATAATCCTTGCAGGAGACAGAGTGTGTCTTTAAAAAGAAAATGTTCGGGTCAGGGTAAAACATTGTGAGACTCTTCTGAATGATTTGATAGAAAGTGCTTAAGGACACACAAGGTTGGAGGATTCCTGAGGGAAAGGTTTGAGACACACAAGTTCTTGTTTGATGTACTCCCACCTAAAGCCAGCGTTTTCTACAGCTGTGGGAGCAAAGATGGGGACAATACTTGTCAAAACCCTAGAGTTCAGCAGAATCCCTTGAGAGGCTTGTAAAACATACAGCTTCTTGGTCCCACTCTCAGAATTCCTTATTTAATACATCTGTAGTCAGGCCCAGGCACCTGCTCTCACCATCACCTTTTCCCTCCTCTCTCTACTCCCCTCCTTCTTTTCCTTCTTCTCCATCTCCTCTTCCTTCTTTTTTCTTTTAATATATTTTATTGACATACAATTAATGTAAATAAATGCACATACTTGGGGATTCAGTTCAATGAATTTTAACAATTGTGTACAGCAATATAACTACTTTCCAAAACAAGATACAAAATATGACCATCACTATAGCGAGTTTGCTTGTGCCCCTTTCTAGAAAATTCCATTTCCCTAACCTCCACCCCCTTTCCCAATTTCTGATTTCTAGCCACAGCTTACCTCAGTCTGTTCTTGGATTTTATATAAATGGAATTATATAGTATGTACAGTTTTTTATCTGGCTTTTTTCATTCAACATAATTTGTGGGGGGGTTTCATCGATGTTATTGTATCAGTAGTCAGTTCCTTTTTAAAATTTCTGTCTAATATCCCATTGTTTGAATAATCCACAAATTGTTTATTATTTTTGCTTTGATGGGCATTTAGATTTTCAGTTTTTGGCTATTATGAATAAGTCTGCTATAAACATTCTTATAAATTTCTTTCTTTCTTTTTGTGAGGAAGATTAGCAGTGCATAGGTCCACACCTAGGATCCAAACCGGCAAACCCCGGGCCACCAAAGTAGAACGTGCGAACTTAACTGCTGCACCACTGGGCTGGCACCTCTTATAAATTTCTTTCTGTGAACATAAGTTTTTGTTTCTCCTGGGTAAATATCTGGGAGAGAAATTATTGGCTTGTACAATAGATACATGTTTAAATTTATGAGAAACCACTAGGCACTTCTCTGAAATTGGTGCATTATTTTATACCCTCAACAATAACGCAGGAGAGTTCCAGTTGCTCCATATCCTCACCAAGGCTGGGTGTTGTTAGATTTGTTTATTATAATTAAAAACGTTCAGTACCTGTTCATTTATTTATTTGTCATTTATAATATCTTCTTTATTGAAACGTATGTTCAAATCATTTGGATTTTTTGGTGGGGTTCTTTGTCTCTTTATTATTCATTTTTATGGGTCCTTTATGTATTCTGGATACAAGTTTTTTGTCAGATATGTGTGTTACAAATATTTTTCCCAGTCTGTAGCCTATCATTTTTTAAGATTGTTTTTGCTTAGTAGACATTTTTAATTTTTGTTGTTTAATTTATCAATTTTTTTTATGGTTAGTGCATTTTGAAGGTTCTTTCAAGAAACCTTGCTTTCCACAAAATTGCAAAGACAGTCTCCTCTATTTTTTTCTAGAAGGTTTATAGTTTAGGACTCCAATCAATTTAAATTTGTGTGTGTGTGTGTAATGAGGTAGGAGGTTGAATTCATTTTTTAAATACAGTTACTTAGTTCTTCCAGAAACACTTGATAAAAACATTTGGCTTAACGTGATACCTTGTGTTTTGGCATTTTAGTAAGTACTTTAGATGGTTCTGATGCAGAACATTCAAGGATTGTTTAGTATACACTGCAGTGGAGGAAAAGTGAGTGGTGTTTATTTTGCTTTCCTATGGGAGAAAATTACTAACCATGGAATAATATTATCAATACTCAGTAGGAGAGATTAAACTTAAACTTTTGCTGCTTTATCTTGATTATAATGAACACTTTATGTCAAATTTAATCTTTACAACAATCCTATGGAATGGATATTATTATCTACATATGAAGATATAGAGGCTCAGAGAACTTCATTCTCTTGTCCAAAGATGTCCTTTAGTAAATATGGAAGCCAAAATTCAAACTCTGGTTTTCTGTCTCTAGAGCCACTCTGTTCATCAGTGTGTTCTCTCTGCCTTCTTCCATGGTCTACTGACTTTGTTTCACTATTCATACCTGAATATACCAATTCCTTAATGCAGTAGTCCTAAAACATTCTTCTCTCAGGTCTACTTTCTACTCTTAAAAATTATTGAGGACTTCAAAGAGCTTTTGTTATGTGGGTAATATCTATTTACATTTAGTGTATTAGAAATTAAAACTGAGAAACTTTCAAAATACTGATCAATTTACTCCAAAACAGTAACTAATCCATTGCAGGTTAACATAACATACTTTAATGAAAGGTATTTTCCAGAAAAATGATTAGTGAGAAATAATTAATAAAAGCATTGTTTTACTTTTTTGCTGATCTCTTTAATATCTGGCTTAATAGTAGATATCTGTATTCTCATATCTGCTTCATTTAATCTGTTGAGACATGTTCTTTTTGTTAAAGTACAGTACAGTCATGTGTCACTTAACAACGGGGATATGTTCTGAGAAATGGTTCTGTCATTGGGTGAACATCATAGAGTGTTCTGAAGAGGAATAAAATTTGCCACCCCAAAATGTGTCTCTTTAACATGAGGATTATTTTTATTTTGAGAAACAAAAGACTCAGAAAGTTTTTCTTGTTACCTTCCCCTTGACTGCATAGAAGAATTCAGATAAAAAAATCTTAGGAAGTGAGCTATTACCTTAGCATGACATGAACTAGGTGATAGACAGGGAGGAACCTAGAAAAGCCTGTTTGTTGGGTTCCCCTCTGTGTTCTTCTGTTTCTGTGTGGCCAAACACTTGTTTTACAAACATTTTCTCCTTTTCACCTACCTGTGAATTGCCTTCCTTCCCTTTGAAGTCCCTGAGTCTCCCCATCCCCAACATATTCTTTTGTCTTTAAGTGAGGATGGTATTTAAGGTGAGGGCTTTGGCCGTTTGACAAGTTACTCAGTTTTCCTGGGTTTCTCTCATATAACATGTTATTAAACTCTTGTTTGTCTTTTTTCCTGTTAATGTCTCATGTCAAATTAATTCTTAAACAGCTAGAAGAATCTAGACGGGCAGAGAAAAATTTCTTCCTCCACTACGGTACTTACACAAACCTAGATGGTATAGCTTACTATACACCTGGTACTAATCTAGTGGAATCACCGTTGTATATGTGATCCATCATTGACCAGAACATGATTATGTGGCACATGACTGTATGTGAAGAAAATCTGGCCACACAGATATACGTGGCTGGAAAAAGAAGTATTTTAATAGCCTTTTGGGATGATTATGGCTATTCTTTGAGACTACATCACACCCCAACAAATGGTAGTTTCTTAAATATTTAAAATTTGAGTTCTACTTAAATTTGTTGCAGTGTAGAATCTGAAACTACAGTTCATATTGAGGAGCTTTTTGTATGCAGTTTAGGTGAATATTTTATCCATGCATCATTGTGTCACAACATGCATTGGTCGTTTGGAAATGACCAGTTCACTAAGATATACAGATTCTGGTGGATATGAAAATGCACTGCAGAAATCTCCTACTGCCAGGAATATAATTGACTAAGTGCACCTGCTGCTGCCTGTCTGGATCCACCACAACATTTGTAAGAACGTCATGCTTCCTACTTCCACTCTCAGCCAAGGAAGGAGCAGAGTGGAAGCACTAATGCAGTCCCATCCCTGTGAGATGCAACCCTCCTTAAGCTGGTAACTCTATCCCCAGAACTTGCCATTGGCTTGGCAGAAATCTTCCTGAAACTGTGCTGTAGTCTGAAACTCTTCCTACACTATCCTCTTTCCTCTGTCTTTCTGTCACAGATGTCAGACCTGCATTGTGGTCTGAAGGCTTTCTGTGTCTTTTCTGGCTCTCTTTACCCTTCAGAGATATTTCCATCAATGAGTCTCTTGAATGTCTAATTTCATTTTAGAATCTGCTTTTCAGAGGATTAGAATTTATACGCAGATCTCCAAGTGTTGACACATTTTATCATAGAATATCAAAACTCACATTTGTAAATATCACCACTCATCTCATCGGCAAAGTCTTTAAGTATTGGGAAGTTGTCGAGTACAAAGCAGAAGATAAGAGTTTTCCAAAATTCTAATTTTCACTTGAAAACTTGAATTTTATCATTTGCAACATGTACTGTCAGTTGTTTTCCTTGAAGTAGCACGCTTACTCTATTCAGTTATGTGAACACTTCTGCCAAATTCCCAAGTCTGAATAACCATAGTTTACCTGTAGGTGATTCTTTCCAGGAAAAAAAGGATTTAGTTCAGCTCACAAATCAGACAGTCAAAAAGGGTTTTTCCTTGAGAAAATCATTGGACTGCAGAAAACAGCAGAAGTGCTTTAATCCATCCATGCCATTTCATCATTGAGAGCATTAGAAAGACTTGTCTTGAGGGTCAAGATTTAATAAAATTAATATTTTTTTACTGCTTCCTCAAGGACATTCCTGAGTAGAACTGGCACTATATTTCCTGCAAGTGCGTGGCAGTGAAGAATATAGTGACTGCTAAAAGTGTCTGTTGCCATTGACTTGATTTATGCTCTGACTCCAGTTGTTTCACCCACCATTGTTTTTGCTCCATCAGTGCAAAAGTCAACACAGTGAGAGAGGCAAATGACTCCTTAGTATTAATATAAAAATAGTTTTGACCTCACAGACCCTCTGAGAGGTCTACAGAACCCCCAGGTGTTCACAGACTAGACTTTGAGAACCATTTCATGGAAGCATCAAACATTTATTGAGCACCCAGTAAGAACAGTACATTTTTCTAGGCACTGAGGATGAGAAGATGGACAGCACCAAGTACCTGCCCTCAGAGAGCTCTGGCTTTTTAAAAGGGGGCACACGTTATTAAATAAGTAGATTAGAGTAAGTGGAATGTGCTATGGAAGAGACAAGGAGTATTTTGATTCTGTCTATAAGGGTCAGAGGAGTCTACACCAGAGAGGTGATTCTTGAAGCAAGACTTGAAGGTTGAGAGATGGTTTGTCTGAAAAATAAAGGAGGAAGACTTTCCAGGAGGAGGGAAAAACACAATGCAAAGATATAAAGGCACAGCAGAGTGTGATATGTCTTTATAACTATCTAAAAATGGTAGAAATATTATTGTACTTCACCTCAAAGATTCCAAAAAGTTTTAGTTATCTATTTGGCCCGAATTTTGTTTTCCATTCTGTTACTCAATTAAGTAGACCACTGAATGGCATCTCTTCTCTGTGCCAGATACAGTGGCACACATAGCTTTACATTGTGACCCCTTCATCTTCTCTCCTCTTGACTTCTTCTTCATCATTTCTTGGAACATTGCTTTTTGCTTTTTGTTTTGTTTTGTTTTTAATAGAGCCAAAAAATAAGACACATCTGAATATTTCCATAGCCATTCAAAGCGAAGTGTGACTGATGTCATCATTGATTAAGATTTATATTGTCCTCACACCTCTGAAGCTCAAATGCCCACATTCTCCAGTAGCTCAGATCTGATTTATTTAATATTTGTAAAACCATGAATCTTGATGTCCAAGCCCTTGTTTTTCCACACATGCATATGATTTGCTAAGCCATAAAGAAAGTGGATACTTTAGATCAGAAACCCACAGTGCAAATACATGTATTAGTGTGGTGTGTGTTAAATGTTTACTTATGTAAACCCAAGATTGCCAGGGAGAGTTCACCAAACAAATCACTGTGATTCAGATGTTTTCTAACAACCACCTGGGGGAGGAGTGTGATCTTCTCATTTAGTCTTAATCACTGGCAATCAGGGACATTTGACAACTGGGAAATATCACTCAAATTATTAGAAGAGCAATCACAAAATACAATAAAGGATAGAAAAAAATATAGTCTTCCCTGTGCAGGGGATTCATGCACCATTGCTTAAAGTATTTAAAGATCTTTTTGTGACCCTTCCCAAGCCATCCAGGTTTAAATCCAGATTTCTTTTTAACTAAATTCCTCTTTAAAGAAACCACAAGCTCTTGTAGACCAAGTGGTTTCTTTCTTTTGTTTTTTTTTTGAGGAAGACTAGCCCTGAGCTAGCATCTGCTGCCAATCCTCCTCTTTTTGCTAAGGAAGACTGGCCCTGAGCTAACATCCGTGCCCATCTGCCCATCTTCCTCTACTTTATATGTGAGACGCCTACCACAGCATGGCTTGACAAGCAGTGCCATGTCTGCACCCGGGATCTGAACCTGCAAATCGCAGGCTGCTGAAGCAGAACGTGCACACTTAACTGCTGCGCCACCTGGCTGGCCCCACACCAAGTGTTTTTATATGCAAAAAAAGTGGATTTTAATAGAGATTCACATGTTTGATTTTGTATATCTCTTCAACAGTTGGTATCTAGGTGGAAATTTTAACTTTGTAGTCTCTTTTTATAAACCTGTAAATATTTCTAGGCCAAGAAGTTTCCAAGTGTTGTGTCACCTTAACTTTTGTGTGAGAGAAGATCAGAAATCATGACAAGTAGGAGTTGTTTCATGAGCTCTCATCCTCAAATCTCTGAGGCCTAGAATGTTCTCTTCGCTCTCTTCCCTGTTCTAAATATTTTTATACAAGTGAAATTTTATGAAGGTAAAGAGTAACAATAGGGAATAAATGGGGAAAACAAGTCACATGAAGGCAGTCTGAGAGCATGAGAAAGAGTGTATAAAAAAGAGAAGGGGAGGCATAGTGCTGTAACAACGGCTCCAAAAGTCCAAACGGCATTTTCTGGATGTGACATACAAAGCACGGGCAACAAAAGCCAAAATAAACAAGCGGGACTATATCAAACTGAAAAGTTTCTGCACAGCAAAGGAAACAATCAAACAAATGAAAAATGAAAAGGCAATCTACAGAATGGAAGAAAATATTTGTGAACTCTGTGTCTGGTAAGGGATTAATATCCAAAATATATAAGGAACTCTTACAACACAATAGCAAAAAGCTAAATAACCCAATTAAAAAATGGGTAAAGGACTTGAATAAACATTTTCCAAAGAAGATATACAAATAACCAATAGGTATGTGAAAAGGGAATGGGAAATGGTGATGGAAAATGCAAACCAAAACCACAATGAGATATCACCTCACACTTGTTAGGATGGCTATTATCAAAAAGTCGAAAGATAACAAATGTTAGAAAGAATGTGAAGAAAAGAGAACTCTTATACACTGTTGGTGGGAACATAAATTGGTGTAGCCCCTATGGAAAACAGTATGGAGATTCCTTAAAAAATTAAGAGTTGAACTACCATATGATCCAGCAATGCTACTTCTGGCTATATAGCTGAAGGAAATGAAATCACTTTCTGGAAGAGATATCTGCCCTCCTAGGGTCATTGCAGCATTAGTCAATGGCCAAGATGTGGAAATGACCTAGGTGTCTATTGATGGATGAATGGGTAAAGAAAATGCGGGATATACAAACACTGGAATAATCTTCAGCTATAAAAAAGAAGCAAATCCTGCCATTTGTGGCAATGTGGGATGAACCTGGAGGACAATATGCTAAGAGAAGTAAGTCAGACACAGAAAGACAAATACTGCATGATCTCACTTACGTGTGGAACATAAAAAAGTTGAACTCATAAACTGTCAGAAAGTAGAATGGTGGTTACCAGGGGTTGGGGGGTGGGGGAAATGGGGAGATGCTGGTGAAAGAGTACAAACTTCCACTTAAAGATGAGTAAGTTCTGGGGCTCTAATATACAGCATGGTGACTATAGTTAATAGTACTGTATTGTATACTTGAAATTTGCTAAGAGAGTGGATCTTAAGCGTTCTCACCACAAAAGAAAGGTAACTATGTGAAATGATATATGTGTTGATTAACCTGATTGCGGTAATCATTTCACAATGTATACATATATTAAAACATCACATTGTATACCTTAAATGTGTGCAATTTGTATTTGTCAATCATACCTCAATAAAGCTGGGGGGAAAATCTCAATGGCTTAATAAATTGAAAGCATTTTTCACACAGGCTGGAGTCCAATGTGAATTGTTGTTGGTGGTGGTGGGTGTAGCCTGCTTCATGGACTCAGGGACCCACAATCCTTCCAGTTACTGGCTTCACTATATCCTAGTGTTCTGGATTCCACCACTGAATTCTTGGCCTCCAGCTGGCAGGAGAAGAAACAGCCTTGGAGAATCGCTTGTGAGGTTTTGGGGGCCAGGCCTGGAGATGGTGAAGCTCACTTTTGTTCCTACTCCATTGGCCAGATCTAGGCCACAGGAACCCACGTAAGTGCTGGAGAGGTTAGGAAATATGGTCTGGTTGTTCGCCCTGGAGGAAACAGAAGCAGATTGGGTGAACACATTGCTTTGTCTCTGCCACACTCGTTAATTTGTTCTTAGTGATAGTTGTCAGTACGATGAGTAGGTTGCATGTAGAAAAACCTCACACCTGTCCTAGTAAGCATATATTCATAATTTTGCTTATTCACTCAACAAATATTACTGAACATCACTGTGAGCAGGACATTGGGCAAGGCACGCTGTATGTCACACTAAGCAGAGAATATACCACAGCCCCTGCCTTCGGGAGCTCACTGTCTCCTACTGGCTGACACCCCTACTTTCTTATCAGGTTTTTTCATTCATCCTTAAGCTGCTGACAGTCTAGGAACAGGAAGGAAGGGAAGGCAAGCACTTGTCCTGATTTACTATTGCAGAGGTGGTTCCAGCAATAAGCATGGGTATCAATTTATCCACTATTGCCGTCTTAGGGACAATCCAGAAGAACATGTAGTTTATATTTTATAGTGCCTCATATTTTTAAAAGTGCTTACATATACTGATGAAGAGGACTTGGAACTAGCTGTGTGACCTTAGGAAAATGACTTAAGCTCTCAAGGTTAATTCTTGATCTATAAAATGGGAATAATAATAGACTCTACCTCTTGGGGTGGTTGTGAGAATTAAATGAAATGAAATTTGTAAAGTGATTAGCAGAATGCCTAACCCACCATCACAAAAAAGTGATATTAACTAGTGCTGTCATTTTTATTTAACTTTCAAAACAACCCTGTGGAGTAGATGTTATTTTATGGATGAGAAAAACTACAGTTCAGAGAAGTTAAGTATGTAGAAACAGGTTGCACAGCTTAGTAATCACAAAGTGAGAATTGATTCCTAGGTTAGTGCCCTTTCATTGATCCATGATTCCTTATGAGGCCTGCAAGTTATGCAACAGTTTTGAGGACCATTTACTTTCTTCTATATGAAAAAGAAACTGGGCTGACCTCTTCAATAAAATGGGAAAGAGAAGTAGTACTTCCTCTGGGTAACCAGCCATGACAGTTTTTATCAAGGTGAAATTTTAGGTTACAGGCAGTGTATTATCAAAATGCATGCCCCTTGCTGCCTTTGTGTAAATGTTGCTGTAGTTTGCAGATGGTGCAGAAAGAGGAGAGTGGGTGTCAGATTTGGAACATCTGAGTTGTAAGATTGTTCTACAGGTGGCCAGCTGCACCACTTGAGATGTCAGCTCACCTCTCCTCAGTTTTTCATCTATAAAATAGGCTTCTGGAATGGCATGTAGTTACTAAGCACCCTGCCAATGTAGCAGAAAGTAAATTAACTGATGAGTAAGAAGACAAGGAAAACTTAGTATTTTGGAGTTAGAAGTGAACTCATCTTGAGGTCCAGCCTGCTGAATCTAAGTCCTGATACTAGGCTACTTTGCTGTTTGGAAATTTTAAATCCTTCAACATCTCTAGAAAGTAGAGAGAGTCTGAACAGTCTCTGTTGCCATGGCAGAGAATATTCTTAAGATATGAATTGTGTCTATGTGGAGGGTCTAATCATGAACAGACCAAGATTCATACCCTACAATTATCTCTGTGTCCGCACAGAAACCACTATGGTGTTGGTAAGTCTGTAAATAAACTTTTATAACCAATTAAGCTGTTACCCTCTAACAACGTCTTTGTGGTCATCACAGAGACTTTTACTTCATTTACTACAAAAACCAGGGAATAGCATTATTTTAATTTCCCCAATCCTTTATTAATGTACCTTTTTAACATTTTTTCTTTTTTTCTGAGGAAGATTTGCCCTGAGCTAACATCTGTGCCAATCTTCCTCTATTTTTTACGTGAGTTGCCACCACAGCATGGCTGATGAGTGGAGTAGGTCCATGCCTGGGATCTGAACCCATGAACCCAGGCCACTAAAGTGGAGTCCGCCTAAACTAACCACTAGGCCACTGGGCCGGCCTCAATATATCTTTCTAAGAGAAAAAAGACTTTTACTGATTCTAGGATCAGGATGAAAATTCTGTTATCTTATTGAAATGATACAGTTGTATTTTAATCAAAATGTTTCAATTCAATAAGAGCTCATAGAGTCTTTTCATCCTGCAAAATCAAGCAGGCAAAAAACTGCTGAAGTATCTAAAGACTTTAAGTAAAAAATAGTTCATTAAAAATTCCACTATTAGATTTGCTTAGAAAACAAAAAAAGGCTGGATGTTTATCTCATTTATTTTTACCTTTGAAGAAACTGAGGCACAGAGAAGTCCGTGACTAATTTCTCACAGAGGAGGGAGTGAGGGCCTAGGTTTGCCGGATTCCTCATGGTGCACCCTTCATCAAGTGCATTTGGTACATTCATCTTGAACTTGCTTTGGTCTGAAAAAAACTTCCGTGAAGGATTTTATGTTGGAGTATCAATGGAGAGACAGTAACTGTTGGATAAATCTAGACTAATGACCAGCTACACAAATGACGTAATCTGAATCTGAATCTCAGTTGCCTAGATTGTAACATATCTAGGACAGAAATACTTGCCTCCCAGGATTGTCGTGGAACTTAAATGAGATGGGAGCCGAAAGGTGCCCGGGACATAGTTGGATTCAACAATCGTCAGTTCCTTTCCTTCCTGATAATGTTAGCTTTCATTAGTTGCACACATTCTGTGTCATAATCTGTGCTTAAATTCTTTCCGTGAATCATCTCGTTAATTGCTCAAAACATGAGGAAGATGAAGCTTCTGGAAATTAAATCTAGTCCCAAAGTCACCAGACCAATAAGTGTCAGAGGCAATTTTCTAATGTAGATGTCCCTGACACTGGAGACCATGCTCTTGATCACCATGTGTACTTGTTTCCTATTGCTGCTGTAAGAAATTACCTCAGATTGAGTAGCTTGAACAGCACTAATATATTTTCTTATAGTTCTGGAGGTCAGAAATCCAAAGTCAGTTTCCGTGGGCTAAAGTCAAAGTGTTAGCAAAGACGGTTTCTTTTGCAGGCTCCAGGATAGCATCCTTTCCTTGCCTCATCCAGCTTCTGGAGGCTGCCTGTGTCCATTGCTTGTGGCCCCTTCCTCTAGCTTCAAAGCCAGGGGTGTATCCATCGTCACATGACTTTCTCCTTCTGTGGTCAAATCTCCTTCTGTCTCTATCTTTAGGATACTCGTGATTACATTCAGGGTGCACCCTGATAATCCAGAATAATCTCATCTCAAGATCCTTAATTTAATAACATCGCCAAAGTCCTTTTTGCCTCATAAAGTAATGTCCACAAATACCAGGGCTTAGGACCTGGATATCTACCACACCGTGTTAGCTTGTTTCCCTTTCCTTCCCTGTTATACCACAACCAAGCTTTAGTTTTATCTCCTAATTGCCATGTCCTGTTTGGGTTAAAGTCCATCCCTTGATAGGTTTGTTAAAAAAACCCAAAAACCAAAAAACTTGGTTTGGAGGGAGGTGCCAAGATCCACATGCTGAGAGAATCTAGATGGACAGATGGGTTCTTGATGTCCTGTAGGGTTGAAGACTTCCTGGGCGGCATGCACCCTTGCTCATATTTCAACAGGCTGAGAGCACCAGGTCGGACTCAGCTCGGCTCTGAGAAGGGCTAAAGGTATGGCTTCTCCCAGACTCAGGGTATAAACTGGCCCAGGTGGATTTGAATATCTGGAGACACGGACAGGACAGGCTCCAAAGTTACTTCTTTCCCTGAAACTTAAATGTTCCTCCCTGATTCTAAGAGCTCTGTTCACATTTCTGGAAAGCTTTTGGTATACTCTTGTTAATGGCAGAGGCGGAGTCTTGAAATACTTCTGTGATTCACTTTAGACATACCATTCTGAATTTTTGTATCTATTTTTCCATCAACAATTTATCCACCTTTCTATTTATTTGTTTATAGCTGAACATGAACACAAGGAGTTTCATGAAATTTCTAATTCTTGATGCTTAGAGAAGAAAAGGCAAACTACCTACACTGTTCCTTTAAATATTTCTCATTATATAATAACCTCACTACTACACTCTTGTTAACTTTTATCAGAAGCAATCATCTGAAGGATTTTTTAGTTATTTTAAAAGTAATAATTAAAAAATGTATATATGCTTTGTTAGGGATAGAACACAATTTATTGGTTTAAACAAATAAAGGGGAAGTATGGATTCATGTAACTGACAAGTCTGAGATTAGAGCTGCAATTGACAGCTCAGGATTCAGGCTCCCTCTAATTCTTGGCTTGATTCTTCTGGGTTCCTTCAGTCTCAGGCTTTATGTAATAAAATGCCAGCAACATCAGATGTGTGTTCCCCCAGGTTCAACGGCAATGGCAAGTGTGCCTCTGTCACATAAGTCCTTGCAATAGTCTCTCTGTTCCTTATTGGCTGTGGTTTAGGGTTGCCAGACTTAACGAATGAATATACTTGACACCCAGCTAAATTCGAATTATTACTTTTTTGTTGCTGTTGTTGAGGAAGATTAGCCCTGAGCTAAATGCTGTCAATCCTCATCTTTTTTGCTGAGGAAGCCAGGCCCTGAGCTAACATCATGCCCATCTTCTTCTAGTTTATATGTGGGATGCCTACCACAGCATGCCAAGTGGTGCCATGTCCGCACCTGGGATCCCAACCAGCGAACCCTAGGCCACTGAAGTAGAACGTGCGCACTTAACCGCTATGCCACTGCACCGGCCCGGAATTATTGCTTTTTTTATTGAATAATAATTAACATGCAATATTATATTGGTTTCAGGTGTACATAATGATTTGACATTTGTATACACAGGGCAATGATCACCACAATAAGTCTAGTTACCTTCTGTCACCATACTAAGTTAATACAATATTATTGACTACAGTCCTCGTGCTATATATTACATCCCCATGACTTATTTATGCAAGTTCATACCTCTTGATCCCATTTTACCCACCCCCTAACCCCTCTCTCCTCTGGCAACCACAAGTCTGTTCTCTGTATTTATGAGTCTGGTTTTGTTTTGTTTGCTCGTTTGTTTTGTTTTTTAGATCCCATATATATGTGAAGTGATATAGCATTTGTCTGTCTCTGTCTGGTTTATTTCACTTAGCATAATACCCTCAAGGAACAATTAAAATATTTTTTAACAATAGCAGTAAGCCTGCCATTCCATAAAAGAAACCAATAGATTTACTTTTTCCTGGCAATTCAACAAACAATCTCTGACCCATTGCCATTTGTTCATTTTTAAGACCCGTATTGCTCTCTGCCGAGTGCAGACAAAATATGATTATTTCCCTCCAGTAGGCTTTTTATGAGTAAAACCTTGAACCTATTGCAGCTCAACTCTGCTGAGACCTAATTAAAAGAAACAGTATTTATGAAGGAATTCCAGAAAGATATTCATTTTCATATATTCCTCCAGTTACTTTAAAAGCAATCCCCAGATTAAGCAGATTAATAAAAGAGTTGCATAAATGAACTTAATCCTTTGCCCCTATGCAGAATTACTTGAACGGTACTTGATTTCATCTCAGGCCACTGGCCTACGTTGGAGGACAGTGTAGGAAACAGCCCAGGGAGTGGAGCCCAGGCCAAGTGTCAGTAGTAGAACCTTGTTGGAAAGACATATACTCTTTCCTTTTCCTTCAGTCTCAGGGCTAATCAGGGACCTGGATTCATGCTTTTTTCCTGTTTTGAGGACCCAGCCTTCTACTTTGAAGGTACTGCCTTTCAGGGCCTCTGTTTGCCACAGAATGACAAAATCCTACTTTTCATCCCCAGAACAGAGCAACATGGGCTCTTACAGGTGGTCACAGCATATTCATTACATTTGCAATCTATACGTTGGCTCTTTGTTATGTTGCCAGGATTAATTCTTTAATTCCTTTTTCTGATTTCTTAAAGGCTCTTGGCACTGTCTTTGTCCATTTGGCTTAGCTGGTTGTGCCCCCACTACTTCTGTTAACACAATCACATTCAATTGTTTAGCATGAAGTGGGCTTGGGACTCTTGAAATGGTGACCTGTAGCTGGTGATCATGTTTGATTTCATTTGTTTATAATTTTGTGTCAGTTGATTCAAGAGGATGTTGGATTTTTCTTGGCCTTTCTTTTATTTATTTATTTTTTCCTGACTACTTCTTTTTTTTCCTGAGAGTTTGTGTTATCTCTTTGAGGAAAGGAAACTGCTTGTGACTCAGAATGTTCAGATTTAGTCTGTAGTTTGCTGATTTTCATGGGTGATTTTGGGACTCGCCCCATTTTCCCAGCGTTTATGGCCTTGTGTATCTCATGGCTACTATGAAGATTAATGCGTGTGGAGCAGTTATGATAGTGCAGGGCTTTGGCTAGGGGGTCATGATATTAATAGTAATATAAAACATTGTATAGAGATGATAATATGACATACCAAAAAACCCCTACGAAGCATGAGGTAGTTTTGACTGGAAAAAGCTCATGAGAGGTGCCAAGGAGTTGAGGATTACTCATTTCTGAGAATAGTCACACATCATGGTCCAGCTCATTTGAGAAGAAGACAAGATGGAGGTGATCCAGGGGCAGGTTGCATCCAAGTGAGCTTTCAACGTCCTAGGGGAATTGACTGTGAGAGGTCAATTAGAATAAACCTCTTCATGATAGACTGGATTCCTGTCAGCATCTAGAGAGAAGACACAGGAGTGTTCTGCATCCATTCCCAATTCTATCAGGTCCTATGGTCTTGTTAAATTCATGATAGAAATATATTTCAGCTTGATGTATTTAAAGCTATGAATCACAATGGCCATTGCTTCGTGATAGGGGATACTCTTTAAATCCTTTGAGGATATGTTTGTTTGGACAAAGTTCATCCACATTTAATGTCATGACAATGAAGCAACAACAGAACAAAAAGCGTTTAACTATTCTTTAATGGCAGTTTGAGGGTAGCTAAATTTTCTGGGAGGCATTTATTATCATTTGTTCAACTTATTAATGAGCTGTGAATCATTTCAGTTTTTGTCTTCTTTGGGGAAACATAAAGAAAGAAGAGATAGAAAAGAAAGAAAGAATGTGTCTGAATAATATGGATCCATAAGATGCTGGTTTTCAATTTTCTACTTTGGTAAAACTCTTCCAAATTGCATTTTTTATTTATAACCTCTCTTTTCATTTTTAGTAAAGAGAAACATATAATCTGAAAGTTACTGTCAGTAATGGCCAGAAACTTATTTAGATTCCTAGTTTTAGAAAATGTGCTTAAAGAGCAGCAAACTTGAGGAACATAAAACAGGAAAAAAGTTAAAGGAATTGAGATAAGGTAGTTTGGTAAAGACCAGGTTGTGAGAGGGGCTGGCCCCACAACCAAGTGGTTAAGTTCACTCACTCTGCTTTGGTGGGCTGGGGTTCATAGGCTTGGATCATGGGTGCGGACCTATGCACCTCTCATCAAGCCATGCTATGGTGCCATCCAACATAGAAGAACTAGAATGACCTACAACTAGGATATACAACTATGCACTGGGAGCTTTGGGAGGGAAAAAAAAAGAGGAAGATTGCCAACTGATGTTAGCTCAGGGCCAATCTTCCTCACCAAAAAAAAGGAGCATACTTAAAAAAAAATACCAGGTTGTGAGAGACGCTGCTAGAAGAAAGAAAAGCTAGGGGATATTGAAGAAAGGGGGACTTCAGGGGATGAGATGGGGGTACATGAAGTGTGGGTTACAATGGGCTTTATGTTCTCTGTTCAAGACTAGCTGAAAGATCTTAAATAATCCTAAGAGGGAGTGGCTCCTTAAAAGGGTTAGGTGTAATTACTATAGTAATTACCGAGTTTTTTCTTCTTAAAGATGTTCCATCACAGCCTTCATTTCTCTTCTCTTTGCTCATAAACTGTGACCCAGCTGTAGGGCCTGCAGTGGACAAGACGGTACCTTTAAATCGAGAGACAGCATCGAGTAGAGACTAGTAGCAGAGCTTTTAGAGTCAGAGCCTGCCTCTTCCACTTCCCTTGGACGATTTGCTGAAGCTCTTTGAGACTGTTTCTTCATCTGTAAAATCAGTTTTAATAATACCTGCCTCGTAGTGTGTCTTAAAGGGATGTTCTAAGGATTAAATGATGTAAAATGTGCAAGTTGCCTGACACACAATCAGTGCTTAAAATATTGTAGTTGCTCCTGGTTTTATTGTTGTTTCTAAGCATTTAAGTGAAATCATTATTCTGTGAAATATCTGAGTGGTATGTGGTGAGGTGACAACACACTAAAGGGGTTAAACGAATGTTGAATTATGATTAAAAGTGGAGGGTATAAATAAAAGGTCCAGAGGAAAGGTGTGACTCAAAGGTGAACCTTTCCAGAATGCTGACCAGACAGAAGCATAGTTTTGGCTGCAGCAAACAAAGCAAATATGCCCAAGATCAGAGCCCTTCAACAAGTCCATGGAGTCAAAGCTCTGGGAACCAACCACTCCAGCCCAGGTCATCAAAACCATCCCAGATTTGTGTGATGCCAGCAGAGAGAGCTGGAGCTCTCCAAGTCAGGAAATGTGAATCGGAAAGAGGATATGATCCTGGCCTAGAACATTCTCATGAGGATGATCATTTATGGTGTTTGTTTTGAACAGGATGAAGCTTGGTACCTGCTCATGGATGACAGTGCATGACCTGGGGCTATGACAGGGCATAGTTCTGGACGGGTATGTAGGAACTCACAGGTCTAGCTTGATTTTGCCACTGATATGCTAAAAAATCATTTATGAGATGTCTAAACTGTCATGAACCCTCAGAGCTTCAGTTCCCTCTTCTCAGCAAGAGGATTGGACAAGATGACCTTTCAGGTCTCTTTCAACTTTTTGTCAGCTTAACTAGTTTATATTAGATTCTTTCAACGTATTAGTCTATGGTCTATTAGACTACAATCAGTCAATTTACTAGTCTCTGTGACTGTACATTTGCAATTCATGAATTTTTCACTAGAGAGTTATACCTTATTAAAAATAGATGAGGCATAATTTCCTTTTTTCTTTTTGGCTCTTTTCATTGGTTGGCCCACATGAGTGTTAAAAGTATGAATAGGAGACTCACCATACAGTTTTTCAAATTAGCTGAATGTTGCTTAGTGAGTCCACAGAGTTCAAAAAGTTAGTGTACAGGGTTAAAACTTTCAATCTAGGCGCCAGCCCCGGTGGCCTAGTGGTTAAGTTAGGCATGCTCTGCTTTGGCAGCCTGGGTTCAATTTCTGGGCGGAGACCTATACCACTCTGTTAACTGCCATGCTATGCTGGTGGCCCACATACTGAAAAATAGAGGAAGATGAGCATGGATGTTAGCACAGGGCGAATCTCCCTCAGCAGAAAAACAAAAAACAACTTATAATCTAATTTACATTTATATATGGAATATTTTCAACAAGGTAGATATTTATGGTGAGGGAGGCAGAGTGAAAATATTTGCATGTAGTTATCTCTGAACAGAGGCCACAGTGATTAATTAATTTTGTCTCAGGTTGTATACTAAGGAAATAAGATCCTCTTTTCTTTGATAGAGAAAGATTTTTGTTATGTTTTCATCAAGAGGTGTGTAAATATTTAAAGTAGAAATTCAAGTACATTCAGTCAGCTGACTTGCTCAAAGACAAAATGTAGGATGTAAGGTAGGCATTGATGTGTTTTATGGGAGTGTTCTGAGGTTGGTCTTAGCCGCATTCCTTCTTCCTCACACTGAATTGCTAAATAATATCACTGAATCCTTTTTATTTCTGCAACGCCATTCAAAAACTCTGGAGAGCATCTCTCAGGGACGTATTTTCAATACTTTACATTTCACTTATTTCTCTGAAAGAATCACAAGTTTCTAAGAACTTGTGAGAATTGCATTTCATATCTTCCTCAGTATTGGACATAAGACTTGATGTTTTCTTATCTTCTTGTGGGGGAAATCATGCTTCTATGGATACTGTCTTGGGGTGCCCATAAGGCAGTGGCACAGTGGTAACCAAGGTACCTCCTAGATCAGTAGCAAATATCCAGGCAGAAAGGCATATTTTTATTTTTTACTTCTAGATATTTCATTCCATCTTAAGAAACGGAGCACAGTAATGGGGACAATCTCTTGTTCAGATTTTCTTCAGTCGTGTACTATCTACAGTAGTAAGAAAATAAAGATCTATGTTCACCTCCCACTTGTCTTTCCAATGTCTCCAGACTGTGGAATGTTGGGATTCATACTGTGAATGCTCTGAAAATCAATTATTGTCAGATTCTGTTTTCAGGGCTGCCAGACAATATTTTGGCTCAACTTCAGTCCATTTGGAACACAGCTGTTAAGTTGTTGACAAAAACTAAGGAAATATGAACATGTTCCACCCTTTCAAAAAAAAATCCATTTGCTGGCAACTAACCCGATAGATTTGAAATTTCCTTATTGGAGAGCAAGTTAGTACCACTCTCTGGCATCCTTTTGGGCTGAACTGGTCGTCCTTGTGTTCCAACACACATGGCACCCTTCATTCACCACTTGGGATACTCAGACTTTATTTTTGATTATGAACTTGAGCTTTAAGTTATTTTGTCGAAAACTGCCCCATAACTTTAAGTTTTCCTAGGATTTAGTGTCTCACTGGTCTCTCCACTTCTCCAGGTGCATTGTTTTAAAAAGACTATTATGGCAAGTCAGTACTGATTTACTTCTAAAGGATTAGAAGTTATTCTGCATGCTTTTCACTGCAAGTAACAGAAAATCCTATTGAAGTAGACAATAAATAGTATGCAACTGTTTATCTAACAAAATAGGGGAATTATAACAAAATTAATTATATACATATCATATATGTATATTTGTTTACATTAAAAATAAAACCAATGGAAAGATAAACTATAAATTTTTTAAAAAAGTTTATCTACAAGAAGAGGAAGAGAACAGGTTTGAGGGGACGGGAAGAGAAACTAGACTTCCTTGAGTATATCTTCTTTGTAGATTTGTCTTTGGAATTATGTAAGTATTCAGTTAATAACAAAACAAAATAAAATACACATAAAAGGAATTTCTAAGCATTAAAATAAAAAGAGAATTAATGAATTTAACCATGCACCTAGCAATCAGTGCTGCCCAATAGAATTTTCCATGATGATGAAAATGTTCTACACCTGCGTTGTTATTATGGTACCCTCTAACCACATAGGGTTATTGAACACTTCAAATGTGCCTAGTGTGACTGAGAAACTAAATTTTAATTATATTTAATTAATTTAAATTATACTTCCAGTAGCCACATGTGCCTAGTGGCTATTGTACTGGACAACTCAGAAACAGAATAATCACACAGAGAGAAATTACTGCAAGTGATTTTAAAAATGCAATAATTTGGTTGTATATTCCTGGTGAGGTAATACCCTAAAGACAAAAATCGTATTAAACTGTTTTCAGTAATGACGTTTTTTATAATAATATTGGTGGTATTATTCTGAGTCTGTTAGGTATATAATGTGAGATAAATCAAATGAGTAATTACTTTAGCATCTTTGAGAACTCAAATTTTTGGCATTAATTGGAAGGAGATACAGATTTAAAGTTGATAAAGTTAAGTTAAAATTTTTTTAAGATCTATATGAACTCATGATGTATGTTTTCTTAAGAAAATATTTCCCAACTCTGTCCACTGAAAAGGCCTAGAAGCAATGACGAAGCCAGTAGCATCTCTAGTGCTCAGGTTATGGTCTCTAAATGCCTTTTCCAGCTAAAAGGAACCAGGATTCCTCAGAGAAATGGGTGATTCAGAGTTTGGTGTAGGGAATTTATAAGGTGAACTTGGAACATCTTGCTATCATAAAAAATGGGATGCTTTCAAATAGTGGCAGAATATCTGAAAAAAACTCAAGAGCCAGGATGAAAAGCTCCCACTGGCCAAAGTTGGAAAAAATTTGTGCACCACTATGGGTAACAACTAAATGGACTGAAAATTTTCAAATATGTATATCATGAGCTTATATTAATACTTTAAAAACTCAATTGTCTTTGAGAGTGCTAGAGAACAAACTCGTTATTTTGAAAAGCTAGATAATCAAGCGTTTATTCTGTCTTTTCTATATGCACTATACTTCAGGGACACCAAAGAGCTGATGAAACAAAGTTTCTCTTTGTAACTCTATTCTATAAAATTAGAATATCAGTATCTTTCAGCCCTTGATGAATTCATGGATCTGGGCAATGATCACCAAATAATATCTTAAAAAAGAAGATAGAAGCATGCCATGATGGATATATACTTCTTTTTGTTTTATTTTATTTTTGCTTTTTGTTTGCTGATGGAAATATGAAAAACCATATACGAAGTTGTCTTGCAAGAGAAAAACAAAACCAATAAACCAATCAAACCCAAATCTGATGAAACCTCTAGACCTAACCACCAATTTACAGAAACTACAAGACAGAAGACCTGACCTGTTAAAATACATGTGACTGAGTCCCACCTCTTCCCCATGCTAGAGTTTTTAATTCATAAGGTCTGGTGTGGAGTCTCCGACTTTGCATCTCTAACAGGTTCCCAAGCGATAATGACGATGCTGATCTGGGAACCTCACTTTGACAATCATGGCACAAAGAATTTTTTTTATTCTGCTGCTGTCATTTCAAAGGAACAAAAGAAAACTAAATACAAATGCCTTTTTTGTTTTAAAGAAATCATTTGCTAACCCTTCCTTCCTATACCAGATGAAACGCCATTCTTAATTTTGTCCCAAATTGAGAGAGTTTGAGTTTTCTTCTCTTGGTTTTTATGACTTAATTAAAGAAAACTGTGCTTATGGGGTAAAAATTACATACCAGCTGCAGATTATTTTTCCCATTCTTTTTTATAAAGAAAAAAAAATTCAACGTAGCCAGACAATTTCTCACCTACTCATCTCCATCTAAAACAAGACACCATCTGTTGTGTATCCACTTAATCAGTACTGTGACAAATTGGAGCACACTCAGGCCTCTGATACCATATACCACTCTCCAGGAGTTTCTAACTAGACCTTTGGAAGGTTCTGATCAGAGGCTGAGAGGACAGCTGGCCATTATACTGCAGCTGGATAGAATCAGAGAAGATGCCCCCAAGGACTCCCACCAAATAGGCAGGGTCAAACAGCCTGGCCAGGATGGCGCTTGCAAAATGAGTTACCTGGGGTCTGGGAGGATTCTGAGTTTGATTTACTTTTCATGAAGGTTAAGTTATACTTCAAAAGCAAGTCTCTTCTCTCTTTTTGTCCATCAAACATGAAGCGGGAATGTTGAGAGTTTTCAGCATGTCTCCTATCTATGCCTGGGCTATCACTGGGGTGCTGGCTAGCAGACAAAATGCTTCTATGCATGGAATGGAGGGTCTAATTTCTTTTCCTGCTGCTCTGAGGTGACCTGTTGACTGAAGCCAGACAATCCACACCACTTCAGAACTCCCCTCCAGCAGCTACAGAGGTCTCTCATCTCTTTGCTTGCTAACAACCCATCTGAGTTCAAGAGCAGAGAAAGCAGGTGGGCATTTGAAATGAGGAGAAAGAAAATCAGCTGGAGAAAAGGAAACGGATAAAAAGCAATGTTATAAGAAAGGAAAAAAGGGAGTTGGATTTGGAGACTGCAGTCAGGGGCAATGAGGTTAGCAACTGAAGTTTCAAGAAATATTATGGGTGATTTCTTTTTTTAATGTGGGGTAGAGGGGTTGAAGAATGACTATAATGATACAGAACAGTGAAAGCTATGCAGATGACAACTATAGCCGTAAAAGGAATATTTGAGGGTTCGTGATCTGTTTCATGTCTCCAAGTATTTAGTCATTAAAAAGTAAAAATAGTGTATATAATTTGAAACAGATCCATGAAGGAATTTTCCATAATTTGCTAAGTAATCCACATGCAATATTGGGGAAAGAGGAAAAAATGCTTAGTTTTGTAACGATCTATACACGGAACAAACACGCCTGTAGGAATATATTTCTAGAATGCAAAAGAGAAATTGTTTATTTAAGGAATAAGTAGGAGATAAGAAGTATCTAAAATGTTCTCAGCTCTTTTTCTTTTTCTTTCTTTCTTTCTTTCTTTCTTTCTTTCTTTCTTTCTTTTCTTTTCTTTCAGCAAATATTTATAAGAATGGCTGTCTGCCAGCCGCTCTTTCAAGGAATGAGGGATTTAACAAAAATAAAAGAGATAAAAATCCCTACTATCAACTTTTAGTAAGCAAGAGAATACCTTGAAAATTTTTTGAAATGCAGATTCTTGGGCCCAAACCCAAGATTCTGATCTAGTAAATTTGTAAAAGGGCCTGGAAATATGTGCTTCTAAGTATAAACTTAGGTGATTCTGATACAAAGCAATATTCCCCATAGGTATCTCATTCACTCTTAGGGCATTAACTGTTCCTCACAGGAGTGCTGACTCTATTTCCCCAGCTCAACCCCTGGGCTCCAGACCCATCTTTTCAAATTGTCTCCTGGACATTTACTCCTCGGCCTTAGGAAGTCAAATGCTACATTTAAAAGAAATGACATTACCTCTGAATCCAAACCTACACTTCATCCTACATTCGCATTTCCGTGACCGGCATCACCCTCTAGCTACCAAAGAATGAATTGGAAGTTCATCCTAAAATCACGTACCTTTCTCTCCCCTTCCACAAATCTAATCACCCCATGCTTTAGGGACTATCTCTCTAATATCTAGTATATTCATCTCTATTCCTTCTGCTTTAGGTCAGCCTCATTAACCACCACCTTGACTATTTCCAGGGTCTTCTAACTGTTCTCAGAATCTGCCCTTCTAGTCCATCCTCCATGCTGTTTCCAGGGTAATCTTTCTAAGATGAAAAGCCAGTCCTGTAACTCCCCTGCTGATAGTCCCTTAATGACAAAACTGCCCAGTGAACAAAATCCAAGTTTTATGAAAAAGTTGAGTTAATTCATGATCTGGTGGCCTCTTGAGCATCTTCCACATCCAGAACCTCCTTCAACCTTCCAACACCCTACAATTCAACCATTACCCAATCATACTTTTCGATCTGTGATGTCTTTGCTCTTTCTTGCTCCTCCATAATGCCCTGAGTGGCCTTCTTCATATTCATGTCCACTTGATGAATGCCTGCTCATCTTTCAACATTCACTTCACTATAAAATTTCCTGAACTCCCCTCTGCACCTTCCCACTCCACAAAGAATTGACTTCTTATCTTTGTGTCTGTATATTACCATATGCTTCTAATAGAGCATATGTAACCCCTTGGGACACATTTCTTCACTTACGTGTCTCATTTGGGTGTGTCTGCAAGGTTCTTGAGGACATGGAGCTTGTTTTGCCTTTTATGGGTACTTTTATCACAGTGTATGCCAAGTCTTGAATGAATGAATGAATGAATAAAAATAAGGACACATCAAAAAGTATAACTGAAATTTTGTGACATATGGATTTTTTAATATCCTATATTTTACTCTAGTAAACTATTTTTATTTATTTGTCCTGTAATACTAAATCTGAATCAAAAGTAAAGCAAAGTGCTTGCTTGAGTTGGACAATAGTCTGTACCTTTATGTTTAACAATTAAATCTCAAGTTGAGTTCTTTAATGGACTTTTGGTCTAAGAATTATAGATCTTAGCTTTTCATTCTTGAACAGAAAAACACTCTTTAAGCTCCTCAGCTTCCTCCTTGCATATAAATTTTGATTAAGAATTGTTTAAAGCTTTCTTTATATCTAAGGAAAGAAACTGATTACTGGCTATATTTTGTAAGAGTAGAGGAATGACTCAGATTTATTGTTTTTATCTAAACTATTTGACAACATCTGGATTAGGAGGGAATACGGCCTGTTTTCTTTCATAGGAACAGACTCCAAGTACTTTCTTAGCATGCCCTAGTAGGTCAGCTATTGCTCTCTATTATCTCAGATATTATTTTTTAACCCAACATCAAATGAGCCTTAATATATAATCTAGATCTGTGAATTGCTCAGGGAATGCAGGGGTGAGTCTGCCACTGATCTCGTTCATGACTAGTAGGTGGATAGTAATGTGTAGTTTATTTGTTGCCGTGATTTATTTTTTAAACAAGTGTGTCATTGTTTATTTAGTGTCCAGATGTACTTTGAGTTGTTATTCAATCAGTAGCAATAGGTTCCTAACTTTCCAACTGTACTCCACCAAGCTTCCACGAAGCTAATGTGGGGTATTTGGCAGATGATGATAACCCCACATTTCTGTGGCCCTTTATATTTACAATACACTTTGCCAGGCATAATCGTCCTTATTTGATGCATGGCAGGTTTATAAGAATAGAGTGAAATTTACTGGCCAGTAAATGCTAGCAGATTCTTGCATGTGCCCTTGTAAGGATCACTTACTACCAAACTGGGATAAGTGACACCCTCTACCCTCTGACCAAATAAATTTCCTGAACAGGATGCAGGAAAATATTTAGAAGAGAAAAAAATGTAGATTATTTTTCTGTGCTCCTTTCCTGATATATATTACTTTGTTGTAGATGAAAAATAATAACAAGAGAGGCAAAGCTTTACCTTCAGGTAAAAGTGTCTTTGAATGAATCTTTTAGAAATTCCAGAAGCTTAAATGCACATTTAGAGCAGTAGTTAGAAAAAAATCATTTTCAAACAGAACTGTTTGCCCCTGATTTATTCCTCAAAATCATTCTCACACTAAAAAAAAATAAATTCTGACAATTACCTGATAACAAAAGAAATCTTCCTGTGGTTAATTGTCAGTTGAGAGAAATGTAATGGTGTAAATGCACTTTAAAAAGATATTCGTCTTTTCTGTACCTTAAGGCTCAAAATTACGTCTCCTGATTTTTGAAGCACCAATCTTGAGTTGTTTAAATTCAAGGACCTCATCTGCATAGAGCTGGGAATTGCCAAGATACTAATACCTGCATTTTTATGACACATCTAAAGTCAATAGGAAGGAGGTTTCTGAATAAAACCCTTAAAATTACCTTATGAATTATTAATTACAGGGCATATTACCTTTGAATTATAAAAGCCCAGAAAAATGGAAAGGAGAATTGAAAAACATCAATCTCAGGTTCTTTAAAAATGTAATACCAATCATTTGAGCAGTGTACAAATCTTTTATTAAAGATAAAAGGGAGGTGATACTTTTTTTTATTAACTAGAGGATATGTTCAATCCACAGGATTAAAAATCTCATTACTAACTCAAGTCAGGAAAGTGATTTATTACTGAAACAGAACGGGCGGCATTCGGTTGTCCATAGCAGCGTTTATCAGGAGTAAAACTATATCAGTTTGTATCTATTTTAGCATGCTTAATATTTTTTAAAGGTGGCCTTGCCATCTGTTTGAAGAATTGAAGATATTTTTCTAAAGTTGGCAAGCTACCTTAAAGGGAAAACATTAGCTGTTTTTCATTTAGCTTAAAGTTTGAAGTTTTAGAAGCAAAGATTCTATCTGTGTTCTAACGAAGGTGAAGGTTTCTGTTGTAAAGGAAAAAAAATTAGAGCCTATTACGGTTCCTGTTCGCAATATTTTATTTAAAGTGTTCTAGTTCATAAACATTTATTACAGGAAGACAACTTTTTCCAGGAAAGGAGAGATAATGTCATGTGCATTTGGTATTTGCAATAGCAAAAGCAGATTATTATTATTTTTTAGATACATTGGTTCCTGTGATTGTTACCACTTAGTCTTTAACAGTAATTGTGATAATTGCTTTTTGAATGATTTCAGACTCCCTCAGGTCTTAATTCAATATCTAAGATATTATATTTAGAAAACAGTCTCTTATTATTAACCTAATTATTTAGTACTGAAGCTCATTTGTTCTCATCTACAATATAATGAAATTTCCCTCTAGGTGTCAGGGAGAAAAATGAGGGTTGATGCTGTCGGGATGTGCTTCAGGGACATTGAGCAGAACCTGGAAGCTGAGCAGGATTTGGCTTGATGAAGGAGGGACAGCATTTAATATAGGGAAATGGCACTGTTTGCTTAACACACACTGCTGAGAACGAGCTTGGTGTGTTGGCAAGGTAGTGAGAAAGTGGTCTGAGGAGAAAAGATGAGGAAACTCTTGGTTGTTCACGAAGAACTTAAAAAAGATGAGTTTGGATTAGCTAAAACAGAGCCTAGTTATGGAAAATTTATGATCAGACTGAAGTTATAGGAAGCCAGTAGAAGTTTTAGAACAGAGGAGAGGTGGGGAGAGAAAATGAAGAGTCATTCAATAGGCTGGGACATTTAAGTCGGGGAGACCAGCCAGAAGGCCAGAAGGAAATGGTTCCGTGGGCAGTAGATGATGAGGCCCAAGGCAGTAGGAATTGAAAAATGATGTTGGAAAAAAACATCTTGAGAGAAGAATTTACCAAATAACTCTGATTTTTGTGTCATTTGCTTATAGTTTTGTCTTAAATAATTCAGTGTTTTGTAAGACTGAGAATTCTTGATTTTTTCTTTCATGTCTCTATCCTTTGTCACTACTAGACCATTCTTGGTTTCAGGTGGTTATACCAGGGCCACAGATGGTAGGAAGCATGTAAGAGTTTCTCTAGAGCCTTTCTCTTTGTGGATTCCTTCACATGGGACCAGACGTCAAACTCTTTTAGAGCTTCTGTTCTCCCCACCGATCATTTGATTCTTCCATTCAGGCTCTGGACAGCTGAGATTGCATCTGTGTGTCCATTTTGAAATGATGCCTTCGGGGTTGTTTAACTAAACCAGGGGCACCTTGGTTTTAAGGCAGCTTTGGAATTTGAGTTTCTAACTCTGTAAATATTAAGCAATAATTATTATGCCATAGGCTGTCAGTATCATAATGGATGAGAGAGACTGAGAACCTACCAATATTTTTCTCTCTCGTTTAAAAAGAAAATTTTACTTAAGAATGGTTGCCATAGATATGCTCACATTGTGTAGTTTCTTGGCATTGGTATGTGTGTATATCTTGTGTAGTGCTTTCTGAAAAAGAAAGGTCGACAAAGTCTCATGTCCATCTATTTATATTTACACATTTGTGAGCGTATATATATACTTAAAAAAAGAAAAGAAAAACTGTGCTTCAAATACAAAATGCCTGTTACAAAGCATCATATTTCTTCAAGCTGTTTTGTCCCTTCAAGTATTTGAGTTTAGACAAATGCCTTTTCCCTGTTCCCTTTTTTTTTTTTTTAAAGCTGGCACATTCTTGTTCAATGAAAACAAGGGAGCAAGGGATTATTCTAACCATTGAAATAGAAATGGTGTGTGAATCTGACAGCTGGAGCTTGGGGGTGAGATTTTGCAATTTTTGCTGTAGGGAAAGGAGATGAAATGAGGGTTTGAATTTCATAGCATAAGGGGCTACCTAAATAGCAGCTGTTAGGTACGAGAGCCCTGCTGAGGACTTGAAAATGGTGGGGGTTAGATGCACCTAAACCCAAAGAGCTGAAGGTGGGAAGGGGGGAAACATGTCGCTTTATTTGAAGTGATTATTTTTTCTTTTCTAACTCATGGCAATTGCTTTCTGGGTGTAGAATTGCACATTCATAAATTCTCTTCAGTTGCCTAGACTAAAAATACCTGCAGCCTTAGAGTTTTCATTTTGAAGGAGCTGAATAATATCCATAGATTACATGAGAGGGTACATATTTGGAAATTGCTGAAATTGTTAATAACATTTCACTAGGTTTGGTTCTGCGTTTCAAGAGGGAATGTTGTAATGAGTTTGATTTCTAGGTGACAATCAAGTGATCTCTCTCTCTGAATAGCACTTAGCTGATAACTTTTTTATGCGTTTATTACTCCATATTACAGATTTTTTTGATGTGTCCTATCTTTCCTAAAAGACAGATGCTATCAATGTACTTCTCCTTTCTTATTTCCCCTCTCCCACCATCACACACCCTCTCTTACACTCCAATCTCAATGGACCTCCTTTCGGTTCCTCAAATACAAGTTCTCTCTCACTTCTGTGATTTCAGAGCAGTATCAAGTATAGAAAATGATCCAGGGCTTTCTCCCCCATCCTTCTCTGTTTGCCCCAAAGTAACCATTGCAGTCAGTTGCTTGTCTATTGTTGTGTAATTGTTACTGTGGCAAACTCCCAAGCACGTCTCCTAAATTACTAGTCTAAATCACTGGTTCTCAAACTTTTTGATAACAGAACCCTCTTTCAAATTATTGAGGACCCCCAAAGAACTTTTATTTAAGTGATTATATCTGTCAATACCATATTAGAAATTAAAACTGAGAATAATTTTAAATGTTTATTTATTAATTCACTTAAAACTAACAATAATAAATCCATTACATATTAACATAAATAACATGTTATGACAAATAAATAATTTAAAACAAAAAATTCCAGTTTTTCTCGAATGATAATTTTCCAGACTTCCTTCTATTATTATCAATTATATGATTCTAATCTTTTAAAAATTTTTGAGCCTTATTTTGTGGTCTATTACATGTTCTATCCTGGAGAATATTCCATGTGCACGTAAAAAAATATGTATTCTGCTGCTGTTGGGCAGAATACTATAATATGGATGTCTGTTAGGGGTAGCTGGTTTATAAGCATTGTTCAAGACTCCCATTTTCTTGTTGATTTCCCCCCTAGTGTTTCTATCCATTATTAAAAGTGGGCTGTGAAGTTTCTAACTATCATTGTTGAATAGTCTATTTCTTCCTTCAATTCTGTCAGTTTTGCTTCATGTATTTTGGAACTGTGTTGATAGGTGCATATATTTTCAAATTGTTATGTCTTCCTGATAGATTGACCCTTTTATCACTCTAAAATGCCCTTATTTGTCTCTACTAACATTTTTTGCCTTAAAGTCTATTTTATCTGATATAAGCATAATCACTCCAGCTCTCTTTTGGTAACTGTTTGCATGGTATATCATTTTCTATCTTTTTACTTTCAACCTATTCATGTCATTGAATCTAAAGGTATTTGTCGTAGCCAGTCTGGAATTATCTTCCCTCAGGTCAGCCCATAGCCTGTTCCTTTACTTCATTAGAACCTCTAGGCAAAAACCTCCTCATCCTGCCAGATCCCCAGTGGCTATAATAGCGACTGATACAAGGAAGCAACTCAATACGTATTTGCTGGATAAATAAAATGTAATCTAACCTATCTAGAAAAAGTGAAATTTTACGGTTTAATGTTAAACAGAGTACAAAAATTCTACTGTTACAGTTTCAGAAATCACAGACAACTAATTGTTAACAACTTACCACTTGTCAAGTTTTAAAGAATATCCAGAAAAACATTTCCAGAATAGCAAAGAAAGGACTTCCAACAACAAAACAACCCGCTTTCCATAAAGCAATGAGAAAACTAGCACAAATTGTCCAAATCCACATTTTCAGAACTCTGGAAATTAACCAAAGGCATGCAACAATCTGAGGATGGTTTATTCAAGAAAAATGGCTGAATCTTGGTAAGAATAGAGAGCTTGATGGTGTTTTAACTTGTATTCCAATCTTCATCTTCCCAGATCCATGGTAGCATAGAAAACCAAAGCAAAGGCCCTGAGGCAGAACCCTGTTTGGCGTGTTTAAAGCATAACAAAAACCCTCATTTTGAGGGAGTGGAGTGAGAGAGAGGAAGAGTGCAAGGAGACTAGAGTTGAAGCTAGAGGCCAGATTGTGTAGGGTCTTGTGGGTCCTGGTAAATTTGGATTTCATTCTGAGAGTGATGGGAAGATATTAGAAGCTACTGAGTAGACAATTGACTGATTTATGTATTAGTGGGATTACTTGAATCTGTGCTCCCTCTTGAGGAGTTCACAATCTTTAGCTTTATGATTTTCTAACCTTTTTTTTTCCCTGCAGAAATTTTTTTTTGCATGTTAAGATATCAAGAGTTGCCAAGTATGAATCTAATCTAAGTAGTTAGGAACTCCACACCTGCTTGAGACATGCAAGGATTTTAGTTAAGGACCACAGAAGACTGCACTGAGTTCTCATATCCAATAAAGGAAATCTTCTTTAAAAAACACGCTTTAAAAACAAGCCACGATACTAGACTATCTTATAGCACAGAATATTGATTTACCAAGTAGCAGTTTGATGATAAAAGACAGTGGGGAGAAGATTACTTCTCGCCTTCTGTTACTTACATTTAACAAGAAAGAACCAGTCCTGAAATATTTTATTGGTAATCAAAAATTAAGTGCCATTGCTTTTTAGGTATAATAATAATAATTTCCTGTGTGCTTTTGTTAAAAATACAGATTGAAAAAGATCCTTTCTCTTTAGCTTAAAATCTCCCATTCTGGAGCAAACACACTTGAAGAGCTGCAGTTGAACAGGGCTGTGATGATCCTGGCAAATAGGCAATCTAATGTTAATCCTTCATGAATCGTGTCAAGTATTCCATCTACTTATTCCAACCTGGGATTTTTCCATCAGCAGTTTGTTGAATGTTTCTAATCAATTTCTGCAAATATCTGTTTTATCTGACCTATAACTACTACCTATTTTCAGTGAAGAGTTTTGGAGTGCTGCCATTGCTATATTTGATAAGCGAAACTCTCATGGTAGCCCTGGATCTCATATTTGAATACAATTATATTAGAGAACGCAGATTAATTTGTTTTACATATTCAGAGCTAGTTTTTGGGGAAAATGATATGCAAATTTATGTAAATTGGAATACATGTTTATGTAAAACAACATGTGATTATGCATCACTAAATTTACAAGAAAAATTCTGCTAGTCTTCTCTTAAAGTAGAGAAAATACAAATATACTCACAATCCCAGTTTGGACTAGGATTCTTGCTAGAATGGTTTGTCTGGCATGTGGAAAGGCTCTCATGTGCCATGGCATTGGTTAAGGATTCTGTGTTTCCTTTGCTGAAACATGGTTTTCAGCTTGAGTTTCAGAGGGTGTTGCCAATTTTATCTCCCCTTCTCTGCTTTCCTTTATTTCTGTGGTGAAAGATCTTGATTTCCACTAAGTAATTCGAAATGGTTTTGTGGGTTTTTTCTCATTTTATAAACATACATTGGTCGAGGCCACTGCATTTGCCTTTTTGTAATGAACTGTCATGAAGAGAAGGGCACATCCCAGCTTTCTGAGATACCCTCTGTTCTTTTTCTTTTTGCAATACATAGGAATAACATTGCTTCATCTTCTTTGGCTAGGGTGACCACATATATAATATTCTGTCCAAACAAGGCCACCTTTGAGAACAAACAGGGTGCAGTTATTAATTTTGCCAGCTTTAGGGTTTAAATGAGCACTGTTCCAGGAAGCCTGAGACCTGTGATTACCCTAACTATGGCTAATTCTAAGTATTTTTTTCTCTCCCTTTGGCAAGTTTATGTGACTGTTCCATTGTATGGTCAATGCTAATTTTTTTATATTTCCAGTCTCAGAATTTTTATCAATCAGATGTTCTCTAGAATTCTCAGACAAGAATATTATCTTAACCTATCAATTGTTTTAACAATTAGTTGTTAAATTTCTTTTCCCAAATGATACTTTTGCGCTATTGTTGGCTTGGTGAATAGGTGAAAATTTTTCAATTGGGTTTTATTTTTCTCTTTCTCAGAGAGAGAGAGAGTGTAATTGAGACATAAGCTCCCATCCTTAAACAACCTCAGGCATTGTTTCTTTTCTTCACAGGTTCTGTTACTTGCTTTCTTTTTTTCATGTCTGCACACTGCCAACCTGAGAAAATCTTACCTTCCAAGCAAGGCTTAAGGCTACGATAGGCAAAATGCACTGAATGTGGTAATAACTAAATAGTGAGCTATTTTACTTGCTGGAGGTGATTCCATTCTTCCAAGTTTGATGGTAGGTGGAATGAGACATCTTGAAAAAGAAGAAGGGTCATGTGAAATCTATGAAAAATTGCTTGGAAAGGGACATTGTCTTAGCAAGTTGGAGACTTAGGTGACAGAAAATTGAACAAATTTCTACCAATTTTATTCAATATCTTTAAATTATTTTTCACTGTGTATCAAGTATGATAGGAAAAATAGTTTTTTATAAGGAGATTTCACATGGAAGAGAGAGTAGAGTGGAGGCAGTCCCTACACCTTGAGAGCATGCGATGGGGTGATGGAAGGAAAGCTATACTGCTAGCCAGGAGACTCTGATTTCACGATTTACTCAACATTTCTGAGGCTTGGTTTTTGCTAATATTAAAATGGACAGGAGTTGATAATTTTCTTCAGATGATACAGTCAAAGTTTGGAGGAATGAATGAGACACTGAATGTCGAAATATGTTAAACATCATATCAACATAAGTAATACTATCAGCATGACGTATCTATGTAGTAAGAATTAAAAGAAAGTTAGTTGAATGATTGTTAAATGATCAAGTGAAAGCGTCAATGTGCAATTCCAATTTCTTCTCCTTATTTTAGCAGATAAACATTTTTTTTTACCCCAAATCTCGTAAAATATATTTTTTAAAAAAGAGAAAGGCAAATTAATCAATCTCAGGTCAAGCAACTTCCTATCAGATAATTAGTCGTGGTATTCTGCTGCCTCATATCGTTTTTGGAATAAGGCAAAGTATGAATAAATGGATATATAAAAAATCCTGGTTCTTGAAGGGAAAACTCACAAGTCTACATTATATCCACACGAAACTAGAACAATGGATGAAAACTGAATAAACATTTCGGAACACCCAGATTGCTTATGATTTTCACAATGTGTTATCCAGGATTTCTGAAATATTTATGATGGTCACAAGTTAAGTGCAATACCTAAAGCCTGGTAGATGGTCACAAAGTAACCATCACTTAATATTCTACGTATTTTGGCTTAATTGCCTTTAATTTCTATAGATAATTTTACTTTAACTGATCTATAGTTAATTTCAGTTAGTTTATTCATTTAACATTAGTTTATTATATATACATATATACTGTATTTCTGCAACCCTTGTATTCTATTAATTGTGAAGTTTGGCTTTACTCTGTATCATCACACTTTTAGAGGACTTTCTAGATATCCATACCCAGGTTAATGGATTGAGGTGAACTTTATTCTAACCCTACTATTCATCCTTTCTCTCTTTTGGATTCTTGGTAAAGGAAACTGCATAATTGAAGGACAGTTGCATGGAAAACAAATTACTGCTTCAGTAGTGGCTAAGCAAGGGCCTTACACACTCCCCCTACCCCAACCCTACCTCCGCCACCACTTCTCCTCCATCTGGTTTGAGCGCAAGGCTTTCTGGTAAATTTAAGAGAATGTAGCTTGGGTTGAAAAACCCTAATAGAGACTCTTTCTCGTCCCCAATTTTGGGACTCTTATTTTCAAGAATGTCTGTAGAGGGAGAGAGACTTCTGATTGGGTCCTCTTGAGTTCATTTACTCACTGGCTTCATGATGGACAAGAGAGAAGAAAATAGTTTTCCTGCCCCTACAACTGCCCATTTGTTTGTGCTTACTGCAGGGAACCCAGGAATCACAAGAGAGCAGGAAGAACATGGATTATTGACACTATGGCACAGTAATCTTACATACTAGTAAAATGTAGCCCAACAAATGCCTCAGGTACCTACCCATCAGATTATCAGGTCTTCCTCTTTGGTGATGGACCCAGTGATGGATGCAAGTAAAAGAGCAGGAGATCCCTGAACCTCCACGGAAGAAACAGAAGTGGTAGTTCCCTCTGCTTTACCTGTTATTTGTCTTACCACACTAATAGGTGTAGGGGATAATCTTGGCCTGTGTTACTTGTGCTTCAAGGGTAACTAAGAAATTTTAGAAATTCTGATGTAACATATAAGCAATGCTGTTGATATGGGTTCCTGAGAGTCTGATGAGCTTAAATTCTGCATCTTGCAATCAAAATACTCAAGAAAATTCACCCCACTGTTTACAGTCTTGAAAGAAGAGAGATGTCCAGAGAAGACCAGCTGCTCTGTTTTCTCACTTCTCTCGGCTAATCCTATCCCCTAATCTTTTTTGTATTTTCTTTTACTACATGGAACCAACTAAATGGTATGTTGAGTCATCAAGTATATTAGGCATTTAAGCCATTGCTAATTGTAAAACATGTTATGGGATTGCAACAGCACATAAAATTCTAACAAGGAGCATGATTTCTTATATTCCTCCCCTGACATTGCGCACACATGTGTGTGCACACACACACACAGACACACTCACACAGCAAAGAAAATGCTTTTTCTACAAGGCTATTTCTCTTCTATGTAGTATGACTTGTGTATGCCAGAGATAGCCTCCATTCTGAACTGTAGAAGCTCATGGAAATTCTCTACTATCCAATGAACAGAACTAAGAAGAAAAGTGAGTAACGTACAAACTATTGACCAAATAAAGATTGATATTGGGTAAATAGTCGACTAGTAACCCATATTTGAATCTCTAACATGGCCTAGTTTAACATTTTCAAAGTCTAAAATCAAGTAGAGTGAAAACTTTGGGCCACTGTGAAAACTAACATTTATTGAATATTCACTAATTGCCAGTTACTTGGTAAACATTTTGAGAGGCTTACTTCACCTCATTTAATAGTCACACAAACCCTAGGATGAAGCTGCTATTATCATCTAGGTTTTGCATCTGAAGGATAAATTTTACATCTACAGGCTGAAGAAGTCAAACGCTGCTTTGTACACATCAGAATTTTCTCTGAATTCAAAGCTAAACTCTTAGCAATTTATTCTTCTGTTTCTCCTGTGTCAGTTTTTCATTCTCTTGTTTTTTTTTTTTTTGTATACACATCACAGATATATGAAACCTGGTTATTCGGAGACACAATTATCTATTTGTGGATTGGCCAGCTGATTAGATCTAAAAAGTGGCATCCATTTTATTTCATAAAATTTTTCACATATATATGTGTATGTGTAAATATATATACATATTCTCTATTTACTCATACAATTCATCTCAGATCTATTTTTAACAAACAATGCAGGGTGCTGAATAAAACAAACATTACATTGTTAGATTCTAAAAAAGAACATAATGTTTAACAGTTGCTAGGCACAATGGGACAGTCTTATTTGCTCCCAATTTATTAAAGCAATGCCATTTATTGTTCAACCATGCCAACTATTTCAGATGGCTTTGAATACTGACTTGCTGAACGCTTTACTGAAACAGTCATTAAGTTCTCCCACTCCTGAGGCAACCAAATTTTTATCTTGCAGGATGAAATAAAAGTGATCTGAATGTTGCCCAAATCAGCATCTGAGAGGGAGAGAAAGGTCACTCATGAATGGAGTCAAGTTCTGACTACTTTGCAAAAAAGGAAGCAAGTAAAATTGTAAGTCATGCACTGCTGATTTAACGTGTGGGAACAAGAAAGACAGGAAGAAGCTTAGAATGCTGGAGAAAACTATGTGCCTCCCAGTGTCATAAAATTCTCTTTGTAATTCAAGAAAAAAGGCAAATTGTTGGAAATGATCCAAATTTGGCTGCAACTTTCTATTCATACATCTTAAAGGGTTCTCAGTGGCTCTTTTTGTATTTGAACGATTTTGTAGCAACAATTTCCCTTTAGGAATTATAAATTGATTACCACTTGAGTAAGACAATTACCCTAACTCTTCCATTTGGGACTCTGGCTCTCTGTGAGCAGTAACTAGAGTTTAAGGGTGGTCTGGCCCAGAAGGAAGAGGAAAAGGTGTTGCCAAGACAGTTGTCCTTGGCATGTAACTGTTTACCCAAACCTTTCCTTCTTTCTTTAGCAGCAAATGCAACACCCTGCCGCTTGGCCTTTCATACTTGAGACTGTGGTCTCTCTCCCTCTGCTTCCTTCTTGCTGTCCACGGCTGAACTTATTTTTGAACAGATTTCAAAAATGCATAATGAAAAAGGGAGAACTGAGTCTCCACATAAGGTGTGAGCTTCTTGGTGTCTTTAAGAAAAGCCTGAGTGTCAGACAACCATTCTTATAAAGTAACATTTGAGATTGACAAAGTCACTGTCATAAGAGTATAATCCTGGGTCCTCAAAGAGAACTGAGTCATAACACCGCTAGCCGTGACGAGCACTCACTCCAATTCCCACGCCTCAGCTAGTGCCTCCATGCCTCTCGCTCAGCTCTGTGACTCTGGAATAACTGAAGACCTTAAGGACTTCCTTTGCTCAAACTGTGCCTTCTTGTGGCAGTTGCCTGAGTGTCTCACTCTGGCCGTGACCCCTCATCTACTTTAGTCTAGAAGCTGGTGATACTAACCTGTTCTGATTCTTTCAAGAGTTTGACCCCCTACTCCACTCCTAGTTTGGATTTTTTTCTTTTTTACTTATCTTTTAGTACAGAAAGCTTCTACCTGTCCTGCCTCATCACACAGCTATGACAGAGCACTGATTATACTTCTAGAATGCCTGGAGAATAGTTTGCACCTTAAACTTTCGGATAGATTTAAAAGAAAGGACTCTAAAAATGAGCAATAATAACAGTGTTTAAAATTGAAATTGAAATGAAACAATGAAAGGATTTTGTTTTCTTTCTTGTTTTCATGTGGTGAGAAAGAGAGAAGAAATGGGCTTCTGTTCATCCATTTATTCATATATATCTTTATTGATCATCTACTATGTTTATGTTTCAGGCACTACATTTAAATAAGATTTTAATCTTTTTTTAAATAAAGAAGAATTTCTTGACTATCAGTATGATAAAACATTAGAATTAAGAAGAGAAAGGAAATAGTGTTTAAGTTATGGTCATTTTCAAGAAAGAATGATAAACTAGAAACAAAATAGGAGTTTAGTTAAATATATTTTGGACAACCACATATTGGAAAATAACATGTTGTCATTATACTAATAGGACAAGACTCTGGAGAGATTAAGATAAAGCAACTTTTTCCTTTTTCTTTATGTAAGCTAGTTTTCCCCCATCCCTTGGATGAAATCCAGCGGCAGTCATGATTTTTATGGTCATATTCTGATAATAAAAAGTCCTATAGTCACTTTAAGTCGCAATCTAATTTTAATAATTGAAATGACCATTTCCACAGACAAAAGTTTGAACTACATTTAGAGTGAAAGATGCTTTTCTTCCCTTGCAAAGTCTAGAGCATTCTGGTGGGAAACAGGTGTGGTCAGCTCTCTCCTTCCCCAACATTCTTTTCTCTCTCCTCCCATATCCTTAGTCAAGGTTTCTCACACCCTTCCAGGGAGTGGGGAAGACAGGAGACGAAGCAGGGAAATTGTTACTTTACAGGTGTTTTCACGATTTGGCATTGACATACTCTGACATTAGTGGGTATTCAAAACAGTCTCCCTTTTGGAACTTGTTTGGTGTTCTTTGGATGTTGACCCTGAGGATCTCTGGGTAGTATAGTTCTCTGACGTGGGCACAGCACTATTCCCCCAACTCCTGCCACTGATGGCACATCCAGCAGCCTCCTATGGCTCAGATTTCCTCAGGACGTCTCCAGCCCAATTCCCTTCTGCAATATCTACTTGGGCCACTAGGGACCCCATGCATCCTTGCATACTAAACAGAGCAGTCAGTTGCTCCCACTGCTGTCCTTTCCACCTCCAGTCAGACTTAAGTGTAAATTTCTCAGGTGGGGTTCAAACACCAGTCCCAATACTCTCTCATATTCCAGGAAATACATATCAAATGCTACAAGTCCTTTCAAAGCCCTCTCCCTTCTTGAGAAAGAAAGGAAGCACCTCTTTTCCTTTCCCCTATCAGGGAAATAACCCAGGACTTAGTAACTTTCTCCAATGATATAGTCTCTGCCGGACTCTTTAACCTAATTCTTTTTGTATCCTTAAATTAAGTGCATATTTATCTCTAAGTGGAGTTGATGGATAATTTATATTTTTCCTCCCTGCACTTTTCTATATTTTCCAGGTTTTCTGCAATAAAATGTCTATCTTTAAATGTTTCCAAAATAAAGACTGATTAATCTGGGTGCTGCCTATTTTAAACATTCACCAGCACGAAGGCAGATAACAGCAGCTCCTCACTACAAGGTGTGGAATAACTTTACTTATTAATCCAAGATAATTCTGTGAACTTTGCAGTGCTGTTTTTGTTGAAAGTTTTAATATGATCCCAACTTGACATGCTATTTGATCTATGATATCTTAAAAAAGTGTTACTATTAGAAATTGGAAAGTGGAAATATTTCTCCTTCGTCCATTTTATTGTGGAATGAAAGGCATTCTGGTTGAAATTTCCCTTTGCAATGACTGCTCTCACCAAAGAGAGAGGCTTCCATTTGGAGGCTTCCATTCTGCTTTCCTTAGAGGGAGAGGAAATTGTAGCAATAATCTCATGAGTTCTGAGGATCGAATTTGAGAGGCATGATATTATGAACACTGGCGTGAGAATTTAGCAAAACATCAAGAAGATGTTGAATTATTAAGTAAAAGATAGAACTGCTTTTTGAGTGATGCGTGAGAAGAAAATGTCTGGGATGTACCACTTCAGAGTGGGGTGGGGGTGTGGAAGGATGAGTAACCGACTGACCAATTGCGTTCAGTCTCCCTTTTAGGGGCCTGTGTTATCTTAAGAGCATTATAGCTGACAGCTAGGATAAAAACAGCTCCTCATTTCTAAATGATTTCTCAATCACCTATGTGACCACAATTCTTTATAATGGAAAAAAAAAAAAAAACTTATATTGGCAAATTCAAACAGAACACACGGCATTTGAAAATAAAATATTCACCTTACAGAAAGTACCCTAAAGAGCAATATGAAGAAATCTCTGATGACTTTCCTTTGAACTTGTGGACAGAGATCTAAGACTACCCAGAAAACTGCACAATTTTAACAAGTTAACAATGAAATTTAAGTCTAATATGTAGTTTACGTTTGTCAGTCAAGTAAATCACTAAGATATGCAAAATTTATCATGGTTGTTCTTGGAATTTGCACATACCAAATATAATACCACTAAATTCTTTGCTCTTAACCCTTTTTTGCATACAGACTAGACTAGTAGTGGTTTTCAAACTGTGAACCTTGGGCAAACATCATCACAGCCTGGGAACTTAGAATTGCAAATTCTGGGGTCCTATGCCAGACCCAGTGAATTAGCAACTTTAGCAATAAAACCCAGAAATCTGTATTTTAACAAGCTGTCCAGGTGATTCTGATGAACAGTAACTTTGAGAACCATCAAACTAGAAGAAACAGGGTTTAAAATACCTATAATAATTCAGTCTGTCCCGGTTAAAGGGATATGGCTGGAGGTGAGTGAATTGTGGTTTAATTATATCTTGGTGGATCAACCCAAGAAATAGTTATTCTTGCCATGAGATGGAAACAATTTATGGAAGATGAAAACAAATACACAGCAGTGAGGCATGAGGACAGGTGCTAGTTGATACACATATTGTATAAGCCAGGGTTCTAAGAAACTGTCTTAACTTCAACTCTCTCCAGTATCTAACCATAGTAACAGATGCTGATATTCATGTCAAAGATGTAGTTCTCTGAAGAATTTTTTGATGGAGCTAGGTATGTTTTAACTTCATTAAGGCACTTTGGGTGAGAAAAATATGTTTAAGGAAATGAGTTGGTGTACTTAGCTTATGATCACAATGTGAGAATGGGACAACATTATAGGTAAATATTATAAGGAGGCAAGGAAAAAGTCTCGAACTTGTCTCCTGCAGGACTTCTCTCTATTTCTGGAAGAGGGCATCAATTCTGGCCAGTAGCTTAGTCCTGAGGAATACAAGGATACAAAGAAAATGTGATCATCCCACATTACAATATGATTGCTGTATTATAATGTGTCTCTCAACATAAATTCCAAACATAGCATGTTTGTTTAAACATCAGAGAAGGAAGAAAAAAGGGAACTGAAGTGATATAAAATAGGAAATGTAAAAGAATATAAATTCTATTATGTAAATTGTACAACATTCTGGTTGTTCTACGACAGTGTAAAAATCACAAATTTGTTAAGATAGGCTCAAAAAATAAAGGTAAACCATAAAGACATTCATGGAGAAATAAGGCCATATTCCTCCACCATCTTTCTTTTTTCTGCCCCATGACTTCCGGTTCTGAGGTTCAAACTCATGTCTATACGAAATGTGTACACCTTTTAGATGTTTATACATTACTTGTGGTTGATTGAGCTGCTTGAGAGGAAGGAGGTACTTGAGGTTCCTGGGACGGATGAAAGTCGTCTCTGGGCCCCTGGCTCCCATAGGCTAACAGCAAAGGAGACACATGTTTTCAAGATGGTTCTGTTGGGTCCTCTCTGCATCCCCGTGGCTCTTAGTAGGGGTACTGGGCAAGGTAGAATAGTGCAAAATGGTAACATTGGTCAAATTGGAATGAGCTTCGTAAGAGCTGACCTCATTCCCCAATGTTAGCAGTAGTGAAGGAGCATGTATAAGACAGGAGATACTGAGAATTTTGTAGGGTTCTCAACGGTCAGGGAGGGGTATTACCGGTGTGCTTGGGAAAGTTGTAGTTTTTGTCCACAAGGCTGTAGTACCATATATCAGACCACTTCTAATTTATTTGTTCAACTTAGAAGTTCTTGGCCAGCAGAAAGATACACATTGTTAGCAGTAAACAAGAGAGTTAGGCAATGTAGGAACTGCATGCAAGATAGTTTGGAGCATAAGAGAAACAGTATAAAGTTCATTTGCAAAGAGGAAGTTCAGAGTGGGATGATGGAAGCAGCATTGGAGGGTTTAATGAAGATTATATATACAATAGTTTATAGGAAAGTTCAAGAAGCTGGATGAGGTAACAATGATATTTTTAATCCAGAGTGAGCCAAATTCAGGAATTTGAGACTATAATCTGGTCTGCAGAAGGGGGTATATGCATTTAGTTCCCAACATGGTGACTTCTGTCACCTGTACAAGTAGTGGATTTTCTTCAGTCTGTCCAAAAATCGTTGCTTGGCACGGTTATTCTGTGGAACCAAGAGAAAAAAACCTCCTTTATTATTATTATTGTTTTTGCTTTCCCACATAGAATCAATTTGTGGATTGCATAAACCGCAGGACATAATTCCACTATTTCAGCCAGAAACTTTCCCATCTGACCAAGACAATTGCAAATATGCTAAACTTGCTTTAATGAAAAGTCATTCTTTACATAGCTTACATCGACATAAGATGACAAGTCACTCACTAGATAAAGGGTTCTTTGTCTGAAGCAAACAATAAGCCAGCTCTTCCACAAAAAACACCATTTTATTCTGAACTGAATGCATTTTCAACTAATGCTGTATTCAGGACTGAAACCAAAGGAGGCCCATCTGCTAGGAAGGCCAAAAGCCCATTGTGTGGCGTGTCAGTCCAGTCTGTTGTAGAAATGGTCACTCTAAAACTGTTTGCAATTTAAAAGTGCATACTGAGAATTATGTTAACCTCTATTGACTGACTTCTGTTAAATGCACCATTAAGAACCCAATTTACCCTGGCTTCCTCTAAAATGTTGTGCTCAGGGCATTCTGATAGGTACATTATGATGGTCAATTGTCATAGGCTAAAAGTCAGTACCTCATTAGCTCAAACACACCGAACATTTGTTCCCAATTTTAATAGAGGCCTTCTTGCCCTGGGATTATGGGAGCACTGATGGAATATAACCTTATTTGATGATTTGAGGGGTGTCAGGCTGGGTCCAGGAGTAAATGCTGATTGAACAAGGCTGAGAGGCCCTACATGGTGAACTCTGACATCACTCTTCACAAGTCTGACCCTGCATCTTCTGTTTAGAGTGAAAATTTACAGAGGTGAGAACCTGAGTGTCAAGTCAAAATGAGATGATGAATTGGGTCAATTACTACATGGTAGACATGCAAGTCACGCTAATGCTTGGTAAGTTTAGCACATTTTTAATTACATTTATTTTCTTTTGTCCTTTAAATCATCACAGGATTGTTAATAAAGTTATCCATTCATTGGTTGACTGCAACTTAATTTTCTTTCTTTACGCATGTTTCTTTAATACATTGTCAAAAAGCATTCTAAAAGCATCTTTGTCTAATATTTTCAGGTCCTTTCTCTAATCTTATCTTTTCGGTGATTACAGCAATGAGATGAAACTGCACCTCCTAATATTGTTCATTAGGCTAATTTCAGTTAATTCATTTTTAAAAAGGACATTAAAACAAAACTCTTTCAGTATAAATCTACATTAACCAAAGTAGGTTGCGGTAACATTATATTCTACGAATTCTATTTTCAATTGAAGTGCTGAATTCAACCTGAAGTGAAATATATTAATCAACTCTGTCTTCCTTGTGAGTAACCTGAGCCATTGCTAAGACTCTCATTAGAATTTTCTTGCTTTTTTTTCCAAAACAGAGTTGAAAATGTCTGATCACATCATGGGTCAACCTTCATAATGCTTGAGAGTTTCTCTTCCTCTTCCTTAGAGGCAACCACAATTTATTTGGAAATTTCTGATAGACCCAATTTCACAAATTTTTAGTCATTTCAGTTTCTTTGTTAGCTGGAAGTCCTAATTTGAAGGCAAACTAGGGTCTCAGAAAAAGAACTAATTTTAAAATATACAACTTTGGTTTGAATTTCAACTCTGCCTGTTATTAAATTTGTTACTCCCAGCAAAGCATTAAACTAGTGTCTAGCTGAATTTGGGGAAAATAATAATGTTAAAAAAAAGAAACCACAGGCCCAAAATGGCCACTCATGCTCAAAGCCCATGATACTAAACCTAGATTTAATGGCTCATCTAATTGCAGTTTCAACCTCTCCCAGAAATGTAATTTTAATTGGCCAGTTTGAAATTTTCTGGTCAGCGTCCATGAGGTAATCTGTCACATGGGCCTCTCCATTCCACCCTCTCCAGAGAAGAAGCAGCAGCAGTGATCTGCCTGATAAAACCCTTGCCCCCCAAATAAATGTCCTAGACTAAAAATAATCCTTTCTTTTCTTTTGCTAATAGCTCCCTTGCCCCACCCTTTTTCCTATAAAAACCTTCCATTTTGCACAACCCCTTGGAGCACTTTTCTGATTGCTAGATGGGAGGCTGCCCAGTTCCTGAATCACCCTATAAAGCCAACTAGATCTTCAAATTTACTCTACTGAATTTTATTTTTTAACAATAATAATAATAATAATTTTCAAATATGAAAATAAAGAGCAATTCAATTAGTAGTGGTTACTGAGTACTCAATATTTGGAAAACCTGGAGCAAGGAGGGCAAATAACCTTAATGGGAATGCCTCTGGCCATTCAAAGCCCACCACGCAAATATGGGGACTGAACTCCGTCATGGGTTCTCATGTGTGGAAATTGGTCGCATCCTGTGGCACACTGGAATGCACATCAGGTGGTTAGTCTTCTGCAAGAACACTAACCAATCAAGAAGGAATTAGAACATCTCTGGAAGAAAAAAAATATCACTTTTTACAGTTTTAATTATTATACAGATAAAGAAATAATTACTGGTTTTGGTGCTAACACATAAAAGAGAAATCTCTGATTAGGTTATGAAAACAAATATGCCTGGTTTCAATTTATTGTCTCTCAGCCCCAAATCTATCCTTCTTTGCCTGCTGTGTGATCTCAGAGCTAGACTTTGTAAATATTTCTCCTTTGCCAGCTGGCGTGATACTAAGCCTGGCCAGTTAGAGGGGCTTGAGAGGGAAGAAGCTTTTCTTCCTTCCTGGTTCCAGTGTTCCTTGCTGGTCAGCTTCCTGCAGCCACAACCTTACCCAATGTTCTACTCCTGCAGAGTGCAATTTCTCTAGTGCTAGTCTCCTGCAAGGGGGTGGTGTTCTCCAGTGGGCAGCCCGTGCAGAGCACTGTTTCTCAGGTGCCGGCTCCTGCAGAAGGTGGCTTCTCCACATCTTGGTCCCTGCAGCACTGGGTGACCAGCAGAACCCAGTGGCGAGCAGCTTTCCACAGTACCTCTTCAGTGCCTTCAGATGCAGTGCTGTTGGTGCAGCACCTCGCCTTGAAGGACTCTCCCAACACCTCTTACGTGACTTCACATCAAGTTCTGAGGTGCAGCACCTCCCTGGGGATGGCTTCCTCTCCCAATCTGCCACTCAGAGGGCAGATTTCCAGCAAGGCTCACAAGCCGGGCTCCTCAGCAAGTTCCCCACCATCCAGAGACCCCTGGCTGTGCCCATTCCAAGGAGGCCTAGGTCTCAGCCGTGGTCGGGCAGACGTGTGCTGATTTACCCTCCCTTGGGCATTCTGCTCAGCACTAGGGGTAGTGGCTAGGTTCTGTACTTGCTATTCCTCTGTTCTTTATATTTCTCTTTAACTCTTCTTAGCCAATTCTTTAATACTCTAATCTCCTATTAATAAATCTTTATTTTAAATTTCCTTGTTCAAATTACTATGTGATTTCCATTTCCTGATTGGACTCAGACAGATATAATAAACCTACGACCTTACCTTATCTTTGATTGAAACCATTATTAGGCATATAGGCCTCCTGAAATCTTAGACGGATAGTGAAATATGATAAGAATCCCAACAAATTTTAGGGATTTTTTCATTCATTGATAATTATTAAAATAATTGAGAATGAATTTAGATACTGTTTCAGAAAGGTCATCTAAATTTTAAAAGGTAGCATAACCATTAAGGTTATTATTTTCCAGAGGTCTTATCTTGCTATACAGACCCACTTTGAATTTAGTTAGGCCATTTAATGAATGAATCTGTTGTTATTTTATGGGTTGGAGTTTACCCACAACCATAAATCACCATTAAAATTTAGAAAGCAGTTATGTGGGTTTAAAAATTTGTGTTGTGTTTTATCTGAGCCCCAAAGTCTGAGTTGTTTGGTAAATAAAATGAGTCATAAAATATCTCTGAGTAAAAACAGGAAATACTATTTCCGCATCCTACTTTTCTAAATAAAACTAATCCAAGCTCAGTCCATGCTTTTAACAAAGTAACTTTAGTTTATCAATGTGTAGCTCCATAATATTATGGTTAGGTTTAATCACTTTTAGATTTACCTTCTAATTCATCTTTGCCATTTCTTCGTGCATTTACTTTCTGATTAAGGACAATCTCTTTAACTTTGTTATATTTCAGTTATATGAATAATAGTTAAATTAAAAACATATGGTGATCTTATGAAGAACATTCGAGAGTGAAAAATCTTTAAATGACCAAAGAAACGAGCAAATATTAGTTTATCTGCGATGTTATAAATATTAACAATCAGCTCTTCTGTAATTTCCAACTCAATAACTGATGTACACAATGAAGTTCCTGAGCTAGTGGAAGTTGACAATTTGACTATTTTCAATATAATTTCGGCATTGTATTTCTTTTAATTCTTTCATCATTAAAGATGATCAGACGTAGTATATGTAGTGTGTGCTGGACATTTGTTGAAATATTAACTATTCTATTCCTGTCACTGTCTTCCATAGCATTACAATCCATAATGAAACAACTGCCGTAATCTTGTGTGATAAATGAGGTTTTAAGAAGTAAATCTTTGGTCTTTCAAAATATCTTGTATGTGTTGTTCTCTTTTGATATAAAAAAATGAAAAGGAAATGGTGGACTTTATTTCTGCTTAAATCACCAAATAGGATTTCCATTACAGCACAAATGAAAATTCCAGGGAAAGAAATACAAAGCTTGAACCTCTAGCTTTCTTATCTCCATTGACCACCCTCCTTCAAAACATTTTTCATTCACATAAAGGTGAGATAGATAAATGTGAATTCTTCCACAATTGTAGGATGGAGAAAACCCTGGACTAAAACAGTGACAAGGACAATGAGTGTTTCCTCTTCACTGCTAATTTCCTCAAAAAACAAGAACCTTATTGATTTTTTCTAATATAATTTTTGTGTAACATGACATCCTGAATCACTTTGTCTGAGCTATTGCTTTTAAGCAGATGACAAGTAAGATTAGCATTTGTTTCTTTGTTAGAGTCTAAGGAATGGAAGTCATATGTATATGGCCATTGTGGCTGTTGCATTTCAGTAATACAATTGTTTATGCGTAAGAGGTACATAGAACAGTGTTACAAGTGAATGCTTAAATAGGAGCCCTTCCACAATCTCTTTTCTAAGTTTTTAATTATGTGCTTACGTAATTCTGCTTTCAATTACTGCATGTATGTTATTTAAGAAAGAAGGCACTGTTTAATTTGCTATAATCTGAATTCTTACTCCTCCTGTGCCATGAAAATTTCTCCCAGTAAGGCTGCTCTTGAATCTCATGTTGCCAGTTTCAAAGGGAACATTTTAGCCCTTACCTCAATTATACACTATCACTTTTGAGAAGTTGCCAGCCAATTTAATCATTGTCCCTCTGTATGTAATAAGTCATTTCTTTCTGGCTACTTTCAATATATATATTTAACATTGGGTTTCAAAAATTTAACTATTATGTGCCTAGGGAGACTTTGTTCAGATTTATTCTATTGACTTTGGGATCTGTAAGTTTTGCCTTTTTGCCAAGTTTGGGACGTTTTCGGCCTTTATTTCTTCAATTTCTTAATTTTTAATGCAGATGATTTAAAAAGGAAATAAAAAGGGACATAACTCAACTATCCCAATAACTACTGTTGCTTTTAAAACAAATTAACAAAGGTACATGAACAAATTGAGAAAATTTCATGTGATACAGAAACAATCAAATAGAAATGAAAACCTCCATCCGTCAGCCTAATAAAACTCCCTAAATTTAACTACCCACTTAAAGTTTTGTTGAGTTCCTTGCAGGGTGCAAAATTGGAATGTTTATCTATCTAATTAATTATCCTTTTATCTCTATTTATTTTAATGTATTATCCTGTTCTGTTAAATACTATTCTGCATCTAGATTTAATGCGTCATAGTATATTTTGGATATCGTTTATATTAACACACACAGAATCATCTACTTCTTGTTAACAGCTGTATATTACTCCATTTTGTGGATGTGCCAGTAATTAAGTTATTGTCTCTCAGTTTCAGATCTACCCAGAATTCCATACTCCTTTGTGATGCTGGGACTGGAAGTCTGTAAACCATGTTTTTCCTTTCCATGTCCTGCCCATCTCTCTCCGCCTCTCCTCATTCATCTCTGCCAATAGGGGTAGTAGAAGGAGAATGGAAGGCTGGAGGATAAACAGAATCCTCTCTGTTTTCTTTCTATTCCTAGTTCCTTCTATTCCTATTCCTATTCCTATTCGCTTTCTGTCCCGTCTCTCACTACAGTATCAGTTCTTTTTCCTGAAAGTAGCAGTTAATTCCAGTAGCAGCAGTTGATTCCAATTTTCAGTTTTCCAACACACCCAGATCCCACTCCTTTGTACCCCCTCAGAGATACAAGTACCACCTCAGGCAGCCACTTAGAAATCTAGACAGAGCCATATGATGACCTTCATGGGTCCTGGGCCATTATGCCTTTGTGGGCTCCTTCTTCCATAAGAATGTTTAAAATCTATATTTTATGATGGTGTTAGTATAAAGATAAATAGATTAATGTTATTTATAAGAACTTTTTTTGACCTAAAATTTTATTCTTCCTCTGATTTTAAAACAAATCAATGGGCCTGCAAAAGTATTTGGGCCTAGGCACTTTGCCTATGTTGCCAAATGGATAAGCTGGCCCTGGTTCTGGGTCTCAGATCCACAGGGCTCCTGCGCCCAGCTCGGAAGCACCTAGCTAGAAGCACTTACCATCCTAGAGGTGCTCCCTCCTCAGAGTTCTCAGCCCCGGCTCCATGAACGCCCTTCCTCCAATTTGTTTTGATAATTCTAACCTCTGTTGGCAGAGGTCTCTGCTTGCCTTGCAGACGACCACGTTCTTGCTATGTCCTCACATGGTCATTCCTCTGCCTGTGTTAACTGTGTCCTAACCTCTTTTTATAAGGACACCTGTCATATTGGATTAGGGCCCACCCTAATGACCCCATTTTAATTTAATCACCTCTTTAAAGGTCCTATAGTCACTCTGAGGTACTAAGGGTTAGGCTGCAATACGTGAATTTTAGGGGAGGCCACAATTCAGCCCATAAGTGGAGTTGCCAGCACTTATTTAACCAGAATCATATCGATAGGAATTTTTATTATTTCCAGCTTTAGCTGTTACAAACATGTTTTAATGAACATTTTTTGAATATGTATCTGAACAAATTTTTGTGAGTGGATCTGTGGCATTAATTTCTTAGGAGTGAGACTGCAGGGTACCTTCATTTTTAATTTATAGTTTTCATAACTGTTCCCTTGTTGTACTCTTGAAAGTTTCATATTCTTGCTCAAAATATATGTTTGTTGCATTATCATCAAATTCCACATTTTGCTGGTCTGATGATTGAAATATGGTTATATACTTATTTTGATTTGTGTTTCTTTAATTACGAGTCAGGGTAAACATTTCTTTTATATGTTTATTGTCTACTTACAGTTTTTTTCTGTGGACTGGCTTTTTATATATTAAGCTGGTTTTCTGTTGAGTGTTTGCTTTTTCTAATTGACTTTCATTAGAAAATGGAAGCTATCATCTCTGATTTCTTCACATTATTTTTCTTGTATTTTCACATAAACTGGTTAACTTGTCATTATCTTTAGGTTAGAAATGACCTCCAATATGAAATTCTTCTATGATATTTCCCACCAAAGACCTGGATCAGGAACCCCCTCCTAAATACTGGGCTTATTTACCTATATTTAGCACTTATTGTACCTCATTATGTAGATTGAAATAGCTTTTTACATTCTAATCTTCCCCACTAGATTATAATCTTGAGAGCAGAGACCTTGATTTGTTTATTGGAGAAGTCCACGTAACTACCAGTGTCTGACTTTAAAAGGTATTCAATAATTTTTTGGGGGGGAGTAGGGGTGGCTGGCTGAATGAAGCAAGGAATGAAACAATGAAAGTTTATATTGAGCCATATCTCTTAAGGTTTGAAGTTGAAAAGCATTGATTGAAAAGTACTTGGAGATCTAATTGGTTAGCATGTTTCATGTGTGTAACTCCAGTTCTTGAATTTAGCCAACAAAGTAAGTACAGAGGTTGTGAGCAAAATGTAGTACTTTCCATCACAGGAGAGGTAGTTTTATTTATTTTGTTCAGGTTTTAAAAGGTATTTTGGGGGCCAGTCCCACGGCGCAGTGGTTCAGTCCAGTACAGTACACTTTGGCAGCCCGGGTTCACGGGTTCAGATCCCAGGTGCAGACCTACACAACTTGTCAAGCCATCCTGTGGCAGTGACCCATGTACAAGATAGAGGAAGACTGATACAGATGTTAGCTCAGGGCTAATCTTCCTCAAGCAAAAAAAGAGGAAGATTGGCAACAGATGTTAGCTCGGAGGGAATCTTCCTCACCAAAAAAAAAAGTATTTTGATTATTTTTAGGAAGAGGACATCTATGTTGCTCAGGGATAGTTCATAATAGAGATTCATTTGCCTTCTCTTTTCAACAGAGGTAACTGCATAGCACTTAAGAACTTGGGTTCAGGAGCTTATATGTTTAAATCTTTCTTCCATCTTTTCTGGCTTTGTGACCCTGTCCGTGTTACGTAAATGGTCTGATCCCTAGTTGTGCCATCTGTAAAGTAAGGATGATATTATAATCTGCCTCTTAGAGTTGTGGAAGAATTAAAAGAGATAACATCTCTTAAACAGTTAGCATAGTGCAATTAAGACAATAGATATCATTATTATTAATACCATCTTCGTTTCTTGGGGAGTCACAGCTTCCTTGGAGCGTAGCGAATCGGGAATATTTTCACTGACCTATTGCTTTTCAAGGATGTTGTGGTAATATATACTTAGATTGCCATGGAAAGTAAGTTAGCATTGACTACAACACGCGGTCACAGTGTGAAAAAGAGACTAGCTTTTAAGTTTGTGGTGGAAAAGAGTTTAAGCTGTTGGTGTATGTGTACGTATACCTGCACTTAAATATATACATGATTTCTTACATACGTCCATGTGCTATCAGCCCATAAACCTCATTAGGAAATCATGGTAGTGGGAACTGTTGTCCACCCCTCTAAATATTCTTACAATTTTGTTTTTTAAATTTTGTTACTTCTTTTCCCTTCTAGGGTGTCCTTGATTTTCATTTTCATTTTATTTAATCTATATAAAAAGATTTGGGAAATGTGATACATGAGGAACTGTGCCTTGAGCCACCGTAGGATTGATTCTGGTCAACTGTAAAAATGAAAGCAGGATTCTTAATTCGTTCTGGTGATGCCTGATTATTCTGGAGTCTGTCTGAAATGGAATGCATTTTCTCTGGTCAGTTGTGTGGTTGAAAGAAGAGGCAGCTGCCTAAATGGTGAGATTTCAGAAGGTCCCAGAAGCGATGTCTTCACATCTCTTCATCATACCCTAAATTAGAAGACCACTTTGGATGGATAAATCTTTGCATTTTTCACAGATGACTGCAGGAAATTCAAACACAATGGAAAGAATAAGCCATTCTTATTTATTATCTTTTCGAAGTAGTTGTTTTATGATTATTTTCTAATATAAAGGCTAATCTGGGTGCACCTGTCAAACAAATAGATAAAGACCCAGGGACTTTCAGAAGCCCATGTTTGGTACTCTTGTAGAAGGACTGAAGGCAATGAAGTTGGTAAGAACTTATATATATATATATCCTGTGGTAGGTGGGAATACCAACCAAATATATATCTGAATGTCGGATATGAGAATAAGTTAATTCATTCTAATGCTTTAATTTTTAATTCACTGCCCATCCTTCTACTGCTTTGAGAGAGAAACGTCTCTCATAGTGTGTGTCAATCTATACTTGTTCAAGTCTAAAATGCATTTTATTCCACGTATGTCTGTTAATGTGGTTATCTCTGGGTTATATAATTATAAATGATTTTAACTTTTATATTAAACTATATATTTTCTAAAAATGTTAACTACATATTTGTTTAATTAGAAGTAAGAAAAATAAGAAAATGCCCATTAGACTTCTATTCACACAAGGAATTGACTACCTAATTCCCCTGATCAATCATGAAGCAAGCTGTACTTTACAGAAATTGGAATGGAACAATATAGAGTTATTCAAAGTCAGTACAAGTGACTGGATTTCAACCACAGCATCAATATAATCAGAAGGAGAATTGATAAAATGCAAAGTAGATGTTACTTCTGACGATTTTTGCTTAGCAAAATAAACCCTAAGGGGAAAATCAAATCATTTCCCAAATTTCAATTTTAAAGAGAGGAAAATCAAAACCTTTTACCAAACTTCATACGGAAATGAGTTAGAAAGCTTCAATTCAGCTTAGTATACATTTATTCTGTGTCTACTGCCTACTTACCAGATATGAAAACATGTTTAAGACACATACAAGAAATCAAAGATTATGGAGAAAATGTTTTAAATAAACAAGGAACATGTCTAAAAGGAATGAGGCAAAATTGCAAGAGGTTTACTCTGCATAGTAAGATTAGGGGTGATGGTTCCCATTTTGATGTCTCAAGTTTGTACTGTGATATATATATTTTTGTGTAAATATGTGTCTGTGTGTGTCCCTTCTATGACTTTACTATCTGCATTTGATCCTCATACTCCTTTGTAACCTTCATTTCTGCTTCCTCTCTCCACAATTCTTCTATTCTACTGAGTAATAGCGTATGGTGGGAAGAGAGCATTTTATATGTCAGGTTTTTACTCCACTTCCCACCCTTGCCTAATGCCCTAGAATTGCCAATCTACACACCATCTACTTTAAGCAGTCCCACATCCTCTGTGAAGCCTTCTCTGACCCTGAATTCCTAACAAAGAGTCAGTCCTGGGATTCACCGGCTCGTATGGAGGAGTGGTACAGCAGGTCACTCAAGTAGTGTAACACTAACCAGGCCACCAGGTAACTGTGCTGCAGGTCAGCAAAGTCTTTTTCAGTGATGGGCATTTTGTGAGAAGTCGCCTTGTACGGCTATTGAACTTAATACCTTACCCTATGTGGTACTTTACATTTCAAAGCAATTTCACATAAATTACCTTATTTCATTCTGTGAGATAGTAAGGGTAGATATGATCTCAACTTTTAGTATGTGGGAAAACAGAAGGATTAATTGAGTTGCTTAAATTTCTAAGGAGCCAAGCCCAAGAACACGGTATTTCAGACTCTTATAATTTTATTTTCAGCATATGGGGCTATACTTAGTTTACTTTTGTTCATAAACCTTTTATCTCCCTGACTAAACTTTAAATAAACTTTATGAGTTCAGGGACTTTTCAGTGCTTCGGAGTACAGTGTACACCATAGGTGATCTCAATAAAATTGTTGATTGTTTAATGTTTTGACAAAGTCTATGAGACAAATAAACCAATCGAAGCAAATTTTCCTAGCCCGCTAACAAAGAAACCTCTTAATATTAGAATCTGTAGTTCTGTTCTTTGTCAAGCTTTTATTTTAACATTCCATTTTTAGATATTTGCATTTCTTTAAGATGTAAGCAGAACATTTAGAAAGAAAAAAATTCAGCATTTAGAAAGACAACACTTTTGTTCACCTGGAAGGGAAAGTTTACTAGAAGAACAACTGATTGCGGGGAGGGGCATAACAGACAAAAACTCGCACCGGAGTAGGAAAAAAGAAAATTATAGGGGCAGAGGGAAGCATTATGAAATGTCAGGACTTTGGGGTTCTTTCTGGATTTTGTATATTTCTGACAAGGGTGGGGAGAGCAGGATCTAACAGAGATCATGACTTTTTATTCTCAACCTCCTAATTATCCATCCTTGATGGATACCCTTGGTAGCTGCCCATCTATCTAGTCCCTAGGGAAGCTAGATTCTGTTAACTATCTCCATAGTTTTCCATGGGGTAGACACCCTCTCTCGATGCTCAATGTGGTAATTATGCCTACCTTACTTCTGATGAATAGTACTGCCACATTTCCTCTATCGTTTTTCTTATTTCATCACCCTCATTGCCCTCATTGCCTTATGACAGCATCTCCTACTGTTAGGGCTGGCCAAGACCAGCCATCACTGCTTCTAACAATGCTGAGCCCTGCTTACCAATGCACTCTGTGCTTTGATAATGGATGATTCCTATACGCTCTCTCATGGAATAAAGTCAGCCGGGGCTTGTCTGCTTTATGTAGTATGTCCATTCTAGCGAACAACTTCTCTGAGCCTTTGAAGCTCATCTTCCACAGCAGTGCTGGCATTTCACTTAGTGTGGACCATTACTTTTTCTAATCTTCCAAGCTCCTGGTCCAGGGTGTTTGTGATGTCTTTTGTCATTTTTTTTGATTTGTAACAACTTTATTCAGATGTAATTCACGTACCATATAATTTACCCATGAAGAGTATACAATTCAATTGTTTTTAGCTTATTAGCTGAGTTGTGCAGCCATTACCACAATCAATTTTAGAGCATTTTTATCACCTTAGAATGAAACCAAGTATCCTTTAGCCATCACTATCCATTCTACCCTCCAACCCACCTATCAGTGCCGGGGTTCTCATCTCCAGCCTATCAGCAGGTGATCCAGGTCCAAAATCTCGTTTTAGATTTTGCTTGTATGGGCCACAGCTAACACAAATTGCCTTAGGTTGGGTACCCTGGAAACACACTCTGAAGCAGACATTTGTGTAAAGGAGGTTACTGGGAGGCCTTTCTGGAACAACGCCAGTAACAGAGTAGGAAGCAATACTGGGCAGAGAGAAGTTGAGCTGCATAATACAAAAAAAGGCCTCAAATGTGCCCATGGGGAGCTCTGTAGCTGAGGTGGCACTTCAGAATGGTTCTGAATTTTGTCTCACATTTTAATGGGCCAAGCCTTTTAGGCCATTATCAACCAGTGTTTTGATGTCTGAGGAAGATGCTCAAGTTTGGGCAAGGCAGCAACTTTCAGTAGAGAGCCATTTCTGGGGAGGGACCTGGCTATGAGCACAGTCAGCAGCCAGTGTCCCCAAAGGCTGGGGGCATGAGTGCCTTTCCTGAACGTGAGAGAGAAGGATTTGTGCAGCACACCACAGCATCTGTGACATCACACCACCACCCACCCAACTGCTCGAGCTCAAAACCTGGATTCTTCTTTCTCTCACATCTCACATCCAATCCATCAGAGTTGGCTTAATGAGACCTCCAATATATAACCTGAATTTTTTTGCACCTCATCATTTCTACTGCAAAAATCCATATCGGAGGTACCATTTTCTTCACCTAGACAATGGTCTTCCAATGGTTTTCCCTGTGTAACCTCTCACCTTTCTGTACTCCATTTTCTTCACAACAGAGTGATCTCCTGAAAATACAAAGCATGTATCATGTTTTAGCACCTTTCAATCGTTTCCCATAGCAAGTAGCATAAAATTGATGCTCCTTGTCATAACCTGCTCTAATAATAACAGTTGCTACTTTTTGAGTCCAGAACCTGCTAAGTACATTACATTCATTATCTCATATAATCCCTCACAATATAGCCCTCACAAATGCTTTTACTGTCACTATTTTACAGATAAAGAGACTGTATCTTAATGAGGTTGAAGAACTAGCTCAAGGTCATACAACTGGGAAGTAGTGGGGTCTGGATTTGAACCCAGTACTGTTTGATTCCAAAGCCCTTATGTAACTATTCTTAAAATGTCTACTTACATAAAAATTCCAAACTCTTGGGGATGGCCAGGTTGCATAGTGGTTAAGTTGGAGTGCTCCTTTTCGGCTGCCTGGGGTTTGCAGGTTCAGATCCCAGGAATGGATTTAGCACCACTTGTCAAGCCATGCTGTGGCAGCATCCCACATAAAATAGAGGAAGATTCTCACAGATGTTAGCTCAGTGACAATGCTCCTCAAGCAAAAAGAGGAAGATTGGCAACAGATGTTAGCTCAGGGCCAAAGTTCCTCACAAAAAAAAAAACAAAAAAAAATCCCAAACTCTTGCCCTCATCTTAAACAAACATTGTTTTGGCTTCTCAGATAACTCCCTTGAAATCATCACCATTATTAGTAATTCATGTTTATTTCTAGGAAGTATAGTATCCAATACATATGATTTAATTTTGTACTTTGTCCTCATAGAATATTTGGAAAATATTGGGTGGGGAGCTGATTGCAGATGGGATAAGTAAGATGTAAGGTGGTCTAGTGATCAGTTCAGGGTGAAAAAGAAAGCCAACGTTGGAAACAAGAATGGAAGTATGTCACCAACCTCTGACCAAGGACATTTCCTACCATGGCTTCCTGCCCACCATGTGCGAGTTTCTTGATGGGACTACTGCCTCCATGTCTTTAGCCACTCACCAATAATACTCTGCAGAAATGCTTCCAGTGGAGCACAACAGTGGAGGAACTGGGACCCTGGGGGAAGCAGTCTGGGGATGTCATTGTCTAATCTGGAGCATGGCCAGCAGGCTGGAGGGCTTGTGAGCTCTTAACTCAAGTGCAGCTTGAAGTGGCTGCAGTCTTTGTGCAGTTGAGAACATTAAAACATGATGCCTCCTTGCAAAGCCTTGGTCTAGAAGCAGGAATTCACCCATGTATTTAACTGAAGCTTCATGTCTAAACCTGGGTTATCGTAGATACCAAAAGAATTGAAAGATGAGGGAACTGACGTTTTTCAGTGTCTTTTGTCTATTCGGCAAAACTGTCCCAACACTGCATGTAAATAATTATAAATAAAACAGAAAGTCAGAAGAGCTGCTAGTTAATATTTAATGATCAGTTCTCTGGCAGCAGTGCACATTCCAGAGATTTCCCAACCGGTTGTGTTTATGCTGCTATAAAATCCAGCAGCCTCAGCTTTCCTCCGAGCTCAGAGCACACTTCAAGAGCTAATATTTCCCCTACCTGAGAACTTTAAAAATGGTCTACAAATCTGTAGCCAGGAATGCGCTGGTTCCCTGTAGATGTTGTTGTTGCTGCTAATTGAGAGAAGTTAGCAGCCACGGCTTCTTGTTTATTACTGAACAGATTACGGGAATACCCATTTTTGCCAGCTTCATCAGAAAAGAGATCACAAGTTCAAAGAGGCCAAGTCATTCCAAAACTTGGTACGCAAGCTGTTTGTTTCTGGAAAATTAGGAAAACAGCCTGAGCTTAAAGGAAATGCAAAAGGTCAACGAGAAATTTTGTAAATTGTAATATTCTGATTTGATATTTCTTTTTAAAATACAGAAACTGAGATCCTTTAACTAAATTAACAGTTTTGTAGGTCTTGGTGTAAAGAATACTTTGCATATGATATTACATTTGACCCTGTTAAGTTTTTGAGGTTTCGCAAAATACTAGAGTAACAACAAGGACCACTCTGAGTATCTTAGGAAGTATGAAGTGTTGATGATCCTGTGAAGCGATAAAACCATTGAATCTTTTCCCAAGGAACTTCATAGTATTGTATTATTATAACAGTTGAGTCGGCTAAATTATTCTTTATTTTAGCTTTATTAAATAGGATTGGGGCAGGGTTACGTATTTCTAAATGAATATACTATATGTACACAAAACCATGCAGTGTCCAGATCAAACCATTAATTAGTAATTAGCATAAGAACATCTGTAAGGAAGTGATATGGTTTAGGGAAAAACGCTTCAAGTCACAAATCAGGAGATGAGAGTGCCAGTGAGAGTTACTGTGTGAGCAGCTTATATTTATTCCGCTTTTAATTTGTGCCAAGAACCGTTTTAGGCTTTTTCTCTGTTGCCCATTTAATCTGTGTAACCGCCCTCTGGAGGAAATACTGTTGTTACTCCTGTTATGCGGAAGAGGACACCGAGGGATTGAGGGGCTAAGCAACGTGCTCAAGGGTGTTGAACTTCTAAGTGGAGCTGCTGGGATTCCACACCCAGAAATCCACCTCGGGAACCCAAGTTATTAACCACTCAGCAAAATTGCCTTTTGATTAGCAGCTCTCCCCTTGCTAAGTGAACAGGGCCAATGTTCTTTATTTTTTCCAATCTATTCAAATTATCTCATACCTGCCATTGCTACTCCCACAAAGTTGTTTTCAGAATTAACTCAAATAATGTATTTAAAAGCACTTTAAAAGATAATGTGCTCTTCAAATGTGGGGTGATATTACATTGTACACCATGGTTAGTTACTCAGAGCAATGGCCCATTAAATGGTCAGCAATGAGTGTATGTGCTGTACGAATAAACTGAACCGCTGTAATAGGCTTCTTCTAGATCTACACACATTAGTTCTTCCCGGAATTCACGAGCAAGTCAATGCTCAAACTGCCTCGGCACACAGTCATTTGGAGATACATAGGCATATTTCTGGAAACGGCGAGGAACTGCTGTAATTGTCACATGCAGACATTGTCTCAAATATGATTCTGCTATTTCAGAGATTCCCTTGTCATAGCTACCAAAAGCACACAAGCAGTACTTTTTCGTAATCTCCATATTTGACGCATGAAAGAAGACTTAATTCCTGTTTGAATAAACAACATAATAAGGTTATTGAGATTAGAGACCATTACTATATAAAATTATGTCTAAGTGGCAGATATAATTAACATTGGATTGTAATTATACTAATTACAAGTCACATTAAGACACTCCAGTAATGACAAAGTGAGAACCCTATAATTGAATGGAATAAGTAGGGAAACATGCTGCTCACACTAATTACCTAAATGAGCTAATATGTCTTCGGAGTGACAGTCATGCTCAGTGTTATTACACAGACAAGGCAGTTGAGTGAGGTATTTTTTCAGTATATATATATATATACTTTTTAAATTTTTTCTGATTTTCTTTTATTCTCTCCAGGACCTGTCAAATCATCAGCAGCTTCAAAATTTCTGGAGCCCAAGAAAAAAAAACCCTGCCATTAGAGCTTTCTCTAACCTTGTTAAAGAAGGGCACATACAACAATGATGTGTAAACCCAGGTAAGATTCCAACCTTGGTGTGTATGAAATGCACTGAGCACAAGTTGGTTCCTTTGACTGACTAATGCTCTCCAGTGTCTCCCGTCCTGGCTTTCCCTGCTTACCAAATCAAGCAGCTCCAGCTCACTGGATGGTTTGCAGCATGGAGAATCATCATGTTGTGGGTTCCCAAGTACCAAATATGGCTTCCAATAGCCGGGCTCCAGAGAGGCCCTGGAGAGTGATAAAACCTGAATTATTCAAGGCAATTAGTACCAGTGTTGCACTGAAATGCACATTTCAGCCCAAGCTGTTAAGTGAGAATATAAACTAATAGTGGAATACAAATTCATGGCACTGTGAAAATTGTTTATTTTTTTGTTGTTTCTATTCCCTCTTCACATTACCTTTCCTTAACGTACCTCTAACTGTCTGGGGCACTGCTTGGGTAAGAAAGGAGAATAAAGAGACCAGATTGCAGCTATTTAAAACCTTTCTTTGAAAGGAGAGATTTTACTCTTTTAAGGCAGGGAAATCACAATATGTGGAAAACAGAATCGATGCGCTTAAATTGATAAACAATGCTGATGGCAGCTTTTCTTTCTCTTGCGTTGGTGAAGAAAGGAAACTGTGTCAGGCACTCCTTTGCTAACGGGCTTTGGAGCCGCGTCTGTACATTCCTCTTTTTCTTGTATTAACACAAATGAGATTTCCTTCTCTTCCTCCAGAAACTGCAGGTTTGCCTCTAAGAACGCAAGTTTGGGTTTCTAATACAAAGCAGTAAACCAAATATGCAGAGTTTATTAATAAACGGGTACCATATTAGTCCAAAGGTGGCAATTTGACCCTCCCACTTTGTGAATATTTAGCACGTAATTCGGAAATGACGACCCTGTTCTCTTGAAGTACTCCACTTCCAGGGTTCTGCAATTCTTGCAATCAATCATATTTTAGTTCAAAATGGACTTAATGTTGAATCTGAATTAAGGGTTATACTCAATTAATCCTGTAAATGTACAGACACATATAATCAAGCATTAGAGGTTTACATAAGAGGATGTTGATTGAAATAAATAGTGGTGGAGTCCGGCCTTCCGCTAATGGCCATGCAAATCAGAGGCTAATGGAGCTTGGCATGTTCATCTAAGACAAGGAGTCGGGTGACTTAGATTTTATACTTAGCACTGTCCTGTGCTCACTGATGATTTTGCAACTTATTCATTAGCTCTCTTTTGGTAAGACGACAATTTCAATGGTTCTTTGCAACTTATTTAGAGTCCTTGAGGCTGAAAGCAGCTCAGAAACATTTGATTTTATGTCACTACCTCAGGGTGAATGAGTTAGCCAACTTGGCAGAGCAATCAGATACTCCAGACTAGGGTTGGCAAACTTTTTCTGTAGAGTCAGACAGTAAATAGTTAAGGTTTTCCAGGTCACATATGGTCTCTGTCATATTTTTTTTTATACGATTCTTTGGAAATGTAAAAATCATTCTCCATTCTTAACCTGCTGGGCTATAAGATGCTATAGGCAGAATTTGGGCCACAGGGCTAACCCCTGCCCAGACAAATTCAATTAAATATGTATCACATTGAAGAATTATTCTTTAATAGAAACTAAATATAAAACTACTTAACTCTTCCTAAAGCACTGAAAAATAAAATGTAGACCATAGATATTTAAAGTTATAGACATGTTTCTTCTATTTACACTTGAATAAGTTGCTGCATTGGGGAGACCAGAGAGTAGGAGAGGACAGGCAGCTTCTACGCAGGCCATGGGAGAAGCCTAGCATGGAACAGAGCCTAAGCGAGGTGAGGAGGGCATCTGGGCAAAGACTGGAGATGGCGACTAGTAATATACAAGGGGTTGCTCAAATGAGTAACTATGTTAAGATAAGGTGATCCAGGGGCCGGCCCTGTGGCTGAGTGGTTGAGTTCACGCACTCCACTTCAGCGGCCCAGGGTTTCACTGGTTCAGATCCTGGGCGCGGACATGGCACCACTTGTCAGGCCACACTGAAGCAGCATCCCACATGCCACAACTAGAAGGACCCACAACTAAAATATACAACTATGTATTGGGGGATTTGGGGAGAAAAAGCAGAAAAAGGAAGATTGGCAACAGTTGTCAGCACAGGTGCCAATCTTTGGGGGAAAAAAAAAAAGAATAAGGTGATCTGGATATCAGAAAAGAGTTACAAATATAGAAAGGAATAAAACTAGAAAGAACCTTCCAGTTTTTGGTGCATATAGAAACATAAAGAAATAAATATACATGTAAATTATGTATACTCGCACACACATACATACCTTCCCTAGCTCTGTCTCCCGAAAGGGCCGAAGAGCAGCAAAACCTCAGCACCAATGAACAGCCCTAGTGCCCAGATTTTGTCTTCCTAATGTCATTTTCTACTGAAAGAAACCTAGGCTTGTTGGAGAAATTTTAGAACTGAGGCAGGGCACATATCAGTCTAGAAAATCTTTCTTGTTCCAGAAAAAAAAAGATCACAGAATGATTGGGTCATGTCAAAAAGATCCAGAAACCAGTTTGAAGGGACTCCTCCTAAACAAATCAGGGATAATTTCAACATCAAAATGAATGACGGTAACAAAATATTACTATGCAAAAAGTTAGAAAATTATGAGTAAGTTAAAATTTGATGAAAAATGGGAAATCTACATGATTTTAAAGTACCTCCCTACAGGATACTTATTAATTACAAGGGGGGCTAGGAAGAGTTACTTTACAGAGGAAAAGCCTAGCAGACACCACCTTAATTAATGATCAAAGTGGACATCATCAGTCACCGGACAAATCCAAATTGTTCCACTTAATAGGATGCAGTTAGGAAAACATGGCAGCATTTTGTGATATTCTCAACAACCTGAATCTAATCATGAGGAAACATCAGACAAATCTCAACTGAGGAAGACTTTTACAAAACAGCTGGTTCCTAACCCTTCAAAAGCATCAAGGTCATAAAAGTCAAGGAAGGATTGAGAAGCAATTCCCATGTGAAGAAGAATAAAGAGATGTGATAGCTAAATACAACATGTCATTCCGAACTAATTCATTTTTCTCTAAAAGACATTAAAAGGCCAATTAGAAAAACCTGAAGAGAGTCTAAGGATTAAGTGGTAGTAATGCATTAATGTTAATTTTCTTATTTTGATCATTGCATTGCTTATGCTGGAGGATCAATACCCTTGTTTGTAGGAAATACACATAAAAGATGATGGGCATCAGGCTGGCAGATTACTCCCAAATGGCTCAGACAAAAAAAGTGCTTGCCCTGTACTTCCAAATTTTCTGTAAGTTTACAAGTGTTTTAAAATAAAAATGATTTTAAAATGAGTTTCCTTATAAATATATTAAAATGAAAATGTAATTAAAATGAGCTTTCTAGGGTGCTTTCCCAGAGGGAGACAGCATGGTAGAGTGAGTAGAGCATGGATTTTGAAATCTGTAGGATCTGGTTTGGAGTTTGGTTCACACATTTCATAGCTGAATGGTTTTGGCCAGGCCACTTAACCACCTTAAATGTTACATGTTCATGATATTTTCTACATTGTAATGCTACTAAATGAGAGAGAATTTATTTAATGGGCCAAGTATAGTGCCTGGCACATAGAAGGTTCTCACTAGAAGCTAGTAATGGTAGAGATTAATAGTGGTAATAATAGTACTAGTACTAGTAGTAACAATAATAGTAAGAGTAATAGCAGTGACAGTAGCAGTATTGTCAATGACGTTATCAGCAATGTCAATGACGTAATAGCAGCAACAGTGGTGGTAGCAATAGACTTTTTACTATTATTGTGGCAGTAGTTGTTGTTGTCATAGCCAGCATTATTATCTTGACCATCAGGGGCCCTCTCCAGGAGGGCTGACCTGAGTTATTTGCTGTATCAAAGAGCTTCAATAACCATAATCCATCATGGGAAAGGAGTAGCAGGCAAGAGGATGTAGGGTGAACAATTATATGGATGGAAAACGTCCTCATTATCAAAGGTGCGTCTATACTTAGAAAGAATCTATAATATTTATAATTTTATTATAAACTACATATAATGTAAAATCTATATATACATTTATAAATTTATATGTATAAATCTATATATAATTAAAAATCTATAATTATAATATATAATATTTATAATACAATAAATAGTGATTCCACTTTCTTACCAAACTTTGTAGAAAAACACTTGCTTCCACTCTTTCTCCCTCCAACACCTCCCCAAAAACACAAAGATTCCTACACCACAAGTCAAGCACATCCACCCCCTTGTCCTCTGTAGCTTGCTCTGTCTTCAGAGTATTGTGTATGTCAGAAAATGTATCAGTGCTGAAGCCAGTTGAGTACGTTTAAGTCACCACAATAGGTCAGGGCAGGATTCCCCATATTCCTGCTCTAACTAATATTCTACTATAACTCCACTAATATCTAAATTCTCCATACTCAAGACAGATTTATATGCCTGAGAAGTCTTTATCTAGACTAGACTTTAAACTCCGATATGGACTGTCTCGTATTCATTTTTTAATCTCTAGGGTTCAATATGTTGATCTCTAGGGAATGGACCTTCAGCCAATGTCATTTGTGTACAACAATCTTAGTTATAAGATTAGTATAAGATCTTTTCAAAATCATGTCTTTACTTAGTGCTAGACTAATCATGACTGAACATCCGGGTCCCCACTATGCTGAATAAAGTGGACATCCAATTCAGGCCTTATTTTTCCTACTTTTATTTTACTCAGCAGTTCCAGGTAGGCGCAACCATCTTCCCAGTGCAGACTAAATCTCCTGTCTGTTTCTAAAACATTCTTGACTAAATTAGGAAATACACAACTGCCTCAGTCCCTTCATCTGCTGGATCTTGGAATTCAGAACTTGAGGTGAACAATTGCTCTAATCATGACTGCTAGCCTTTCCTGCTGCTCCCCCAATGTCTTTGCTGCCCAGAAATCTATAACCAGAGCCCCAGGAGCATTTCCTGTGAGGCTCCGCATCCTCATGCCCCTCCTGTCTCTTTCCTGCCCCCATGTTGGCTCAGTCCAAAGGCTTGGATTTGCTATGGTTCCTGCTCTTTACTTCTGGCTGGAGCTCAATCTTATGGTTGGACGCTATAATTTTCTCTCTTGTGCCAGTGCTTTTGACCCATGAAAAGATTCCTGACCTGTGTACAGACCAAGTTTCTGGCTAGCGCACTACCACCTCTGGACAAATATTTTGAAATAAAACTTCTTTCCCTGCATGAAAAGCAAAATATTTTTGAAACGTAGTCTGAATTAGGTCCCTTCATTGGTGTTTGGTGCATGTGGGTGCTCTTTTGAGACGCCCCCCCTCCCCCACCATAGTAGATTCCTCTCATCAACCCCTCATCCGCTGGGTTCCACTTTCCTTACCCTTCCTGCTCTCCCACTGCTCCTTAAGCTCATTTTTGCCTAAGTTATGCTACTGCAGGCAAGTCAGTGCTCCCAGCCCTTGCTTTGGCACAGTTCTTTATTTTAAGGCACCTCCTGGCACCACGTGCTATTTCATCTGCCAAGTGGAACTTTAAATGGCCTTACACCTGAGACACCCCTTACAGAATCTACTGTGATGCTCTTGTACATTGAAGTCCATCCCAGGGCTCCAAACACAGTTAAGAGCAGAGTTTGGAGTTAAATCCTCACCTTGATTCTAATTCTGGGCAAGTTATTTAACCTCTCTAATCATAGGGGGTATAAGATGAGGATAATATATAGATAAAATGGGGATAAGAATTCATCCATCAAAAAATTAAGTACTGATAACGATAGCTATGTACCAAGTGTCACTGTGTGAGGGCACTATGCTAAACAAATGCTTTACATACATTATTTCTAATTCTTAGAATTATATTGCAAAGTGTACTGTATTCTCATTTTATAGATGAGGAAATCAAGGCTCAGTGTGGTTAAGTAATTCGGCTTAGGTCACCGCCCTAAGCAAGAGGCAGAGCTGGAAGTCAATTCCAAGATTTGGCTGACTCTTAAACTCCAGCATATTTCACTACTCTGCCGCCTCTGTTGGGAAGGTTTTTCTCCGAAGAAACAAAGAGACGCATTTCTCCATGGCATTCCTGTTTTCCTATTTCAAACATCTTTTTAGTTGCCGAAGAGTTGCCAAGATCAAAGACATAATATATGTATTGAACTGCTGCAGGCTGGAAAGAAAAATGCATTTTATCACATTTAATCCTTTAACTCATTCACTACGGGTATTTTAGCCCTTCCAGCGAGGCGGCAATAGACATATTTTAGAGAACAAATAAAGACTGGACATTGGTGGGGCTGTGGGACAGAAATGGTGACATCCTAAGGATCCTAGCCTGTAATGTATCAGCTGCTGCGGAAAATGGTAAGAGGAAGAATTTAATTGTTTGAGATCCTGGGGAAAGGAAGTCTCCCCAATGTGCTGGAAACTTCCTCAGGATAGTGTTTTCTGACGGTACTCTTTAAAATCAGCCCCCTCAATATCCTTTATCTCAACCAGTTTTTTGGCTTCCTTGAAGGCTTTTTTTATACTTGTAATTATCTTTCTGTTTTCATTATTTTTTCAGTCTTTCACTGGAATGTAGGTTTCCTAAAGACCAGGATCATGTCACACAGCGATTGGCACATAGTAAGCTCTGGGTAAATAATAGTTGATGGGCAGAGATGCAGAGCCTCGGTTGGTGCCTTGGTAACCGTTCCCGGCTGTTGTCCCTCAGTGTCCCCCACCACCACCATGGCCATCCGCCCTGGCCCCATGGCCCACGACATCCTTCCCTCCTCCATGTCCAGGGACTTGGTCGGTCAGGATATGGAGACAGCCTCAGTCCAGGAACTTGGGCGTTGCCCGAAAGGGTGCTGCCCCCTCGCCGGTCACACAGTGCATGTTCACGGGGATCCGGGTGCTAAGCGGTTTGTAGATGCCCTGCGTGTGGATGCTACGCCTCCACGAGTAGGAGTAGGAGGGCCACTGCGGTGACCTTTGAAGCCTAGGGTTCAGGCCTGAGTGGAGCAGTAAAATTAAAAAAAAAAAAAAAAGTTGAATGAATATGATAAAAGTCCAGAAAAGATGCCCTCCGTTTGTGAGAAAATCTGCCTCAGGTACCGCTAGACTAAAATCCATCTACCTGGGTAGCGATCGCCAGGCAAGGTAACACAAGGCATGACGTTTGTTTTTATGAACACTCCTTTTGTACACGTCTCATCATAGAAACAGACTGGGAAAGAGGATGTGCTGGCATCTCACCCACAAGACAAGCAGAGAAGAAAACAGGATCTGGTGGAGTGGAAGAAATGGGGCTGCGGGAGTTGTTGATTCTGACACAGGTGGCCCGGCAGTCCAAGGGGCAGTTCAAAGGTTGTGGACAGTTTAGCAGATGTTTCTTTTCCCAAATAGCTTCAATCTCATAGGCAGGAGGGAGATGCAGGCTGCGTAATACCTGAAATCAGATGGCGGTGGGGTCATACAGGGGATTTGACCCAGGGGTGGCTCACGTCAGCAAAGAGCCAGGACTCGGAGTGTCCCAATGTTCCAACTGGGGAATGTCAGTTTGCCTGTGAGTTCCTAAGGGTCATCTGCACCCAAAGGTGGCATACCATACACCATACCCTATTCTGTGGCTTTTAAATCATATCACAGAATTCGAGTGACTAGGAAAATATTCACAACAAATAACTGAGTGGTAAAAAAGGTTATACAGCCATATGTACAATATGAGGTAAAATATCTCTGCCTCTATATTTTTATCTACAACTATATATGTAGAGGAAAAGAACAGATTGGGAAGAAACTCATGAAGATGTTATTAGTGATTATTTCCAGGTGGTGGAATCTAAGATGATGTATAGTTTCATCTGTATGTTTCCCAAGTCTTCTGTAGTTAACATGAATTACTTACGAAAAAGAAAAAGTAAATATTGAAAAAAAAAAAAAACCAGAGAAAGCTTCCACTAGGCAGAATAAATCTAAATAAATCAGACTGTGCAGGTATCTGTTCTCATGTTTCTGTTTGTCGTCCGCTAGAGTGGACTTCCTGGATCTTCTCTGCCTTCCAAATGTGGTGTCCCCTCTGACTGGGGGGCACTAGCTACGTGCGGCTCACTCAAGACCCTGCCTTTATGCTCTCGGGTCAAACCTCCTGCTTCTCACAATACGTGATGATGAAGGTGCTCCTCTCCTGTTTTTCTCATCACCCAGCATTCAGTGATGGTGCACATAATAGACCTAAACTTTGGCTTTGTTCAAAGACAAGGAGCTTGGCAGAGAAACTGAGGCAGATATCACACTTGGCAGTGTCCCCTTGATCTCTGCTTGACCAGGTGTCGGAGACCTTGGAGTGGAAACCCTTCAACTAACAGCCCCCATGGCAGCCCTGTGGGCATCTGTATGTCTGGTGGAGAGGATGCTGGGATTTGGTGAAAATTTGAGAAATCATTGAATCTGTTGATTTATTGCAAAGATTGCAATGGCTGGTTTAGAACCAGGATGAGCCTAGACCTGCAGTTTTTCGTGAAGACAGAGTAATCTCTTCCTCCTATGTTTACTCCCTTTCTGTTGACCTCCGACTGCCCTTTCCTCTTATTTTCCCAATTGTACCTCCCCTTTCTACCTCAGAAGAGAGCCTGTTTGTCACATTTTCCTCTTAATTAAGATTTACAAGTCCTATATTTTATTCTCTCAGGACTCTGCTGGGAAACTGATTACTTGAATCCAAGTTGAGGTGTTGATAGCTGATAAGGACAAGACGTGTTAGATGTGTTAATGGGTGTGCTGATAACATTGACATTTCTTTAGTGACCTTCAGAATCTTGGGTCTAGAGGGCATTTAAGACACCAGGCAGTGCTGTCACATAGAAAACGTGAGGGTAAACTGGACTTTCATAATCCCAGATAATATAGTTTATCTAATTGAGCTCAACACTTGGCCAGTGCTTATTTTCAGAACAAATTCGCTAGTATCAACAAGTTTGCCTCTGATTTCCGATTAGATGCAATACGTAATATTTAAAGCCTACATTTAAAAAAATGTACCTAGTTATTTGAGAGGAGTTTTGATGTTGAATTTCAAAGAAAGTCTGATTTTTTTGATACAGTTCCATGATGATGAGCATTATGTACTCTCTTCATCAAAGGACTAGCATAAACAGAAGCAAAAATGTGACATGATATATTTAATAATGTATTCTTTTGTAAGTTAGTCAAGGATGGAGAATTTAAGCTGGCTGGAAAAAAAAAACTATGAAATTTAGTGACAAAACCTCTGATCATTTCTAAAAGGTCAATTGAAATGGGCTGATTATAGTTCATAATTAAGCGGTCCTTAACCTATACTTTGCTGCTTTTAACTTCCTCGGTGTGGCCTTGTTTTGGTGAAACTTACATTTAGATTTCTGATTAGATCTTTTAAAAATTTTGTTAGGAAGAGAGAAAGACAGACACTTTTTTATTCCAATCACTTATGCTCCCCCCCTTTTTTCCCATGCTTTGACTTTAGTTAAACTGATTGCCTGTGTCATTTTATTTAATGTATATATCAATTTTTTGCTTTTTTATCCTATTCAGATACATGACAAGTTGGAATCTGTTTTTTTATTTGGCTATCTCATTGTAATTCAGTGGATGTATGTGTGCGTGTGTGTGTGTATGTTACTAGTTTGAAGTTAGTAAAAAAAAAACTATGAGATCAGCTTTAAGACTTGTGAAAATCACTTCATTTCTGTTTTTTTCTTATCTGTAAATTAAAAATAATAGTATCTGTCTTTTTGTATCTCAAAGTGTAGTTGTAAAGTTCACAATGAGATAATAAAACTGAATGTGTTTTTAAAAGTGTAAAATTCTATTTAAACATAAGAAAGATAGCACATATGTTGCTTTGATTTTTCATAGTTCTACTTTTTAAATTGTACATTTTAAATGTAGATATGTTACTTAAACTGTCCATTTTTCCTTTCCTTTCATTAAGACAATATCTAAAGATAAGGTATCAACATATTTTAATATAATGATATGCAATGTACATGCAAATATTTTTCCTTTAATATTTTTCATTTAGCATAAGATTTTCATTTTGACTCTCAGTGAATAATTATTCCAAATTTAGCAATCTGACTAATATACATGCACTTTGTCTTTATAAAATTATGGTGAAGAATTTAAGTTCATTAAAATGAAATAATACATACTCTGATTAGCATTGCAACTATTCTTCTGTTTTGCCATGTGGTTAGGAGACAACGGAACTTATACTTTGGGGAACTAACTAAATAAAACAAATTATTCTGCCACTTGACAAAAGTCTCTACTAAAATATGATAATTCTGAAAAATACTGGGAAAATACTCAGCATGAATTTGCAGTCAACACTTTTAAGAATTACTTTCTTTCCTTTTGATTCTGTGCTTCATTGATCCATTAAGCAGGTCGAGTCAGCATCTGATCTCTTTAAATAAGACATCCTGTGCTGGACAATCCCTGCGAAGTTTTTGAGGCCATTTGAAATGAATGAATAAGCAAAGAATTTGTGATCTAAGGCATTCTAGAAAAAAGTCGAGCAATTTGATGCTACAAATATTAGAAGAATTCATCTTGGTAAATACTATATTAATGTAAAAATGTATTTGCATTTTTCAAGAGACTTAATTAAATGAACTCTTTGGCTAATGCTTGCCCTGTAATAAATCTGTCATTTTTCCTTGGAACTTTGCAGTTAAAGGAATTTCTATAGTCTGCAAATGAGACCTCATTTGGACACATATTTTTAAAGGTTTGCCAGAAGATAAACAGGAAGCAAATCTGAAAGTAATTCGGAAAAGTCAGAAAGATACTCTCCTTCCAAGAATCTAACTCAGATACCACGGTTCTCCCTGCCCCTATTTAATACTCACACGGGTTTTTGTTTAAAGAACCAGGTGACAACTATAAATTAAGTGGATTTCAGCACCTCTGGATGCCTCAAAACAAAATCACCCAGATTCTTTTCCCCCTCCTGCCATCCACCCTCCTCCCATTAAACAGAAATTTGTATATGCTGCAAGAGACTATTGGATCATTGAAGAGAGACAAAATGTTCTGCTTTTCAGCACATTTTAATCCACAGCTGGTGCACAGATTGGCATAGAGTATATGTTAGTTTTAGCTGTGATTTTTTTCAAGTGAGGTTGCCTATATTTAGATCTCTGGAGTTTTAGGATTGCTCAAAGTAAATGTTTGAATGAGAAAAATATTGACTGGAGGAAAATACTGTTTAATAGAGGTGTTGATTTTGACCAGCCTAAAATATGCTCGTGTTGGATGAACATTTGTAATAGGAGAGATGAAATTGTGGGTATTACTGGGAAAGCACATTTATTCGATTACCATGCATTAAATATAAACTGTGGTGTTTAATTTGGTGTCTAAAGATACTTGACTGCTTTGGAGAAGAAAAATGTTTTCGTAGGTTCATTTTAGAAAGCAAGGTATTATACTTCAGAGACAGAGAAACCAGTACAAAACCTAGTTTAGACTTTTAAAGTTTATTTTCAAATTCATCAAAATCCTAAAGTAATTATTTTACCATTGATTCTTGGACTACCTGGCAAGACAGGCTCTTCACCCACAGGAGGGAATGTAATGTTGATCTATTTTATTTCCTCCTGAACTGGCTTTTAATTCATTCAACAAATATTTATTGAGTGCTCTTTAAGGGCCAGGCAATGTGCTAAGCACTAAGGATATTTGAAGTTAACTTTGATTGTTATTGCTCTGTGAGGTGTAAATAAACATAAGGTATTGTTTTACTCTATTCATGTTATATTATATTCTTTTCTAGTCAGGATTTTATTTAAGTAGCTTTAATTGTAGGTTTACCTAGTAATTCAAATATCACGTGCTGCATAATAGCTTTTCAGTCAACGACAGACCGCACATATGATGATGGTCCCGTAAGATTAGTACCATGTAGTCTAGGTGTGTAGTAGGCCATCCCATCCAGGTTTGTGCAAGTGCACTCTATGATGTTCACACAGTGATGAATTTGCCCAGGGAGACATATCTCACAACTATCACTGTTGTTACGTGGTGCATGACTGTAATTCAGAATGTGTAGGTTTTGCTCAGAGCCTACCTTCATTTAGTACTGGATGCAAGGAATATGGCCTCACTTAAAGTAACAGAAACTATGGGATTAAATGATCATTTTTGATTCAATATTTTTTCCACACATAAAATAAACTGAAAAAATTTGGCTCTATTCAGTATATAAAAGGATAAATGTTTTAAATTGGAATTATTGTTTCAAAATAAGTATACAGAAATACATTGGATTGTTTAGATGGAGACCTCTAGTTTAACTTAAAACTAAAGATAAATAATTTCTATTTCATTTACATTTTATCACTAATCAGTAACTATACTATATTCTAAATTGCTCTGCATGGGAAGAGGGGAGATTGGCAATATGTATTCAAAACCTTTACAGTGTTCATTATCTTTGAATTAAAAATAGCTCAACTATGAATTTACCTAGGGAAATCATCAAAAATATAACTCTAGATGTACAAGGAGGTTCAGAATTAGTTTTTATAGTGAAAAAATGAATACCAATTAAATATATATTACAAAGTATTTATTAGATAAATCATGATACAGCGTAGATTGAACCTGATGGCATTCTAAGTTAGCATAAAAATTATCTTCTCAACAATATATCAGGAGTGTATTCGGCCTCATAGAGCAAAATTCAGTGGTCTCATTTTTCTTCGTGTGTCTTGCTTGACCTCTCTGCAGCAATCTGGAATATGGCTGACCACACTCTCTTTCTTTTGAAATGCCTTCCTGGACTTGTGACATCACACTTTCCTGGTTATTTCTCTTGGAGTTCTCCTGGGATTTCCCTTATCCATCCATATTTCCTACCTAAGTGACCACATATTTCAACAATATGACAAACTAGTTATAGGTCAGTGGCTGACAAATATTTGTTCACAGATTTGACCTTTGCCTAAACCATATATTCAACAGCCTATTTGACAGCTCTACCTAGATATCTGAAAGGAACTTAAAACTGAACCCTGTCAAAACTGAAACCTGGCTTTTTCTACCCCTCCAAACTGATTGTCCTTCAGTTTCCCAAAACTAGTATATCCTGTTATTATCTGCCAGTTTTCTCAAGTCAAAAATTAAGGATTATCCTTGATTCTCCCCTTCCTGTCTACCTCCCTCCAACCCACAACTATTCCATCAACAGTCTTCTTTACATAATATCACAAAAGGAAAATAGAAACTCTACTCATCCATCCATCCATCTAACCAGTCAACCAGGCAGCCAGCCAGCGAGTGTTTCTAGAACCTTGATAAATCTAGGCTGTCTCTGTTCTCTTTTCTAGTCCTTCTTTATTGATTCTCTTAAATTCAATAAAATTAAAGTTTCTGACAGACAAAGATGAGCCAATAGCGTCTTTTACTGCCACCTTATTCTCTTTCTACTAGACTGTTGAACCTATTGCGATATTGCCTACATTGTTTTTTAGTTCTTTGTTAATAAGTTGTCTTCTTTTCCCCAAAGATTCCAATTCTGAATACCTCAAGGCAAAATGTGGAAAATAAAGCATTCTGACTCTTATTGAAGACATTTGGATAGGAGAGACTTTTTCCTTCTATTTTCTAATAGAAGTGTTTAATAATAAACAAGCATACTTTTTGGATACAGATAATGTTTTCATAAAAATTTGGCAAGCCAATTACATCCTTGTCCTTTGTAGCAATATGTATGTATTTTTATTTTGGTAGAGGAATGTTGAAAATCTTGCTTTTAACTGCTTTAGGAACAGTTGTCACACTTTATTAATCTCATTTTTCCCACAGGAGAAGGAAGAATTGTCACACGGTCAATGTTAATGAAGACTTTAGTCTTTGAAAGACTTTTTAGGAGTGTTCTGGAAATTTGCATCTCTGTCATTCTTTCTGTATTATATTCTCTCTTTTTTATCCACCACAGTCTCAATCTTTCATTCCAGTTGTCCTTCATTTTCTCTTTCTGTCTTGCTCTACCCTCCTCTCCTTCATCCACCTTTTCCTCCCTCCCTTCCTCCTTCTCTTTTTTCCTCTCTGTCATTCCCTGTTTTTCTTTAATTTTCCAGCTCTTTGCAATTCTCTCAGATGTCTTCTCTGCCGTTCCTACTCTCACTCTCCTTTCCCTAATTCCTGCTCTCCTTCTCAATCATTTATGTAAGATTATGGAGACATGGTATGGTTCTATTCACCCTTAGAATTGAGTTCACCAGACTTGATATGCATGTGAGATTTTGGTTATAGATAAAGGAGATTAGTGCCTGGGGCTTTAGGGGAGAAAGGAGGTAGAAGGTGGAGATCACTATGGCTTATGTCCCCAATTCTCCCAGGGGACTATGTTTAATGCCAAAAAAGAGGGAGAGAAAATGAACCGTGACTAGGTTTATTGTATTAAGGGTACTCTGAGTCCTGAAGGACATATGACACTATTTTTGGGGCCACAGAACAATGTCCTAGCAGAAATGGGAAGCTGACAATTTTCCCAACTTTACCACAGATTAGTGAGCAGTTCTGGTAAATTGAAGTCTCAAGAAATCCACTGGTGGAAGTTTTCTGTGCCAGACACAGTAACAGGGGATGCTATAGAAAACAAAAGTGGAGCAGAGGAAGACAAACAGACTAGGCTTAATAAGCAGATGTGACACAATCCAAATCATCACTGGAGAAAATTTTGAGGTCCAGCTATTTTGCATACAAAAGATAAGGACCATCAAAATACAAGCATTAGAAGGGCCAGCCCCAGTGGCCTAGTGGTTAAGTTCAGTGTTCTCTGCTTTGGTTGCCCAGGTTTGGTTCCTGTGCGTGGACCTACACCACTCATCTGTCAGTGGCTATGCTGACATACAAAAAGAGGAAGGTTGGCAACAGATGTTAGCTCAGGGCAAAACTGCCTCTAGCAAAAAAAAAAATCAAATTTTTGACTTATTAACCTCAATTGTGTCTAAAGGGTTTTTGCGTGAAAAATTATGGGTGACCTTTATTTTAGACATTTCTCCACTTTCCAAGTTTTCTATAGTAAAGATTTGTTGATTTTATGATCAGAATGAATATTTTTGTTTGTTTTCTTACATTAGGTTATTGGGTCTTGGTTACAATTCCAGTTCCATTTTGAGCAATTTACTTAACCTCTCTATCCCTTCTTTCAACATCACCAAAATCGGGACAAGAGTGAAGTTCAAAGAAGTCAATATCTGCAAAGTACTTAGAACAATATAGTCAGTGATATGTAAGTCTTTACTATTATTAATACTTTGTTCAGCTCAGAGTCTCTACATAGAAAAACGGGATGATACACCCAGGATTTTGGGAGTCAAATCTCTTTTTAAAGAAAATCTTTGTAAATGACCTTTTTTTGCTTTCTAAGTGACTCCTTTGTTTTCCTAACAATGCAATTTAATTCCAACTATAAATCATAAACATTATTGACTTTATTTCTTTTTAGATCCTCATTGCATTGATGAGAGCTCCAAGATAAATGTTCATCTTCTTGGTGGACATCCTTAACTTTAATGGACATGACTTCCATGTTTGTCCATTAAGTATGAAGTCGGCTTTTAGTTCGTGTATGTATTTTATCACTTCGAGAACGTCTATTTCTATTTATTTACTTCAAGTTTTGTTTTTCTTTTTAATGAAACAACAGTTTTCTAGACACAGGGGATTAGGCAGCAAAGGGCAGTGATCTCCGATATCTGTGAAAAAGATGAGGTGAAACTTATGATTGTCCAAGCTTACTGCCTTGAAAGAGTCTCTAAGCAGTGGTGCAGGGAGAGGGGGCCTAAGTGGAGTGTGTCAAACTCTCTGAGGCGAGGAGGTGTAGCTATAAGTCTGGGAGACCAAGGCAGTGAGAATCCTCAGGGTGAAGTACCTCAGCGGAGAGGAATACTCAGAAAGAGAATGCAGGGGTCTGTAGAGGATCTCTTTTGATCCATTCAGCAGAATAGTGATCAAGGCATGAGTATGTGGTAACCCCTCAAGGCTAGGGAAAGAACCACAAGAAAGGATCCAAGGCAGTAATTCCCAATGCTTACAGAGACCAGGAAGAGCGCCCATTACCATCAGCCCTCATAACTGGACTGGAAAGCCTTGTAACTCATTGGGATTGGCTACAGTATGTAGACCAGTCTTGCCTCAGTAGTGGAAATAATTAGCCCTAGGATAAATTGTGCCCTGGTTCTGCCTAGCATATCTTAAAAGCAAGATCCAAAAGAATCAAAATGACTTTAAGTAACTTAATTGTGTCCCACAACAAAGTTCAAGAGTATTTTTAGGAATACAAAATATCCTGCACCCAGCAAGATGTATACCAGGCACACAAAGCTACAGAAATATAAGACCCCTTAATGAGGAGAACAAACACATCAAAATGAACCCAGAACTGATACAGATGTTATTATTAGCAGAAAAACACAAAACATTGTTATAACTGTATTCCATATGTTAAAAAGATTAGGTAGACACGTGGTAGGTTTGAAAAAAAATACAAATTGTACATCTAGAGATGGAAAAATACAATGTGTTAGATGAAAAATACACTGAGTAGGACCAACCGTGGATTAGACATTGTGGGAGAAAAGGTTAGTTAACTTGAAGTCATAGTAATAGAAATGATCCACAAAGAAACACATAGAGAAAAAAAAGAGTACAACCACAACAAACACATAAACAGAGCATCAGTGGGCTGGGGACAACTTCAAGTGGCCTAATATACATGTAATCAGAGTCTCTGAAGGAGAGAGGGAAAGTGATAAAATATTTAAACATATAATGGCCATTTTTTTTCTAATTTGGGGAAAAATATAAACTCACAGATCCAAGAAACTCAACAAACTCCAAGGGCAAGAAACTTTAAGAACCACACCAAGGCACATGATAATCAAGTGCTCAAATCCAGTGATAAAGAGAAAGTCTTAAAAGCTGGCAAAGAAGGAAAAAAATACGTAACTTACAGAAGAACATAAAGCTTTTGCCACCTATAATGTTTTGACATGTGGTCTTTTATTGTTGTCTGCTTTGCTCTTTGACTTTAGAAGCCTTGTTGTGGTCTTAATATCCTCGGCCATAGATACTTTACCACCTCTGCCAATCATCTACTTCACATTTTATTGCATGGGCTAAGACTAAAACAAATAGATAGCTTTGACAATCTCATTACTTCTTGGTTGTAAACATAATGGATTATTAGTGTGTCTGCATAAAGGCTGCTTACTTAACCCATTGGTCACTGGATCATAGAGGGTCATGCAGACATTTATATAGTTGGTCATGCTTAAGCCTCTAATTAGCCAGAAAATATAAACCTAGCCAAACCAGTAAAATAGTAAAAGTTCAAATAAAATCGTTTACTAATAATGTAGCTCAGTGCCTACTATGTAATTGTATACAAATAGATGTTGAATGAAAAAATGATAAATCAACCTAACAGTGAACAGTATTTTAAATTTAAAAAGTAGCACCTCTCACTTTAGTATGATGATATTTGCTGCCATCAGCTCACTGTCAACAGATACTTTGTAATGAACATATCAAAAAGAGTTAATCAGAGGAGATGGTATTTAAGATTTCTGAAGTTGATAAATTGATTTTTTAACCTATCTTTAGGACACTGGCCTTTTCATTAGAGAAACTCCAGCCAATTTATTTTATTTATTTTTTGTGATTTAAACTCTGTGTGTGTTATTGGAAACATTATTAATTTTTAAAAGCAATATGCTTGTGTTTTGAATAGAATTAAGTAATCACTACAAAAGAATTAACGGTTAAATTTCTAGGTTACTGGGGTAGCTTTTTTTGGTTCCTATGTATTATTGTTTAAAAATCAAACCAAAGCACAAATCCCCTTCGCCTGAAGAGGATATGCGAGAGAGCTCAAGCTAAGAATAGCATCTGGGGGCTGGCCCTGTGGCCGAGTGGTTAAGTTCCCATGCTCCACTTTGGTGACCCAGGGTTTCGGATCCTGGGCACGGACATGCCACCACTCATCACGCCATGCTGAGGTGGTGTCCCACGTAGCATAATCAGAGGCACTCACAACTTGAATATGCAACTATATACTGGGGGGCTTTGGGGAAAAGAAGGAAAAAAAAAGAATAGCTTCTGAATTAGGTTTTTCTCCTCTAGATTTGTGGAGGAAAACAACAACAGTGACAGTTACATGAAACGCTATGGTTGTGGAGTTACATGACTTTATGCCTCACTTTTCTTTCTTGGATTTCCAACCTTTATGATTAGATCCAAATACTCTTAGGTTTTATTCTACCTGGTGAATCTTGACTCTTCCTTGAAGATTCAGAGTTAACTCCATTGAAAATTACCCTTTTCACTGAAGCAGAGTTAACAGACACCTCTTGTGTATTCCACAGCACTGTGCACATGTATTGCATACTTCCATACGGTTCCTATCCTGTGGAATGAGCATTTGTTAACATATCTGTTCATTTCTGTGTTGAATTACGAAGTCTTCGAGGGGAGGACCGTAGCTGAGACTACCACAATAACTATGATAGTCTCTGGCATAAGAGTAAATACTTTGTAAATGCTGTTTGAATAGTCATTTTTAAAGAAATCAGCGTGGAAAGATCATAGCATTTACTATTACATAATTTTGAAACAAGGTAAATCCATTATTCTGTTTCACTCTTCACTCCATTGCTGTCATTCTTTGCATTCTTCCAGTGAGGCTGCCGGGGAACAGATTCTCTTTTCTTTCTAAAATGTTTTATGAATAGAAGACAGGAATTAGGTATTTACTAATCTTTTCTACACTGAGTGAAATGACCCCAATTTCTTTAACCTTTCCTGAAAACACATATTTTTTGCAATTGAAAGTCATAGTTTTAGTGAATATTAAAAATGCTTCAAAATCATAGAATGCTAGGCAGAGATGAGATGATAATAGAAATATTTCAAATCCAAGTTTCATTCTTACATAATTTGAAGAAATGAGTTCCATAAGGTAAACTTTGTAAACATGATGTCATCTTTGGCTTCTAAATGCCATTTAAAAAAGGTCTACTGCTGCCAAAAAAGAAAAAAAGACAACGCAGTACTCAGCATTGTCAGAAGGTTGTAGGAAATAAAATAGGAAGCTCTGTCAAACCTTGCTTCTCTGAATAAAGTGAAACAGTTGAAAATGACACCGTGTCCATTATGGATTTTTTTTTTTTTTTGAGAGGAAGATTGGCCCTGAGCTGACATCTGTGCCCATCTTCCTCTATTTTATGTGGGATGCCACCACAGTGTGGCGTGACAAGCGTTGCTATGTCCACACCTGGGATACAAACCTGCAAACCCAGGGCCGCCAAAGTGGAGCCTGTGAACTTAACCACTGTGCCACCAGGCAGGCCCCCCATTATGGATTTTAATACATCCTTTGAGAGGTAGGGTTGGGTCGGTGGGAAGGTCAAAGGACTTGGAGTCAGGAAAACTTATCCTCTGGGTCTCATTTCTGTCACGCATTGAGGCCAGATAAGGCACTAATAACATGAAAACCACAGAACCAAAGGGATAGTTATTTTTAAATCAAGTTTCTAGATTTTATTAAACATTTCTGTTTTAGATCATACTATGTACGTTTTCTCTGCTAAAGTATACGGTTATTTTGCAAACACCTTATTCTGTATGAGTCTTCAAGTACAGTCTTTCAAGTGTGTTAAATTATAATTATAGTGAGTATGATCTGGCCTATTCATTCTTGCGTGTAATTTGGTCACACACTCTGAGACCATGAAACGATTGAGTGTATGGAATATCAACAAGCTTTATTATGAGAGAGAAGCTCTATGTTTGCACTCATTAAAGCTTCAGTAGGAAAGTCCAGTACGGTTTATTTATTTATTCATATGCTCGGCTATTCAAATTAACCACTAAGTTTAGGAAGGTCACATTTATGTTAGTTTGTATGTCATAGTCATCAACCACCTACAACTAGGGCCAATTTCTGCCTCCTGTTTATATTTTATATCTTAAATGGTCTTCTTTTGTAAACTGACTTTTAAACTTAAACTTTCACTACAGCTGCAGTGTGAAGGGTTTCTTTCTGTTTGATAATGCCGTGAGGTTGTTAGGAAGATCTCGGGAGATGAGGCATGTGACAGCACCTTGTAATTTTTAAGAAACTATCCAATTACAAGGTATTAATTTTATTTATTAGAGTACCCAGTGTGCCGGGCACTGATAAACCTTGTAATCAGCGTGATTTAAATTGATACTAGGAAATCCCAAATGACATTATAGGTTTATTGTTTTTAACCATTCAACCATGATTGCACACTTTAGAAATGGAAAAGCTGTTTTCATTCACTGATGGAGATTCATTAATTTAGTGAAGGGAAAACAATTTAAATCCAACATGTTTTATCACTTGATATCATCTAATGGAGGAATTAGTCTCTCTTTGTTCTTTAGCTGCAGTGTATTGTCAATGTTATTGCTTGATCTGGCTCCGTTGTGATTGTGGAAGTAAGTGATAATAAATTTTTTTATTGGTAAGTAGATTGTAAGTCATTTTAATATCAACTGTGAATGCTTATGGTTTACTTTTATGGCCTAGCTCCATGCTATTGCACAGATATTCAAGCAAGTATATTTCCTTGTTAGTATCTTTCTTGCTTGGTCCTTCCTTTGGCAAACCCACGTGATTAGTACACCGGATAATTTTGTGATAGTGTAAATATGTTACGTGTTGAAGAGACTTGACTGAGTACTTTGTAACCAAAAGATAACATACCAGCCATGGTTCTACTTGCCTGATTTTCTGAACAGGTTTATTCCCTGATTCCAATTGCCAAAACCAATCTCTAGGCATGCAACGGAACTTTTACATCTAAAAACAGCATCACAATTGAAAGCAGTGAGAAACTTTGTTAATACGAGTGCTCTCTCACTTCTACCCTAGCTTTCGCTCTCTTGTTTTCACTTTCCACAGACAAAATACCAGTCAATTAGGAATTTTTCAGTCTTTTCACACACGGCCAAACAGCCTCTTTCCAATGCAATATCTGCCTATAGAGAACGACCATGTAGACCAAGAGGAAGGAAATTGTTTGTATAGGAGCTTTTGTTCTTAGGAATCTCTGAAATTAAAAAGGAATTTTGTTCCATGTGAATTTCTGTAGGCGTGAATTTGAGGGGGCAGGTCCTAATGGAACCAAGTCCTATTGAAGGCTGTGGTTTTGTATCTCCTGTACTATTATTTTGTTTCAGGCAATGCTCCCAGGACCTCCACCCGGCAGAGTTGACCCACCTAAGTGCACAACGATGCCAACTACTCTCCGGTTGGCCTGTGTCTCCCTCTTCGGGCTGTGGCTTGGATGCTCATTTGATAGTCTTTGCTCAGAGTCACCTTCTTCACTGTATAGCAACCACTTTGGTGAGATCCTCAAGCCAGGATTTGAGTTCTCTCTATATCACATAGGAACCAGAGGCAGCTGCGAAAAAACAAATTTCAGGAGCATCTTCTTGACCTCTCTGGGCTACCCAGCACAGAATGATGTATCTGCCCCAGTTGTTACAAGGCAACCTGCAAATAGGCCTCTTCCCAGAGTGAAAAGGGAGAACAGGCTGGAGTAAGGGCCTCTGCTGCTCTTGGTGTTGACTCAGCCTATCCAACTCACTTCCTCTCCTCTAGACCAACGCCCAAAAAGAGGAATATTAACACAAGAGCCTGGCCATTTGGAGCTCCTTTGTAAGCTCTTGGTTTCCTTTTCTGGAACTGGAGAGTGCATAGCTTTTATTTTTCTCATTCTACGTTATGCCTTCCTTCTTCCTGACCCATCAAAACCTTAATGACAGAAACAAATAACTTCTGTTATTTCAGGTGAATTCTGTGAACTGATTTCTGCAAGCTAAGTTGTTAAATTGCTGGAGGGTTGGGGAGCTTGCAGCAGGGATAAAAGAATAGAGACAAGAAAATGGCAGTCACTCAAGACAACCATCGAAGCTGAAGGCTGATTTTTTGGGTACAGCCAGGGCAAGGGCCTTATATTCAGAAAAGCCAAAGAGAACATTAAAGTACTTTAAACATATTTATTTGCATCTATCTTGTCATTTCTCCCCTGCTCAAATGTTGTAAATACTATAATCGCAGAGCCCTTATAGTGGCTACTCATAAAAGATGCTCAGAAAATTTCTTTCTGAATGAACAAATAACATACAATATATATTAAAAGATTAACACTATTATTACCTTTTAGGTTCATTGTTTTGTGTTAAGAGAACGTGAACTGTATCATTTTGTTTTTTAGAAGACATTGGTGTCTTCTTTCTACTTATACTCCGTACTTAGGAAAATAATTGTGATTATTCCATGATGCTAGCAAAGCGAGACATTCTTTATTGGGTAAATTCTTATCTAATAATTCAACTTTATTAATTATTCCTTTTTTCCTCTTTCCTGTTATTTATGTCTTTCTGCTTGTTGGGTGAAGGTTGGCCTATATTAGACTCTTGTTATTACTGTATTTTCCCACTGCTTTTCATTCTGTCTGCCTTGCTTTTTCTTCTTACCCTTCTCCTCCTTCCCCTTCTTTCCTCCTCTTTCTCTTTCTTTTCCTTCTTATTTCCTTTATCTTCCTTGTTCTCCTTCTTTTTGCTTTCCTTCTCATTCTCCTTTTCCCTTTTGTCATTATTATTTGGTAGACTTTCATAGTCTCTTCTATGGTACCTGATATATAACCCTCGGTGATGATTTTCTTTGATGTTGATTATAAACTCTATTAATACAACAGCCGTATTTATATATTCATTTCCATTTTCTAGTTGAATTGTAATAATAAAACTTTATTTTCTTTTTCATTGCATGTGAATTACATGTCTTTGTCTTCTTTAAATAATCTGAACTATTTCATTTTAGTTATATCACATATAGGTAGAATTTAAAAGTCAGTGTGAATATTTGTCTTTTACTAGGAGAAATGAACTCACTTATAATTACTCTCCATATCAGAGGTGCATATTTTATTTCTATTTTCTTGGTTTATGATGTCAAGGGTCTTGTGCTTCCTTGCAACTTCTTTTTTTCCTCTTTCTTTCCCTTTATTGACCACACATTCTTTCATTTTTCTTTGCCACTGTGCAAAAAGTATATTTTTATTCTAATTGCAATTAAATTTACGTTTTCAAAGAGCACATTTAAAAAATATTTATTTTTAGATATAAAATTCAAAAATGAGACTATGATCAGATATTTTGTAGAACGTCCCTCAATTGAGATTTTTCTGATGTTTTTCTCATGATTAGATGGGGGTTACGGGTTTCTGGGAGAAAGACCATCTATTACCTTTAAAGAGATTTAAACAATAAAATAAAAATCTAATATATTTACCCAGGAAAGCACTTCTCTGTTGCTCTTCACTCATATACATAGATCCCCGTTTCCATTTGGTGTCATTTTCTTTATGCCTAAAGGACTTGCTTTAGACTCTCTTATAGTGCAGGACTGCTGGTGATGAATTCTTTTAGCTTCTGTGTATCTGAAAAGTCTTTATTTCTTTGTGTTGTAAAATATATTTTTTTTCTGAGTGTAGAATTCACACAGACTCTTTTTCTTTCTGAACTTAAAGATGTTGCTCCATGTCTTCTTACTTGTATTGTTTCAGACAAAAAAACCTGCCTCTCCATGTTCCTCCATGTAAGGTGTCTTTTTTCTCCAGCTGCTTTTAAGATATTCTTTTTATTACCGTTTTTGAGCAATCTGATTATGATGTAGCTTGGTGTGGTTAGCTTCATCTCTTTTATCCATGGAACTTTTGAGCTTCTTGGATCTGTGGGTTTATGAGTTTTGTCAAATTTTGGATTTGGGGGCATTATTTCTACAAACATTTCTTCTGTCCCTTGTCTTGTCCCTTATCTTTGAAGACTCTTATCCATCTCTTAAGCCATTCGAAATTGTCCTGCAGCTCACTGATGTTCTCCTAATTTTTAAAAACTATCTCATTTTGGATAGTTTCCATTTCTGTCTTTAAATTCACTGCAATATCTAGTCTGCTATTAGTCCTATTCAGTGTATTTTTGATCTACATTTTGTAGTTTTCATCTCTAATAGTTCATTTCTGCTGTTTGTGTGTTTGAGGTCTCTACTTAACTTTTTGAACAAATTGAATGTAGTTATAATGATTTTTAAATTATCTTTGTCTGCTAAATCTAAGAACCGTGTCATTCTGGATTGTTCTCCATTGAGTTTTCTCTACCTTATGGGTTATATTTCTCTGCTTGTTTTAATGTCAGATTTTTCTGTTTGGGAGGGAAGCATCATGAATTTTACCTTGTTGGGTGCTTTATATTTTTTAATTCCTATCAATATTCTTGAGCTCTCTTCTTAGATACAGTTAAGTTACTTAAAAAGCTTTTTATCCCTTCTGATCTTACTTTTAGTATTAAAGTGGGACCAGAGCAGTGTTATTTTAGGACTAAGCCCCTTCTAGTACATGATAGAGTATCCTGTGACTAATGAACTTTTCCCAGTTGACTGAGAATAGACTCAATTCCTGGCCAGATACTATACCCTTTAATTATTTCTGGTGGTTCTCTCCCTAGCTTTTTGTAGTTTCTTCACATGCTTATGTTGATGAGGATTCTGTTGAGTACTCACAGGGGACACTTCACAGGTCTCTGGAATTTTCTCTGTGGGCAGCTCTCTCCTCTTCAGTACACTGTCTTGTGAACTCCACCTGCCTTAGTCTCCTTGGCTCAACTAAGGGAGTATGCTGGGCTCTGCCTAGGTTCCCCCTCCTTGTATGGCAGCCTGAAAACTTTCTCAGGACTGTAAACTGAACAATGGTAGTACTCATCTCTGAGAGTGTCCCACCCTTCAGATATCACCACTCCCCATTCATTCCTAACGTAGAGGGGCTTGCATACCATTGTGCCATATTTTGTCTGTTTTTTTTGTTACTGTTGTTGTTTCCTGTGAAAGGGTAGATCTGGTCCTTTTTGCTCCATCTTGGCCAGAAACCTCTCTCATCTCTATTAATTCTTTTTGTTCATTTGTTTATTGCCTTTGCATTGTATAATAGTTTTCAATTTGATGCCATGTATTTTTGAGAAAATTTTATGCATGCTTGTGCTTGATTTTAGTGCTTGAAATTCCATTTTAAATACTAGTTTTTCTTTTACTTAGATTTTTAATTTACTTTATACTTTGCCTTTTATATCTTCTGGTGTTCAGTCACCTCTTTTTTTTTTTTTTTTTTTTTGTAAAGATTTTATTTTTTTCCTTTTTCTCCCCAAAGCCCCCCGGTACATAGTTGTGTATTCTTCGTTGTGGGTTCTTCTAGTTGTGGCATGTGGGACGCTGCCTCAGCGTGGTCTGACGAGCAGTGCCATGTCCGCGCCCAGGATTCGAACCAACGAAACACTGGGCCGCCTGCAGCGGAGCGCGCGAACTTAACCACTCGGCCACGGGGCCAGCCCCCAGTCACCTCTTTATTTGTTTATAAATGTATTGTTTCAGGGCCGGCCCGGTGGTGCAGTGGTTAAGTGCACACGTTCCGCTTCGGCGGCCAGGGTTTGTTGGTTCAGATCCCGGGGGCGGACATGGCACCGTTTGGCTAAGCCATGCTGTGGTAGGCGTCCCACATATAAAGTAGAGGAAGATGAGCATGGATGTTAGCTCAGGGCCAGTCTTCTTCAGCAAAAATAGGAGGATTGGCAGATGTTAGCTCAGGGCTAATCTCCTCAGGAAAAAAAATTATATATATATATATATATATTATTTTATATTGTTTATTCCTGGATTACTATAATCTATATTTTTTTCAAAAATTTTTGAGAATACAATCTATGTGCTTTATAAGAATTTATAAAATTTCTTTGTTGAAATTTGCCTATTCAAGACTTCTGATATTTCTAAAAGTGGCAACAGATATTTTTCTGGTGCAGTGCAGATGGTGAAGTTTACCTTCTTTTTGGTTTACCTGTATTTTCCAGATTTTCTTCATTGAAGTTACATTTTTATAATATGAAAGTTCATTTTATAAGAAAAATGCTTTTCTATTCTCTTTGGCTTGCTGATTATTTTAAAGCCCCTATTGCTATGGTTGGTGTTTTTCTGTTTACTCGTCTTTGAAAGACAAGAGATTTATTCATGCCAAATAGTCCCTCAAATCTGGGTGGGTGCAATCTCCTCGGATCTTCCCACTCACCTCCTGGATGATATTTAGAAAAACAAATATTCCTTTTAGATGTTAAACTGGAAGGGTTTTTGGTGTAAATTCATATTATCATTAAAAAATCAAAAAACCTTGGACCCAGAGGAGAGGAGAGAAAGGCCCTATTGGGACAACTTTATTTCTTCATAGATTGATTTGTGTGTCTGTTCTCTTAGGATTCAGGTTTCTAAAGGCAATCATTGTGCCCTTGCCTCTAGTCAGCTCACATGAACAGCCCCTTTGATGCTGAGGCCCAAAGCATCACGACAAGCCCCACCACAAGGCGGAAGGCCCTTGGCCCTGCCACCTTTCTCTTTACTGCAGATATATTTAAAAATGCTTCATTGAACATCTTCTTCTCCTTCATATTAAGTCCCAGAAGCATTATTACTTGCCAGGAGTTATAGACATGTTTGAGAAATAGTTTCAAATTACTCCCATTCTAGAAATGTTGAGTCCTTTTTGCTCCTGTCATTGTTATAGGAGAGAGCTGTCTCATCACTATATTACTTTCTTAGGTACATCTTTTTTTTCTCATTATTTTAATTTTGCCTTTTTCTGTTGTTTATTAGTGAGGGTGAATTTTGTATTGTGTGTGTGTGTAAATTTGTGTGTAGATGTGTTCTTGCTATTTGGAATAAATTATATGTTCATAACCTTTAGCTATTTTTCACTAGGATTTTTAATTACTCTGTGAAAATTTCTATGTTGACTTTTATATATTAAGGTTATTAACTTTATTCCTCAGCCTTTTCTCCTATATATTTTACAAGTACATTAGGTTGATATTAAATTCTCTCCCTATATATATTTATATAGGCTTTAACAAGTTTAAGTGAACCAAATTAATCAATATGTTCCTTTGAATTTTTCTCGTTATTTTACTTGGGAAAATATTCCTCATAGAGGAATCAGAAAAATAAAGGCAGCTAAATCTATTTCTTGCTTCTCTGTCTTAGTTGAATATTTGTTAATTGAATGAACAGATAAAGTCGTAGCTCCCTTCCCACCTCTCCACCCACCCGGCACTGACTGCACTGCTTCCAGGTCTCATTTTAACGTTATTAATATTTTACATCTCAAGATGCAATCTTAACTCTTTAATGCCCACCATTTTGCAATTCTGTTCAACTCCACTTCTGTTGTCTCTGGAGATGGAGAAGAGTTAGTCAGTAGGCTTGATTGATCAGAAAGAATGAAAGGTAATGGTACCCAAATTGAGGTATTATGGCAGTGTAAAACATTACCTCAAAACTGAATAGTGTAAACCACCCATTTATTATGCTTCAGGATTCTGTGGGTCAGGAATATGGACAGGGCACAATGAGGAACCCTTTTCTTTGAACTGCCATGTCACAGTCTCCGTTGTACTCAATGGTGGGGGGCTGGACTTAACTGAAGGCTTTCTCACACACATGCTGGTGGTTGATCCTGACTGTCCGTTGAGTCCCAAGCTGCAGCTGATGGCTGGAACGTCCATCTATCCCTTATCCATGTAGCATGGGGCTTCCACCTACCACCACAGCAGCATTCCAATGTTAAGTGTCCTGAAAGAAAGAAAACTAGGCAGAAACTGCATTGCCCTTTTTTCATGACATAGCCTTGGGAGTCATATTGCATTATTTCTGCCACATTCTACATCTCAGAAATGAGTCATTAAATTTGGTCCATATTCAAAGAAAGGGCACAAAGACCTGTGCCTCTCAATGCAGAAATGTCATGTCAGCTTAGAAGAAGAGCATGTGAGATGGGATATATTAGCACACTCATCTTTGGAGAACACAACCTGCCAAACTCCTTTTGAGACTTGAGATTTGAGATTATATCTAACGCCCCCCTCAAGATTTCTAAACTCTAAGTTGTGTATATTCTCTCAACCAAATCGATTTCCAGTTTCTTTTCCTGCTCAACCTTCATTTTTACTTGCTTCTAACTTTCGGTAGCTACTCATTTTTCCATGCCAATGAAGATGTGAAATGTTGACCCTTTTCCTTGATTTTCCAAAAGAACATTTGTACAAGATATTTAAATTTGTAGTAGATTTTACTGAAGGTTTGGTGAGTATGTACAATGGAGGACGGGGATGGTAGGGGGGAAGAAATAGCATCATAGCCACTCGAGCAAATAATTTAAAATTTGCGTATAAACAACCATAATATTAAAGACCCCTCTGGATGTCCCCGTCACCAAGAACTTCTGACTGACCTACACTTCTTTATTGGGCATTCACTTTCCTTCTATCTCATCCCCTTTTCTCTTTTTCTGCTTTTTTACATGCCCATTTTCTACTTCTACCATATGCAGAAATATTTAGGTATATCATTATTTTGCCACCAGCTTTCAGTTTATGCCCTGACAACCTCTTCTGTCATACCAAAGCAAGAAAACCATCTGTTGGCACCTGAGCTGAAGATCGATGATGACAATCCTTTAAAGGCACAAGCAGCACTTGCTTGTAATTTTAGAAACAAATTTGCCTCATTCACAAAACTATCAAGTGAGTTAAGAAACAAATAAGCACATAGTTTTCTTCAAGCACATTGATAATACTCTTATTAGCATTGGAAACAGCCTGTATAGTAGAGAGGTTAAATTTGTGATAGATTGGGGGGAAAGCTTGATCTTCTCTTTACTTTTATCTTTTTTTGCCCCTGGATCTTGCCAATTTCCCCGTAAAAATGTGCTAACCCAAGGTGAGCCCTTAAGATTGGATGAAGTTGCACATTTTCACATGAAGTGTGAGTTATTTGTTTTATGTGTAAATGGGATTTATAAGAGGGTTGAGACTGGCTGTTTGAAATAGCTATTCTCAAAGTGATGTACTCTAAAGGAAATATTTCTTTAGCACCTAAAAGCACCTCAATTCATTATAGCACAATAAAGCAAAACATTATTGGTTCTTTTACAAAGTTTCAATTTTTTATGACTTGAATCCAGGATACCAATTTGCATTTTTAGTCTTCACAGAAATCAGAATTTAAAATGTACCTGAAAGGTATGAGTTGGGAAAATGATATTTAAGTTATAATATTCTGTACCATCAGTACATAAGAGGTTTTCTTTTAGTTGAGAAATTCATCAACTAGTTTTTTTTTTTAAAGATTTTATTTTTCCTTTTTCTCCCCAACCCTCCCCCACCCCCAGTACATGGCTGTGTATTTTTAGTTGTGGGTCCTTCTATTTTTGGCATGTGGGATGCCGCCTCAGCATGGCTTGATGAGTGGTTCCATGTCTGTGTCCAGGATCTGAACCAGCGAAATCCTGGGCCGCAAAGTGGAGCGCACAAACTTAACCACTGGGCCACGGGGCTGGCCCCATGTCAACTAGTTTTTAAGACAATCTACTTGGCTGTAAAAACCATTCTTGTTACAGTGGGACGTCACAAGAAAATTCATGCCTTCAGTCTCTTCTTGCTGGGAAGGCAGTGTTTGAACAATAGTGGACATTCTAAGACAGTTTGCAATGCTTGCAAATGATACATTGTGTGGTGGAAGTTGGAAGTACTATGGATTTTAGGAAGGTGGAACAATGAAAAATAATGGGTTATGTTAAGCTTCATGAAGCAGATAGGAGACTCCTAAGGTAGAATTTGGGTAAAATCTTTCTGACTAACTTATACAATGTGATAAAGATTTCTGATCATTTGGAAGCAGTGGCAGGTTTACTGTTCAGTTAATGAGGCTGAAGCTTCAGGGTCTACACTTGCCTTGGCCCTCAGAGCACAGGGATTTGTAGAGTATGAGTGTGGGGCTGGGGAGAAGCAAGGTTGCAAACCAAAGGCATACCTACATAAACATTTCTGTAATCTACCCATAGACGTTTCAGAAGACTAGTTATTTACTATGATTTCTTTTTTCATTCAAAGTAAATATTAACTTTCATACCTACTTTTGGGTTTGTAATTTTATATTCTTTTTTCTTAAAAGGCTTCTCAGTTTATATAAATCAGACCCCCAAACCTGTATCCACCTCTGTTTGGGAGATAACGATGGAATTTCACGTTAGAGATTAATTTAGTGTCGTTCCTTTTGACTGCAGAGAGGCAACTGATTCATAGCTAGTTAGGTTTAGAGCTAAGAACAAAACTCAGATCTCTTCATTTCTGGGTCTGCTGTTTCCTTTACACAAGATCTTGTATAGGAGTCACCTTCAAGGGCTCTTCATTTTGCTTATCAAAGTTATCCGGATCTGATCTAATAAAATGTGACAACAAATTGTGTCATTGATAAAGTGAAACACTAAAATCTGCTGTATGAAATTGTTCTGGCAACATCTACCTTTCCTCTGTAGATATTATAGTATCTTAATTACCACCATAGCTGAAATGGCTAGTGTTCAGAAATTGGAATGAGTTCATATAAGCACTTACGTTATCAGGAAATATAAATAGCTCATTTATTCGTGGTAACATTACTGTGTTCCTAATATGGTTTTTATTGATGGACACTTGAACTGTATCAATCCACTTAAAATTCAGAATGGTTCTTCTGTGCATGGCTTTATGGCAAGAGCAGTATAATTTAATTTAATATAATCTTTTAAAAACAATGATGTTTGTTTCATAAATGAATATTTTATATGTTGTGTTTAATTAAAATAAAACTATGCTACTGATCTAGAAAACACAAAACAGACTTGGGTTCATATTTATGAAGTGTAGCAATATTGGCAAGGCACAACTTATCTTGTTTATGAGACATGCTTGCTATTACTTGTACAGATTGCAGCCATTTTATTGCTGAGCTTTACATGGTTTACAACCCAACAAATGCTATGAAACTGTCATGAGGAAAATAAGCCTATAAAAATTTTTTAAAAAAAGAAGGTGGCACTCAGAGATCAAACGCAGTTTTTGCTGGAGGATTTCTACGTGTTGAACCGTTACATCCTTTTAGGCAGCAGGTTTTCTGGATATTTCTCTAAATGAAAGGGAGAAGGTTCTGCTTTGAGTACGGTTCCTCTGAGACTTTTTTGCTTTTGCTTTTACTCTCTTGATAGGTTCCAGAAGCCTAGGTAAAAATAGAAATGTTTTCGACAAAGGAACTGTTTGGAAACCAGGAAATGGCATTTTTATGTGGGAGAAAAGAGGGAGTGTGGATGAAAAGGTCCCTATCTCTTTACTTAAGGTATTCAAACTGAATAGTGAATTTGATTCATATTTTTTTAAACTGGTCTCTCTGTAACTGGAGCAAGAAAGTGTAGTGTGGTGGTCAGGTGGGTTTGGCTGCCTCCGTGGCTTTGCATATAATTCATCTTTCAGGGCATTAAGTTGTAACTTTAATTTACTTTCTAGGTTCTTTCTTTTATTTGAAAAATCATTTAATTTCTTAGCCATCCATAAAATATGTGAGTTTAAATCTTGTATTTCCAGGTATATTCATGTATATCCTCTCAAGATTTAGGAAAAGTGACATAATAGCAATCTTAAATGAACTTTAGCTTTGTTTACAAAAATAACTCAAAGGGAAAAAAAGAATGCTTCTTTATATAGAGCACCTATTTGTTGCATACCTTTCCCTAACTATGCCTAGTTTTTATCATAACTACAACAGCTATTTCATTTCCTGCTGCAAGAATATTAAAATTTTACTCTTATACACTTCTGATGAGCTAGGCTCTTGATGGTACCCAAGAAGTAGAAAAACAAAAGTGTACAAAAGAAATTGAAGGAAGAGAAAGGAGGAATTTCAACAAAATGAGAATATAAGCTCTTTACTACATAGAATGAACCTTTGTCAGAGCAGTTAGCGGTGATAAACATACTATTTGTTGGGTTGGAAAATGGCCTGCTTATCTTTCCTTATCTGAATCCTACCCATTCTGCAAGGCACAGCTCACATCCCATCTCTTCTCATCTGCAGACATATTTCTTGGGTTTTGGTCTCCTATGATCCCTTTGCTAGAATTATGGATGCAGCCTACACCTGGACCCAGGCCCTCTGCAGTTTTTCTTGTTTGTCAGCTTATTGATTGCTCCCCAGCTGATACTGAGGGTGTGCTTCTGCTGCAGAAGGCCGCAGAGGGCTTGCAATGTGGCTTCGCTGCCATTAGAGGGCATGCCTGTTTGACCTGGGTGTCTATGAGGCTCTCCTTACCCACTTTAGCAACCGCCAAGCTCCAGTGCCCTGCTAGGTTAATGCCCTGCCTGAGTGTCACTCTGCTCAACTCTGGGACTCTGCCACACTGCCTTGCTTATGCCAGCCTCCTCCTGCTGAGAAGACTGACCCTCTTCTCATTACTGTTCTACTCTCATGTCTCTTCTACTTCCGCCACCTGTTCCATGCCTGCTACCAGCTGGTGTCCTACCTTGAATGGATGGTTTTTTCCTGGACTGGGCTATAACCACCATCTTCCAGAGCTCAAATATCTCCTAGTTCAGTGTCCCATCTATTAGATTTTTTTGGTCCTCCTTTCTTACTTCACCCCTACTTCCACGTAGAATCAATGATACAGCCAGCTATACTTGAAATTGTATAATGCACTTTAGAAAATGGGCATTGCCCCACCAAGCAGTGCTCCGAGAGGTCAGCTCCATGACTGGATTTGTTTCCATAGACCCATCACAAGTAGTCAGCTTCAATTCCTTATCTACAGGTTTGTATTTTTGAGGCCTCAGCATTTCTTTTAGTAAAACAGACTGAATTGAATTAAAGTTGATCAGTGAGTTCACCTGATGGCTTTCTTCTTTCCCTTTGTACATTAAAAGAAGTCTACGTAGGCACTCTGCAGGCAAAATTCAATTTTGGTTATTTTGTTAATAGATAGTACATGTATTTAGCATAAAACTCAAAGGTTCCAAAATAAAGATTAGCAGTTTTTCATCTGTGACACTTCCCATGCCACCTCCAGCCAGTTTCCTTCCTAGATACAACCAGTGTTAATAGTCACTTTATCATCCTTTCTGATAATGTATGCATATATAGTATATACTTACAAGTGTATATGGGTATGGTGATTGTGTCTGTTTATATGTGTATGTATATATATAAAATCACACACATATATTTTACACAACTGGAAGCATACTAATACACTTTTCTTTCTTTCTTTAGCATCATACTTTGAAGATCATTCCATGTCATATATGAAGAGTTGTCTCATTCTTTTAGTGGCTACATGATGTTCCATTTTAGGACTGTCTTCCATTGAAGGATAGAGTATTTCCAATATTTTATTTTAGAAACAAAGCTATGATGAATATTTGTTGTTTTGCAATATGGTGGTATATATATATATGTATATATATATATATATATATATATATAGTATCCAGATGTGATGTGTATATAGATGTGAAAGTGCTGGGTCAATGGCTCTATGTATTTATAATTTTGATAGATACTGCTTAGTTTCCCTCAACTGAAGTTGAACTATTTTACTACAGCTAGATATTTTTGAGCATGTCAAGGTATGCTTAGGAGCCCAACAGGAAATAGATGGATCAATTGGGTAGTTTGAAGAGGATTGAATAAATAGACCATTTAGAAAATATGGGCAGGATGTAGAGAAACCCAAAGGCATGCTATAATATCCCAGGGCTGGTAAGGGTTGGGACTACTAGACCTGAAAGGACAAAGGGCAGGAACACTTACTGGTACCAGAAGGCAGAGAGGATGTGTAGAAAGGATCACCTTAAAGGGGTTCTGATCTTTACTCAAGAAGGCAGCCAGCCAGAAGCAAACCCTCAGAGAGGAAGCTGAGGGGATAAATATTCAGACCCATGCTCTACTCCCTCCCTCTGACATCTTGCTGGTATTACCATGGCCCAAACTTGACAGATGGCCAGAGGGCAAGTGAGACTCCTGATGCTATTCACTCAGGTCAGCCACCTGAGCTACGGAGCAGGGTAGAGAAGTGGGGCAGGGGCATACAGAGAAGATATCCAGCTCATTCTGCCTTCCTGCACCTTCACCAACACGCTGATCAACAGTATTTTTTATCCTTGTGTATCTGAGAGGTGAGATATTGTTTATACATTTTTCTTAATATGAATGAGACAAGGAATATTTTGAAATAAGTAAGAGATAATTTTTTTCTGTATAGTATCTGTGCCTAAACTTTTATACTTTTTGCTTTTTATTTGAAATGATTTTAAAATTGTGGAAATGTTGCAAAAATATTATGAAAAAATAGAGTTCCTGTATCTTTTTCATCCATATTTTCAAATTAACATTTTAGCATACTTGCCTTTTCATTCCCATCTCCCTCTCTCTCTCCATATGTATATGCAAATATTATTGGTTGATAAATCTAATAATATACACAAATATATGTATCGCTATATATGGTGAACTATTTGAGACTACGTACAAGCATGATACTTTTTAAGTGTGCATTTTATGAAAACAAAGGCATTTTTCTACTTAGTCATTATATGAAATCTTGAAATTAATGTAATTCCATTACAATTTAATCCTCAGATTCTATTGAAATTTTTCCTATTGTCCACACAGCATGATGCATTGTATTTGAGTGTTGTGTCTCTTTAATCTCCTTCAAGCTGGACAGTTCTTCAATCTCTCTATGTCTTTCATGACTTAAACATTTTGGAAGTTACAGGTCAGTTACTTGTAAAATGTCCCTTGACTTGAAGTTGTCTGATATTTTCTCAATTTCAGCAGGATTACTTCAAAATTGATACTGTGTTTATCTCATCACATTGTTACCATCCAAGTGGGCTCATCTACTCGCCGCAAGACATGTCAATAGTCAGGAGGCAAGGTGGTAGGAGAGGAAGGACTTTATTACAGCTTGCTAGCAGGAGGGAAGATGACCGACTCATGTCAAAAAGAACCATCTCCCAGAACAAAGACTGCATGACAGTTATATACGGGGCTGGTCCCAGGTTGGGGAGGTGACTGGTCTCTGGGTGGAGGCAGACATCTGGTCCCAGTTCCTGATAGTCCTTTGTTTTTACTGGATATGCATCAGAGAGTGGAGCAATGCCCTATACCCTGATCTTTCAGTTGTCATTGATGATGGCTATCAGCATAGGCTCTCTGCCCAGGGGTCCCCAAATTCCTAAGGAACTCAAAAGAACAAAGTTATCATCTTAAAGCAGCTAGGAGGGGCCACAAAATCTACAGAGCATGTCTGGGCTAGTCAGAGGTCATTTAAATTTACAATATGGTTGTTTCTTTTCTACAATATGGCTTCCCTTAGGTCAACTTTGTGTTGAGCTGGTATCAATATCAGGAGGTATACAATGTCAATTTGGTCCATTACTGATGATGTTAAATTTTATTACTTGGTTAACATGGTTTCTGCCAGGCTTCTTCACTATAAAGCTATTTAATAAGAATGTGTGATCATTAATTAATAAACAGGTATCTTGTGGCAAGATACTTGGAGATTTTTGCTAAACCATAAAGCTCTCTCTTCTCATTCATTAATTCATGTATTTGTGTCAGCCAGGATCTGAGCAGCAAAACACAAAGGATTTATTATAGGGGTATCACCTAATGCAATTGTGTGAGCTGGGTATACAGTCTTGTGAACCTTTTGTTTCTGTGTTTGGACTGTGAATTTCACGGGGCAGGCGGTCAGGAAGGGCCAATGGACAGGAATTTAAAGAAGCAAGGATAAGCTAGAACTACTGAGGACAGAATGGAGTCCACTTTGGTCTCTCATCACCTCTAAGCCTCCAACTTAGACTATGGAGTGTCCTGCAGGAGTAGTCAGTTTCATTCACCGTGGAGCTCAACATATGTCTAGCCAGGCACCAGAGGAGCTGAAGCCAAAGATCTAGAAGTTGCAAGTGAGCCTGCAGACTTGGTTGCTCCCTCCTGACAAGACAAGATAAGCAACAATGTGAGTGTGCTGCAACCATATCTTGTTCCTTGTACCAACCTTCTGAGCATAAAGGAGTACTGCCGCTCATTTACTTCTATCTTGCAAATCTTGTGCAAAATATCACTTATGGGTCATGCTAACTTAGAACTGTGCAGGGAGTGGAATTTGGGGAAATGTAGTCACAGATTAGCCACGTTGATATAATGCAAATTCCTCATAGTATTTATAGCAGTATGAATTCATGAATTCCTACTTTACTCAAAGGGTTACTTTATATTATAATCATTATTTATTTTGATGCTCAAATCGTTCCAGACTTGGCTGATGGAAGGCTTTCATGCCTACTCTTGTATTCTTCTGATATTTTGCATCATTCTTTGAGTATTTACTTACTTTCTGACACATAAAGATCTTCCAGGATCATCTTATATTTTCCCTGTCATAATCTCAGAATCAATCTTTTCTCCAAAGAACTTTGGTTCCTTCATTGTAGAATGGCATTTAGAAACCAAGATCTGAAAGCTTTGTTATTGCAATCACTGCTTCTAGGTCCTCTCAATAGTCAAGGCTAGGAAATGTAGGAGTAAGGCTTCTTTGCCTATTTTCCTATTAGTGTGTTAGGCTTCTTTTGCATTGAATTTTGGGTGCTCTTTATGTATTAGGGAAACCAACATTTTGTGATGTGAGTAATGAATATCTTTTCTAGAATAGCATTTGTATATAGTATTCTATGGTAATTGGCCTATTTTGGTTTTCCATCACTCTTGGGAGCAGTTTTGGTATTACACATGCAATGCAGTTTGGATACATATAAAGCAGGTTTTTCATTCTAGTAATCATGTAAAAAGCAGATGACATCTAAAAATGGGTTAAAGGGGAAAATATTCTTGAAAACGCACGTGGAGAAGTCTTTGTGACTCCTCTGCTTATCTGAAGGCAGCATCTTTAAGGCAGAGTTCATGATGTATAGGAAGACTATTTCGAAGACTGGTTTTCATGAGGGATAAATTGAAGTTGTTTAGAATAATTCTTATTGGTCATTCTGTCAACTGCTCAGAAAGGAGCTGTCCTCAGTTTCTTTCCCTTGATTTAGGCTTTGATTTTTTCCCATATGCTTCTTAGTTCATTAATTCACTCTATTCATAATTCTTTCATTCATGTAAAATTCTTTCATTCATTAAATAGTTCCCTAAAATGAACATAGAGCTGAACCAGCTTTTGGACAAGCTGGAAAAGTGGCTGAAACTCTGGTTCTTGCATTCGAAGCTTATTGTGTTTCAAGAGCCAAAATAATATCACATGAATAACTAGAAAGTAATAGCCCAGCATCACAAATTAAAAAAGCATAAAATATCTTGGACAGACTGGAGTCTAAGTTGATACAAAATATTATATTTGTCTATTCAAAAACACATCAGATTTTTTTGGTGTGTCTAAGGCCTGTTTTTAATAAATATTTCTTGTAAAGATTACGACATTTGTGCCTCAGAATTTAGGGTAGAAAAAAAAGAGGGTGAATATAATATTTAAGACTAGCTTGAAAACTCAGATCAGAAGTCACAGGAATTTAGATGTGGGATAGATGGAAGCTTTTTTGAACTCATTTTCTAATTTTGTTTCATATTTCCCTATAGCTGCTTTCATGGCTTATTCCGTGTCACCTAAAGGCTGAGCGCCACTCACCTGTCAAGACTCAAATCCTTGCCTCCTGTAGGAAGTGTGTGTAAATACTATCACTAGCCAATTATTAATAACCATTTTCTCCCTTGCTCAGCACTCCCTTGTCTGTCTATAATATCATTTCTGTGAGACTATTTCACTTACATGTTTTTGTATTAGTGTCCTTGAGAAGACCAACTTACTAGAGGACTGCGATTATATCTTATTCATCTTTATGTCTCCAGGGATTATATCCTATTTATCTTTATGCCAAGAACAGTGCCTGGTAAATAACAGGTGCTCATTAAATGTTTGTAGGATGAATGAATGAATGAATAAATATATTGGTCTCCCATCTTAAACATTACTGGCCTTTGGGTAGTGAAAGGAGAAAACTATTCTAGTCTAATCATTTAACCTAAATTGATCTTCTTACTCCAGCTATTAATGCATTGGTGGGCCTGATCATCCTGGTCTTGTTAAGCTAGTTCGTTTGTTGGCATGGAAAGGATGGAGAGATGAGTTTCAGATGCTGTTTTTATGCCGTCCATCAGACATCTCCTCTCCCATGCCATGTACAGACACATTCTGTTCACCAGCTGCTGATTTCTGTTTGTTCTCATCATGTTGTTTCCTAGGCCAATGGTGGTGCTGCTGCTACTGGCCTCTTTTCTGCTATAATCTCCCCTAATCTCATCATGCAGATATAAAATATGTTATCTCCATTCTCTTCTGTCCTCCTCTTCCTTTTTTTCTCTAAGAAATAATAGGGAAATACTTTCCAATGTTTGTTTTACAAACTTTCCTAGTCCTTGTGATTTAACTCCTGGTCCCTCCTCTAAGGGGATTAGGTACTCCTCAGAGAGACTCCTAGAATTTGGAATTGTAGTTGATGCATGGAGCAGATCAAAAAAGCACTCTGGGGATTTAAATTTCCATAAATTTGAATATAGGGGTCACAAGTCTTTAGCTCGAAGCCTGTAAAGGTGAATGCAGTACAATTAATTAATTCTTACAACTACTAAATTCACCCTTTAGTTTGCTGATGAGGAAAGGAAGAAACTAGTATGACACTTAGAAATTATATCTGTCATGTTAGTCATGTCCTGACTTATAAAGTGTGGCCCTATGGGATTCTCCTTACTTTACTTTTCTCTCCTTGAGTTATAAAGACTCTTGACCCATGAAACCTACTTGTGATTTCTATTGTTTTGATTAGTATGAGCTTTGAGTAGACATGACCTCTGCCTCTAGACCTTCTAGGCTATGAAAAAAGGATACATTTGGGGACACTTCATTCAAATACTGAAGAAGTCTGGGTGGGGCGACAGGTTGGGGAGAAAGACACTTTGATTTCACACCCACTTCCTATCTCTGTCTTAAGGTTAAATCACTGTTGGCATCTGTATTCATCCATTTTTTAATCTCCTACTTTTACTAAGAATTTAGCCATCAGTAGGCACTGAGGAAGGACAAGGTCCCTGTCCTGAATTGCCCTAGACTCGAGGGAGAGGCATACATACAAACCAGTTTTTGATTGTCCTCCACAGGGATCAAACTTTGGTATGCTCTCTGTAGACCAAGCTTGTGGGAGCAGAAGTGGACAGCATTTTTCACTTGAGACATCAAAGGATCTTCCTCAAGAGGGTGGATCCTAGGTTAAGAGTCAAAATGTATTAGTAAGGCAGAGAAAAGGAAAGTGCTTAGATATGAATACTGTGTTAGTGTGTGGATTGTTCAACAACTGCAGATTTTGTATGATTGTTGGCTAGAAGGCATAACAATAGCTGATATCTATTAGACATAGTTTTGGACTCTTTGTCATGTTATCTTTAATGCACCCTCCAAACTGTGTCTGGATAGTACTGTGGTCGGTACTATCACTACATTGGACCCATTTTTAAAGGTAATGAAGTGCTTCTCAGAGTGGTGTCAGTAACTTGCCGAAATTTAAAGTATATGGAAGAACCAGGATTTGGATCTAGAACATTTTAATACAAATTCTTTAGTATAACAAATATATGTTAGGGAAAAGTTCGAGGGGATTGGAGATGTAGTGAGATGGAGTATAAGAGAGAGGCAGTTACCATATTATGAAGAGTTTTGTGGGCCAAATTAGGAATCTTGGCTTTGCCGCAAGGACAGTGATAAAGTACCTCTAAAGGGCTCTAAGCCAGGAAGTGGCATGATCAGATCTGAATTTAGAAAGATGTCTCTGGCTACAGGGATCAGAAGGGCCAAGATCATAGGCAAGGAGACTTGTCGTTGAATGGATCCAGTGGAGAAATGACAAATGAGTTTACACAGCTCATTAGGAGCAGATGAGACCCACACCAAAAAGTCATCTGCTCTTATGATCATCTTGATCCTACTTCCTATCCAGTCTTTGGTATCAGCTGGTTCCTCTAATTCCACCCCAAGACACTCTTTCCAGTTTTTAATTGATTTCCTTCCAACCTGCTGAACAGCTCTTGCTTCTGGAGCCTTGCGTTGAATTTCCTGTTAACTTGGCATTGCCAAACCAGCAGTTGTCATTTTGATAATTTAATATTCACCTCGTTTAAGTGACCTAACGCTTGTGATCCAGCTTGAATTTATTTTAGTTTAAAATGCATATTGATAATGTTTTTGGAAAGTGCGCTTGCCTAATTCTTCTTATCTTGTAAAAACCATATAATGCTTATCTCCATATGCAATTGCACCTAGTGCACGTGCAAACAGAGAGTTTTCAGATTCTATCAGATCACTTTTTTTCAAGAGAATGATAGTAAACCGCCATTTTGAACTTGGGAAATAGGGGAAGATATCATACAGCATAGTCGGCGAAGGGTAAGATCTAGAAATCTAAGCTAGTGGAAGGAGGCTGGCAGTAGATGGGTGAGTTAAATGGAATCCAGAGAGTTAGGGGGCCCTGTAAAAGAAACAGTGGCTATGAGTGTTCAGGCAAGCAATAAATCTAACCCATGAATTCCATGAAGAATGGAAAGTTCAGGAAGACTTTGGAGGATCCAAGGGATCAGTTAGGGCAGGTGCAAGAAGCAGAAGACCTAGAAATCTGAATTCAGAGGTGGCGGTTCGCTTTATTTCTTCTTTTATGTTGCCTCTCATGTCAGAGAGGCAACTGCTCAGAGTCCACTGCTGTGTGCCATGGCCAGAGGACAAGTCACCATCTTCTCGTTGTATTCTGATCCTCATTGAGTGAGTTCTAGAGCTGAGAAGATGAACTAACTTCCAATTGCAGGACCAAGATGGATGGTCTAGCCTGAAAATGCATGTCACAACTGGGCAGCCCAAATAAGTGTACTACCATTGCTAAAGACCTCTGTATAGAACTTTGCAGTTTGTACAATTCTTTTCATGGACGTATACCTCACCCATGAAAATTTATTTTTATTACCAATGCCAATATACTAGCCCAAGGACTTGGACTCAGTTCCTCTACCCCCTAAATACCATCTCCTTGAAAGACACTAATTTCGTTGTGGTAGGGATGGCATGGGATGCCTACTGGTCATCCTGGATCACTGGATTTGGCTATTTGGGAATGCATTCCATCTGATGTCTGTTTGCCTGTCGTCTATTTAGGCCCCTCCTATCTTCTATTGAAGAACAACCTAAAGTACTATCTGCTTTATACTCCCTAACAAATTTCCAGTCAGAAGTGATCTTTCTCATCTTTGGTCTTCCACAGCATACACCCTTTATATCTTTCTGTGGCAATTATCTTATCTTGCCATGTGTCATCATTTTTGCATAGTATGTCTGCTCATAAACTCTCCCCCTTTCCTGCAACCCCAGACTTAGTGACATACTTAATACCATGAGTATATACCATGAGTATTCAATAAATAGGTGAGCATGTCAGAAAAGCCCATCTGTATTCGATTCTTCTAGTGTTTAATTTTGGGATTGAAATACCAATACAATTGTCTGATGACAAATGTTAACTAGACTTATTGTGGTGATCATTTCACAACACATACAAATATTGAATCATTATCTTGTACACTTGAAACTAATATAATGTTATATGTCAATTATATCTTAATAAAAAAGAAATACCCAAAAGAATAAAAAGAAAAGTACAAAAATTTATTTACCAATATAGAGATAAAGCTAGCTATGCACTGATCAAAAAGTTTACCTTTCTCTTTTCCATTCCCATACCTGAGAAGGTTGATACTTGCCTTTCAGAATTTTATCTGCTTACATCACACTGGCACGTGCAGACTCATTCAGACATACAGAGATTTTATTTGACATAAATTCTCATGACATTGAATAGTATTATAACTTTCTTTAGGTTGGCAGAGGGTCAAGGAGATGGGTATGAAAAGAGAGAGTAAGATAGAGGTTACTGACAGAGGGAGGGAGGCCCTGCTAAAGAATTTTTATCTAAGGGATCACAGGAAATACTGTCATGGGAAGGGGCCTGAACACTGCGGAACAGCTAGGTCTAAAATGCTTGCAGCGCCTTTGGATATGGTCTTCCTGTCTGGCAACTCTGTGCCGTATGTGCCAAACTGACCAAGATTGGGTAAAAATCAGCAGATTGCCAGCTTTCAGTTGCAGGTTGTTGAAGTCATTTGAATTGCTTCTCTGGAAAGTCAGGTAGGAATTTGTCTTCTCTCGGGGGTTTGATGGTAATTAGCAATAATTCTCAAAGTGTAGTATCGGGCCCAACAGCTTCAGCCTCACCTGGAACTTGTTAGAAATGTAAATTCTCAGGCTGACACCAGATCTACTGGGTCAAAAACTCTGGGGCTGGGCCCAGCAATCTGGGTTTACTAAGCCCTCAGTGGTGATTCTTATGCTCACGAAAGTTTAAAAACTATTGAACTAGAAGAGAGTTAGAAAAGTAGGTTGGGGTGAGGCTGGGGAAGGAGGTAAGAGTTTAGCTAGAGATCATGGGGAGAGAGTTTAAAAGAAATTAGAGAGAAGGAATTAATTCCAAGCAGAAGAGCACTTAAAGCTCTTGGTTAATTTGACGATCAGAAAACCAGAATTAAGTGCTCCCATATATGGCCTAACCCTACTTCCATAGCCAGAAATCTTGATGTCTCTGGTTGGAGCCAATGTGGAAAGTCTGGTTGATTTTATTACTCTTGGCCTTGGTGTTGTCATAGGACAGCATTTCATTTTGCATCCCCTCTAAGGCCCTGGCCACTGATTTAATTAAGACCTAAATTTGGATGAGACAGGTTTTCCATAAAATAATACTAATAGGTGTAAAGTATTTCCTCTTGGTGTGGAACTCTCATGGTTGGATCTGTCCACACCCTGGATGATAAGGTGGTGGTAGGGGAGTATACTGCCTTGGGTACTGGGTAAAAGCATGACCCAGGGGAAAAAGTCTTCTCTCTCCTCATTTGGAAATATAACAGCAACAACAAAAATGTTGGAAACATTTTTAAAATATAGTATGATGGACTGTCAGGTGGAGCCGCATAGGTTCAGAAATATTTATGTTTAAGAACCAGAAAGTAATTGGAACAGAAACTCCTCTGCCCCCTCGCTCCTTTTCTGTCAGCTGCTCAGCTGTTTCCAAGTGGTCTGAAGTTTCTGTACAGACAATTGTCTTGCTAATGGCTGTAATTCATCACAGGAGGTGTTTAGTTTTGAAAATGAAATATGACTATATATTTTGGAGATTGATAGTGAGGGCTTGTTTATTGATTATACTCCTCAGGTAAAAAAATAAAAGAAATATAACAGACAAAAATGCATTTTTCAAGGTCCATGATAATAGCTAAAGTAACTTGACATGCAAAACTTCTTAAAAAAATCCTACCTTTAGCTTTACAAAAAAGATGAAAAATGCTGATTTTGGCTGTGTGTATGCACTCCTTTTTTCAAAACAATTTTAAGATATAAAGATATACGTGTTAAAGGTAACAATGATAAAATCAATTTTGAGGACACAAATCCATATTCTGATCATGGTGTCTCATATATTTGCTATCACTGAGCATTAGTTTTGTCTCTGAGTTTCCTAGTGGCTGGGGCAAAAAGAGGAACATGGGAAGATTCAAATTCCTCAATGAAGAATTGATTTTAAGGACAAATTTATTATCTTGGATGTTATGTATGAGGTATGAAGTAAAGTAATGTATAGTGCTCTCTACAGTAGTTTTAAAATAAATTTAGAAGTGATTGTCATGTGAATCTATTTTAATAAGGAGATTGGGCAAATTCAAGGTCAGAACTTTTAAGGGTACAATTCAAGGGAGGTAAATTAAATGAGAAGTTAAGCCAACGAAGTTGCACATGTAGGCTTGTGATTCTTCTGTGATAGAACATGAGAACTGAGAATAAGCATATCCCTTGGATCCTCTTCTCTCTAGAAGGCTTTAGTTAGAAGTTAATGTGGTATCAGTTTAAAATCATTGTAATTTCTGACATGTTAATATTATGTGATACTGGCTTAATATAGCGCCATGTACTTTGAAGACCAGAAGAACATTAGATAGAGGTGAATGACAATACGATGCTACTAGGATGAGAAGCTGAAGCATGATTCTTACACAGAAGGAAATCATTCCACCAATGAAAGAGCATAAACTGTAGGGACAGCAAACATTTTCCTCAGGAGAGCATCTTTCGATTTTAATGGAGTGTGGCAGACAAAACTTTGACCAGAATAATTTTCCAAGCAGTGTCGCCCCCTTCTCAATAGGAAAATCAAGGGTTTATTTTCACATAAATGATGTAAGTAAATTTATGTCAAATTAAATAAAGCAATTACTTAAGCAATTAATTACTAATCAAAAGATTAGTTTTATTCACTTGGGACAGTGAGATAAATAAACAAACATGGATGGATTTGGGACTGTCAGAGAAATCTGAATCATAGGTTAAATGAAGCCAATCCAACTCTTGTTTCTCTTTTAAATCCCTTAAGAAGCCCACATTCTCCAAATAAGAGTGGCTTCCTCACAAATGACTTTTCTCTCCCATGTGCATTGAAAATCACCCAGTCTTGGAGAGTGTTCCAGGAAATTTAAGGAATTGCCAGCAGAATTCTTAACTTACTGATTAACTGTACTTTTTTTAAAAAAAAAAAACTAACTGAAATATTTTGTCCTGATGATTGGAATGTTCACATTTAATTTGCCAAACAAAAGTTTAAAAATATATTGTTAGAAATGCTGAAGGCTTTGTAAAATGGCTTTCCACCGGCTGAATGTTAGAGCAGGACCAAATGTTTATTAATTCTCTCTGCCACAGAGCTAATAGAACTGTTCTTTTAATTCAACAAACAGAAGCCTGTGTTCTTTGGATGGTTATTTTATTTCCCATGGAGTCTGCATGCTGTTGGCTGACAATCACAATGGCTGTGTATCTATTTGGCTCTAGATTGCTCTACTGCAAAAATAAAATAAAATAAAAGCTATCTTTATTTGTTTTTGCAATAGTTCTGAAAATATATGTTCAAAAATCTTGACAAAGTTTCTGGAACTAATTTTTTTCTGGGACACATTTTTTAGTGTAGAAATGCTAAAATCATAAGATAAAGACTAATTGATCAATGGATAAAGAGTGTTACATTATCCAAGTGTTTTTCCGGTTGCATTTAAGGTCCCCTCTTGAACCAATCATTGTCTTCTTTAATATATTATTTTTTTTAATAAAAATAGAAAACATTAGCCAGGATCCCCCAGGCCCTGCCAACAGACACACTATGCGCTCCATGGTTACTGCCTTGTTCTGAATGATGAGAGTAGTTGATAGCAAAGATGCTTTGATAGGATGGCTGTAGAGGAGTAGTCTGGCAGCCAGACTGCGGGGTACAGCTCTCAGAGGTTCAAATATCCTCTCTGCACTTTCTGTCATGTGAATTTGGGCAAATAACTTCATCTCTCCATGCTTTATATTTTTTATATACAAAGTGAGCATAAAGATGATTGTGACTTTTCCACAGGAGTGATATGAGAATTAGACAAAGTTAGTTCACGGAAAAGCACCAGAACGGTGCCTGACCAGTAGTAAATGCATCCAACGATTTGTGATTATTCTCCTTGCCCTTGAGCAGTTCCCATCTTAATGTGTTTCCATCCTGCTCTTTAATTTTGCCTTGATGCTCCTGTTTTTACTAGGAATTCAGTGTTACCTTTAGGGTGCATTCAGATGGTGTGTCCTCAAATTCTTCAAGTTTTAGATTCTTCTGTTCTCTTTTTATTATTTTTTCTGTCTCTGCTTTTAAACTATTAGCTTTCATTTATTGATTCCTTTATCAGTTGCTCACCCTGCAATTTTCTGATTTTAATCTGCTGCAAACCAAGAAATCAGATTATCAACCTAATTAGAATTTGAAATAAATTAGGAGTAATTTGACTCAGAGTAAGCCCCTGGAATGCTCTCCTCTGAGTAAAGCAAATCCTCTTGAGTGCATGCATTTTGTACTTGTGTGATCTGTTTTGCTTTCCAGGGACCTCTTTTGCTTTTAAAAGTGAAGGTGTTAGACAAGTCACCTTGGAAAAAGTGAGGTGTTATAACATTAAATTGAATTTTCTTTTGCTGTCAGGCTTTGCTGTGTTCATAGAAAGTCTGGCTAAAGAGTTAATAAAAGGGACAGAGGAGGTAGTGAAGCACATGTAACAGTATTTGTTACAGGAGTGAATCAGAGAACTCACCAATGCATGAACTTAAATATTATGGGCCTGCGTTTCAAATCCACTGCACACTGGCTTGCCACTTCTTGCTCTGCTTTAGGCAAACTGGATTGATAGTAAGGGGTCACACTAGTGATTCTCAGATTGTGTTCCCAGAACCAGCAGCAACAAAATTTTTAGAAATGCAAATGATGTGCCCCATCCTAGAGCTGTTGACTCAGAATGTCTGGAGGTGGGCCCAGCAATCTGTGGTATAACAATCCCTCTGGGTGATTGTGGGTGCAGGCTAAAGTTTGAGACCAGCTGACCAAGGCTAGTGGTACTCAAGCCTTGTTCCATATTAGACTTTAGTACCTGGAGAGGCATCCTCACCTGGGGAGCTCCCCAGCCACAGAAATGAAATTATTTTACAGTAAAAACAAAAACAGAAACCAAAAAAATCTCTTTCAGGTGATTTCAGTGTAAACAAGCATTTGAGACCTACTCCTCTAGGCCTTGCTTTCAAGCACAAGGCAAAGCAAGTCACTGTGGCTCAAAACTATAACTTGAACAGGGCGCTTTGACTCGAAGTAGCTCCTTTTAGCACCTGTGGTCCCCAAACTCTTTCACACTCATCCTTTCCTGTTTGCTTCTGCGTGGAAGGCCTCTGTTCTCTGTGCTGATGTTCTCTGTGAGAGGTGATATCTGGAATTAATACACGTGGATAGATCTTCTCCTACTAACTTAGTACTTCCTCTGTAGCAGTGCTTCTCAGACAGCAGCACACATCACAATCAGCTGGAAGGCAGTTGAACCAAAGGTTGCTGTGCCCCACCTCCAGAGTTTCTCATTCTGAAGCTCTGCAAAGGGGCTAATAAATTGCATTTCTCACAAGTTCCAGGTAAGCTGGAATGGCTGGTTCTGGGACGGTAAAACCCATTACTTTGAAGGAAGAAGGGTCCTGAGGAAGGGGACTAAAAAAAGTAAGGTGTGCTGGGAGGGGAAGGAATATATCATGCTGCTCTTCCCCAAATGGGAGACTGGAGCGACAGGAGGCCACCCTGGGGGTAAAGAAATAGAAGGGCAGCTATAATGACGAGTCCAAGTGAATCTAAAATCATGTGATTATTATTAGAATAGTTTAACTGATAGTATTGTAATTTCTAGTTTCCAAATCTTTATCTGATGTTTTCTAAAACTTAGGGTACAGTAAAGCGGTAATAGACACCTGTTAAAAATGCAGACACCTAAGTGTCGTCTTTCCAACCTCTATTCGGGAAATCTCAGATGGAGCCCAGAAATAAGCCATCAGGTGAGTTTGCTGCAATTGGTGATTTATTTATTTGTCTGTTTGCTTGGTGGAACTGTATTCAGGAGAACTGAGGACGTTAATCATTATTATTTTATTATTAAACAATTTCTGGAGATTTAAGAGTAAAATAGAAATATTTTTCTTTCTGAGAGTAGTATACTTTGTTCACTGAATGACCTCTACCCCTTCTAACTACTGGAGTTTTTATTTGAAAATTGTTCAATTTACTACTTAAAAATAAAGACCAAATTCTTCTATATTGGAGATCTTTTACAGGATGTAACTGTTGGGTCCATCTGAACTCAGGAGTGATGAGACATCCTTTTATATGTCCACTATTCCCAGTTGTGAAAATCAATTCAGATGACAAAGAACACATGGGAAGAGTGCACAGAGCTTCATTCTAACGAATTCCAGTGACTGTTCAGCTTTCCATGTGATGATAGCAACCATATTCCTGCCATATTGATGGAAATCTCTACAGATAGGGGTGTTGTCAACAGACTATTGTGATTTGAAAACATATGGCACTTCTAAAAAAATTACCAGCGGTTGTTGCTAGCTTTCTTTTTATTTTCTTGTTCCTTTTGTAAGCCCCAGTTTAGGATCCTCTGTAATACAGGATAGTAGCATGCTTACAATGAACCTTGGATCTTACAGCCAGGGAAAAGAACCACTTTCCAGGCTACCCTCAAAAAAAGAGTTTGGTGGGGTTACTCTGAGAGTTATGAATGGGGGTGATTCCCTAAAAGATGTAGCTGGCATATTTAAATCTCTAAGCAAATTATGAAAGCCACGATAAAATCTGTTTGCTGGGAGGGAGAGAGGGGTCTAGTTCTTTGAGAACCTTTTGCTCTTTTAAAACCAAGTTTAGAATCAATCCTTGTAGCAGAATACTGCCAGAGGAAACTCTTCTATCTAGAAACCTAATGTTGTCTATCAAAGAAACCATGAAAGGCATCAGCTAAGGACATTTAGACAAGCATATGAAGGGAGATTTGAAGATTTAAAGATGTGTATACCTACAGTTAAACTCAGAATTTTAACCCATGTAAAATATTGTTTCACTAAATGTTATTGATAACGCCTACAGAATAGCCCATCTTGTTTGGTGAGGTGTTCTGGAGGTTTTCCTCTGAAAACATTTCCTCTTTCACTTAATCTGTATTTGAATTGTATTAAAAGTTGGCATGGTACAGCTGAAATGGGCATATGAACAGTGTGCTGCAAAGGGACACTGTGTTGAGGTCACTGCCTTAAACTACACATGAGTTTGAACTGGGTTGGCTTATGTATTGTTCGGCGTTGGAGACGTGTTGTTGTTGTTGTTGTTGTTGTTCCTGTGAGAGAAGACTCACATTTATTCAAGCATTCAACTTTGTCCTCATCTTTGGTTCCTGTCTTTAGCAGAGAGACAGTATGGGAACAGAAGTAGCTGCCTATCAGAGAAAGTTGCCAAGTTTCAGGGTCCCGAGGGAAATGTCTCGAGTAGAACATTCCAGAATATTTCCTAATTTTGACGCTGTAAAACAGTTAGTATTCTGCTCAGGCTGATAGGCAATTCCTGTATTCACGCCATACTAGGTGTTATATTATAGAAGACATAAAAAAAATGCTTCAAGCAGCATGTTTTTCTTTCTGGCATTTAGGAGGAATTAAATGTGGGGAGTTGTGAATGTCCCTCTGGATTTGCCTGTTTTCTGTAAAAGAGGGTTATTTGTTAAGATCACGGAGATACTTTTGTGAATGATACCTTATAAAATAAGAGAATATTACTACCTCTTGTTCTGTTACTGTTCCTTTCTTTTAGCAATAATATACTTCTGATCTTGGTGTAAATGTCATATTGTGTGAATATGCAAACATCACATCCGCCTACATATGTTCTGTTGCTTAGTAATTCTTGGCACTGAGCACAGTGAATTCTGTGCCTAATAAATGAGATATCCATCAGAATGAAAAATGAACTATGTTGGTCTCTTCAATAAGATATCGTTATCTCAGATTTTAGTTGTGAAAGTAGTCTGCATTTTTGTGCATGGTACTAAAGAAATTTGGAAGGGAATTGATTTCAGGATGAACATTTATTTACTTGTTATTCAAATAATGCCTACCGTCTAATACTTTTCTCTAGACAAGGGCCAATATTTCAAAGTGTTTGTTTAAAGATATACAGATTTTAGAAATACAAAGTTTTGTTTGAAAAAGTTGTACTTTTTAAGAATCTATAAAAATCTCCTTTCATAGTAAAAAATAAACTTATATTCAAGAATTAGTTCTGAAATTATGCCTTGAAGATCAATGAATTGCCTTCATTTTAGTGTAATTATTACAGTTACCCTTTTCAACTCTGAGCCCACATCCCTTTTTGTAACATCCATTCATTAATCTCTGCAACATGAGGTTTTCAGTTGAGGTCCATTGTCAGGTTCAAATCATTGAATTAAAAGATTTATCTCTGTTAACACAACTTAACCTTTCTCTGAATTTGAAAGAAACTATTTCTCTCTATCCCGAGTAATTAAATGCTTTCCTCTAGGGGTGGCTTTGAATCCACCAAACAGGGCACCCAGTGTCATAATCTAGGATGCCATTCCTTCCCTCCTAGATGTTCATTTCTACATCACTGTTTTCTCAGTCTTTACCTTGTGCTAATGACTGGAGACACACAGATAAAAATGATCCCACCCTTCTCATTTAGGAGCTCGTGATCCTGGGGAAGAGACAGACATGCACTTTGATGTTACAGTAGAAATTATGACAGAGGCCCCAAGAGACACTGTATCACATAACGAAGGAAATACAGAATCAGCTCCAAAGGAGGACAAATGTCAGTTGGATGACTCTTAAAGCCCTCACCACGTTGAGGGAATTATTAAAAAAAAAAATGTTAGGGAGATTGAGAAGAAGTTTGGAGAGAGTGGTTAATTGCTTTGAGTCATAACTTCTCCCATGGGAAAGAAGTGTAGGATGCTCCCACTCCACCTCAAATCAAGAAAGGGTGCTTTAAAGAGACCAATAAGAATTTGAGACACGGACTTTGCCATTTTAGGGGTGGGTACAGTGTGCTGCCTAGAAAATTGAAATAAGAGGTGCACCTCAACTCCTTGCATTTGCAACGGCCTTAGTGGATCAGCTGATCACAGGATAAAGCCAAAAAAGGGCCACCTTAATTGTATTTTATATCCCTTACCTCAGGAGAATGTGGAGTAAAAATATGAGTGATGTTTTATAGCCATGTTATTTTTTACTTCAGCTGAAACACTGTGCTTCTATGCCCTTGTCTGACCTCTAAATGCTGACGTGCTTCTCTCTAACTTAATACGCTGTCTCTTGGGTATTTTACACACTCCTATAGCTTCAGCTACCTACTGTGGGATGATGAGTTTCAAGTTTTTTGTTTGTTTTTGGTGAGGAAGATTGTTGCTGAGCTAACATCTGTGCCCATCTTCCTCTATTTTGTATGTGGGATGCTGCCACAGCATGGCTTGATTAGCGATATATAGGTCTGTGCCCGGGATACGAACCTGCAAACCCTGGGCCCCCAAAGTGTAGTGCACAAACTTAACCACTACGCCAGTGGGCCGGCCCTCCAGTTTTTACAAATATGCCCCTCAAGTTTTTACAGATATGCTTCCAGATTCACAGCTAATGACATACGTGATTGCTACCAAATCTAGAAAAGTGAGAGTCACCTTTGAGACTTCAGTTACACCTTCACCCCTGGTGTCCTATAAATTACTACATAACATTAAGTTTACCATCATTCCCTCCTCTCTATCTTCGTGACAACTAGCGTAGTTCAGACTTTTCATCACTTGCTTAGACTCTCACTTAACTTTCCTGCTACAATCTTGTCCCACTAAAATTTATCTTCAATAACATCTAGAATGCTTTTTTTCTAAAACAAAACTCTGAACATGTCACTCCCTTGATTAAAATCCTTCAGTAACTTATTAAAATCCAAGCTCTGAATTGTGATAAACTTTTTGTTCCTGAACTTCCCCTGCTTACACTCTGGCCAAATCTGTTACCTCTGCCTTTAACTTTATGCTCATGCAGCATATAAACTGTCCATAGTTCCCACATATGTCATGCTGTATTTCTCCCTTCTGTGTCCCTGTTCTCCTGCGATTTTCTCACCTGGAATGACCTATCCATTGCTACTCATATTTTAGGATTAGGCATAGCCATTAATGCTATGAAGCTTTCACTGAATGCCCAGGGTATGGTGGCAAAATTTACTGTTTATATTTTTATCATTTTTCTATCACAATATTTGTAATATTTATTTGTTTGGATACCCTGCCAGACTTACTGTGTTACTTTTGAGTCTGTAGTGTATAACAAAGTACTTTATATATTGAAAGTGTTACATGAATGAATAAATGAATGAATGAATGGCTACTAGTCTTGCTTGATAGTTTATGCTCTACACGTACACTTTCTTCAAAGGGACAGGCAGGTGACATTTGAGGTACCAGGTCACAAACCCACTCTAGACTTTTGATTAGATTGAATACCCCAGTGCCATGCTGGAAGTGGTATTTGAAGAACTATAATTTTGAAATTACTTGTGATATGAGTGAAAAAGAAAGGGATATGAGTCAGGAATAACAGTTAGGAGATTTTGGCAGTGGCCCAAATGAGTATATTTAAGGTGGGAGTGGAAAAGGAAATGAGTAGTTTTGAAAGACACCATCAAGAAAAAATAAGCCAGGAAAATCAAGTGTGTCAGCTGCAAGTAATAGTGAGGGAAAAAGTTTTAAATGTAGAGAAGGTTTAACCATATAATTTGTGATTTCTTAGATAGGGCTGAGTAATCAAGAAAAGATATATAATCTCCATAGAACTGAAAGATCCTAATTTATGTAGAATTAACATTATTGTGCACTTTAAAATTTATAGAATTCTTCTACTTCTGTCATGATAGAGTAAATCATATTTGTGTTGCCCTACTACTGTAAACATCTCAAAAATTAGACCCACTATATAAAAGCTGATTTCAGATACTGGACAACAGACAGTATTCTATATGAATTCAAAGAGAAGGATACAAGTGAGGTGTTCTCTGTGATACCCCTGGCTTTCTACATGGAATCACTTTCTAAATCATGGCACAGGGGCAGTTCAGGAGGTAGAGATAAGAATTTGGGGAGATTAAGGCAGCTTGAATTGTAGAACAGAGTACCACAGAGTTAGAAACTATGAAGATAAAGAGTTTCTGAAATATCTCTAGCTTTCAATCTGTGCCTGAAAAATAGTGTATGTGTGTGCAGGATGAGACTTCATGAGACAACAACTATCAATGGGCTGTAAATCAAATGATTTCCAGAGCTTACACAAAGTTGGGAGTTTCCATGATGCAGAATAGGGAGATCTCTTTGGATACATCAGGCGTTCTGTAGGACACCAGACAGTTGGTCCAAACCACACTTGAGTTTGACTTGTTTAACTACTCTAAACAAGCCCAAAGAAATCTTAAAAACATGAAATGAATTCATCAGACTGATCCATGAGTAATTTAATCTCTTCTCACAACAAAATTTAAAACTTTCCAAAGAAATACTGTAAAATCTAGAAATTCAATAACATAGTATTCATAATGTCTCTCCTGCACTCAACAGTTAGTAGGCATACAAAGAGGCATAAAAATGTGATGCATAAACAGGAAAAATATCAGTTAGTAGAAATATAGCAAGAGAGAAAATAGATGAATTTGAAAACAAAAACCTGTTAAAAAGTTAGAAGTACACTCAATAATTAAATGAAACATGACCATCATGGGAAAAATTAAACATTACAACTCTAGAGCTGGAAAATAGAATATCTAAAATGAAAAATTAACTAGATGGGCTAACCATAGGATAGACACAGCAGAAGAAAAGATCAGTGAACTGAGAACATAGCAATAGAAACTACCCAAGCTGAAGCAAAGAAAGTGAAAACTGAATGGAATCTCAGGATGGGACAATGCCAGTTAATCTAACATAGATGTAACTGGAGTCCCAGGAGGCAAGCAGAGAGAGTAAGACAAAAGTATTTAAAGAAATAATGCCTGATATTTTCCAAATTTGAAGAAAGGAATCAATTCAAAAATCTAAGATGCTGACTCCAAGTTGAAAATGTACAATGAAAACCACACCAAGAGTATCATAATCAAATTGCTGAACAAGTGATTTAAAAAAAGTTCTTAAACAGCAAGAGAAAGGACACACATTATATATTATGGGACAAAAATAAGAATGCATGCAGACTTTGCCTTAAAAACAGTGCAAACAAAAGACAATGGAATAGAACTTTCAAAGTGCTAAAGGAAAAACTCAACATAAATTTCTATAATCAGCAAAACATGTCCTTCCACAGAAAGGTAAGATGAAAATTTTTCCAGATAATCAGAAAGAGATGAGAAATGCTAAATGTGATTCCTCAGACTGAAAGAGTGTAATACCAGGCTGAAACTGAGGCTAAATAAAGGAATGGAGAGCAACAGAATTTATACATATATTGGTAATTATAAAAGATTTTTCTTTTTTTATTTTAATTTATTTAAAATATAATTGACTATTTAAAGCAGGATAAAAATTATTTGTTGTTTAAATATATATAGAAAAAATATAAGATTAGAAATGCAAATATACTGGTGTAAGGATCTTACATTATACATGACATAGTATAATCTTTATTGAAGGTAGACTCTGACAAGTTAAGAAGCTTATTGTAAACTCTAGATAAACTTCTAAAAAGAAAATATTGATCTATAGCTAATAATGCAATAGCTGAGGCAAAATGAAATAAGAATATATATTCATCCCCTAAAGAAGGCTGGAAAAAAGAAGAAAACAAATAAGAGAATGAACACAAATAAAACAAATAGCAAGATACCAAGAAAACACTAATCATAAGGAAACTGAAGTCGTAAAACTGATATCAGAAAGGCAGTCTTCAAGACAAAGAATATTCCTCGAAATAAAAGGAAGATTTATAACCATAGACAGTCAATGCATCAAGAAAACAACAATCCAAAATGTATATGCATCTAATTACAAGGCTTCAAAATACATGAAGCAAAAACTGATAGAATAAGAGAAATGCACACATTTTAGTTGGAGATTTAAACACTCTACTTCTTATAATTGATAGAACAAATAGACAACAAAGTCAGACATAGAAAACTAAAATATCACTGAAAACCAACTTTCCTTTATTTGTGTAGACTACCCCAAAGCAACAGAATATATGTTGGGTGCATATGGAACATTCACAAAAATTGACAATATTCTGGACGCAAGGCAAATTTTAATAAATCTAAAGTATCGTAATCTCAGAGTATGTTCTCTGATCAAGACTAGATTAAATTAGAAGTTAACAATAAGATTATTTAGATCATTCCAAAATATGGGAAAATTAAAAACATTGTTTATAAATGCCTTAGGTCAAAGAAAAGATCAAAATGAATATTAGAAAATATTTGAAATTTATGAAAATGAAAACACAGCATAATAAATTTATAATTCAACTAAAGAAGTTGCTCAGAAGAAAAACTATAGAATTAAATGCTTTATTAGAAAAAAGTCTAAAATCAATGATCTAAGCATCTTACTAATGAAGTTAGAAAAAAATGAATTAAACTCAAAATAAATAGAATAGAGGATATAGTACAGATGAAACTGGAAATTAGGAAAATATAAAATGGACAAAAACAGAAAATCTGTGAAAACAATTTGGCTGTTTGAAAAATATTAATAAATTTGATACATCTCTAGCTAGAGTGATCAAGAAAAAAAAGAGTGAACACAGTTGCCTATAGCAGGAATCAGAGAGGCATCACTACAGAGCCTACAGCCATTAACATTTTGATAAGTAAATACTATGACATTTTTATGCCAATACATGAAAATTGTTTAGATGAAGTGGAAAAATAGCTTAAAAAGAACACTTAACCAAAACTGATTCAAGAAGGCTTTTTAAAAAAATAAATAGCTTTGTATCCAATAATGGAATTGAATTTGTAATTAGAACTGTTCCTGTGAGGAAAATTCCAGACTTAGATAGTGTTACTGATGAATTCTTTCTCAAGTTTAAGGAAGAAATAATACCAATCCTACACATTCCTTTTTTCAAAAGTGGAATAGAAGTGAATAGTTCCCAGATCATTTTATGAATATATTATCATCCTGATACCAAAACTAGGCAAAGACATTACAAGAAAAGAAACCTAGAGTCTGATATCCCTATGAACCTAACTGTTAAACTCATTAACTGAATATTAGGAAATGAAACTCAGCAGTATATCAAAAAGATAAATCCCAAATGGCATGATTTATTATCCTAGTGATGCAAAGTTGGCTTAACCTTAGAAGATCTAGTAATGTAATTTACCAATTTAGTAGAATAAAGTAGAAAAAGAAGATTATCTCAACAGACACAGATGCAATATTTGACAAAATTCAGCACCCATTTATGGAAAACTCTCAGCATTTTATGAATAGAAGGGACCTTGTTGAACCTAAAGGGAAGGAAGTCTAAATGGAGAGATTTATCCTTTATGGACTGGAAAACTTGATAAAGGAAATTGTTTATCTATCAAAATGAAGTTACAACTAACATCATATTTAGTGGGGGAAAGTCAACACTTTTCCATTAAGATTGCAAACAAGGTTAAGAGTATTCACTCTACCACTTCCATTCAACATTTTCTGGAAATCCTAGGTCAGGGGTCAGTAAACTCCAGCCTGCAGGCCAGTCACGTATTTTTGTAAATAAAATTTTATTGAAACGCAGCAACACCATATTATTTATGACTGCTTTTATACTACAATGGTAGCGTTTACTGTCTGTTACAGAGAAAATATAACTTGACTTGTTCCTTTAAAATATTTGCTATGTATGTAACTCTTTAAGAACAAGTTTGCCAGTCTCTAAACTAAGTAGGGCAAAGTGTGAGAGAGAGAGAGAGGGAGAGAGATAATACAGAAATTGGAAAGAAAAAAATCTTTATTTCCAGACAGCATATTGAAGTATAAAGAAAATCCTGGCTAATCAACAAAAAAGCTACTAAAATTACTTAAATGAAGGTTATAGGATGCAAAGGTCTAGCTTCAAATTTTCTCCTCAATGTAGTAGCCACAAACCCTTGAAAATACAAAATTTAACAAATGATAAATTTACAGTAGCATTGAAAATCACAAAAGACTTTGGGATACATTATTTAACAAAGTCAAATACGAAAGCTTGAAATGAGGAGGTTTGTGGCAAAATAACTTCGATAAATATAGAATTCTGTGTTGGCATATTTAAACACCTGTAGAGTAAAAATGGTTAGACAATGCTAACAGAAATGAAATAAAATTTAAATAAATGGAGCAATATACTATTCTCACAGATTGGAAGACTCAGAGAGTTGGAGGACTTACACTACCTGGTTTCAGGACTGACTATAAAATTACATTAGTGGAATGATTGTGGTATTGGTGTAAAAATCAATGGACTAGAATAGAGAATGCAGAAATAGACCCCCTTGGACAGGAAGAATTGTATTGGCTTGGAGTCCGATTTACAGACAGAAACAGCACAGAGTACATTTTCTGTGCAATACCTTAACTATCTGGCAACAGCACATGTGTGTTAATGTATGCTAAACATAACACTGTTAGGAATTGTAGTATCCCCCATCACTTAATATATTTGAATTTCCTGCGATTCCAGCTAGACACAGAGTCTGTAATTTGATTTTATGCTGCTGATGGCATCAGTGTTTCAAACGGAAATGCATTAGGATAAATATTTAAGATTGGTACAGACACCAATTCAGACAATTGTACAAAAAGTATATCATTACCATGATTTAAATATAGAACATCTATTAAATGCTCTGAGATTTCCATATGTAAATGACTTGAAATATCATTAGAATTTCTTTTGAGATGTGAATCTAATACAAATATGGACATGTATTAATGAAAATTTTAGAAAAATTCCTGATTTAATATATTTCCTATAAGTTGCAAGAACAACTTACCTTACATATTACCAAAGGTGACTTAAATAAAGAGCTTATCTTGAAAGCAGCCAGAGAACAATACTTTATACACAGAGGAAAAGCAGCATGCTTGGTAATTGACAACTCTGCAGAAACGATGGAGGTCAGAAGACAACTAAATTTTTAAAGTTTGGAGAGAAAATATGTCAGCCCAGAATTCTGTATTTAGTGAAAATATTTGCCAATAAACTCTTCATTTCAAGCTTTCACATTTGACTTTGTTTCTTCTACCTGTGTTAATAATAAATATAATGACTTTCTTGGCAATCCTGAAAGTAGTTTCAGTTTTCCAGACTGGACGGGAGCCTAAATTATATGTAATCTGTAGGCTGGATCTAAGCAAGACCCTCCTGACACTTAGTTTAATTGTAAAATCAAGCATAATGAACTCTAGGCAAAAAAAAAAAGGCATTTTATAAGTAAAATGTCTCCTTTCTAAGAGTGTTTGTGGAAATAGATGTATTAGACTTTCAGTCCCTGAATATTAAGCATCGATGCACTCATCTAACTCTGCAAGCTCTGCACCCTGCTCACACAGCAATCCTCTAATAATTAAGTGATTTTCCATCTACATCTGCCAAGAAGAAAAATGTAACAGCTATGCTCACGCGAGTCTTACATCCCATTTAGCAATATCATTTTTGTATTGTTGTTAAATTAACAAACCGGCATTCTACTTGATGTATCAGTTTCTTATGAGCTTAGTTAACATGAGTTGGCTTCCTTGAACATTAAACATAAGTGAATCTTAGAATGATCAATTTTCTGGTCCTTCAAGACTTCTCTGAAACCTCTATTGCCTCATCCACAGAGATGTGCAGAAGATGACTAAAACCCTACACCCTTCAGTCTTTTTGTAAACTTTTTGTTTGACATAACTTTAAACTCACAGGAGAGTTGAGAGAAGAATCCAAGGAACTGCTGTTATATTCTTTACCCAGATTTAGGAATTGTTTATATTTTTTCCCATTTTCTTTATCATTTTCTCTGTATACATGCATAGATGTGCATATATATGCATATGTGTGTATACAGGAATATTTTTTCTAATGATGTATTGGAGATATCATATTCCCTTTCCCTAAATATTTCAGTATGTACATCTTAAGAAAATGGCCATTCTCTCACATAACACCATCTTATAAAAATCAGAAAAATTAACATTTTAATTTGATACATATTATTATCTAATCCATAGGCCATGTTCATATTGTTAATTGTTCTCCAAATGTCCTTTATATCCCCCTCCCTCATTCTTTAGTCCAGCGTACAGTCCATAAGAATGCATTGCATTTAGGAGCCATATCTTATTTTATTTTGTTATATCTAACATTTCCTCACCCAATCTTTGTCGTTTGTAAGTTTGATATTTTTCCAGAAGACATTTTGTAGAATGTCCCTTAGAGTTTACCTGATGTTTCCTTAGGATTAGATTCAGGCTATGTATTTTTTTTTTTTTTTAAAGATTGTCACCTGACCTAACAACTGTTGCCAATCTTCTTTTTTTTTCCTGCGTTTTTCTCCCCAAATCCCCCCAGTACATAGTTATACATTCTAGTTGTGGGTCCCTCTAGTTGTGGCATGTGGGATGCCGCCTCAACATGGCCTAATGAGTAGTGCCGTGTCTGCGCCCAGGATCCGAACCCTGGGCTGCAGAAGTGGAGCGTGAGAACTTAACCACTCGGCCATGGGGCCGGCCCCCAGGCTATGTATTTTTGATGAAAAACTACAGGAGTGATGTGTTCTTCTTCATGAATCTTATCAAGAGATATCTTGACATTGTTTTGTCTCAGTTATGGTAACGTAAACTTTGATCATTTGGTTAAGGTGGTGTCTGAGGAGTTTCTCTTTTATGAAGTTACTGTTCTAACCTTTGTAATTGTGCATTCACTATCACCCCAATGGTAATATACTGTCTAACATCATAGATTAGTTTTGCAGGTTTTGATCTTTATGTATCTGGAATCATACAGTATGTACTCTCCTTGTATGTATTCTTATGTTTGTGAGATTCATTCACATTGCTATGCAATTGACATTTGTTTATTGTCATTACTATGTAGTACTCCATTGTGTGAATATGCCACAATTTGTTTATCCATGCATAAGCAATTGAGCAATTTTCCAGGTTTTATTATTAAAAGTATGCTCTGTAAACATTCTTGTAAATATCATTTGGAGAATCTACGTACACATTCTTGTTGGGTATATACCTAGGAAGAGTAAAATTGTTGACTTGCATGGTATCCATATATTCAGCATTGGTGGATATTTCCAAAGAGTTTTCCAAAGGAGTTATACCAACTTTTATTCTTGCCAGAAGTGAATGAGAGTTCTAGTTTATCTGAAATAGTATCACTTTTATTTCTTTCTTTCCTATTATTATATCTTTTTTGCCTTGCCTTATTGCACTTGCTAGGACCTCCAAGAAATGTTGAATAACATTTGTATCATGAATTAGAGTTGAATTTTATCACAGGAAGTCGTCTGTTGAGATGACCATATGATTTTTCACCTCACTTTCTATTTATGTGTCAACTCATATAGATTGAGTTTTCAGTTGTTAAGCCAACCTAGAATTAATAGATTGAAGTTACTTGGAGGTGATGAATTATCCTTTTTATATACATCTGGATTACATTTGCTAATATTTTATTAAAGATATTTGTTTCTCTGTTCATGAGACAGATTGATCTGTAATTTTTCTTGTCTATAATGTCCTTGTCAGGTTTTGTTATCAGTTATGCTGGCCTCTTAAAAATTTGGAAAGGAGTTCTACTTGTTTCTGTTTTCAAAAGTGTTAAAGCAATATTAGGGTTATGTCTTTAAATTTGAAATAATTCACTGTTGAAACAATTTGGTCTAGAGGTTTTATTTGTGAGGAAAGTTTAATAATTGGCTCAATTTCTCTGTTAGACATAAGAATATTCAGATTAATAATTTTTCTTCTTGTCAATTTTGGTAAATTTTGCTTATTAAGGAATTCTTACAACTCATTGAAATTAATTTTTTTGCATAAATTTTATCAGATCTTTTTAAAAAATGTAGGATTTCTAGTGATGTCCTCATTTTCATTCCTGATATTGTTAATTTGTATTGTTACCCTTTTTTCTTTCTTACCCATGCTAGTTGGTTATCAATTTTATTAATATTTCCGAAAAACCAAACTTTGGCTTTGTTGATCATTTTTATTGTGGATTTATTTTCTATTTGTTAATTTTGGATTTTATATTATTATTTGCTTCTTTTTTCTTTATGTTTAATTTGCTCTCACTTTTCTGGATTCTATTCATTTCTATTCCTTTCTGGTACTTTCATTTAAGACTATATGTTTCCCTTTGTTTAACTGTATCCATAAGTTTTGATATGTGATACTTAATTTTCGTATATTTTAAAATAATTTCTAATGATAATTATTTTTAGCAATCATCAATGAGATTATTTTTAGACAAATCGAAGTTTAAAAGTTTATTACTTAATTCCCAGCTTTAATTTCTACTTTCTGTGAAGATGGAAATGTTCCATACCTGAGACAGCTGTCCAGTCGTTGTTAGTCATTTATGGCTGTTAAACACTTGATATATGGCTAGTGCAATTGAAGAACTGAACTTTTAATTTTATTCTAATATTTAATTCTATATAAATGTAAATAGCCACATGAAGCTAGTGTCTTCTCCATTGGACAGCATAACTAGGGCTTCCAACAATCTAATTTCTACATTGACATACTGAAAAGGACAATACTAGATGAAAAAGAAAAGGAAAAATCATGAGAAGCTACAGGGGTTTTGAAATCTCTTGTTCTACGGTGGAATGCACAGTATCCTCTAGAGCGGGGTCTTAAATTTAGAGTCGGAATGGCAATTGATAGATCCTTGGTTAACCTACTCTGTTCTCCTACCTTTGTAATTGATGAGCTTGTGATCACTGATGATATAGTAAGATAATATCCATGGTGTCCAGCTTTGAATGCCTGATTTTGAAAGCTTAAGTACAACACTTTGAGAAATGGAGGAATGTGAAGAAAGTCTAGTACGGCCCAGGAATGACCACTGACAAATATTTTCAAACCTTCCACCATGTGTCTGTGTCTTTTCTCCCTACCTTTTACATCAGTATCTATAAGAGATATTTTGTTCTCATTACTCCAGGGTGGGAAATTTCCACAGCGATATCCTAGAAAAAAATAGAAGAGTAAAACAACAAAGGAGGGTTAAAGAAGAATGAAAGGTCAAATCCAATAAATAACTGGCTTTGTGCTTAGAAATTATGATGTCTGAAAAGTTAAAAAAATTAAAATTGAAATCCAGTTAGAATTCAGTTATCTTATTGAGAAAAACATGATTACAATCCTTATAACTTATAATTATCATCATGCTTTTCCTTATTCTTCATTAAATATGTCAATGACATCTCACAGCTCCTGTAATTTCGAGTAAATCAATGATATGCACTGATGTGGACCTTAGATAGCTGAGAAGATGTTTATTTTGAACTGAATCAAAGGTGATTATACTTCTTTTCAGAGAAAACTCATGAAATTACCATCTGCTTGAAAAGAAACTAGCAAGTTCTGAGTTTCAGAGAATAGAATCAGATCCTCTAGTTATAAACAGGAAAAAAAATCCTCAGTGGCTCTATCAAAAATACTTTTCAGAAATAAAGCTCTTATTTTTCAGTAATACATCAAAATTGTACCATAGACTTAGTAACAATGGAGAGAAAAGAATTAAATAGTTTTAAGAATACTTTAGAGCTTGAGGACATTTCAGGATGAAAGTAGTTTAGGATATTGTCACACTGGTAGAATACCAACATTATAGCTCCTTTATGAAATGTCACCATCAGAGAGATTAATTTTAGAAGTATAGGATCACAGAAATGTTTCCCTTGATGTAGGTTACTTTGTTGAACTCCAAAAATGTGTCAAGAGTAATAAATCTGTCTGACATGTCCAGTCAAGAATCTGTTTTAAGCAGAAACCATAGCTCGCAGGACACTGTTACATTTTAATTTTGTTTTTCAACCACAAAAAGGAGCCTTTGTTTGCAGTCAGAATGAACACCTGTGGAATCTTTAAACATTTACAGACATGTCTTTAAAAGCTCAATGGTACAGTTAAGATTTAATCTATCAAAGTGGTATAAATAATGTAGACATAGCCTTAGGTGCCAATTCTTCCCACAGCACATAGAAAAACATAACAACATAAAAAACTTCTTTGCTGGTTTTCATATAGCTCAAGTATAACACTGCCAAGAAGGGCAGGGAGGAGCAGTGTAACCTGGAGATATAGCCGTCTTGCTGTTAGTATTACTGTGCTAAAGTCTAGAAAGGGGAAATATTAGGATTCTGGAAAAGCTAAAATTATGCAGAGGAAATATAATTCAGATGGTTTCATGCTTAAACCTGGGATCTCATTTTGAACCTCTTGTAATTGAAAGGAAGGTGATTCTAAGAATGGTCAAGCAATGCTGGGTCTAAGCATTGACGTTTTATATCCTTTTAATCTAATCTAAAGATGTTTCAATGTTTGTCCATGCCATTAAAACATCTTTGCTAGAACTGAATGTGGAGATTCAATACAAATTGCAAAGCAAGTATTTTCTAAATATGAAGTAAGCACTACACTGACTGCTATGAGGGATAACAAGAAGTGTAAGATGCGGTTCTAATTCTAAAGATGACTAAGATCTAGCAGGAAAGATAAGGAGAAAATATGTGAGCAGTAACTAAGATTCAAGGCAGTCTATTTGAAAGGGCAAATTATTTTCAGTTGAGTTATTCTGGAAAATCTCCTTGGTAGAAGAGAAAGTGAGATTTAAGGAAGGTAGTTCCGATGCGAGAGAGCAGTTCTTGACAGGAGTATTGATGCAGTGCTGGAGAAACTGAGAGAAAGTAACCAATTTTAGCTGGAGGGGTAGATTGATTCAAGGAATAGAGAAATAAGTTTGGAGATTTTTTCCCCCCAGAATATAGAGGGACTGGAATTCCAAAGAAGTGTAGTAATTTAAAGAAAACAGGTCTTTGGGAAGATTACCTTTATAGATAGAAACCAGCATAATGTAGGTGTTCAAAAATTATTAGTTGAATGAATGAACTGGGAGACTATCACTGGATAGTCTCTATCACTACCGTTTATTCCTAGTCTTGACATAAAGGTCCCATATAGAAACAGATATACTCACCAAAAGCAAAAACATTACAAAAGAGGTCCTCACTCCATTTAGAATAGACTTAAAGAGTGAAGGTGGGGTACTAAAAGAAAATGCAACTGCTCTTTCTGTGACTACACATCAAGACAGGAAATAAGCTAACAATCTAATTCTCTTTTTGCGAAATGAAAGAACTCTAAGCTTCTTCGCGCTCCATTTTTCACCCAGTGCCTCCCAAACTCTGTTGTTTATCATGTAATCTTCCATTTTGAAAGACTCTATCCTATCTCCTTTCTTCTCTTTTTCTGGGGGACAGATGTCTGTGTTCCAGGTCGCCTTCTGAGAAAGCATCTGTTGATCCCTCGCTACCCTCTCAGGTAGTGTTAATTAGCTCCTCTTCTGTACAACAAAAGTACGTACTACTCTTGTTATATTGTACATTCCAAGTGCAATTTATTCCTTAACGTGTTTATGTCCTATGCTGACTCTGTCCCTATTAATTTATCTCCAACATAGTATATGATCACTGAATATCCATTGAACTAAATAAATTCTTTCCAGTATCCCAATGCTGACAACAGCGAGGAAAACTCATAAAACAAGTTATCCCTAGAAGATGAAAAGTAATGGTCCCAGGATTCCTGGCTTTCTGATAATATTTCCTTCACATCTGGAGGGAAGAAATAGGGAAGTAGTGATTCTAAGTTTCCTTGTGAGTTCTAGATTCAGCCTTTTACTAAGATACTTTCATTTTAGTTTTAGACATTTCATATATCTATATATATACACATATGTTCATGTATATGTATGTATAATATATAATCTTAATGATCTTTCTTTTTCTACACACGCACATTCTTAGTTGACAAGAGTTTTTGCAAAAATGTCATGCTTCTGCCAACATGGCTTTCCAAACATGTTCCATAGAAACAAATGAAATAATCAAAACAAATCTGATTTTTCCTTCAGCCACACTCTTACTTAGTTACCTGTTGAGTTATTTATTTTGCTGGCTATTTCTAAATTTTAATAATTATAAATGAGCAATGAATAAATAGCCTATGGAACAAATCATACAATAAAGACATGGTAATTTAAAAGAAGAGACGTTTCCAGAGAGTTCCTACTTAAAGTTAAGCTTTTCATGTGTTTGAGCATATTGCTTTGTTTTATTTCATTCTAGAAATCCACAGCTGGACTTCAAAGGGCTTGTGGGCCCCCTGAAATCATGTGCTACATTTTTAATATGTGCATTTTCTTTGGAAAGCTTTTTGCTTGTTTTTTTTTTTTTTTGCTAAGTCAGACTTTCAGAATTATCTGACTCCAAAAGTATTCTATTCTTTTCATTTTAATGTGTTAGACAATAGATATATATTCAATAATAGTAATTATAGTAATAATTAACATATAGATAATAGTTTCAAATTAATAATACACTTTAATCTTCTTAACTCTAAGAAGTAGCTTTTTGAAATCTTCGTTTTGCTGACGATTAAATTGAAATTCAGATCTCAAACATCTTGCATCAGCTAAGCAAGTTCTTTCATGGTAGATAGTGGAACCATGTCTCCCATCTCCAAATCTGCAACTCATTTCCGTAGACTTGTTCCTTGGCCCATCAACCATATGCTTTTCAGGAATCTCTCTCCTTCCATCTGTTTTCCTCTGTGCACAGGCACAATTAGTCCTTGAACAGCTTGTCCAACTGCTCCCAGCCTCACTTCCCACCATGGTTTCAGGTCTTGTGAGCGTGGCAGGTTTTAGTGCAGGGAAACTGACTCAGGAGAATTGATATTTTGAGTTGGCTGCCAGGAAATCGGTATGGTCACACTCCACTTCAGTGGTCAGAATGGTGGGACACAGGGGTGGAAACAGAATTGTCAGAAAGAGCTTTGTATTGAAAATTTGGAAACAGTTATAAGAAAAGGAGTGAACTTGTAATTACAGGAGGGGAAAAGTGAAGAGAAAGAGACCAGCTGGTATCAAGGAGCTCGGCTCAAGCAGGAAAGGCTCCATATTGAGAACAAGAGGTTGCCAGACCTCCATAATGCCACGAGAGCCTGTTCCCAGGAGCTCTGAGTGACTCTACCTCAGTCTCTAACTATGGTCTTAGATCATGCTCCCTGGACAAAGAGAAACACTTTCAAGGAAGTTGAGGCCAAACCCATCCATCTGACCCAACTGTCACAGGGAAATTTTTTTTTTTAAAGATTTTATTTTTCCTTTTTCTCCCCAAAGCTCCCCGGTACATAGTTGTATATTTTTAGTTGTGAGTCCTTCTAGTTGTGGCATGTGGGATGCCACCTCAGCATGGCCTCATGAGTGGCACCATGTCCGTGCCCAGGACAGCAAAACGCTGGGACTGAAGCAGAGCATGTGAACTTAACCACTCAGCCAAGGGGGCCAGCCTCCACAGGGAAATTTAAAGCATCTTGACTCATCAGTGCATGCCTTTTATACTGCATGAATTCTGAGTCAATTAGATTTTTGTGAGGCAAAGCCATCTTCATTATTTTCTCATTAAAACCTGAAATCCTATGTTTCTTCTTCCCTCCTTTCTCAACTTCTTCCTAGAGGCTTTCACGCGCCAAAACTAAGGGAAGATTTTGCACTGTAACTTAAGCCTGAAGAAGAGACAACGCTGGGTTATAGTTCCTAAAGACCTCATATATATCTCATTTATTCTTATTTTAAGAAATTGAGGTCCAGAAATGTCACATCACCTAATGGCAGTGGAAGCCTTAACTCCTAATTTCTGATTCAGAACCACTCCCTCTGTACTGTCAAAATGTGTACACATTTTCTCAATAATACTGCTAATTGATTGACTGGAAAGGAAATTGGCCCCTGTTGCTTATTCTTCTTGATATTAAGTTTAGTAAGTATTCTTTTACTCCAATAATTTATTGATCCATAAATCTATGACCCCTGGGTACTTAGTTATTCATATCAATGCATGCACTAAACTAACCAGGTCAGTGTTTGTTCTCATCAGGGACCACTTAGCTCTCTGTCCTACTACTTTTGATTGAAGTCAGACATTGTGATTGGGCATATCATGGGGCAAAAACAGTTTTAACAAATGTGTACATATTTTCCACCACTGAAGGAATAATAAGCTTTGCAAATAAATGCTATTAATATCTAAGAGGGCACCCAAAGCACCTCAGTATCAAACACCAGGGTATCTCAACGTTCCTTGCCTACTTAGACTCAGGATTCTAGGCAGCGGAGGTGAAGAAATAGTGCAGATGAGAAAGGGAACGGGCCAAAGTTAAGACACCTGAAATGACCTTTCAGGTAAGAGAAGGCAGACTTCAAAGAAAAATTTTAAAGCTGGTGATTTTTTCTTTGAGTTTTCTTTTTCTAGATCTCTATTTTCATCAATAAGGAAACATCTTATCTGCTCCAGATGAGCTCTGGATCCCAAAGTGGCTTCTGGCTGACCTGGACCTCACTTTTTATAGCATGTAACGTTGAGAAAGAAAGAGCTAAGTTCTGAAGTCCTGTCTTCCCTCTGCCGAGATGGTCAGCACTATTCTGTTAAGAGACTGCCCTCTCAGCCTCTATCCTGTGATGGACACATAACATAATTTGTAACTCTTAAGTCACTGACATTTTGGTTTGGTTTGTTACCAAATCCTAAACACAAGCTAGCTTGTCCTAACTGATACATTTCTTACTATTTTCCCTCCTGATAAAAAGTCTCATAGACTTTTGCTTTTGAAACAGGAGGTTGAAGAGTTCCTCATATATTACAATTAGTAATTTAAGCAGAATGTACATCAGTGTTCTAAGGCCAGATTACTTGAAGGCAAGGCAGCACTGCCCATTAAGAGCGAAGCTGGTGAAATGAGGAAGAAGGAGTGGTTCCTCTATTTAGAGGTGGCTGCGGGGCACAAGTGGATAAGAGGAAGGATGGTATATGAAACTTCCTGGATTGGTATATCTCCCCAACCACTACTAGGTAGACAACCTTGGACAATTTTCTCAACCGCTCTAAGCCTACATTTCCCCATCTGTGAAAAAGATGTTACTAATAATATTGTTTCATATTGTTAATAAGAGGATTAAATGAGATAATGTATACAAAACTCCTAGCACAATGCTTACATATTAGTAATAAATGAATAAATTGGAAACAATTATTTTTATTGTAACATTTTTTTCTCTCTCATCTCAATTCCTGCCTGAATATAGCCATGCTCGCTTCAGCAGTGTAAAAATAATTATTTGCATTCGTATGAACAGCTTACCACTTGTGCCTAATGATGTGTAGCACAATAGCTGTAATACATATCATTAAATATGTGTCTGATTAACTTTGTTGTAATTTTAATTGCAACATGAAATTCCTCTTGTGCATACTCAGCCGTCAAAGACTATTGCTCATGAAACATGGTTGACTGCTTTCAACCTGAAAGAATTACAGGGAACATTGATCACGTATAGTATAAATCATAGACCTCTAAGTAGCAGAGAACGAAGGAAAGAACGCAAGGTTGGGAGTCATATGGACCAAGGACTGAAACTTTAGCCCCACCACCAATGTTACTCAACCTTCTGAGTTTTTCTCTGTTTACTATGGCTAGTAATACCTACCACGTAGGATTTTGTGAGGAATAGAGATGCTACATATAAGATGATAAACAAGGGTCTTGGAACACAGAGGACAGGTAACTGTATTAGCTATTGCTATTTTTATAATTTTGGACTTTAACTTAGCAGGGACTTCCAAAAGCCCATTGTATTAGCCACCTCTGCTTCACAGGTATGATGTTATCACATCCTCTCCTCTCATTTTCTACAGGTGTGGAATATGAGAGACCAGCATGATTTGCCCAAGGTCATGTAGATTGCAAGTGAAGGAGAGAAGGTGAGCCAGCAGTGGGTGCTCCACCTCTTCCTTTACTTCCCTCTTTTGATCTGCCCATGCCCACTGCTGGCAAAACAACCCAAAGCACACATTCTTCTGAGGTTGAGTCAGTGGCATCCTGTGCTTTCCCACAGAGAGGAAGCACATTTGAGTCAGGAGGAAATGGAACTGCCAAGTAGGAAAAGGAATCAAAGAAGAGAGGATAGATAACCTGTTCTATGCTGTAAATGTGCAAAAAGATACATCCAAATGGTTCTGTAGACTCAAGATATTTGAAAAAATTAAAATCTGTAAGAATCTGAGTTAGCACACCTCCTCCGGGAAGGAAATTGGGGCTACCTTCTGCTCATGAACTGTCTTCATGAGCCTGAGCCCGTTTTCCTTGGAGACCTGTTTTCCTTTGGTTACCATCCCCGAGTACTTTATTCCTTCTTTAGTCCTCCTTCACCTGACCATGACCTGGAGTACAGACAGACTGAGTAATCCGAGCTGTCTGGGATGCTGTGCTACTCATCAGAGGACTCCATCTGCTGTGTGCAGTCCTTCTTCAGAATGGCCGGCTGCTTTCTCAGAAGGTCTGATTCTGGTGTACAAACCTGATGCAGAGCTCCATGGGGAGTGAACAGACAAGTCAGACTTGAATACTCTGTCTTTCCTGCCTTTTTTCATCTTGGCCTAGTAGTCTTCTCTCTGGGACCCTGGGGACAGTATATTATGGTTGTTTGACTCTTGGCATAGTACTTCACTGGGGAGGTGATTTACTTTACTTCTCAGGTGTCCTACAAAAGGGCCTTTGACAGGACAAAATAAGAGAATATGGGTGAACACACCAGACATATATTAAGTCTGAAGAAAATGATAGTTTCCCTCTCTTCCCTGCAAAAGAAAATCTAAGTCTAGGGAAAGAGAGCTATAATAAATATAAATATTTCTGATTATTCTAAACTGGAAGAGTTAAAGATGGGAGACGGTACTAAGTTCCCATGATATTGGATATTTCATTTTCCATAATTTTAAAACTTATGAGAAAAAAGAAAAATACTAAAAATTAAAAATAAAAATAAATCTTTATGGAGAAGGAGTGTGACTTTAGTAAGTATTATACATATTAGGGATGTAATTCATTTTCATATTAACTGAAATTATCTTTCATACATCAGGAAAAGCCTTTAATAAAGGAAGCAAAATTAGAAATTTGACATGGCTCTTTGTTAATGAATTCAGAGTATAAATGAAGCCATTTGAGGGTAAATATTTTTCTGGTTATGATAAAAATCTGGTTATGATTTTTCTGGTTATAAGCTTGTGGTTTGGAAGATTAAAGACATTCTTGCTAGAAGAGTTGTTTTTCATCTGCTGAGGTAATGTTCCTAAGTTATTATCAAAGGTTCTGGTAAAAGCTAATCTCATGGTTAAGGCTGAGGATCTCGTGATGCCCAATGATTTCTTAAAAAATTATCTAAACAGACTTATTTTGTAATAACTACATTGTCTCTCAATGTCCTTCATAGCAATTGTTGAGTAGCGGGGAAGCAGTTAACTTCTTTTTCTATATTAAGCCAAGTGTTAAAGAAGGGAAAATGGGCTTTTATTTAGGTTCTACAAGCTGGAAGTTCTGAAATGTCATTTTTCTAGAAGCTATATTGTTTATATTACTAAGAGTTCAATGTCATATATGTATATAATTTATATCAATAAGCACGTCTGTCACACCCTTGATGCCTCAAATAGTTTTGAGAGAGGAATACTGTGGAAATGTTGGTATGTGCTAGGATTGCTTGTTTATGGGACTTGATTACTCTAGGCCTATCTGGCACATAAACTACGTTGGGCTGTGTCCTGGCACGTGATTTCCATTTGTGTTCTTATGTGCAGCTGGTAAGGGCTGGGTCAATGCATACGAGCAGAAATCTATAGCTGTAATACACTCATGTAGATAATTAAACGGAGGCAGTTGTACATCGATAGCAATGAGGGTTGTCTACCTTGCAAGCTACTGAGGAAGATGAGAATGGTTAGAGTGCCAATAGAATATTGATGACTAATTTTGATTTTCCAGGTAACTCTAGAGGAATATGAGAAAAATCTCCAAAAATTCCCTAGAATCGCTGTTGTTGCCAGGGTATAGTTGAGCTATTAGTATTGAGGTTCTTGCAAAAATAATAAGAAAATGATAAAAATATTGAGTACGATGATAGAGATAATGGGTTTTATATATATATATACACACATATGAATACACATATGCACATAAATACATATAAACACATGTATATGCACATATAAATACATACATGCATTATACATATTACACATATAGATACATATATAAACATGTATACATATATATACACATACACATATATATATATATACACATCCATATATTTTTATATTATAGTGCTTGCAGTTTTCCAGGAACTGTGTTTAGTTCTTTACATGTTTAATAAGTGTGATTGTTGTAGAACCATCGTTGCTTTTGTTTCCTTAAATTAAAACTTTCACAAGCTCCTTCCCTTCTCCTATGAGCCGGATTTTATGAAGTCTAGAATCACGCTCTTGTCTCATTTATCCTCATTTTATAGATAAGGAGACAGTTTCAGAAAAGTTACCTAACTTGCCAAAGTTTGAATTCTAATTAGTGTAATAAATGGCGTGAGAGGAATAACTACTGACTTAGCTTAGGAAAAATTGTTCACCTAAGAGAAGCCCCTTGGGAACACTGACAGGGGTGTTTCTTAGCCTTTCTTTCCGCAGATCTTTATTCGCTTGTAAAGGAAACATATGTTCCAGCTCCCTTCGTGTTCTTTAAGGGTGAAGCAAGAGGTCTTCATCATTCCTTTAGAAAAATCTACTTAGCTTCCATTCTATGTCAGACACTGAACTTGTGCTAAGGCTACAGCTGTGACAGAAACGCGGTCCCTGTACTCACAAATGCAGTTGGGAAAAGATAAGCAAACAATTGGCAAGTAAGCTGTTGGGCACTAGTTCTTCAGAGGCAGAATTTCTACTGTGGGAATTTACAGCAAAGTAGCAACTGTACAGATAGACTAGCTTTTATAAGATTATCCTGAGGTAACTATATGAATTTGGAACCATAGACACTCTTTGTAAGGTTTAAGACAGACATAGAAACTCTGACCTGTCTAGGGAAAGAAGGCATGTCAGTTTTCTATTCTTAACAAATTATCACAATTTAGTAGCTTAAGACATCACGTGTTTATTATCCTAGAGTTCAAGAGGTGAGAGGTCCAAAATGGATCTTACATTTGTAAAATCAAGTTATCAGTAGAGCTGCATTCCTCCTGGATGCCCTAGGGGAGATTCCATTCCTTGTCTTTTCCAGCTTCTAGAGGCTTCCCACAGTCCCCGGCTTGTGGCCGCATCGCTTTGACCTCTGCTTCCATTGTCACATCTCCTTCTTTGCCTCTAAATCTTTAGCCTCCCTCTTTCACTTATAAGGACCTCTGTGATTACCTTGGGCCCGTATGTGGATATTCTTCCCATCTCAAGATCTTTAACTTAATCATATCTGTAAAATACCTTTTTGCCATGTAAGGTGACTATTCACAAGTTTGGGGGATGAGGATGTGGACATCTTTAGGGGAGGGAGTTATGTTGTGTAACACAGAACATTAGAGTGAAAATTATGAATATTTGAATTTAATAATTAACTCAGCTTTTAGCCATTTGAAGAAGATAAAATATGGATGGAAAGGCATTTTAGGTTGAGTTGTGAGGAAATTCTTTTCAAACTCACTACTGTCAGCTTTGCAACTTGGCTGTTTTTCAATCTAAGTATGAAAGATTATGATTGGCTCTTTAACACCTAGGCCTTGATTTTATTCTACAGAGTGACCTTGAGTCCAGGTATTTTACCTGCAAATGCCTCCAAAGGGCAATTTAAGCTAACTGTAAATCAGAACCACTCTTCTGTCAGAATAAAGCAAATCAAAAATAATGTGCTCACCCAATAACAGGGTGCTTTCTGCTAAAAGAATGGGAAAAAAAATAGAATGTCTACTACATTTAAGGCCTGTGTCAGTCATAACAGTAAGTAAAGGAGTATATACTCCAAAGTCATTGGCCAAAAAAATTAAGCAAATGAAATCTTACATGGGTGTTCCAAATTTCAAACTGATGTAAAAGATGGGCATTAGATTTTATAATGTACATTATATTGTACATACCTGTATTGATCAAGGTTCTCCACAGAAACTGAACCAACAAGATATGTATAGAGAGAGAGAGAGAGAGAGAGAGAGAGAGAGAGAGAGAGAGAGGCAGACTCATTTTAAAGAATTGGCTCATGAAATTATGTAATTTTGTGGGCTAATATGTCTAAATTCATAGGGCAGGCCTGCAGCCTGGAAATTCAGGTAATGTTTGTATGTTTCAGTCCTGAGAAGAATTCTCTTTCCTGGGGAGCGTCAGTCTGCTTTAAGGCCTTCAACCGATGGGATGAGGCCCACACACATTAGGGAGAGTAATCTGCTTTACTTAAAGTTTACTGATTATAAATATTCATCACATCCACAAATACCTTCACTGCAACATCTAGACTAGTGTTAAACCAAATAACTGGGCACCACAGGGCCTAGCCAAGTTGACATGTAAAATTAACCATCACAATATCCAGGTTCAAGAGTAATATTCTTGCTCTTTTAATTGGGGGGCAGAGAGGGTTTTCTTTTGTTTTCTTTAGAGGAACTGTCTTCAAAACTATCAGGAATTCCCATTACTAAAGCTTATATTAAAACAGACTGGCATTTAACTAGAATAAAAGAACTCAAAGTTTTTCAGAACTGAAAATTGGGAAAAAAATGGAGATTTTGATATTTATTGTATGTGATTTCTTAGTAACGGTTAGTCCCATAACTACTTCATTGCACAGACATTAATCCATGTAGAAAGACATGGACATAAATCCATATGTTGATTAATTATTTTGGGAGTCTAGAATCACCTTGAATTAATCAGCCAGGTTCTTTAGAATAGGATGTACAACATTAATTTTATTATGTTATGACAACTATGGAGAAACTAGCTGATTTGCAAATGGACCACCTATCATAATGATAAATAGAAACTGCCTAAATGTAGAGTAAATGTTGATTTAGAGCAATTTAAAGATATTGCTATTAATAAAAAATAGTTTTGTCATATTAAATATACCTAGACAAAAAAATTTGAAAGGAAAATGAGCTTAAAACAATAAAATGAAACAGTTTAATGATGACATTTTTATTAACTCCCTTTTGAACTATTATTTTAACTGAAAAACTAAAGGTTTTTTAAAAGCATCAACACACTTATTTTAAAGATATCAAGTCATGCTTATCTTTGCATCTGCTCAGGTACCATCTGCTGCCATCTTGCAGAGATGCCAGTCCAGAGTCAGGATTTCTATATGTAGCTCTTGTCATATACAAGTACTTACCCCATGGAAGAAAGTATTGGCGATGAAAACATTTGGTTTCAAGGTAGCGAGGTTGAAATCTGTATTTATGAGAGTGTTCCTGAGAAACAGAACCAATAGAACGTGTGTGTATAGAGAGAGAGAGTGAGAGAGACTTATTTTTAGGCATTTGTTCACATCATTGTGAAGTCTAAAATCTACAGGGTAGACCAGCAGGCTAGACATCCAGGGAAGCACTGCTGTTTGAGTCCAAAGGCAGTCCACTAGCAGAATTCCTTCTTGCGTGGGGCAGGTCTGTCTTTGTTCTATACAGGCCATCAACTAATTGGGTGAGGCCAGTTTGAGTAGAGAAGATTACCCTCCAGATTATGCAGCGTAATCTGCTCTACTCAAAGTCCATTGATTTAAATGTTCATCTTATCTAAAAAGCACTTTTGCAAGAACACTCAAAACAACCTTGCACCAAATATCTGGGCACCGTGGCCCAGCCAAATTACGTATAAAATTATCCATCATAGATTCTTAACTGATTTAAACTATGAGTTGGAGTAACTTGTGTAATGGCAATACAAGCAATAAGAGTAAGAGGCTAGGGAATCAATATGAAATTTTTGTAGGTTTGATATTCATAAGTTTTATTTCTCAAGAGCTATTCAGACCTTTTAAGTGCAAATAAAATTCTAATATTAACTGCAACAGAAAGGACTATGTAAAGAGACAATGATGGTGGAGCAAGAGAAGGGCAGAAGTCTCCACTCAAGAGGAAACAGAGAGGAGATTCTTTTGTGCCGGTAGTACAGACCTATTTGTTTCCTTCCTAACGGGGGCTCTCTGCCACTCCTCTGCGCCATTGCGAGCAGCCGCTGAAGAGCGTGCAGAGCTCAGCTCGTGACTTCTCTGGCACTCACATGGTTCTCCTGAAAGCACAGGGGGGAGGTTCAGTGAAAAGAGATTGCCAGCACCATACAGAGGCAGAGCTGAACTCCCTCTAACAGCGACTGGTAATCCAGTCAGATTTGTAGGTAATCCTCGCTCCCTGCTATACCGTCAAGCTGGCTACAGTGAGAAATGGAGATGTATGTATTTTTCTATCACTGACTTGGAATACAAAGTCATACCATAAAAGCATACTATTTCTAGTGAGCCAAGATAATAGTTGTTTGCTCAACCACGTCTTTCCTTCATCAGGTTTGACATTTTACTTCCAGTCAGTCAGAGAGAAGAAGATTTGAGTGGCTCCAGGTTGCGTGTTTTCTGGTCAGTTGCACTAGACTATCATTTGGCTGTTTCACTGTTACTGCTCCAAACCTCTGTGGACTGCTCTCACCTCCTGCCAGTTCCCAGTCACCACAGCCCAGCCAGGCTAAAGCAGAAATAGAAAACTTTTCGAGTTATTTCTATTGACCTTCAAAATTCAAGGAAGACTTCCATAGAGAGAAATGAAGCCATTAATGCTATCAGTATATGCACTACGCATCTTGGGAAATGAACATGGAGTTAGATATCATACGAAGACCAATGGCATTGAAGACCTTTACAGGCTTTTTTTTTTTTCTCTCATCTGAAAAGATGATTTGGATATATTTGAGAAAAGGGAAGGATCAAATATGTTTTAGAATAGTTTCTAGGTGTATTTCTTTAATACTCTCTCACAAGGACTTTATGCATTTTAACAGGCAGGGAAAAACATAAAAAGAATACACAGAATAGGCATGCATTCTGTACTATACAAAATTAATTAACCAACTCAATTTCTCAATAAAAGTACTTTTTTAAAAGATTTTATTTTTCCTTTTTCTCCCCAAAGCCCCCTGTATATGTATATGTAAAATGTACATAGTTGTATATCTTAGTTGTGGGTCCTTCTAGTTGTGGCACGTGGGACGCCGCCTCAGCATGGCCTGACAAGTGGTGCCATGTCCGCACCCAAGATTCAAACTGGTGAAACCCTGGGCTGCCGAAGTGAAGAGAGCAAACGTAACCACTCAGCCATGGGACTGGCCCCTTCAATAAAAGCAATTTTAATTAATGGATTCTTCCCTTAATTAATATGGCAAAGCCTTCTTGTTTAACGTGTTTACCTTTGTTCTTCTATTCCCTGGGCTGATTGTGTTTTTAATCTCTTTTATCTTGCCAAAGTCTATTAATGAATATATGTAAAGACGCAAAACATTAGGATAGGAAAAATATTAACATACACACCAGCTATTCTTAATTATCTAGCCATGGCTTAGCTTTCTTCTCAACCTGTGTACGCTAAACTGGCCTTTTATTAACTCAGATTTTTTTTCAGGATAAGCATTAAATGTTTTTCCTAACAGAGTTTTTATAAGATCTTCATTCAACCATTATTTTGTGTGTGTGTGTCTATTAATGTTGCTAATTTTGACGTGGATATTGTAGGCTGAATCTCCTGGGCAGCAGAGTCTGAAAGATCGGCCTGCAGGACGTTTATTAAGGGGTCCCATGAGATCAATCTTGTGGAAGGCAAGAGGAGGAAACAGAATGGGCAGAGTGGGAGCTGCAATGGAGACTGAGGCTGGGATGGCCCTTCAGAGTTGTCCTCAGTTGGAGCCAAGGGGCTAGGTCTCATACTCTCACCTGGACAAGTTAGTGGATGATGACTGACACTATGAAGAGTGTATGACTTGGGCAAGACAGCCTTTTCTAGGAAAGAGCAATTTCTAGAGAGGCCAATAGATGAGGGGTATCAACCAGCAGGAGATAAGTAAGGCTGGTCTTTGTTCATAAAAATAAAGTATTAAAGGAGAAACTTTAAACCATGTCTCAATTTATTTTCATCTATACTTTTTCTTATTTATTATGCAAATACAATTCTATCTAAGTGCTTAGCACCCTCCCCAATGTTTCTCTGAGGGTAATTAGATACTTCTTCATTTTTTCGTTTTTGGGAGTACTGTCTTTAGATAATATTAACAGGAAGCTCATTTTAACACTGTAAATCTAAATCCAAGTTATTTCAGCAACTGGAAAAAAAAGGGAAAGAAAAAAGTGATATTATATAATCTCTAAATAATCCCAATGTAAATTTTACCCCATTTTACATGTATTTCTCTTCCAGATTTTATACATATTTCTCTCCCAATTAATCAAAACAAAATGCTAAAATAACCGAGTTAGTGCCAAAATTTTATGATATATTTCAATAAGATTTGTGTTTTAAGCTATAATATTTTAATGTCTTTAAGTAATTAAAATGTGGTTTTATAGAACAATATAATAGCATATTAAATCTAGGAAGGAATCTTTTATGACAAAAAATTTGTTCAGTAAGTAAAAAAATAAACTGAAAATTTTACATCAGTTCAGAAAATAACTTGGTTAAGTTAAAATTAATTGAGTTTAACACTCTGTTACATTTTCTTTGGCTCATAACATTGAAGCCAGTTTGTCACTATGGCCACATTTTATGATTACCCGTGAGGACAGTGGTCAGCTCCAGGAGGAGGGAGAGTCCTGTGACTGGGAAGGGCGTGCTGAGCCCCTCGGAGCTGTGGGCAGTGTTCTCCTTCTTGTCTCTATTGGATCTTGGGTGCTCCCTTCGTAACTATTTGTTAAACTCTGCATACATGTTTGTGTATGTAGAGTGTAAAGGCTACATACATAACTAGTGCCCACCATATCTGTTTCTCCTCACCTTCCGAGTGGGTGGGAAGACCTCTCAGCCCGCTTAGAATTAGGCATGCCAGTGTGGCATTCTGACCAGTGAGCTGTGAGCAGGTCGAGACCCTTAATAAGAGGTATGAATTCAATACCTCTCATTTCCTCTGTTGAGTGACCTTGGAATCCATGTGTTGAGACAGCAGCATCTCAGAATCAAGTTAGCCTGGATCTCTAAGTCACAGGTTAGAAGGAGCTGCCCTAGAGAGCCACTGACACATAATGGACTTTGCACAGATAGGATATAACCTTTATGTATTAAGCCACTGAGAATTCAGGATTTTCTGGTTACCCAACAGTAGAATTATTTTGTATAATTAAAAAAATGTGTGCTTCTATATATATGTATATAAACATACTTATAATATGTGTTCTTGTGTATGTATGTGTGTATAAAGTGTTTAAAAACTGAATGAATGAGAAGTAAAAAAAGGAGAGGAAGAAAGAATAGGTTGTTCTTGTTAACTAAATTTCCTGGTGAGCATCTGATTGTCTCAACTTCTCTTTCTACGTCTCGTAGTCTGATGCTTGCCAACCCGTGGGTCAGCTGTACCTAGTCCAATAGTGAACGGCTGGTAAGTGGTAGAAAGATCACATGATTATATAGTGGGCACTAACTGAAAAAGGCCATTTCCTTCAGAGAAAGAATGGGCATGGCAATCACTCTTTTTATATAGTAATATTAGAAATCAGCATTTCTACCATTTACTATATCAATGGCTATGAGCAGGTGAATGTCCAGTGTGTAAAGTGAAATGTCAGTGGCATCTTATTTACCTATATCTCTTCTAGTCTTAAGATTTATGGTTCTTTGATATTGGCCAGCTACTTAACTAATTAAATCAGATTAATATCATTACTATTTTTCAAGTAATTAAGTTGGCCAGATATTGCTGTACTCTGTGCACTGAACAACTCGTATAGACAGCAAGGTTCATCACCCCCTTGTATTGTCTAATACTCGACCTGTGCAACCATATATATCCATATCTGTGGATATCTATATACATTAGGCCTCTAAATACGTCACCTTATTCTTGCCCATGTATCATCACTCAAGATGTTTCCTCTATTTAGAAAGTCCAACTCTTGCCTCAATCTTAGTCAGGAAATTGAACTCCAATTATACATTTTTCTATTAGGATTTCTGCAACAATTTTCTCCCGTATAGTGTATACCACAAAATTAAGCACTTAACATTATAAAGTATCAGTGTAACTTTTTCAAAGTTCAGATTCTATAATCAGCACATTGAGTAAATAGTTAAAACTACTCTTTAAAATGTTGCATAAAGTTTGCTTATAAAGCTGTACAATTTCCTTATGTGCACTAACATTTGAGAACCATGGAGCAAGATGAAAAGAAGCTTCTAAATCAGATGAGTGGACTTTGAAATCTGTCTGTCTTTAAGATAAATATCTTATTCCTCGATAAGGAATTCTAAAATTATTTCTCCTGGCCAACAGGGTTTATTACCTCAGTTTTAAGACTGAGTCTCTAAAATTATAATGCATGTCAATAGAAGTACTTTGCTTTTAATATGGAAAGCACTTGGTACCGGTCCTGGCACACAGTAGGTGCTCTGTAAATGTTTGATGGATTTGAGTCTGATTCAGTTTCTTCTTTAAAGAGTTACAGGGAAAAAAAAGACCACCTGAGAAAATGGCAAGGTTAGCTCACATAGTTTCTTAAAACAGGGAAAAATGATTTACTGTATCTAAAATCAAGCTTTGCTATTAAGCTATCGTATTTAAAATTGCTGTAGGGTGTGAAAAACAGATGAATGAAGAGAGATGGAAAGCCAAGAAATGTATCACACATATATTGGAATTTAATACATCACAAAAATAGTAATTAAAATAGGAGAGAAAGTAAGAAACTAGTCAATACCTAGTGCTGTATAATTGGTTGTCCAAGTTCTTTCTATTTATCTATTTGTCCACCTACCTACATACATATGTATAATTAGATGTCTTCCTCATACCATAAACAAAACCAAAGTCTACATATGTCAATGCGACATACCTCGTTTTTACTATCTTATATACACATATGTACCTCCAGATAAGACTTCTAATATTATCATACTGCTGTTCTTTTGAAACTCGATGATTCCATTTCGCTGATGGTAGTTTCCATTTCTTTTCTAGATCGGTCTTTGGTGATACTTATAGATCTGGTACATGATTCTGTTGGATACATAACATCTCATTGTATAAATATGCGTAATTTGTTTATTAGTAGATATATATGTAGGTTATTTTTTAATTTTTCATTGGTATAGTGTTGAGATCTTTTCTTTCACATATGCATGAAAGTTTTTCTAGCATATGTACCTAGATTGATTGGGACATGAGGTACACACACACCAACTTTATTAGTTTTGCCAATTGCTCTTAGTAGTGAATATACCAATTTATAATCCCATTCCATGAAAGCTACTTTTTCCTGAAGTCTCATCAAAAATTTGTGTTTTTGGCCTTTCAAATTTTTACTTAAAGTGTGAGATTGTACTTCATTGATATTTCAATTAGCAGTCCCTAAATAGTAGTAAGGTTGAACATGTTTCCATGTATTTATTGCCCCTTTAGTATTTCTCTTCTTTAAATAGTTTATATTATATTCTTTCAGTAAGCTTTTTCTTATTTATTTGTAGAATTTATTCCTTGAAACTAAAACTTTGTCAGATACATGAGTTGTAAATATCTGTTCTCAATTGGTGGTTTGTTTCAAATTTTATCTAATGTGTCCTTTGTACAGAAAATAGTAAGCTAAACAAAGTCTAATTCATCTAAATTTTCACTTTTGTTACGTACGTCTTTTTAAATGAATATTTTCTTACATAGATTAAATTAAAGTTTATAGTTTCTTTTACTATTTTAAAAACTTTTTCTGAATTTTAGTTGTATAATCTGGAATTAATTTTCAAATAGTTTATGATCTGTTGTTTTTTAATTGGAATAGTCAACTTCTGAATATTGAATTTAGTATTCAAATATTGAATATTACGCATGTATTTTTTCAAGTTGTAAAAATTTAATAATTGCCTATACCTGTTCTGTCATAATAGACTTGGAATCGTTAACATTTCTCCTTTTCAATGGGCATGACATTAAGCTTTGTCAGGAGAAGGCCCTTGAAGGACATTCCAATAGGAAGAGGACTTCTCTTCCTGGTTCTGGTGTATTTCCTTTGAATTTTTGCTCCTGCTGAATGGCTGCTCAGTGGTATGGTTGTGGAGGAAATATGCTGGCACTCAGCTGTGTGCCCAGAGCGCTCAAGCCCTTGACAACTGCTGCATCCTGGCCCATGTCCACTGACCATCTTTCCAGACCATTCGCAGGCAGACCCTACACGCTCCAGGACTGCTCTGGCCCAGGCCATCCAGGGACTTCTCAGACAGGGCAAGACTTCCAGCAAACCTTCTGGACCCCTGCCTGGGAAGGGGACTCTCATTTCCAGTTTGCCCTTCCTAGGATACCCTCCCTCAGCTCTGGGGTAGTCTTTACAGGTCTTGTTACTCTTCTGTCGTAAAAGTAATTATATCAACTTCCTATTAAATTTCTGTGTATTTTCTGGGTCCTGATTAGATCTAGACTAATACACATATCATTTATTTTCCGCTTGATTTGTAATAACTTATCTGTCATATATTAACTGTGATATTCATGGGGTGGTTTTTTGATAACTTGCCTTTTGTGGATCTTTTAAATGTGCCAATTCTTAATCATTCAATTACTATTCGGTGTCACTTTTAAGCCATGCAGTTACTAAAATATTCAATCATGTTCACTATAGTTTATATATACAAACTCTATATTATAGATTTTAAAATACTATAGATATATTTAATACACATAAAATATTTTATGAAAATAAAATATTTAATATATAGTTAATATATATTACATATTATGTACATATAAATTATACAAATATACTATATACTGTGAATTTAAATATAGTCACATATATATTTTAGATTAGCTGTAGAAAACCACTGAATATTTTGTAGTATGTTCCTCTCATTCTTTAAACACGTGTTGGCTTCTGCTTAGGCTTGTTCTTCATCTTAATTTTAGAATCAGCTTCTTAAATTCTTCAAAAGTTTCTGTGGAATATCGATTGGTATTTAACTAATTATAGATTCATTTAGGGAGAATTACCATTTTTACAATACTGAATCTTCCATTCATGAACATGGTATTTCTCTACATTTATCCAGATCTTCTTTTTTTGTCTTTAAATAAAACAAAAATTATTTTCTCCCAAAATTACTTTGTTTAATCTACTCTTAGGTACTTTACATATTTTTTATTTTAATGAATAGAATTCCATTAATAATACATTTTCTGATGAATAAATAAAGTTTTCATGTGTTTATATTTATTTTGTATCTGTAAAACTTATAGAAATCTCTCATTAGATCTAAATTTTGTTTGGAGATTCTCTTGAATTTTCCAAATGCACCTTAATATTACCTGTTAATAATGGCAGTTTTCCCTTACTGTTCCCATTTTTAAAATTCCTCAGTCTTCTTTTTGTTTAGATTGGTTCTTTAATATAGTCAATAAATGTGGTAATAGAAGTGGTAATAAGCACCGTTGCTTTGTTCCTGATTTAAAAGAAAGAAATCTAAAATTTCATCATTTATTATGAATTTTTGGCCAAATACCTAGGGAAACTCCCTAGTGTTACTAGATTGCTATCAGTTTTGAATCAACATTAGGAGTTGACTTTCATTAAATGCTTTTTCTCTATCTATTGAGATAATTATATGATCATATGATAGCTTGAAGTAGAAAATTGCATTAATAGATTTCCTAAAATTAAAACATCCTTTCATTACTGGGTAAACTCTTCTCATCATAAAAGATGTTTCATAACTTGATTTACCAATCATTTAATTAGGATTTTTGCATGTGTGCTTGTAAGTTTAATTAACCTGTTATTTTCCCTTTGTTATTCTGTCATTGTCCAGTTAATACCAAGGCTTTTTTAGTATCATAAAATGAATTGGGAGTACTTTGACTTTTTCCCCCAGTAATCTGGAACAATTTGCCTAAGAAATTAATTATTTTTTTAACTGAGGGTGCTTTACTATGAGTAGATTTTTGACTCGTAATTTCATTTTCTCCGTAGTTATACATATTCTCCGTCTTTCTATATCAATGTGAGTGAATTTTTGTATTTATATCTTTCTGAAAGAATACTCAATTTATCTACATTTTCATAAAATTCTTCATGGTATTTCCATTATGTCTTTATAAATCTACCTTTACAATCTCTAATAATTTTTTTTTGTATTTTTGCTTTGTTTCTTAACCAGCCATGTTTCTAAATGAATTTTTATTTGTATTTTTGAAAGACTTATTTTGGTTTCAGTGATACTTTCTGCTAATTCTTTACTTTCTCTTTCTCGATTTTCTGCTTTTACCATACACACTCTCTTTTACCGTCTTTGGGCTTGCTCTTTGTTTTTTTTTTTTTTTTGGTCTGTGTTGATTTTTTAAACCAAATTTTAGGTTATAAATATGTCTTTTGAAAACTTTAAATTCTCTGTTAGCTATATTCCATAAGTTTTGATGCATTATACTTTAATTATTGTTCAACTCTAAATATTTTACTATTTACATTGCGATTCATTCTTTGACCAAAGAAATATTTAGAAACGTACTTTAAATTTTCAAATTTTGGTGCATCATAGACTTTTTAATTCTAATTTTATTGCATTTGGAAGGAGACTTGGTCTGATCATTGATTTGGGTTTCTTTAGACTTGTTTCATAGATAGTATATGGTCAATTTTTATGAATTTTATTTGTGTTTAGAAAAAGTCTACATTCTATAGATGTGGTCTCATGTATATATGCACATTTATTAGATCACGTTTTTTGTTGTGTCATTCATGTGCTCTGTGTGCTTTCTGTCTTTCAGAGAATTAAGACATTTTTATTATATATACAATACACTTTTCCAAGTATTTTTCATGTACATATAGTTACTAGTGAATTTCTGAGAGATATGTATTTAATTTCTGTGATAGTGAATTTACTGGGCTTTCCTTATATTTCTGTAATGTGTTCTTTATATATTTTGAGACTGTCTTCTTAAGTACATACAAATTAAGGGTTATTTTATCTTCCTAGTAAATTGTTCCTTTTTTCTCGGAGTGATTTCTTCTAACTTAGAGTCAATGTCATAGTTATTGGATGACTACACTGGCTTTCTTTTGGTTAATATTTGCCAGTTGTATCTTGTTCTATTCCTTTATTTTTCATATTTCTGAGTTATATTTAAATGTGTGTGAAAGAGTGTTCACTAAATTATGAATGTCATCTCAACTTTTCCCAGCCTCATTTCAGTTGTAACTAGACCTAGCCAATGAGCAGTAGTGGCTTCTGGTGTGGTGATTGTGTTTCATAGACAGAGGCTACCTAGCCAATGGATTTCAAGTTCATAGACGAAATACCTATTTGTTTCCTTAAACCACCCAGATTGTGGAATTAATTTGTTAGCATAGCATAGCTTTGTCTATTCTGATTAATTTTATAGCCAGATTACAAATGAATTTCTATTGTTATTGTTTTAAATCTGATCCAATCTTTGGATCAAATTTGATAAAAATTTGCTATGATTGCTAGTATACTTGGACATACTTCTATACTATTTTGTTCTTTCTTTTTACTGTGTTTTCCTTGCTTATTTTTTCCACCTCTCTGCCTTCCATTAGATTGTTAATGATTAATTTATTCTTCCTTTTCCACATTCTACTTGTTTAGAAATTTCAATTTTCATTATTTTAGTGATTAGCCTTAAAATTTGAACATGCCCAATTGTCTTAATAATGTCTAATTTCATTAGTTTATCTCCACTTGGTCTAAAGAATTCAAAGGACCGTAGAAATTTTTGCTTCAATCAATCACTCTCAAATTGCCTAGAATTTTTATTTCTATTTTGTCAACTCTCTGCTAAATTAGTAACTGTAATTTTTTAATTTATGTTTATCTAAAAGAAAATTTATTTTAAAGTCTAAATTTATCTAAAATTGTAAGCAATTTATATAAAAATTTATAAGCAATTTTTTTGCTTATCTTTACTTTTGTATCTTCCTCCTTCCTTCTAGATTTAATTTATTTTTTATTAAAGAGTATTCATTAAATGACTTTTCGATCAGATTCTATGAGTGGTACATTATCTCATTTTGTCCCTTAAATGTCTTTGTTTTTCATTAGCATTTAAAATTGTTTCATTGGAACTTTGGGATTTTAGAATGTTATTCTTTCTCAGTGTTTTGAAGATATTATTCCATCGTCTTCTTACATTTTTGCTGAGAAGTAAGCTGCTATAAAAATTTAATTCTTTTGTAAGTAATGAGTCTTTTTTTCTTTAAAACTTTATCTTCTTTAGAACTTTCATCTATCTTGTTTTTTTTATGTCCTAAATTTTCACCATAATGTTTCTACATTTAGATTTATATGTATTTGTTGGAATCAAGACTCGTTTTGCTTATTTAATCCAAAGCCATGTCTTTCAGTAATTCCGGAAATTTTTCAGCCATTATTTCTTTGAAATTTGTCTATCTCCAATTAACTCTCTTCTCTTCTATTGAAACTTTTATGCGACGTAAGTTGAGTTCTTTCTTTTTAGCCTCCACAGTTCTCATTTTGTATTGTCTACCTTCATCTTTCTCTTTTGCTTCCTAGATAATATAGTCATATCTAGCTTCCAGTTTATGTATTCTTTTTGAGACAAGCTTTATTTGATGTTGAACCATGTCAACAAGCTGGAAGTATTAATCATAGTATTTCTAATTTCTTTAAGTTTACTTGATTTCTCTTTGAAACCCTCTTATTCTTTTTCTTGTGTCTCTTTGCTATAGGATTCTATTCCTTTCTTTATACTATTAAGTCATTTTTAAAATACTTATTTTGTAGATACTTTAGATTGCTCTATTTCACAAGTTTTTTGAGTGCTAGTTCTCTTGTTTATTGCATCTCCTCTCTCCCTTGTGGTAGAAATCTTTTTGAGGAGTCTCTATTCCTTTTTTCTTTTCTTTTTTCCTTGTGTGTCTTCTATGAGCCCTCGGTTATGGAAGCAAGTTTTCAGAGTAATTTTTAGTTTATATCTTCCAGTACCCTCAGAGATTTAATTGGTCCAGTACCAATTTCTTTCTAAATTTCACAGAGATTTCTGCACCACTGGTATACTATACATTTGAAATTTACACATTCAGAGACATGCAGAGTACAGTCTTGGGATTTCAGTTTCTAAGCAGATATTTTTTAAAAATATGTAGAATCTTATTCAGATGCAAAAACTTACTTACTACTTTTCTGAGCCCGAGGGTGTAATTTCTCTAATTCCATTTTCATTACAAGGGAAGATTTCCCAGGATCCAAGTTTCATTCAGAGACTACAGTTCCAATTCTGTGGCTTTTCTGGAACCAATACCGTGTCCTCTGCCCTGTCTGTGTACTAACATCTTGTCCTTTGTATGTTGGGCTCATTTTAAATCTCCTATTTCCCTCATCTCATATGTTAGATCTCATATTAAAGTCTTACCTCATGTGCTTTGCTTTTGTGACTTTGAATTCTTGACACCTAGACATTTTTCTGTCTTTCTTTTAAAGTCAGCTATATTTCTTCTTTTATTTCATTATTATATTTGACTCAGCATTTTTAAGTGTTTGGAATGAGGCAGAAGTCTGTATTTCAATCCACCATGTTGTGAGACTTGAATTCAGTCAATTTTTACATGCATGTTTTATTAATTTAATTTTTTTGCATAATTACAGATTTACTACGTAGACTATAAATTTTTACTGCCTTTTCCTAGTAATAAGGTTCTTGCTATATATTAAAAAAATATTTTTTACAAAGTATTTGTATTTTTTTAGATTTTTACCATCATTGTCTGAAGAATATAGGCTTGTTGCTTAATCACGAGCATTTAGTATTGGGTAATGCATTGATTTTTTCCTAAATTAAGAAGTAACAGAGGACACAGATTTACTATATATATATTTACATATATATAGTGACGATTTGCTCATAGGCTAATGAATTGCCTAGTGTTTGAATTGTATTAGAAAATAAAAAGAATAGCATTCAAGGTTTGGTTGTCAAAAAAGAGGTCAAATGCTAAGAACATTTTCAAAACAGTGTTTAAGTGAATTCATTACAGGCCAGAGTCTGCCTTTACAGCTCATAAACTAATTCTACCTTTTTGATGTTGGAGTCTTGATCAATCAGCTCAGGTGCTGACTCTTGCTGTCATAGTTCACAGAGACTGAAGTAGATAGAAATCCAGAATATTAGATTGTTGATTCACAATGAGTAATGTGTCAGACAGAATGAATGAATTCTTCTGTTGGGCTGATCATTACATTTGTACTATATAGATAAACACATGAAAAGAAAAATTAACAGATGGTTGTTTGGCTCAAATCACAACAAGGATGGATGTTGTTTAATAATTTCCGGAGTCTTAATATTTTATCAGGGCTTCATAGCTTGATATATCAATTGTTTTAATAGGAATGTACCTATCTGGTGGACCTATACTCACACACATCTGACACAACCTGGCCCACACTGAGTGCTTGCCTGGTCAGTGCCTATGTTTCCTCAGTGTCTCTTCTGTCGCTATGCTTCTATTGCTAAATAATCTTGCTATGAATTGATATCTGCCTTTTTGAATTAGGTTCCTATCTTCAATCAAGTTCTGGCTAAGTTTTGCTAACCTCGAAGGCATTCTCCCTCCTTCATGTGACTGACTTTGAAGGATGCTGCTGCTACAACTAAGCCTTATCTACCATGATTATTACTATAACTAAGATTTATTGAACTCTTCCTATTACTTAGCCACCATGCTATGATATTTTATGCGCATTCTCTTGCTTAAATTTAGGAAACAACCCTATGAAGTAGAAATTGTTATTATACCTACTTTGCTGATGCATAGAGTTCTAAGTGATCAGCTTATCCAGTGAGAAAGTGACAGGTTCGTAGTTTATACTTACGCAAGTGTATTAACTCTAGAGCGCTTCTACCTCCTTTAACTTTGAGAACTACCTCTCTCACACTTCTCGGTAGCACCAAATCATAGTATATTAGATCAGAACTATAGTGATCATCCTCATTTTATATGTGAGGAAATAGATCCAGAGGATTAAGTGTTTTATCTAAGACCAAAAACCAATTAGTTACTAGTCAAGCTGGGACTGGAACCATGATCTTCAGACTATTAGTGCTGGCATCTTCCCAGTGTTATTTCCCCCTCCTCCTTTTCCTTACACATCTCCCCTTCTTGATATGTGAACCATTTAATTTACAGCAAAAGCTGGGAGAAATCAGTCATGAAATGATTATGGTTATATATTAATTAATGGTATTTACATATCTCTATAGACATATATAATCATATAAATGTGAAGAAATGTCTACTTCTATCCTTACTAGGACATAGACGCTGAGTTTTTCGGATGTGATGATCAGTTTTCTTTTCTTCCCCTTTTCTTATACTATATACCCTTTTTAACTCAATGAGCAAGTGTAGATATTCATGATACAATAAGAATTAGAGGTACAAACTCTGAGGTTCAAATAAAACCTTGAAGAAACAAAATCTGTGTGAAAACTACTCTCTAGCACTCAGCAAGCTATAACTAGCTAAATAACTAGTTCAGAGAGACAAATCACTGAGAACATTCCCTTTTTCTTATATCCTGAATGGAAAGTCTGTGGCTTTGCAAAGCATGGCCCTTTCTACTTAAAATTCAGAAGCATTATCATTGCCCAGCTGAGCTTCTTCGTCGGGCCACCATCTCAAGGCTGTGTCCTTTTTATTTTTAAAATGATTGAAACAGCACGGTAAAGGGTCCAGTCTTTTGAAACCAGTAGTATATAGAAATTATATGACATTAATCCCAGATGGGAGGGTTTTGTTTTTGTTTTTAAATGTTTAGGGAACATTACACCTGTGCAAGATGTCAGCTTGGCAGATTGGAGGATCAAAGTTACTTTTTCAGGTACGGCATATATGCCGAAACTAAGACATCTTCTCCGGCTTATCATGCCAATGGGTGCTAACTGTTAATAATAGCTGCCAATTCCAGCAAGAAAGAAAGCAGTGAAGTGCCCATGCTCATCCCTCCTTCACTGAGCCTGACAGGCAAGGTGACATTGTGATGATGTGTTACTGATGATGGAGTCACAAGGAATTGAGCGAGCTAAGCATTATTATCCTGAGGAGCCAGAAGAACCTTCTTCCAGAAACAATTAATTCGTCAGGCACTCTCAAAGACTGAGAACGCTGTAGATTCAAAGTTAGAATTTCAAACGTTGGAAATAAATAATCAATATAAAATTTAAAGGATTAGAATAGCTTATTTTTCTATTAATGCAATCTCTCTCCCCTTTTATTTGCTTCATCTTATTTTGAGGATTTATTCTAGTTTTATGATGTATTCCTTTTTTAAAACAATATTTTAATTTACTTTAATTAAAACAATAATAATTTTCCATTAAAATTTGATGTAGTCTACTCAATTATTTAAAATTTAGCTCCTGACAAAGATAATGGCTGTAGACTTTGGTCTCCTCATTTAAAAACTGAGAGCCTGGGTTTTTCTAATATGAGCAACGAGCATTTTAAAATTTGGGCTGGAGTGAAACAAGATTCAACAATTAAAGATGGTTCTAGAACAGAGTTTAGCAAATTAGGAAGGTCTATTTTTTTACCAATCTCAACTTCTATAAAGAGAGTTTTTTCATGGTTAATTAGCAAACATTTTTTTTGGTGCCTACCCATGGGCAAGTTTCTGTATTAGGTATTGAGGTTATCAGTGTTTCCTGCTTCTCACGGATTTACTGTATAAGTGTAGAGACATACAAGTAACCAGGATAGTAACACATTACAGGCTGCAGTTAGAAAGAAGATGGTGACATGCCCCAGCCTGGAAGAGCAACAATGTAACACTGCCTTCATTCAAGAGGTGACGGTGGAGTTGATTCTTATTGAATAAGAATCGAGTTAGCCATGCAAAAGGGAGGGAAAGAGATTCTAGTCCTGAATAATCATAAAACCACAGGGCAAGTGCTGATGGAAACAATCTTGTCTAAATAAAACCATCTCACCCAACTCTCTCAGAACTGCAATCTGACTTGGAAAAAGCCCTTGCTTCTCATCCCTCAACCCAAACTGGCTTTGACCTGCCAATATTATGTAATGGTACAGTTGCTCCTGGTCATGCACTTGTTGATTTGTGTCGCAATAATTACATTCTTTGTGTTTTCCTCACTTTTTTGTATTGTCTTCCTTGAGAAGGAAAGAGTTAATTTTATCTTACCCAACATTTTCTAGGCCCTACTGTGTGTTATGTCAAATTCAACTGTCTATTTCTTCTTCTCTGTGCTGATTTGAAACCAGGGACTTTTCTCTTAACTTTATGCTTCATTAAATCTTAACTGTTGCTTCAAAGTGAACTGCCTATATATTTAAATCTAGAATTTCCTAATGTCAAGAATAATGCTTAACCAAATTATTATGAAGAAAATTGTACCCATATTTGCAATGGAAAGAAAATTGCTTCATTGGGATTTTGCTGTCATAATGCACATGATTATACCTCTTAATCACTTGTGTTTTTAAGTAAAAGGGACCTTTTGCTTTTCCTAGTTTTGTCTATCCTTTTTCATAGCTCAGTTAAACAACTACTTGCCCTCCACGCAAAGTCCAGTTGCTTTTATCATTTACCAGAAAATATCTTTTCTTATTCACAAATTAGTTGGAAAAATGAGAGAAGTTGGTCAAACCTCAGATCCCTGAAAATATTAACACTAATTGGCTTTCAAAGCCTGTAGATACTAAAGCTTTAAAAATTTCCATATGCAAATCCCAATGCTGTGTGACATAGAACTTTAAGAAATCAATAACTCTTTTCTTTCTTTTTTTCTTTGTGGTTAAAAATGGTAGCATTTTAGGATAATGTGTGCTAGCTTCTTTGTTTGTGTAAAGTTCCTGACAGGGATCTTTTCAAGCATATAACTGGTATGAATTGTGCTCGCCTAAAGGCTATGAAATCCAAAAACTGTGAAATGGAGTTCAAGCACGGCCCTTTATAGCTGGCAGGAGTTCAACTGTAGTTTGGTAGTTTGGTCAGCGGTTTCAAGAAATACTTTGAAAACTTTTGAAAACTTTATCTACACATAAGCATTCTCTTTTTTTTTCCTCCTGCTTTATCTCCCCAAATCCCCCCGGTACATAGTTGTATATCTTAGTTGCAGGTCCTTCTAGTTGTGGCATTTTTTTTTCCCCACACATAAGTATTCTTGTATTAGGCTGTTGTAAACATGTATTAAGCAGTGAGTTCTTTATTTTTCCACCCATTATGCATTTCCTACTTTATGGGAATGAAGACTGCTCATTGAGTGGTCTCAGTGATATATGTTTGTATATATTTGCTGGTTTCACTACCAACTGAAATGTGTGAATAGTTGATACACACAGTATTGACTATCTTTTGTTGCAAATCCCGTTACGTATTATCCCAGAATTTTAGCTTAGGAACTGAAGTGGGTATGAGTCACATTTTAGACGTCTACTCTTATTATTCATTGCTTCAAATACTTCCTTATACATTTTTTTCAAAAGTTTAATTCAACCACAGAAATAAGACTAAAAAATTTAAAAAGATCTATTTATACTACTGTCTTTCTGTATATTTCCTCTAGTCTTCTAATTTTCTGTTTGGAAATGAAAGTTCATGGTCAAATCCATGGGATTAAAAGCTATCATAATGAAAACTATGGTAAAAAAACCATTGGACTCACTTTCTTCCTACAAACCTTTATTGAAGGCCTGCTTTTGACCCGAAGCTATTAGAATACGTGGAATTGCCAAAGGAAACAGTGTTAAGTTCTAGAGTCAAGGGTTCTTTCTGATTTCTTATTTGAAGGGGGTTTCAAAAGTACTCTTCATTCTACAATAGTATTATAATACATTAAATATCTGTTGTAAGTTGTGATTCATAAGCTTTTTCACATATAACATTTTATTCATTTCATAAGAAAGGAGTGAGAAGGATCTGGATTCCAATCTTGAATCTTCTGCTTACCAGCCATCTGACCTCAGGAATGTAACTCAGTGTCTCCTCTTCTGACTTCAGCAGTAACTTCAGCAGTGGCTGCATATTCAGTGGCTTCAGCTCCCTCTTAACAGCTACCTGGGGAAGCTCCCACAGGGTGGCCCTGGTTCTGGATTTTCTTTCTTTTGATCTCCAGCCCTGGGTGGAGAAGAAGGGTGTTTCTTGCTTTTGCTAATTCCAGGGTTCCCTCAGCTACCCCTGAGAGCTCTTTCTGCTTTTCTGTCACCTCTCTAACCAATTCCTAAGTTTAAAGTCCCTCTGTTTGAAATACCTATGGAAGTATTTATTTTCCTGACTAGACTCTGACTGGTATACCTCTTTACACTACCATTTCCTCCGCTGAAAAGGAGATAAAATTACTTATTTCAGAGGGCTATTTTGGGGATTATAATTGTAAAATACCTGAATGATGAAATCAGGGAACAGAATAACAGACAAACCAACACTGGGGGAAGGGTCCTCTGGAGGGAGAGCAGCTAGGAAAGGCTGATAGAAGGAAGATAACATTAACTGTTTCCTTTGTCCTAAGAACCCTAACCTTGCAAGATAATGATTATTTTCATTTTTAAGATGAAGAAAATGAGGCTTGTAGATATTAAGCATAACATGGTTGATATATGGAATCAGAACACAAGTCCATCTAGATTAAATTTATGTTTTTTGTTTTGTTTTCCTGTCTACCATGATGATTCTTGTTGGAAAAGTTCCAGATATAAACTATCTACTAAAGAGTGTTGAATTAGGCAGGCTCTATTTTCAGACATGGGATCTGTAGTCATTGACAAAAGGCAGAACCAAATTTCTTAAGCAATCCTTCTGCTTTATTTACATGAGTTGAAAAAGAATACTATCTATTTAAAACACACATATACTTTTTGGAAGAAGGATGTGGTTCCACCTTGTCCTAGCACTCAGGTCTAGAAAACCTCTTACATCATGTCTATTCTCCAGTTATTCGCATTTTTTAACCCTTTGTCAAGATGATCAAGATAAGTCATATATCAGAAATATTTTGCTTTTGATTTCCCATAATGCCCATGTAAATACCACTTTCAATTACCATCTGTTTCCCTTTTAATCATAAGATAGTTTATCCATAGGCTCTGTTAACCTGTTTTCTATCATCAAAAATAAGTCAGGTGACCAGGCTTAGAAATTATTTGTGAAAAAACACAAATCTCTGATATGAACAAGAAAGAGATACCTTCAAATAAATATTCCAGGTGTGGAGGTTAGACACTCTAGCAGGTGCAAATTCCCACCTCAACTTTTAAGTTTGTAAACTTTAGAAGGAATTGAAGTTTCAGTATGATAAAAATAAGGATCTTTGAAATTTGTTAAAGACATTCCTTTGTGTTTTTGGCAGTTTTACAGGCAAAACAGTATAGTTTATATATGGAAAATAACATGGAAAAACGATTTAATAGCATGACAGGATACATGGTGAGAACTTCAAAAGCTCCTGCCAGCTGTGGAGGATGAGCTCATATTGTGTGGAATGTAGCGGAGAAGACAGGTGAGAGCAGACTTCCACTTTCCCACATGTGAAATACCTGGGAGGTCCACATGCTGCTGTGGGAAGCGATGATTTAAAGAAGGAAAACTTTAACTAGACACACGTAAATGAGGGAATCAATATTGATGAAATAAAAAGGAATCTCAAGGAATGTGGATATCACTTCCAAGAATTTTGTTCACATCCACCTAATTGATCTTGACTTTGTTCCTCATTAGATGTTTTGTTTTCACATCCATTTGCCTAGGGCCAAACCACCCGGGATTGTGAGCTCCTTAGATGTTATAGACTGAGCAAAGTTGAGTCCAAAGTTAGGTTGTAGGGGGCAGAAAGACCACCTGGGAGAGTTATGCATGTGATCCCTTAACTCCAGAGTTACTGATGCAATAAGACAACCATGAAATAATATGGATTCTTATGATAAAACCTAAAAACAAAATCTGAAATTGAGCTGGGGAAAGTTAGAAAACTGTTTTACGACCTTTTATGGCTAAACTTGAATTATTTTATTTAATCTTCATTTGGTGTTTATATTATGGGATACTACTTGAGTAAATTAATAGGTCACATTTATTGATACGTACTAGATGCCCAGCACTGGGCTACGTGGCTTCCATGACTATCTCATTTACTCTCATAACAACCCTCTGAAAGATGCACTGTTATTACCCCTATTTTTGCACATAAGGAAACTGAGGCTCAAGGATGCTAAATCTGTTAGTTGAAGAGGAAGAGAGGGGCTGAAGTGTGTGATTGGTGAATAAGACGTAGTCTGTGAAACAGTGTCAGAATTTTAAAATTTTTAGGGGTCTAATGATTTTAAAACATTTCAGAAGTTGACTTTTACACTGCAGGATTAGGCTAAAATGAAGCCATTTATTGTTCTTCAAACTTTTGGTACTCCTTGAAGAAATGTGGCATCTTTTCCATTGTAAAGGGATAGAGACCCCAGGATTTTTGACAATCTCCAATTTACCTAAAAGCCCTCCCACAATTTCCACCTGCTACCAGCACTGACTGTGAATGAGTGTGAGTATGAAAATATATAAAGTGTGGCTGTGCCATTAATCAGCTGCAATCTTTCAAAGTATCATAAATTTCAGTGATCAATGCCAAGTCTCATTTTGATGGCTTGGGGACTAAACCCATGGATCAGCCTGACAGAGACAAATAAAAAACTAAATAGGGACGTGATAGTCTGTTAGGGGTGAGAGCTACTCTTTAGATTTTCAGATATGTCATTTGTGAGAGATGCTGGATAATTTGAAATGCTACGCATCCCTTATCTACGATTCCTTACTCCAGTAAGTGGAATTTTGTGTCAGTCCTTGGAGATTTTGTTTAGTTTGGTTTGAAACAAAAAACTATCAGCAATTAAGGAATTATTATTCAACACTTATGTTATTTCTGCCTGAGTTTCAAATGAATTAACGTTCGAAGCAATAAAAAAATCTATATTACCCGTTTCTTTCTTGTGGGCTTATACTTAGAGATTCAGTGAGAAATTCTAGGTTGATTTCTTAAAAATATATATTTTTCCTGACAATGTAATACTATTGATAACTGAAACTTGAAAAATTAATAAGAATATGAACAAAAATATATATTTGATTTTCATTACCGTAATACTTGCAAGTCTTCTTAGAGGTATTCAAATGTAAAATTTTTAAAATTTATTTCATCAACAGCAACAGAATATAATTTGTGCTCCAAGTCAAACATCTTCCTCATGATATTCAGTATTGCTCAGGGGATCAGTCAGTGTTTGTTTAGAAAAACAGAAGCTGCTCTGTGTATCTTTGATAATACAGAGGATTAAAGGCATCCACAGTAGCGGGACGCCAGACAAGGGAAAGGCAGGAAGCTGTCACTAACTGGCTTAGCCCGCAGAATGGAAGTGGTGGATCTCAACAGCTGGTGTTGGAGCTACTGCAGAACTCAAGCACCTCCAGGAAGTGCCACATGGCTGTCTCAGGCCGCTGCACTCAAGTGAGTGATTCCCAAGAAGCCTCCTCCGCTATCTCATCAGCCTGCAACACCTAAGTGGATACTTTGTAGAAGTTCTCCCTGGACTCCCTACAAACTTCACATCTGCTATCTCCCCATGTGTCTGGCTGCATCTGCCTCCAATGAAGTAATATTTCTTCCCTTTCATTTTCCAAAGCTCATGTAGGTGACTGTCAGTGGTAGAATCTAGCCCTACAGGAAATCAAACAGGAAAAGAGATTCTGGGCAATGTGGTGCTAGTCTCTTCAGCAATGCAGAGAAGACCATCAGAGGGGATGACAGGGATGTTCACTTGACAACAGTTAATCCAGCACAGTCCAGCCATGTCTCATCTCAGCATCCCATGACATTCTTTTACCCACATTTAAACTTCTGACTACCACCACCACTACCAGTAAGAAATCATGGTGTTAACCTGACACACATATCCCTCATATGACTGAAGACATGAACACTTTCTCTAGAAAAAGGACACAAAGTTCCATACGTCACCATATCCATCTCTAGGTGATGTTCATTCCTGTCTCAGCCCAGTCAAATCCCTCTTTTACATTCTGTAACTTAAAGACCAAATTACAGGGTCAAAGTATGAACATACCTTATGTTAGAAAGTAGGCTAATAGACTTGACTTTTGACTTCACACAGATCAAGAGGACTTATAACTGGGCCTGATGAAGAGACATCAGGCATTATCTGGAGATTCTAGATTTTGAGCTTGAAACTATGACTACATGGGTTGCTTCCTTCGGGGAGGGTCAGTGTATTTGCATGCAGCAGAGAGAATGAACCACATATTTGGTAACCAAAAAAGCAGACGTTTTAGTCCTTAGAGATCTTTATCAAATATTTAAGGTCCTTCTGAACAAGTGATGGGATTACATTTCTCCATGCTTATAAATAGGTATGGCCATGTGACTGGTTTTAAACAATGAAATGTGAGCAGAGATGGTGTATGTTACACTATTTGTAAGCTCTAAAAGCCAGTGCAAGATTTGTCAGGCTCTCTCTCTCCAATGGCTGCTGGCAGCATTACAAACAACAGCTGCTCCACGAGCCTGGATCTTAGAATTAGGATGATGAGTAGCAGAACCCCTACCTAGGCTCTGATGGGCATATAACGTGTGAAAAATCACAGTATGCACAGGTTAGTGATTATAGACAACAATATTGTGTTATAAACATCAAGCTTCCTAAGAGAGTAGATTTAATGATTCCCACCTCAAAAAAGAAATAACTCTGTGAAGTGATAGAAAGCCTTGCTAATGCTACAATGGCAATTATATTGTAATATATAAGTGTATCAAATCAACATGTTGTATATCTCAAACTTACACAGTGATATGTCAAATGTATTTCAATAAAAAATGAAATACTGTGGGAAAACAGGATTTTACTCTGTAAGCACTGAGCCTTGGGGATTGTTTATTACTGCAGCCTAACGTATCCCATTCTAAATAATGTATCCAGTATTAAGTATGAAAATAAATATATTATCAAGTTTTAAAGTCCAAAACTTGTCAAATACTTAGAAAGCAAAAGTTATTAGAAAAAGATCCTAACATTTAATGCAGCTTACAAAATAGAAGGAGAGGGGCCTGGTTTAATATATTTCTGATTATATCAAGGTTTGTTATAGAGCAGAAAACTTTTCATCACATTCAGATTATGGGGCAAGGAGAGCTAGCGAATGCTCTTGGCGATGATGTGCCTACGAAGTATCTGGAAGGGCTGCTGACCAGCAGTTTTCTCTCCTGAGGCTTATGGGAATGATTGCCAGTCCACTGGGAGGCACGGGCTGGCCCTGTTCCAGGTGCTTGTCGATATATCTTACTCACTTCTCAAAAAAACTGTATCTTGAAAACCTGAACCATTGTAGAGAATTCAAAATATTCTTGGTTCTTCAAAATCAGACTGTGTAAGCTTCGGGTACTGACTTGCCTGGGGAAAGTATATTGCAGTGAAATAAACGAGGAGACCATCAAAAGGGTCACTCTAGACCTAATAGCTGTGTTACTTGGTTTAAATGCTTAAGTTTTAAATTCCAATGTTATTTTATAAAAATTGAGGATAATAATAGCTACCTTGTAAATTTGTTGTGAGGTTTGATCACTGTGTCAGAGTAGTTGCTCAATATATATATATATATATCGGATTTTTAATATTCATCTTTTAAAACTTTATCTTATCTTATGCATCAAAGGTGCTTTGGATCAATGAGATTTCTTAGTAATTACTTCATGGTAAATAATAACTACATCTGTCCCCCTTGCCCCACTGCTTGTCACTGGAACAATGTGATGAGAGCCAGTGGAAATTTTTCCTACATGAGTAGCTGGACAATCTATAGGCAAGGGATGAGGCAAATTGATTTTTCTCTGCTTATATAGGGAAAGGTGGTAGCTGTCCCCATCCACTCCTGAAAGGATCTCCTGACAATGTAATGGCTTCAATCCTATCTGTCATTTGATGTTGTCATTGACCAAATGCTTTGATATATTTATACACGCTTATTTATACTCAATTGAATTTTGGAATATATATGTCAATTTTTCAAAAAAAAAAAGAGTGGCTGACTTTCCCAATGTTCCCAATAATAAACAGAAAGACTTCATTCACCCAATTCCTATGTCACCACCTTTTCCATCTAACAATCCTGTTAACTCAGCTGTTTAGCAAAATTAAAAAAAAAAAAAAGGTTTCAGCACTGACAATGTCCAGAAGGCAGTGACGTGTGGCCATGGCACAGAGCAGTAGCTGCAAGATGTTTTCTTCTGAATCTAACTAGAAAGCCATGGAGCATGAGAAACCCTTTTCTAGACAATGTGAAATGAAAAAGGAAAATCCACTCCAATTACTGTCCTACGAAAATATCCAAAGGCAACAGAGAGCATCAGTCAGGAGGCTATTGTCTCTCTCATTATGTTCCAAATTGGAAATGGCAACTTGTTTTCTTCCTCACATAATAGTTCTCTAAATAAATTGTCTTCTCCCGCTGTCTGCTGCTCCCTTGAGGATTCAGTTATTTAGAGATAAAGAAGAACTTGTGGTAGTGAAAGGCATGGGTTATGAGCCAGCTCCCCGCCTGAGAGAGAAAATGGAAAGGAACGCTAGGGTTATGACGTGTTGAAAATCAGATACGTTTTAGCAATTTATTTGTCGTGTCTTGGGTAATATAGAAGCCTTCTATAAATTTTACCTATATGTCTTCTATGAGAGTATTGACTTACCACACTGCAATGGATGGCTTTGCTTCCTGAAAATCACCTACGGAATATTTGCTAATACCTCTTAAATTGTCTTGGTAGCTCTTCAAAATAAGAATTTATCTGATGAGGATTTGAGAAAAACTTTCATTAGTATTAATCCATCTTTACCATCAATTTACATTTTATTTTTACATATTTTTTATAAGGAAGTATTTATTACCTTCAGAATGTCTTCAGAATTCATCATTAACAAAATTTGCTGAAATATTTACTTTGTTTGCTTAATGACTTTCTCCAATTAAGAAGTACTTCTATGATTTTTTTTAAAGATTATATTACGGTGTTTAGACTTTATCGGTGGAATATCATCTCAATTATAAGGTGACAAACTCAGGCGTGGATGTTATGTGGATAATCTTTCTCAAGTTTATTTATTTGTTAGTATTTTCGTCCTATATTCACAGAATCTGTTTTTACTCTTGAACATGGTTATCAACTATTATTAGCTTGTATGATTGTGGCTATGATATAAAATCTTTATTATGGTCCTAGATTAATTTCTTCTGAGTACACCTCACAGTGTTTTTAATTTCCTAGGAATGTAAACTATTCTTGTTTTTTGATGTATAGGTATTGTCTTTAGGAAAGCTTGTTGACTTTGTGGTCTGAATATTCTTTAAATCTTCTGTATCAAAAGTGATTAGCAGATAGTCCTTGGTAGATTTTTATCCTCATAATATCCTGTCTTTCAGTATGAATAATAACATACATAATGTTTTGACAAAGCGAAATTGCAAAAACTAAAGACGGGTCATAAAACACTAAGAAGTAAAAGCTCCAGACACCTTTAAGTGGAAGTTACAGAAGCTTAATCCTCCCGGAAGTTTAGTCTATCAACGTCATTTTCCTGAGAGGTAAATGTAGCGTGGAATACATTGCGATAGAAAATTAAGCAATTGATCTAACATGGTACTGTCAAATACAAATAATAAGGATGTTATTAATGGAAAACTTTCTAGTTACTTTGGTGTTTGCTTGTTTGTTTTTTACGTAATTCTCTTTTTTCAAAGTACAGCTGACTTCCACCCTTGATTGATCACAAGGGCACTTGGCAGGACTCGGTTCCTGTTGAAACATGTCTCCATGTGAAAGTATAAAAGCTACCTAGCACCTCTTTTATGCTGGTGGGGAGAATTCTGTGTGTTAAGAACAGTTCTTTTTTTTTTTTCCCTGCACATATTTCAATCTGAAAAGAAAAAAGCTGCTATTGGTCTAGTAGTGTGACTGTGTTCAACGGCTTTGCCAGTGGGGTCTGCAGAAAGGAAATAATTTGAGAATAATAATTTTAGTCTCCAGCAATCTTATCTTCCCTCCTTTGGATTTTCGCCAGATTAGAGTGAAGAATTTCAAGGGAGATCGAGGGTTGGCTGTTGTCTTTGAACAAATAGACGGTGCACGGCACACAGAAGAAAAGAGTGCTTATCAGGTGTTAAACATGAATTAGGTTTAGGGGCCTGCCTGGTGGCACAGCAGTTAAGTTCGCACGTTCCGCTTCTCAGCTGCCTGGGGTTTGCCGGTTTGAATCTCGGGTGCGGACATGGCACCGCTTGGCATGCCATGCTGTGGTAGGCATCCCACATATAAAGTAGAGGAAGATGGGCACGGAGGTTAGCTCAGGGCCAGGCTTCCTCAGCCAAAAAGAGGAGGACTGGCAGTAGTTAGCTCAAGCTAATCTTCCTCAAAAAAGAAAAAAAATGTTAGAAAAAAACCCAAAACCTGAATTAGGTTTAGACATCTGACAACTCTGAAAAAAAATTGTATCTAATTAACAACCTTGGAGTTATTAAGAACTAGCAAAATCATATTCTCTCATTTGTTTCCATCCTTCTCACTTTTGGTTTTATCTTGGAATCATTCCCCAAACTTAGACATTTCTTTATTCTCATGGATTATGCCTAACAAAGCACCCTTTTTCTTCAACAGAGTGAAGATTTGGGCTTCTGGGCAATCCGTGACACTTTTTAAGGTAAAGGTTTCTAAGTTTTAACTCATGACTCATAAAGCAGAATGAATCGTCAAAGATAAATGGCAAGAATGACTATTTGTTTTGAATTTGACATAATAAAACTGTAGATGACCAAGTGGGAAGCAAGGGGCAGTGTTAAGGAAAAGTATTTTTGCTCCTAGGTGTTCTTAATGTCCTGGAACAGGTCATAATACATTTACAAATGGGGTGGGATGGGCAAGAAACCCTGACTGATTAGTGATGGATGGGCAGTAGAGATGAAGTTCTCTTTCCATTCATTACTCCCTAGCAGAGGTATAATGGATTATCCCACGCTATCCAGAGAGTATGTAATGACTAATATAGATAAGCTATGACATTTTCATCTGAGATTTTTGATCATCTTCACACCTGATTAAACCTATCATGTCAAGTTCACCTTAAGCAATAACATAACAACAAAATAAATGGGCATCCTCTTTCTCTGATAAATGTAACGAAACTCATTTACCTAATAATTGGAATGAGACTGTGTCAGGAACTAGAGCACTATCTAAATTTTAATAACAAGGGGTGAAATAAAAACAGACCTAATAACTAACTACTCTATTGGTTGTTGGCAACTGATAAATGCCTCTTGTATTTTCCTATAGCCTGATCTAATTCAGATAGGCTAATACATAATTTTTTTTTCTTTTTGTCCAGATGAAACCTTAGGACTAAATAGTCATGGAAACCATTAGACTGTTAGGGATCATGTTTAAATGATACCTATAAACACCATGATGCTTCATAATGGGAAGGTACTTTGAAGGTCTCAGTAAGTAACTGTTGTGTTAGATATAATTGAAAAATATTTTAATCTTTATATAAAACAGGTCCAGCAAATTAATGCTAGATTTAGCTTCAGTTGAGAATGTACAAATTCACATGAATAGATCAGACAGAACAGCATTAAATTCTTTGCTAAAATATACTTTTATGTAGCATTGTAAATCAAGGCAAACTCACGTGGAACTCTTTTCTGGTTTTCTTCACAATGTATTGGTGTGATAGGTATGCGTATTTCTGATAAAAATGCAGGAAATTTCAAGCTTTTGCTCACTAACCTTAACTATCACCAGTTTCTGTGCTATTCGGGAGTCACTGCCCATGACCATCCCGAAGATTTTCTTGTAAGATCTATTCAGATGTACTTTGGACTAAAGGTGTTTTAGTTGATGAATCTCCTGTTTGTGTTCAGAAAACTGTTTTCTGTGCAGATGGTTTTACGATAGCAACCAGTGGTGATAAATCCAGGTAAGCTGATAAGCTTTTTTGCTATTGACAATCAAGGTGGTTTTGATCTTTAGCTTTGTGTAAAATGGACCTTTTTGCAGATGTACCCTTTAATATAATTAGTTAAATGTATGTACAGCTATGCATGTGTGTGTGTTGTGTATATGGTGCAGAAGAGAGAGGCAGACATGAAGAGTGTTATACTTTCAAGGAGCAGTTATGGAGCAAATATCAAATTCCAGCTCCAGAATATGAAAAAGCATGGGACAGCTCAGACTACTGCTAATACAATGTCACGCGCACTACGGATTAGTCACTAACACAGCTGGAAAATGGAAACAGTTGTTTTTGTGCTTGATGTTACCTGTTTGGACAGATCCTCAAACTTTTATGGATGCATTTACTAGCTTCAGATTCACATTTTATCCAGAAGAGAGCATTCAAAAAATTTTTTTTTTTGGTCAAATCAACTAGATTTGAAAGGATTTTATGTAGAACATAATCTGTGGTTGAACTGGAAAATGCATTCCAGCTTTCCATTAAGTAACAAATTAACCCAGATTTGAATAATTTCTGTTAGTTTGAGTTTTTATAAACTACACTGGGAAATGGTATATAGCGTCTGAGGCATGGTCTGCACCACTTGTGATGTGAAACTAATCGGATAGAAAATTACTTTGAGAAGAAAGTGAGCTCCATATTAGATAATTGGCTGTTTTTGTTTAAAATTATTCAATAACTGAAAGACAGTTGGAGAATTCAGAATTTATGATGCTGAAATAATATCTCTTTATATAAAATCTTTATATTAAAGAGATATCTTTTACGATGTACGTGGAATATATTACATGACAGTGGGAAACATAAATTTATCCTAGAATTTTTTAAAAGTATACTTTGTAGGGCATCCCACACACTATCAATTCACAATATTTTAATTTTTATTGTCACTATTTTTCTTCCTGGTTTTATTGAAAGTAAGATTTTTCCCTTTAATTTTCTCCAACACTAACTTTATCCTGAAATGTTAGTAAGTTCAAGGAAGATAGAAGTTTTGAAATATTTAGGCATACATAATATTATTTTAGAAAACTAGGTGTTCCTTCATAGATGTCTTAATTTTGTACCTCCCTAAAACCATTAATTAAGTTAAATTATTAATAAATTTATGAATTCTATATACATTGTATATATATCTGTATCCATACTGGGATTTTTATTCAACCCAATTTTTGTACAGTTAGTTGTCAATAAGTTTGCTTGGAAAATGGATTACACTAAGATGATGGTCACATCTACTAACTAGAGAATTTGGTCACAAGTGTGAGAAGCTCACCTCTTCTCTCTCTTTTTTTTTTTTAACCTCCCTTCTCATTGCCCAAAGTTGATTAAGAAGTAAGAAGTCCTGAGCAACTGTCTTTAACAGTAATAAACAAAATATTGACTCAATTGGTCTCCAAAGATACTTTAACGTCTCTGCCTAGCCAGCTCAGCTTCTTCCTTTCACCCCAATCTGGTTCTGCTGGTAGTTGATGACAGTGTTCTGATCATGATCTTATTAATTCGTTCCCTCTCTTGAGAGCTTAAGTCTGTTTTTTTCTGGCTGACCTCCTTGTTCTCTACTTCCTTCCTCTCCTCAGATCTTTGATCGCTGCTAATTATTACTCTTTGTTTCCCTTAAATCTCACTCCTTCTCCAGATTGACCTTGGTTTATTTTATCCTGACCTCTTCAGCCTGGAGTATGAATGTGTACGCCAGTATTTTCTGCCTCATTATCTTCCAATTTAAATCTGCTTATCAGTCAATAACATTTTCCAGTTATCCAGCCCTGCGTATGAAGAACTTCCATTGGTCTTCTCAAATGTTGTGAGTATAAGTATTCACAAACACCCCATGGGCACTAGAATAATCCTAACAGTGGTAATAATAAACTGTTAATATATATTTAGTGCTTACATGTGCCAAGTGTAAACCAAGTGATTTATATGGATTTGATCATATGATTCTCCAACCACATCATGAAGTGGCTGCTATAATATCTCCAATTTATAGCCTAGGAAACTAAGACCTACCATGATCACCCAGCTACAAGTTGGCAGAGACAAAGTTTGAACCAAGGTCATTGGTCTCCAGAAGCCACATGTAGGAGGGACCTATGCTCTACAGAGCCAGGATATGTGACTAGTAAAAACAAGATTAAGACCTCCAAACTTTCTTGTTATTTATAAAGATCCTCACTCCATGACTACATCCAAATTTATACTCATTAAGCAAGAATTTATTGATCACCTACCACGTCTCTGGCACTATTCTTGATATTGAGGTAAGCAGTGAACAAAACTGACAAAGTCAGGAATACCATGCTGCTTGCATTCCACTGGGAGGGCCAGATGGTAAACACAAATATAATGTGTATGTTACGTATGGTGGAAGTAAATTCTATTCAAAAGGATAAAGCAGGATAAAGGGAAAGAGTGTAACTGTGCAGGGGAATAGCATTCTTCCTATTTGTCCTCTTTGACAAAGTGACATTTTAATGGAGACCAAAATAAAGTGAGAGGGTGAGCCATGAAAATATCTAGGGAGAGAGAATTCCAGGTTGAAAGAGTGGTAGATGCAACGACTCTGCTGTGGAAATACGCTATGCTTGGTGTTTGTAAGAATAGGCAAGGAGGACCTTCAGACTGGATTAAAATGAGCAAAAGGAAGAGTAATTGGAGAAGAAGTTAGGGAAAGAGAGCAGACGTAAGTCATACAGAACCTTGTGGGTCATAACAAGCTCTTCAGCATTTACTTGGAGACAGGAAGCTGCAGGAATATTTCGAACAGATTTGTTGAATTATCTTGCTGCTATGTCAAAAATCCACTCTAGGGAGGCAAGTATCTAGAGGAAGCTATTGTAATAATCCAAGTGAAAGACATAGGAGGTTTAAAATAAAGTAATTGTGGAGGTATAAAAAATATATTTACACACACACAAACTTTTTGTTGAAATGTAATATATATATATAAAAGCACATATGTAAATGTACAAGTGGATGAATTGTTTTATTGGCCACACTAGTGTAACCAGCTCTCATATCAAGAAACAGAGGCTTAGAACCTTAAAAACCCCCTCATGCTACATTCTAGTCTTTATCCCTGCCACCCATGGCAAGTACTATTCTTCTAAAATAAGAGTTGGCAAACTTTCTGCAAAAGATCAGATAGTAGATATGTTAGGCTTTAAGAGCCATACATAGTTTCTGACATACATTATTCTTTCCAACTATTTGATAGCTTTGCTATGTGTATAATTCTATGTTGAAAATGAATGTGCCTTTATAATTTTGAGAGCCTTGCTTTTCCATCTTCTACTTTCCAGAAGAGTATACAATTTTGAGTCCATAATCATTCATTTCCATCTTGTAAGCCCTTCCAAACTTTGATCCAGAGACTTTGGATTTTTTCCAAAAAGAAAAGTTATCTGTCCTGTTCCTCATCCCCAACATGTAGTGTGACTCTGTGACTCAGTTTTGTCTTCACTGAATTGTCCTATCTATCAAAGTAATGAGTGATCAAATGCTTTATAATCCACATGCTATTCAAATATTGCTCTTATTTTAGGGGAGTAAAGAAATAGGTTCACTAAGTTTAGATTGCTCAGATTCCACAGCACTTCCTCAGAGAACCAGACATCTCTAATGTCATGCCAGAGACCATCCAATCCAAGAACAGTCTTTATCTAATCTAGAAGTATACATTCCTCAGAACCAATATTTTAAAAGAAAAGGAAGGCCTGGCTACCATAACAGTTTTGGATACTTACAGGGACTCCCTAGAGATGTTGTAACACCCTCCACTGGGGATTTAGTAACCATACCTACACAGTACTTTTGCTGTTCTCTTTTTTTACCTGGCAAATAATCTGAGTTCCAGGAATTAATGAGGCCAATAACGTTGTTGTCAGGGGTCCCCAAGACCATTGATGATTTTCTAGAAGAGCTCATGGAACTCGGAAAATCTGGTGTACTCCTGGTTATTGTTTATTACAGTGAAATGATACAAATGAAAATTAGCAAAGGTGACAGGCACATAGGGCAGAGTCCAGGATAGACTAAGTGCAAGGTTCTAGTTTGCCTCTCCTAGTGGAGTCTCATAGACAGCACCTAATTCTTCCAGCAACAATATGTGACAACACATATGGGTATTGTCAACCAAGGAAGCTCACCAAAGAGTTGGGGGCTAGGATTTTATTTGGGATTGGTCATGGAGGCATGGAGTGCCCGTATGGTTGACCTTAGTCTCAAGCCCCTCCAAAGTTCAAACTATATACCATGTGACCCAAGGCCACCACCATAAATTACATTGTTAGTATAATCTATTTGTCATGGCCCAAGGCCCCAGATAAATGAACACACTCTTTTAAGGCAGAATATTACAAAGGCTTAGAAGTTATCTCCCAGGAGCCAGTCAAGGACCAAACCTTTCTTTGGAATGTGTGGGATTTGAACATCCCAGACCTGCTGAGTCAATCCTGCCCTGCATAAGCATATTTTATCACTCCAAACTAGAAATCTAAGCTTCATGCAAGATCTCTATCCATAGATTTCCCAAGTAGAATAGCTCAAATTTGAAGCTATAATTTTATCTCACATATGAAAGAACTGTTTTTCCCCCTTCTGGTTGAAATTCACTTATCTTCTGTCTACCTCCAGCAGGTTATAGCACCTTTTCTGCTATGAAATGTTTTGTTATTGCTATATCATTCAACATTTGAAGACTCTAGGAAGCTGTATCAGTCAGATTTTGCTAGGCAATATACAATCACAAAATCTCTATGGCAAACAACACTAAGCATTTACTTCTCCCTCATGCACCTGCGAATTGGCTATAATTGTTTTGCATCTGTGAGTTAGGGAAGTTCTGCTCCATGCGTCTCATTTGGAGGACCCAACTGGAAGAGAAGCAGCTACCTGGGGTTTATTCTTCTCATGGCTATGACAGAAGCACAAGAGGACAAGCACAAGTACCTAATCATATTTCAAGATTCTGCTCATGTCACATCTGTTAATCATTGGCCAAAGCAAGTCACATGGCCAATGCCAAAGTCTAGGGACGTACATGCCACTTACCACGAGGCCATGGTAAAGGAAGGGATGAATGAGAATACTACAGGAGAGAGAATTGGGGCCATTATTCAATCTACCACAGAGGTCATGGTAAAACAAAAAGATTCAGAATGCCTTTCAAAATCTGGCTTGGTGACTTACTTGTTCATAGATCTAGGTGTCTTTACTCAACATCTTCTTTGCTTGTTTTTTTTCATCTATAAAAAGGAAATCAAAATAATTACGTAGGGTTTTGTTGTGAGGAGTAAAGATGATACATGTGAAGTGCCAAGCACAGTGGCCTGATAATAGGTGCAAAACAAATGATAAGGATATATTTATAATATTGATGACGATCCATTGTTTCCTCCTTAGAAACACAATAAAGATAATAATAGCTGATATGTGAGCATTTACTGTATACATGGTATTATCCTAAGCGCTTAACATAGCCGGTAAGTTCTCTTTTTCTCACCATTTTCTGCGTGATCAAGAAAAACTGAGAAAAGCTAAGAGACTTGAACAAAGTTAGCTCTCATTGTGTCTCAAACTACCTCAAAATCAAGTGGCTTAAAACAACAGCTGGTTATTTAGATCATGATTTTATGGGTCAACACTTAGGGATGGGCTCAGCTAGATGGTTTTTCTGGACTCATCCAGATTCAGGCGTGTATCTGTAGTCAGCTGTCTGGTTGGCTAGAGCCACCTAGTCTGGAATGGCCTCACCTGTGATGGTTCATTGTTGTTCCATGTGGTCTCTCATCCTCCAGAATGAGGGCCCATTCTTATTTACCTGGTGGTTGGTAGGTTCCAAGAGAATAAGTGAAAAACCAAGCTTGCTTGAGGCCTAGGCTTTTATCTGGTGCATCATCACTTCTACTTCATTCTTTTGACCAAAGCCACAAGGCCAGCCCAGACTCAAGACAGTGGGAAATAGAGTCCTTCCCTTAAAGAGAAAAACTTCATAGTCACCTTACAAAGAACATAGATACAAGGAGGAAGGATGATTATGACAAATTTTGGTATCCACCACAGACTTTCTTCTGGCTACAATTTTCACATTCCTCCCCATTATTCGAGGATCCCTAAAAGTCATGCCATGGAACTATGGTTTCAGGCTTAAATTCTAGAATGTAATTGTCTAAGTAAAGTCCAGATAAAACTCATCATATGTGCATTTCCTTGATCCAGAGACTCATGAAATGAAAAGTTATCTGTTTCACAAACATCCAACATACACGGTTGACACAGGGGTAGGCTAACTCCAATAAATACCACCATTCCAAAAGAGAAAAAAATAGTAGGTACATAGCAGTCACTGGTCCATAGTAATTTTAAAATCCAGGTGGGAAAATGTTGTCTGGCTCCCTTACCTTGGAGTAGTGAATATATTTTAATTAAGGCAAGGTTATGCTCCTTGGGAGTCGTTTCCCGGTTCGTTCCTCATGACTCTTGACTCTACCCTCTGGGCTTCGGGCTCTGCTCTCTAGGACATCTTTCCTTTTCAGTTTCCTTCCTTAGCCCTTTGAAAATTTTTCACAGCCAGCTTCCTGATCCTAGAAATTTGGGAGCCCAGAGGCCTTTTTGCAATTTGAATAAAATCGTTCTCTTTTGATCTAGGTTGATGTCACTTTTACAGGTAGTTTCCTCCACATCATTGTAGACTTACTGTGAATTTGATTCGTGCCCACTCCTTTTGTTAAAATGCCGTATCCATGATTGTTTTCAAGACATGCCTCTCCTTATAGGCTTATTTACTGTCACTTTGGGATTGGGTTTCTGTGAAACCATGCTCTTAAGAATCCAAAGAGTAGTTTTGTCTATCCAAGAGCCTATTTGGCAACATACCAATTCTTTCAGATTGCTTAAGAAAAGGTTGTGGAGCTACACTCTTGAATGGATCTTTTTCCTCAGACCTCATTTTACTTTGAGAATTTTTACTGGCTGAGAAGGCTGAAGATAAGAAACAATTTTACTTTACATCCCAGAAAATTCTGTCCCCTCTGTATTCCCTCAAAATTCTTGCAAACTGGCCAGTTCTTTATTTAGCCCATTTCTTTCTTCCTGTACCTATATGCAGCTAGGACCAACCAGCTGACATTTCAACATTCTGTGGAGATCTCTTTAGCCAAAATCAAAAGTTAATTATATACATTTACCATCTTTCAAGTTCCTGTCGGCAACACTTTTGCCAATTATTCTAAAAATCACAGATCGCCATTTTTTCTAACCTCCAATAACAATTTGCTTTATTTTTTCCCAGCATTTGCTAAGAGTTTGTTTGCCATTTTTCCAGCCTCTGCTCAGTGCTCACTGCCAATGACACTTATTTTAGATTTTTGTCATGGCAGCACCTCAATTCTAGGAACCAATTATTTCTGCATCAGTTAGTTTTTGCCGTGTTAAAAAAAAATCACAAAACTTAGTAACTTAAAACGATAACTGTTTTTGATTTTTTAGCTCATAATCCTGCTGGTCATTAATATGGACTGGGCTCAGTTGAGCTTGTGTCTACAGTCAGCTGCTGGGTCACCTTGGGGCTTGTTAGTCTAGAATGGCCTCAGCTGGGGCTGCTCATCTTGGTTCCATGTATTGTCTCATCATCCAGCAGGATAGTCTGGGCTTGTTCTCAGAGTGACTGCTTAGGGTTCTAAGACAATGAACGGAAGGGAGCAAAGCTCTTGAGGCCTCAGATTGGAACTGGCACACCATCACTTCTGCTGCATTCTACTGACCAAAGCAAGTTACAGGGCCAGCCAAGATTTAGAAGGGAAAACGGACTCTAGCTCTTGATGTGAAGACCTTCAAAGCCACATTGTAAAGGACATGGATATAGAGAATAACAGAAGGATTATGGCTCTTTTTGCAATACAGCATACTATACTTTATCTATCACTAAACCTTGTTACAATTACTGTTTTCTCAAGAAACACAACAAAGTAATTGTTATTCCTTCCCAAAAGGGTGGCTGTGGCCTCACTCAAATTTTTCTGCTTCCTTAGGGATTTACCCTTTCTGACCGCACAAGTCACCCCTGCATGTATTAATATCCTATTTTTGATCCTCCTCGGGAGTCTACTTGTTTCAGTAGGCATCTCCCAATGCAACCCTTGCCCATTGCCTGCCTCCATCTTTGCACAATTCTAACTGGTGGGATCCAGACCTATGACTTGTCTTTGGAGTGGCTTCTGATGCTTGATTCACCTCGTAGTGATCATTGGCATGAATCAGACTGTCATTGGAAGGGATGCCCACCTACCTAACCACTGCAGGTCTCATCTCAGTGAGGAGCATGGTCTAAAGTACTCCGCTTTCCTCATGTGCTTCCTTCTGATTAGCTCAGTGGTTGGGGTCTTCTCATGAGTTCTAAGTTATCTAAACAAATACAATGTGTAAAATATGTAATTTAATTTTCTCATTTTAACTTTTATAATATATGGGTGGAAAATGAGTGCAACTTTGATAATTGAGGTTTCTGAATTCTGTCAAGGTGTTTATCTCACATCAAAATTTCCTTCCTTTAACATTTTTGCTTGGAAGGTAGATGAGTAGGATTGAATCAGTATGAGATGACAGAGCTTCAAAAGGTAGAAATTGCCTTTATTATATACAGTTTGTATAATAGAAATTAATGACTAATCAATTTATCTACCATAATTAATTAGGTCAAATTAATTATTAATTGACCTAACTGCTGGTCAGTTTTCTCAACACTCTACAAAAGAGAGAATCATGTTGATTTATTATAGTTATAGAAGTTTTTGCAAGAATGGAAATCTACTCCACCAACCACATGGAAACATATAGTGGTCCCCTCATTGCAACCATCTATATATAAACATATTGGGAGAGTTACCTGTGGTTCTTCGGAGAAGCACTCTGAGCTGAGAAATCCAGCCTATAGTTTACCTTTATAAGAGAATTCAATCAGATTGGTTTGATACTCCCAACACTGAGCACCTCTGTTGGGCAGAGTTTATGAGTACTATCTCAGAGGGGACCTATATTCATATGTGCTTATTTAAACATGTAATGTCTTAAACATTTAGAAAATTGCTGAAGTAATTTTTCACATATGACTTTAATAATAGTTTCTGGCTTAGTCCTCTGTGGCTAGGATAGTATCTAGTTTTGCCACATATATACCTCGTCGATACAGTAATTAAATTAGGGAAAATTGGTTGGAGATGCTTTCTTCAAAAACTAGCCATGCAGAGAAGAGGAATAGAGCCCCTGCCCAGTTCAATGATGTTAACTCCGTGAGTTTCACTTATCAAGAAAAAGAATATTGGATAGAAATATTTGAGTTATATAATAAAACCTGAAAACTCCATTTTTTCTCCTACAGTGAAAATAAAATTCTTTATGACCGAGAAATTTCACATGAAGCTTGGTAGCAGTCACTCAATATTTGTTGAATGATGGCTCAATAATCCCCCCTCCAAGGTTGTAAGACAATTGATCTTATTTTAATGATTGCGAGAACTCCATTTTTACTTTTTCTACGGTAGTGAAAGTGATGAGGAGAATGAAACAGGGATATATCTATCTGATATGTCAGTGTTGCCCAGTTGTTAGCTGTTCAGCTATCTCTGAGCCCTCCAACCCTCTGAGGGCATTTTATATTGTAACATTCAAATAAAAAATGATTTGAGCCCTTATGTCATGGTAGAAACCCCCGAATCCTTCTAATATCTCCCATGATTTTTGAGGAGCTTTTCTGATAATGTTGAGAAAGGCGGTAGGACGGAAGTTTTCAATAGTGTTTATGAAAAGTAGAAAAGAGAGTTGATTAAGAAAACCAGAAGGATTGTGAGGCAGGTGTGAAAGTCTGGTTGAAGTTGCAGGCCATGAGTTTTAAAGTTGAATGAATTTGGTGAGGTTATAGGATTTTTCTTTAGTGGCCTGATAGCAGAAGTGAAGGTAGCCAATGACTGATTAATCCAAGTACGTGGAAAATCTATGGGGAAATCAGTAAAGTAAATACCGATTTTAAAGTAATGGCTGAAAATTTTTGGAATCATATTTTTTTGTGTTCTTTCGCTCTTAATAAGAAGTTCTATGTAAACAAATCTCTAGGATTGCTAACCCAATGTCATTTTAACAGAAGCTTCCAGATTACTTTGGAAGCAACTTATTTGTTTCAAGAAAGAACACAAAAATTGACACCTAAAGGCCTGTTCTTAAGCCTAGAAATTGTTATAAATTACTGAGACTTTAGTTACCTTACTACTTTGACTCTCAATTCTTCAGTCATTAGTAAGTTTGCCTTTTGTCCTTTTAGTTTGGAGATATATCTTCTACAAACGAAGTATGGAAGCTACTTGAGATTCAAAGAACTCCGTTGAAAGTACAGAATAATACCAAAGGCCACACATCCATTAGAATGGAGAATAAAATCACAGTGTACCTCTCAAGAACTATTTAAAACTCTGTTCTGTATTTACTTATGAATCATTGCTTATTCTCTGATTTTTTTTGTAAAGCATAAAATAATTCTGAAATGATTCTGCATTTTCTAAGATAAAAAAGTTTGCAAATTAAAAGTGCAAGAATCTTTTATAGTTCACACATACATGGAATAGAAGATGAACGGTCTTCCTCCTCCATTATGTTAAATAGCTTCCCTAAGAATTTTACCCCCAAAAAAGCAAATATATATATGCAAATTGGCCTTTGCTTACTTTAATTTCAGTAGAAAATAGCTCTAATTTCTGACTGATTCATTGAATTAAAGTATACCATTGCAAAGCCAAGAAATAATTGAACAATATTTTTGAGAGTTGGTAATATATCATATCTTTCTTACAGCCCTTGATGCAATATTTAGCAAACCAATATTTATTTTGGAATAGTGGTAACACAATCAATTACACATTGGGATAAATAGATGTGTTTAAATAAATAAGTTATAGAAATTGCTAATATACCCACTTCAGTTTGAGCTCTACTGGAAAAATCAATGCTTAGAAAATGCAAAAGGGAAACAATTACTACAGCAATTTTTAAAAATCTCTAAGACATTACATGGTTATGTTTTTGCAAGCAAAACTGTATGGGAATAACGTTTCAGTTTTTTCTTCTAGCAAAAGCTAGATATAGTTCTAAAATTAAGTCACATATGATTTACAAATAAATGCTCTTTCATATGTGTTCTCTGGCCTTTTATTGCCGTTCAGTAAACTATATACAAATTTGAAACTAAAAATTGAAGAACACTTCAACCCTAAAATGAAAGGTATGTCAACATAGATTCCTTTAACTTCATGAAATATTTGTTTTGCTTTATGCATGTTAGAGCATAGGCTTTTCTTCTTGTGCTCCAATTTGAATTTTAAGAAAATGTAAACCTTTCTTTCCCAGCATGGAATCTGAGGATCTGAATAAGATGGTGATGTGAGCAGAGATTCCTAAGTAGGCCTTCCTTCTCACCTGTGCCCAGCCTGCAGATTCACATTCTTCTATATCAGACTTCAAGGAAGGATCTGGTCAAAATACTTATGGTCCAAGAAATTCAGCCAAGAAATAAATGGTCCTTCTGATCTGTCAGCTGTAATGAAAATGAGCTACCAGAACAATTACAGTTTTACAAAGTTTAACCGGAACGTCTAGAAGTGCACAACGGTTTTTGTTTAGAGATGTTGCCAAAGGTGCGTGAAGGTCAACGTGGCTCTTGCCCTTTGGTGGGGACATGGCATAGATGCGAGCATGAACAGAATCAAGCTGCCCACCTCTGGGGGTGTGAAGAAGGCCGTCTAGTACTCATGGAGGCCATGAACAAGCACAGGAGAGAAATCAGGAATTTATGGGGGTCCCTAAGGCATGAAGCAATATGCTTCTGTCCCAGAAGAATCAGCTGCCATTGGGATTCGGTCTGGACCTAGTATATTTGCACTCTGGCCTTCAATCAGTCAGGAATAGTGATGGAATGCAGGCAATTCAGTTCAGATGGGAAACAACGAAGCACTGTAAGAATTCTTCTCTCAGTTAGGCCGCTCTACCTGGTCCGCCATCTTTGGGTTTACAAGTTTTTGTCTAGGAAAGACACATAGAATGCAGCGTATCATAAACATGATTGGAAGAATTTGTATATGTGTTTTACCACATATTCAGAAAATGGAGTTCAGATTCTAATTCCTTTGAAGATCATGGCATTCCAGTAAAATTTTACAGATGATTTTTATGTACCTATGTAGATTTAAGAGACAAATATTTGTCTCAGTTTTATGATATGCAGTGAATCATGTAAAAAAGAAACATCAACCTTAAAATTACCCTTTCGAGCTTATTGAGAGATTTATTTTCTTTAAGATTCACATGATCACAGAGAAGGAAACTCTTATAGTTTGACTAATTGTAACAGTAATCTATCTGTTTTGGAACATGCTCTTGTCAGATATACCTTGGAATACCTGGGCATCTCCTCTCACTTCCTAGAACAGGTAACAGGTTACAATCTGATTCTTGCTGAATAAAAATCCAAGTGTAGAGAGATAGATATTACGTTCAGAGTACTTCATACTAGTAATAAAAATAGATGCCATGACAATAAGCCAAATGGAGCTGACCCACTCCTGCTAGGATGTATTTGTACCTCTGCACCTGACAAATGTGAATTTTTTTCTATGTAGGGAGAATACTTAAGACCCAAACTCTCAACTCCAATTTTTCCCATTGTCATAATGAAAGAAAACCTGATCTGGTAACTCTTGGTACCTGGTTATCTACTTGGGTGTGCTGATCTGTGATAGGTTCGAATATTTTCCCTCTTGCTGGATTCTCCAACTTTGTCCTGTTGTCATCAGACTTGGCTAAGTGACTGGCTTTGGAAGTGCTGTGTACTACTTTCAAGCAAAGGCCTTAAGAGTCACTGTGAGGCTGTACTCTAGCTTTTTTCTCTCTGCTCTGGGAACGGCAACATCCAGACAGGGACGGCTGCTTTATCCTGGATGTCAGAGGGAAGAGAACATGAAGTACAGCTGTAGCAACAGGTAACAAGAGCGAGAAATTAGAAATAAACTTTCTTGTATCAAACCACTGAGACTGCACCATTTGCTACCACGGCATAAACCAGTGAAAGTTAATACAGGGCTTCAGAGAAGTAATAGGAAAGCAGAGCTGGAGAAAATATACCTTCTGATCATTCTCTGGGCTGGGGACTCAGACATTTCAGTATTTTGTACTTTTTGTTCTTTTCGTGTTACAGTATTTTGCTCTTGGAACAGCATTACCCGAAGTTCTCTATAGCTTGTTCTAGAAGAAGGAAAATGTGTATTGTCCCGTTGCTCTCATATTGGCAGGCTAGTGGCTAAGGACTTGTTATACAATTTCAATTTGATTTTTATTTCTATTTGCGGAAGACTGACTTAATCTACATGTCCTGTCAGTTGAAAAAGATGTGCCAATATTACAGAGGGTATAAATAGCTACAGTTGTATTTCCTTTCCAACACTTCGTTTCTCTAAAGTTTCTCACTTAATTGCAAGATGTTGGAATCATTTTAATTTTCAGTTTTATTATCTACATTAAAACATGCAGTAGAGTTACACAATTTTTTTCTAGGTGTTCTATGTATTTCTTTGGCACTAAATGCCTACTGCAAATTAGAACTTCCAATTCTGTAGTTTGGTCTTGACTCTAAGGACTGATGTGCTATAGTGATCGAATTTTTAAGTGATGCTATTAACAGTCGTGCTATAAATTAATTTCCCTATCAAGCATAATTGCCAACTAAAATGGAAATGTTTTTTCCAAGAGTTTTGAAGATATGCCCCTACCTTTACTCATTTAAAGAAAAAAAGATTTGATTTTCTTTTAATGGAGTTAAATTGATTGCTTACATCTTATCAAATGAAGAGAATAACCTATTTTATATCTCTGTTCCAAGGGTCCAAATGTCATCAATTTTTTAGCTAACTAGGAATACACTGACTTTTTGTGTGTGTTTATTTCCATAAGTTATCCTGCCCAGTGGAGTGCTATTAGAAACCTTCCTGGGACAAGGGATGTTTGGGAGTTTGCCTGGTCCCTAATCTACTGTACACAAGCAGAATTTTAGAAGGACTGTTGACCAAGAAGAAGGAGACATCTCTGCCTCCATCTTAATATCAAGACTGTCTAGAGAAAATGTCCCAGTGTTGCAATCAGTCAGCAGTTAAGCTGTCCCTCTTCCACTGAACAACCTGGTGAAGAGGCTGCCTTCCTCTATTCCACATTATATATGAAATCTAAGTCCTTCTGTGGCCCCTCTTTAGAGACAACCCTTTTATCCTGATTTCTGAATGTGGCCTCAGTGGACGGCAGATTGAGAACACCATGCAATTTATACTGTACTTTACAAGCTCTAGAAACTGTTCTAATGACCACAAGTCATGTGTACTGGGGCAACTAGGATTCTTCAAGGATAATCCAATCTTTTGCCCTCCAAAGCCACAAAGAAATCTTCAGATAGTGTTCTAGGTATAATCGTTCCTCAAGACTTAGACAGGCCTGGGAAGCTTAGGTGGCTTTCCAAAGGTGATAGGGAATTATAAAGCCTGTAGCAGTGGTCTCTCTCTCTTTTTTAATGATTTATGCCTACAACTTCAATTTCAATCCAAACTATATAATTTTAGTTATTACCAAAAATATTACATAGAGGGAAAATAAGATCTCTGGTGGTTAAAATGCAAAATGAATTATTCTGCTATCAGCATTTGGAAGTGTTTTATAGGGATATAGATCTGAGAAAATATAGAGTTCCCAACAGGAAAATACATGCTGATTCAAAACATTTTTAATCTCAATGACTAGGATATTTGTTTTAAGCCAGGGGCATTTGCTTATGAGTCACATTTGTTATTGCTGAATGTGATTCTGAATGCGGTATTCCTGGCTTACTTCTTTGTATAAGCAGATTTTATCTTAATTATAAATAATATTTTAATTCATATAATATATTTACATGAAAATTGTTTACTAATAATTCTAACTATTGCATTTTTGGTAATATATTTAATGCTAGATAGATTATACACCAAAGACACAGGGACCCACTTGAATGATATAATATAGTGTCTTGAGAGATGGTTTTCAAGTCTGAGTCCTACAGGGAAATCTGAGGAAGACAAGGAATGCAGTTTTCAGAAGAGCAGCAGGGTTTTTTTTTTTTTTTTTTTTTTTTCTGCCATAAATTTTCCTAAAGAATGGATCATGGCAGGAAGAAGAAGTGGTAATATAGGGAGTACATACTGAAATATTCAATTAAGCTATTGACTATTTTGGGGCCTGTGGCATGCAGGCTCTCTGCTGGCCTCCAGTAATATCCACATCCTGATATTCACACCCTAGTGTAATCCTCTCCTCTCAGATGTGGGCTGGCCCAGTGACTTGCTTCTAACCAATGGAATAGAGCAAAAGTGTTGGGATCTCACTTCTGGGATTAGCTTCCAAGAGACTATATCTTCCATCTTGATAGCTATAGCCTATAGTCAGTAGCTTGATAGTCTATAAAGAGATTCTTCCCCTTGCTGACTTTGATGAAGCAACTTACCCTTTTGGCGAGGCCCACGTGGCAAGAAAATGAGGCTTCTATCCAACAGCCTGCTAGAAACTGAGGCCCCTAGTCCAAGAGCCCTTGAGGAACTGAAATTCTGCCAACCTCATGTAAATGAGTTTAGAAGTGGATACTTCCACAGTTGAGTCTTCAGATGAACCCCTGGCCCTACTTCACTCTGAATGCAGCCTTGTAAGAGACTCTGAAGCAGAAGATCCAGTTAAGCTGTGCCCAAATTCCTCACCCACAGAAACTGTAAGATAAATGCATTGGTTTAAGTTGCTAAGCTTGTGATAATTTATTAGATAACCACTACAGATCCCTTAACCATAATTCTGTTTGCATTTTGTGATTACTTTCTTCAGTATGGCATGGTTCGCCGTTAAAATGTGTATTGTATATTTAGGCAGAGCTCAGCGTATAAGAAGAGGAATTGATATAGTGCAGTAATTCTCAACATTTAGTGTGCATCACAATCACCTGGAAGGCTTGTTAAAACAGCTGCCCCTCCCTCTGAGTTTTTGATTCAGCAAACCTTCAGGGGTTCTTCAGGATTTACATTTCTAAGTCCCCAGATATTTTAGTTTCCTATTGCTCCAAATTACCACAACTTAGTAGCTTAAAACAGCATAAATGTGTAACCTTATAATTCTGGAGGTCAGAAGTCAGACATAGGTCTGTGTGGGTTAAAATCAAAGTGTCATTTTGCTTGACGTTCTAGGGGAGAATATGTTTCCTTGCTTTTTCCAGCTTCTAGAGGCTGTCTGCATTCCTTGGCTTGTGGCCCCTTCCTCGAACTTCAAAACCATCTTCAAATTTCTTTCTGACTCTGACTTGTGACTCTCTCTTGCCTGCCTCTTTCACTTATAAAGGCCCTTGCAATTATGTTAGGGCCACTGGATAATCCAGGCTAATCTTCCCATCTCAAGACCCTTAACTTAATCACACTTTCAAAGTCACTTTTGCCATGTAAGGTAACAGTCACAGGTTTCAAGGATGAGGATGTGGGCATTTTCGTGGACCCATTATTCTGCCTACCACATCAGGTCATATTGATGCTACTGGCCCTGGGACCACACTATATCACTGATTACAGATGATTGGAAGAACCAAGCTCCCTCTTCTCTGGTCTCTGTCTGCCCGCATCATGCCTGCTGTTAGCCTTGCTCCCCCTCAGATTCCACAGCTGTTGTGCTCTGTGTGGACTGGAAACCTGCAGCCTCAGGATTCACGGATGCCTCGCAGGAGTCTCATTTGAATGTAGACAGAAGTTTGCTGTACTGACGACAGTTGAAATGATTATCAGTTAGTCAGCTCCTTATGATTTTTAATTTTACCTATGTTTTCCCACAGCAAGAATCTTTGCTTTGGTGACATTGCATCTTGTGTTTTTTTCTGAATTAGGCAAGTTCCAAATAGGTTTTGAAACTTTCTAAAATGTCTTCTAGGATTAAATGAGAAAGTATCAGAGATGACCTCACTCTAACTAGGAATGACAATAAGCTAGAAATAGCTCATGTAAACATTTTTGTCATATTTTCATCTTTTCTTTCCTAAGAGACTTTGACTATTTTTTCTTCTAATGTGTAAGTGTGTACATGAGTGTGTGAGTATGGATTCCAGCTTTTAAAAATGCCTTGATAAAGATACGTTCTTATTAATATTTCTCCAAGAGAAGCATAATTGTTGTCAATCAAACGATTAAGACTGAAGGTTTAAAAAAAATATGTCATCTGCCCTGTCTGTCACCTTATGTAATAACACAGTCTTAGAATATATGAAATGTGTGTGTCTACGTCTGTATCACAAAACCATCTTAAAGCGCAGGGGAGCGTCTTTAGATTTAATGTCTGCATGTTTTCCCTCCCCGTATGTTGAGAGTCTGTAGTGGTTTTACCTCTTTTAGGGACCATCTTTCTCAGTTAACTCACAGTGTTATTCAAAACTCCAGGGAGTTTGCCAGACTCTGTCTGGGAGCATTAAGGATGTTAAGGGTCAAAAAAAGACTCTAGGATCTTAATATGTGCCACAATTGATTACTGTATTATTATCAGTTATCATACGCAGGTGGTAGAGTTAAGCGAGTTTTTTTTTGTTGTTGAGTGAGCCCCTTGGTGATCCACCAGTTCTTGTTTTCCAGAATATTTGGGCTTCCTATGGATAAAGCAGCTTATTCATCTCTTCATCTGTTTGGTGCCCCCACACCAGCAGAGCAACAGATGTCAGGGATCTTGGTGGTCCCATTCGCACCCCTGCATTCACCTTTAGAGCCACTGGCAGCAGGCGCTCTCTGGAGCAAAACACAATCTACAGCCACATTTTATGCCCAACTTACATCAGCAATTGAACTGCTCATAAAGTTGGTGCATTGATTCTTCATTAACATGGAATCAAAATGGAAAGTATAAAACCTTTTATTTTTTTCCAAATGAAAGATAAATTGGATTTAGAAGCTCATACCTCACTAAATGATTTTGTGTGCTCACAGACCTGCTGAAAAATGGAAAATTACCTAAGTATAGAGGAGAAAATAAAAGAAAATGGGCCTCATAACACTTTTAAGGGACACCTGTGGCTGTTTGCCTTTCTCCCATACAGGTCAAGTTCAAAGAAAAGGAAAGTCCCAGGCTGTTGGAAACAAAACTAAGAAAAAGCATTTTTGGAGGACTTTTAAGTTTTCCATGTCCAAATTAACTATTAAATTAAAAATAATTTTTGGGAACTTTCTTTTTTTTTATTTTTTATTTTTTTGGGAGGAAGATTCACCCTGAGCTAACATCCATTGCCAATCCTCCTCTTTTCTTTTGCTTGAGGATATTAGCCCTGAGCTAACATCTGTGCCAATCTTCCTCCACTTTGTGTGTGGGACGCCTCCACTGCATGGCTGATGAGTGGAGTAGATCTGCACCCAGGATCTGAACCCATGAACCTGGGCTGCCGAAGTGGAGCACACAGAACTTTAATAACTCAGTCATGGATCCAGCTCCTTTGGGAACTTTCTTTTAACTGAAGACGGTACAATAAACTTGAAAGTTCAATCATTCATAGTACAGGATTTTTCAGAGGAAAGGAGACATGATGCATGTGAAACATTCCTTCTGATCTTTTCGAACAAATATTTTGCTTGCTTTGGCCATGTCACTTATGTGAATTCATTGATTCTATTGTTATTTTCCAAGAAAATCAGTCTGTGATTTTAGGTTTTTTCACTATTTTTTATATTTCATTTATATTAAAGTTTCCTGACTTGTGAAGTTGGGGATGTTATGTGAAATACTTGACGTTTTGTATTGATAAAGCTAGTATTTTCAATAAATTTATGTAAAAAATCAATACTTCTATAAAACAAGAATTATGGATAGATTTATATATTGCAACACTAGTGAAAGAGATGAGCTAATGTACACTTATTATCCTCTCTGTATAACATGCAAGCCAGATATTTTGTGAAAGTTTTTTAGATTTAAAGACACTTGCTTCTGCTGAATTATTTTAGTCCATCTCCAGGGAGCTCTTCTGTTGCCGACTTATCGGATGTGAGACAATTTACACGCTATAAAAATAAGTGAAAGTAATGTGATGTGCCAGATTTCTAGTGGAATATGAGTAATCATCCTGTTGGCATGGCAAGGAGATCCATAGAAAAACACTCTTTTGTAATTATTGCTGAGAATTAATTGTAATTAAAGGCTGTATTTATAAAAGGAGAAATAAAGTAGATGTGATTCCTAACTGAAAACGAAAAGCTTCTTATGTCTCTTAGTGTGTTTCTATGTGAAAGATGTGTTTCTCCTCTATCACTCATTAGTTAATAATTATTGATTAATCACTTGCTATGGCTAAGATTGTATGGTAGGTAATGAGAAGAATGTAAGGAGTAAAAGATGCCTAAGAACATGGAGACTGTAACCGATCATTGACCAAAGAGTAGTGCACAGACCAAGAGTGGTAAGGAAGTTGGAGGAAAAAGAGAGAAATCCAACTAGGGTTCTTAAAACGATTCCGGCAAAGGAACCACAAATTGAATGTCATATAATAGGGCAAGCACAGGCAAATGACAAGAAACTGGCACAGCTGATGTTTCTCCTACTCCTAGTGTGGGCATTTAGCCATATTAGGAGGCTAAAACATAATTATCCAATTATATTGACACACTTTCTTCTAAAAAGTTGTAATTGTCAGTAAGTCCATTTAAAATATGTATTTATATTTAATATCATCAATGATAAACCTTTCTCTAAGTGTTTATTATACCTTTTCAATATGAAGACATCATGATCAGTAAGACGTTTGAACAGGTTTATTTTATCTTTATGTTAACTTTCAAAAAGATATATTTTAGTATGTGTTTTGTGATATTTATATATAATAAGGTTATAATGGTGAGCATAAATACCTTGAAATAAATAACTATGCATTTACTGGATGTGTGTGCTGAAAAATATTTTGTTGATAGATGGGCATGATCAAAGTAATTTGGTTCTTTTTCTTTCTCCAATATTGTCAACTGTCTCTTATATTCAGCTTATCCAGAGAGCTCAGACTTGTCCTTAATCCCCTTTTAGATCAGCAGTGGACAGAATTGGTAGTCGTCCATTACCATTCTCTAGGAAGTCTGAAGCATTCCTACACCATGGCCACTACAGCCCTTCTCCCTCAAATGTTCATGCCCTTGACTGGCACACAGATAATTTATCTATATTTTATATTCTATTTATTATTTATTCTTGCTGCTCTATCACATGCAAAGATTTGTCCACAAACCTACCAATTCAGACTATAAAATGTTAGAGATGACGAGTCGAGTCAGTACAGCTTGGGGTCAGTTACAGTTAAATATGAGAATTCACAAACACCTGTATATTTTAATACAGGTGGAGCTCTATGGTGGTTTGTTTCCTGCACGAGTCATTGCTTTCTCTTAGACAAATTTGTGACTTTTGAGTAAGGAGGCATAATTACAGAGGGAGGGGATCATCATGTGATAGGTTTGATGGAAACTTCTATGCTACCATTTCCTAAATGTCATATATCATTTAACAGATTTAATGATGTGAGCTAAATGGCAAAATATCTCTTTTTACAGTGTGCAAGGATGGATTTTAGTGTTCATTTCTGGGTATGTTTAAGAGGACATCTGTATGGTGTTTGCAGGATGTTGAAAGTGGAATCAGCACAAGGTAGTACCCACAGCAGCATCACCTGGGAACTTGTTAGAAATGCAGAACCTCAGGCCCCAGGTCAGACCTCAAGCTCTCAGATGACTCATATGTACGTTCACGTTTGACAAGCACTTCTAGGAAAAGAATATATATATAGCGATTGAGGTTGCCATTTTAGAATAGACGTGAAGTATTTCAAAATTCTCCAGGAAACTATGTCAGAAGGTTCTTATGAGCTACCATGACCCACTGATGCATTTTAAAGCAGGAAATGAGTTACTCATATAATATTTCATAGCAGTGAAGAATTACATTGCAATTTTTCAAATTGGTGGAGAATCAATCCAAATAAAATTACATTTCGTGGAATTGTATTTATGAGAGAATAAAATACAAAAATGGATAAAGGTAATCCATGAAGAAAAGCAGATTAGTCTGTGTGCTAATTACCATAATTATGGTGATCTAATGGGCTGGAGAGTAACACTTAACTAAAGCCACCTGTGCTTCTGTTTTTCCCTCAAAGAAGAAAGCCACACCTCATATGAAAGGTGAATCGAGATGCTTGATCTATAGGAGGGGAAAGAAGGCATGAGTAACGAGGCAGGAAAAAAGTCAAATCAATAGGAGTTAAATATTTAAAAAATTCTGTTAGTATTTTTCATGAAAATACAAGCCCAAGCTTGTTTACATGTGAATCAGTTTCAGCTTGCTAATTGCTGCTTGCCATTCCTGTGTTCTTGTAACAGTTCAATGCCTTAGATGATGCTCTACTAAAAAAAACAGGAAAGAAAAAAGAAACAGCAGTGCTTAACAGCTCACTAATACTGATCCTATTTACTAAGTGTCAATTTGTCACCCTTGGTTGAACAAGGAAAATATGCCATATAGAAACTGATAGCCTCTTTGCCTGAATTACACGTTTGTGTATAAACATTTATATTTTCATCAGGGAGTGGCAAAATTTATGCTGCTTATTATCCTTTGTGTCTAATTTGGATCCTAGCAATTTAAAGACTGTTTATAGTTTAATGTAAATGAACATTGCCCAATGTAGGAAATAAGGCTAGCTATCCTCCCCTAGGACCCCCACCTTAGTGGACCGTGAAGAATGGCTTAATATAGTAAATGGAGATGAGGAAACTTTGTTTTTACCCCAGCTGTGCATTTAACTTCTCATATAACCTCTCTGGGCCTTGTTTTCCCAACATTTAAAACACAGGACTTGTAATAAATGATTTTTAAAAATCACATGATTCTGTAAACACTGTTAGAGATCACTTTTGAGATATAGTTTAAGAGAGGGCTGGCCTGGAAGGATCTAATTTGAAACTAAGTTCAAGGGAAATTCATAATCCAAAATATAACCGCCTATCAAATGAAAATTATTCAGAAACCTAATGCTACATTATGCTTTTAAAATTTCTGTTTAAGAGAAAGTGCTGTGTTATCCCATGATGAGAAATCTTGGAAGCATTGGTAATAATTGTAACACCACTGAAAACTCAGCTCTCTGCCTGTGCCTTAGGTGTCTCTTCCTATGTGTGCTTGCTGATATCTTCATCAAATTCTCACTTGCATAATCTTTAGAGCAATAGTCAATGAGGTATACTACAGTGCTCTAGAAAACTTCCATATATAACTTAATGTCTCTTTAACAGAGAACCATAACTTGTCTCACTTGACTTTTTAACGGTCTTCTAATATATATATGTAAATAGTTATTTCAGTGTTTAAGTTAAGAAATAAGAAAAGAGGTTCACACCCAAGAATAGACCAGCCCTCTCTGAGTCTTTACTATGGCCTTACTATGTGTATGGACAACAGAAGATCTTTCCTAAGACTTCTAGTGGAAAAGACTGTTCCGAAGTAATCTATAGATTTAACTCACAGATTTGAATATTGCCCTGTCTGAGCAGAAATCTCTACAGATGAAATGGAAGATGTTTGTTTTATGTTTTGTTCTTGGGACACACATAATCCAGTGGGAACTTGAAGGTGATGTGGTCTTTCTTACCAATTTTCTTCTCCAGAATAGGTGAGGTTTATTTTGGGTTACCTTTCAGCTTTAGAAGCAGCATTAATGGATTTGTCATGAATTTAAGGGCTTGGGGGTTAGGAGGATACAGGTGTAAATCCATGCTCTGTAATGTATCATGGGAGATTGATGGATATACTACTTGACCTTTTTGAAACTCGTTTCTTTATGTGTAACATGCAAGAACTACATACCTTCAAAGGCCGGTAGAAGCATTGTATTATATATTATGCATAAAATTCTTTCTGTAATGTCCAGAATGTACCGGGCACTTGATTAAGGGAGCTATTTTTATTATAACTGAAGAACAGATAGAACTTAGACTGAGGAGTTTAGGCTATTTTAGACTGAGGAGTTGAGGATATCACATGCTAAGAAAATAGCAGCTGCGAAGTCCAGGACAAAGAGAGCACAGGATATGACAGAACAGTAGACACAAGAGTAAGGGCAGATTGCACAGGAATAAGTATGTGGAAATAAGCTGGGCCAGCTCCCAAAGGACCTTGTAGACCAGAATAAGAAATGTAAATTTTATTCTAAGGGTGATAAACAGCAATTGAAATGTTTTAGGCAGTTGAGTGACTGACCTGCTTTTCCCATAGATGGTCAATTCCATTGTCTTTGATCCTCTTGAATTGTTCCAATTATTGCTACCACCCCTCCAGTTTTGTACCCCTTTGCTTTTTCCTCATGGACTGGCTCCATGCGTACATTGTCTCTATCCCTAAGTTTGATTTCCTCTGTTTGACCCTCAGTTGTCCCCGAAATCTCAGCTTTTACTCATTCCTTGGCTCTTCCTTCTCCAGGTTAAGACTTTGTGGCAGAATTCTGGTCTTTGAGTCCCCAAGCCAAGTCCATCCACCTGCTTGCCTGCAGTCTGAGCACCCCTCATGGGAGGAAGTAGAAAAAAGCAGCAGTCCTCCTGTTTCCCCTGAATTTCTTTTGACTTTTTCTTTTTGAGGAAGATTAGCCCTGAGCTAACTGCTGCCAATCCTCCTCTTTTTGCTGAGGAAAACTGGCCCTGAGCTAACATCCGTGCCCATCTTTCTCTACTTTATATGTGGGAAACCTACCACAGCATGGCGTGCCAACTGGTGCCATGTCTGCACCCGGGATCTGAACAGGCGAACCCTGGGTCACCGAAGCGGAACGTGCGAATTTACCCACTGCGCCACTGGCCCACCCCTCTTTTGACTTTTGCCACGTAAGATTGGCTTTCCCCTTCAGACAATTTTTCCTCTTAATATAATATTATACCTTCATGTTAATCTTCTCTGTAAACTCATCTAAATCTTGTCCAGTAACATCGGGGGGAAAAACAAGGTTTTACTGGGTGGTAACCTAATTTAGGACAAAACGCAAAATCTTTGATGTGAGACAAATTTAAATTTTAATGCCAGTAATTACTTTTACTAATCTAGTTAATTTGGGAAAGTCATACAATCTCTCTGAGCCTCAGTTTCCTGGTCCATAGCATGGGATTGTTATGATTGTTGGGTTGTGAAGGTTCTTAACTTTAGGCAAGACCTGACTTGCTAAGAAAACCTGCAAATACTTAGCTGCGGTAGAGCCAGCATTTCCTTGATGGTAGTATGTGGACCCTTGAGCATCCATGGCTCCTCCCCCAACCTATGGTATAAAAGGCAATGCAGCTGGGTTTCTGAACTTCTCACTCTGCACTGCTTCTGTTCTCTACTGAATTCTGACCAGGCACCTGAGAGACGGCATCATTGAGGACAGGGTCCACTCATGTTATCCTCATCTTGTGTATTGCCTTTGCACTAAATGTTTGCTAGTTTTATGGTGGAAACACTTTAAGCCAAATCCAAATCATCATTTTTCCTGGTTTTTGAACATAGACTAGCCTTTTGTCGACTAGCCCAGTCAAATGTGAGAATATATCCTAGAGGAGATGAATTTTTCTATTCAAATTTAAGTGTAAAAGAAATATTGCCTATCTTCTTTTTAACTAAAATCAAATGAAATATGTCTCTGTGCTCCCATCATGCTAGGTGTGCAGATAACTCAGTCCTTGGGATGACTGGTTTTCTTCCTACTTGGAAATAGTTCCCAGCATCTGTGGCAGAACATAACACTATGATAAGGCCTCCTGATTTCCATTCACTCTGGGTACCGCTAATATGTTCATTATCCGGACTTGCAGAGTCCCTGAAGTTTAATGAGTCTGCTTGTCATCAAGTGCATTCATAGGAATCTTCAACAAGGCCTGAGAGCACTGGCCATTCTTATGATGACGTGCAAGGCTTAATCACACCCTCAAGTCCTGCCTCTCTTTGGGCATTTCAAGGGGCTGGGTTTCAGAGTCCTTATTCTTGTCCTCCTCCTGCTCGCAGGAAGACTCTCCTCTCTTTCTGGACCCTGAGCACCTCCTCAGGGCACCCAACTCTTTTCTTGTGGATGAGATTTCGGGTGATACCTATAATTTAGACTGTGAAAAGTAGAATCTAGGGAAAGAATATTGTTTTCAGACAAGTCTGTTTTGGCACTTTCCACACGAATTTCTCCCTTGGGCAAAGAAATGACAGCTTTGGTTACTACTTAGTTGGGAGAGGAGAACAGAAAAATGTACAAATTAATTTAGAACAAAACACAAACATCTCAATAAATTTCCTGCAAGATAGGTTGCAGCATTGAGAATATGTTACAAGCTCAGGAAATGTTAGTTTCCTTTTTTTCTTTCTTTTTCTCCAAAACTAATGTACTGATTAGTTTAAAGGAAAAAGGCCTAATCTTAGCTAATGCTAATACTGACCCAGTAAAACAACACTTTGAGGTATTAAGGTGATATTGAGAGTGCTTCCCTCCTCCCCATTGTCACTGATCCCACCTGACTTCCAGACCTTTCTACACGCAGTGCCTCAGTGTAATGAGAAGGCTGGAGCCCTTTTTAAATGTTTGTTAACAGCTTTTCATCCTCACCTGTCCCTTTCTCTTGCCACAGCAGCCAATTGCCCACATCCAGGCAAGCTGATAAGAAAGCCTGGCTTCCTAGTCTCCTCTCCTTACTCTGTCAAATCATTTTGGACCTGCTCAGGAGGTTTGCCCTGCTCTTCCCAGAGGCCTCAATTATGTAAGTGCTAAAACTTTTCATACCCTCTTGTGGTGGGGCGTGACATCATCAGTCGCAACATTGGAACCAAATTTCCGGTAAGGTCCCATCTACCTCTGTAGGTGACCGGAACACTCAGAGAGAAGACACAACTTTTAAGAAAAGAGAGAGCCAAGGTATTGAATTTAAATTACAAAAGGTTCTTGAAATTTAAAGCACACAGTTATGAATCCAAAACAAGCTTTATTTGCATGTTCAGTGCTGTTTGATTGTAAGAATCCAGGATCTTGGAAACTTTTAGAATTTATATCTTGACCTCTAGACTATGAAAGAGTGTACTAGACAGTATAAAAATGCTTTTCCTCCCAGTCGAAATTCCCATCAGGAAATGAAGAGTTTTTGGAATGAAAGGTGGCACATTTGCTCACTCCTAGAGGTCAAATCCCAGGGGGATTTGCTAGACCATCTGCTGAGATAAAGGGAGCTTCTGCCTCACTTTCCTAGGTTTGCCTGGGGAGGCTGCAAGCCTGCAGGAGAAGCCTGCCTAGCATGGTGCCAGAAGAGCATGGCGCCGAAACCTGCCACTCCTATGTAGTCTGGAGAAAAAGCTGGCCAGGGAAGATGGGTGAGAAGTGAGCAGACAATGAAAGCTGAGAAAGTTGAAGGGCAGGGGGGTCTGGGAGGAGGCCAAGGAGGATGTAGAGTAGATAGAGGCCACATCTGAGGCCTTAGGGTGACACTACCTATTGCTCAAAGACCAGGTAGGACTCATCTATCTAATTGTATACCCACATCCCCATTTGGATGTTAAGTAGACACTCCAAAGTTAACATGTGCTAGTTCCTGATCTTTCTCCTATATTAGTCTATTTTTGCTTCAATAAATCTCCATAATTGCATTAGGCGCTAAATATCAGTTGCTTACAGCAATAAATATTTATTTTTTACCCATAGATCTTCACATCAGCTGTGGTGGCTCTCCTCCAGGCTGTGAGTCAAGTTTAGGTTTGTTTTGCATGTTTTCTCAGTCCAGGAATTAAGCTGAAGGGACAGCTCCTAGCTTGAGCCTGCTGTCCTCGAGGCAGAGGGCAAAATATAAGCGAGAACGAAGAAATTTGCAAAGCCTCCATGTGGAACTAACACATGGTCACTTCTATCCATGTTCCACTAGAGAGGAGAAGAATCATAAACTTTCTAAAAAAATCCAATAATAAAAAGCAGATTAGATGTTTATAGCAGATAATCTGGCACATACAGGAGAATCTCATAAATAGTTGATCGATGATGCCTTGATGTATGCATTTATGTAGGAGTTGAGATCATGCCATATATGTAGTTTTGCTTCTTTCTTATAGACTTTCTATTGTTGAGTATTATAAAAATTATATAAACATTATTTTAAATACTGAATAATATTACATACTATATATAAGCTATAGTTTTCTTAACTATATACCTGTTAAGGGACGTTAAAACTGCTTCTAAGTATTTAGCTATATTATACTGTAATTAGTATCTTTATGTATGAAACTATAAATCATAAATTTGGAGTAAAATTAAATTTTAAAGAATCAATTTCAACTCCAAAGGCATTTGAAAGTCATTCCATTAGGTTGAATCCTATGAAATTACTGACATCTGAGAACATTTGACCTTAAAAATAACAATTTAATAATCTAAATAAAATAAATGAATAAATAAACTTATCAATTAATCTAATATAAAAATCTATTTCACAACTTCCTTATGCTTTGATTTATCCTATTATCTTTTTAATTAAATATTTTTCCTTAAGCATAAATATTTTAAGTTGAAATCAATTTCTGTTTTTTTTTCTCTTCTCCCCGAAGCCCCCTAGTACATAGTTGTATATTTTAGTTGTAAGTCCTTCTAGTTGTGGCATGTGAGACACCACCTCAGCATGGCCTGACGAGTGGTGCCTCGTGCACACCCAGGATCTGAACCAGTGAAACCCTGGGCTGTCAAAGCAGAGTGTGCAAACTTAACCACTTGGCCATGGGCCGGCCCCCTGAAATCAATTTCTTATTTCTGTTTACTTTGTGTTTAATTGTATTCAAGCACAGGTTTTCTATAATCAAGTTTTATACATAAACATGATATCACCTACATTGTTTTGCCAGGAGTTGGCAAAAGTGAATGATCTTTAGGAATATAACCAATTTGCAACATTGAGGAAAATTGGCACTTAAAATATTGATAAAATGAGGCTATTTTTTGAACATTAAGATGTGGGATCAATTTTTAAAGATTCCGTGAACATAGTAAATAAGGAATTCTAATATTAATGCTAATGTGTTTAATTTTGATGCTCTAAGTTTACTAAGCTGGTTATCCTGAATTGTCACACTAGCATACAAAACACAGAAACAGGTACTTTGTTTTATTAATGTAAACATTTTTATTGTATTTTTATTTCATTGCTTTAATATATATTATTAATATAGTAGAAAGATGGAAATACATGTAATTTACAGTTTATTTTATCAAAATAAGGTTTAATATAAATTGAGGAAAAGTTAATTTCACATATATTTACTTTGAAAATAGCTAAAATATACAGTGTTAGCATCATTATATGATTATGAGGCTACACCTCTTAATAAAAGTAACCATATATTGATTGTTCAGTATTCTTGGTTATTTACAGACCATTTTTTACTTATTCCTTGAAAACAGTTTTATTGCCCAATGCGTATTTTACATTATAGATTGTTACTGGGTTTGTTGTTAACAGATAAATGTTGTTTCCTCTATTAAACTAAGAGGGACTCTAAGGTGGAAAGAATTCTTACGGCCTACTTTATAAAGATCGACAGGCAATAAAAATAGAACAAACTCAAAGATTTCGCTTACATTGACTTCTCTTATGGCAATATTTTGGGGGGGGTCTTTAACAAAATATAATATACAAGAAGGCTTTGCATAGTTTTACAGTCAGGTGTATAATTTAAAATGGTAGGTTTTTCTATCACCATTTCCAATATTTGTATAGTGCTTTACAGCTTTTAAAACAATGCTTCATCTAATTTTTCATAAGATCCCAGAAATGCTGTGAAGCATCCTACACATCAGAGTTCTAGAAAAAAGGGACCTCTGATGTCCTTTAGTCCAATAACCTAATTTCACCCCTGAGTTAACTGAGCCTCAGTGCATTGACACTATTTGTGCCTGTGATCTGGGAGGATTAAACTTAGTGATAAATCTCAGGGCTTCCCATAGATTATCTCGGTACTGGGGCCATGCCATAGATAAGAGGAAATACTAGCAGGATTGCAAGATAAAATACAGGACATCACTTAAATTTGAACTTTAGATAAAAAATTATTTTTATATAAATATGTTCCATATAATATTTGGGATATACTCATACTAAAGAATTATTCTTTATTTATTTGAAATTCAAAATTAACTGAGTTTCTTGCATTTTTATTTACTAAATCTGGTGTCCCTAAGAACTAGTGTTCTTGATAGAATGTTGGAAAATAGTCTATACTTAAAACAATTCAATTTTATTTCTGTTCCAAAGGCTCAGACAAAAGTCTATTGAAATCTAGTATGTACTCCATTAGATGAACCAGCTTTTAATTTAAAAAAGTTCCTTTGCAAAAGGAATAGCTGATTTTGAGGGAGCACCCTTGCCATATAAAGAAATAAAAAAGAAACACAATTTGATATAATCTTGCTAACACATCCAAACTGGGTAGTCAGAAATGGAATAAGAAATAAAGCACAAAAGTGCTAACCTTGATCAGCCCAGTGGCATAGTGGTTGGGTTTGCATGCTCCACTTCAGTGACCCAGGGTTTGCCGGTTCGGATCCCAGGTACAGACCTGCACACTGCTCGTCGATCTATGCTATGGCAGCGTTCCATATATAAAATAGAGGAAGATTGGCATAGATGTTAGCTCAGGGATGATCTTCCTCAAGTGAAAAAGAGGAAGATTGGTAACAGATGTTAGCTCGCAGACAATCTTCCTCACCAAAAAAAAAGTGCTAATCTTATCCATTGGTAGCTATGATGAAATTGTGATGGGAAATTACAGTTTATTCAGTGCTTCCTATATCCCAGTCATGAAATCTGTTTGCGAAAAGCATTATTATTCCAATTTCAGATATGAAGAAGCAGAAGTACCTAGAAATGAAATAACTTGCTAACTTGCCAATTATTAATAAGGGGTATAATTAGGTCTCCAAACTGAATCTGTTTGGATTCAAAAGCTCATGGTCTTTCTTTCTTTCATTTTTTTCACTTTTCCTCTTTTTTTTATTTGAGGAAGATTAGCCCTGAGCTAACATCTGCTGCCAATCCTTCTCTTTTTGCTGAGGAAGACTGGCCCGGAGCTAACATCCATGTGCATCTTCCTCCACTTTATATGTGGGTCTCCTACCACAGCATGGCTTGACAAGCAGTGCCATGTCTGCACCTGGGATCCTAACCAGCAAACCCCAGGCTGCTGAAGCGGAATGCGCGACCTTAACTGCTGCACCACCGGGCCAGCCCCTCTTTCATTTTTTTTTTATTGAGGTAACATCGTTTCATAAATTTCAGGTGTACATCATTATAATTCAATTGCTGTGTAGATTACATCGTGTTCACCACCCAAAGATTGATTACCATCCATCACCATATACACGTACCTAATCTTCCCTTTCACCTTCCTGCATTGCCTCTTCCCCCTTGGTAACCACCAATCCAATCTCTGTCTCTATGTGTTTTTTATTATTTTCATCTTTTATTTATGAGTGAGATCATATGGTATTTGACTTTTTCCCTCTGACTTATTTCACTTACAATACCATCAAGGTCCATCTATGTTGTTGCAAATGGCAAGATTTCATCTTTTTATGGCTGAGTAGTATTCCATTATGTATATATACCACATCTTCTTTATCCATTCATATTTTGATGGGTATCTAGGTTGCTTCTTGGCTAGTCTTAGCTAGTCTTCCAAGTCTTGGCTATTTTGAATAATGAAGCAATAAACATAGGAGTGCATATGTCTTTACCCACTCGTGTTTTCCTATTCTTTGGATAAATACCCAGCAGTGGAATAGCTGGATCATATGGTAATTTTATTCTTAATTTTTTGAGGATACTCGATACTGTTTTCCACAGTGGCTGCAGCAGTGTGCACTCCCACAGCAGTATATGAGAGTTCCCTTTTCTCCACATCCTCTCCAACACTTGTTATTTCTTCTCTGGTTAATTATACATTCTGATGGGCATAAGGTGGTATTTCATTGTAGTTGCGACTTGCATTTCCCTAATAATTAGTGATGTTGAATATCTTTTCATGTGCCTGTTGGCCACTTCTGTATCTTCTTTGGAAAAATATCTGTTCAGATCTTTTATCCATTTTTTAATCGGGTTGTGACTTCTTTTGTTGTTGAGATGTATGAGTTCTTTATATATTTTGGATATTAACCCCTGATCAGATATCCTAAAATTTATGTGGAACAACAAAAGACCCTGAATAGGAATCCTGAGAAAAAAGAACAAAGGTGGAGGTATCACACTCTCTGATTTCAAAATATACTACGAAGCTATAGTAAGCAAAACAGCATGACTGACACAAAAAGAGACACACAGATCAATGGAAGAGAATCGAGAGCCCAGAAATAAACCCACACATCTAGTGACAGCTAAATTTTGACAGGGAGCCAAGAACATACAATGGAGACAGGAAAGTCTCTTTAATAAATGGTACACCCTACCATAGACCATACACAAAAATTAACTCAAAATGGATTAAAGACTTGAATGTAAGACCTGAAACCATAAAACTTCTAGAAGAAAACATAGGCAGTACGGCTGTCCGACATCGGTCTTAGCAGCATATTTTCAAATAACATGTCTGACCAGGCAAGGGAAACAATAGAAAAAATAAACCAATGAGACTACATCAAACTAAAAAGCTTCTGCACAGCAAAGGAAACCATCAACAAAACGAAAAGACAACATAACAATTGGGAGAAGATATTTCCTCATCGTTTATTCTGCTACATTATAGTGTTCGATAACAAAGGAATGTGGAAAGGTTGCCTTCTCAACATTTGTCCACTCACCCCTCCACACTCCCTTCCTCTGATTTCTTCCTTGCTAACAGAATACTGGTTTTATTCACTTATCTGCCCCTAAGGAAAGGCTCTTATCCTAAACTCCAGGCATATAGTCAGACAGTTTAAACCAATTGTAGACATCTTTCCCTTCTCACGATTGGTGGAGGGAAGTGGTTTGCACATTTGGGTGTGTACCAGAATCACTTGGAAGACTTATTAAAGCACAGATTATTGGACCCCATCCCCAGAGTTTCTGATTCAGTAGGTCTTGTGTGAGGTTGGAGAACTTAGATTTCTAATAGATTCCTACGGATGCTGAGGATGCTGATAGGGACTACACTGACAACCACTGTGTTAGGGATACTCTGCAAACAGTTGTGGCCCATGAAAGGCTTCTGGGAAATATTTCCTCACTCTCAGAAGACAATACATTTCCTCACTATTTCAAATAATTTGTATCATGCTCTTCTGTTACTTGTAACCAAAGTCATCCTGAGATACAAAGGAATAAGAAATTATTATCCTACTTATTATTTGCAAATTTGAGCTTCTCGTGGTATGCAGTTATAGATTAGCAAATTAATAGATCCTGTCATATTCACACTTATGTTCACAAACTAGCTAATTTCTATATACTTTATTAGAGGTAACCATTATATTAAAAGACTATCATAAAGTGCCTATTAAAGGTATTAGTGGAAATAGTCAAACAGAATTTATGTTTTTGTCACAACAAGAATTCTACTAGTAGGCTGTGCAGTACACTGGACACAGGCTCTGAGACGTGTATCCTTTGGCTTCTAGTTTGTTTGTGTGCTGTTAAAGGGTTTGGGCACTAGATGCCAGGCATATTTTACTTGGTAGCTAAGTTTTACCAACCAAGGGTCTCCAGGCACTTTTTGCAGGCATTTGAAAACATAAACATTTAATGTAGTTGTTTTGAGATTATTTTAATGAAAAATATTATTACCTGGTTAATACAACCCATTCTTAAATACATTAAATATGATGATGGCATTTGAAACAAGAATCAACGCAAACCAAAACTCACCCAGGAATAGTAGTCACTTTAGCTGAACAAATTCTCAACTTCAGATGTTAACAGCGCTTCTTCTGTTTAGTTTCTGTGCAAGAAGTGTTGACACATACTGTGCTCTCTGACCCCACTAACAACAGTGTCAGGGTTTGCTTTATAGTCAGCTACAGAGCCACAATATTTCTTTTTAGTAACTAGCTTGACCATTTAAAAGAGTCTATTCTTCTCCTGTGCTAAGTTAATACAATGGAATTTTTTGTCTTATGCTATTCAACCTCAAAAGCAAACTCCATTCAAACTAAACTCAGTAGAGAAGTACATGGCATCCTTTTAGGCTACTTGTCCATGATTATTTTCTACCCAATTGAATTTACCTCTGTTACCTTGGTAACCAAACTATAGCTCTCTGCCAACAAATTTCACCTCTCCCTGTATTTCTTAGGATATCTACATTTTGTAGCTTCTCCATCAGATTCTCAAGTCAAGTTTTCATAAACTCAGGTCTTTGTCAGTTGAACTTGCGTTATGCATTCCCTCATCTTCCACTTAAAAAAGAAAACAGTAAATCTCTTTTGAATAATTTGAACAACTTTTTAACTCAAGTTTTTTTACATTATTAAAATGGCCTTTCATTCATTCACTCATTCATTGTTTTCTTTCATAGATATTCATTTAGTGATTTCGATGTGCCAGGCACTATCCAAACACTTTTCAAATATTAACTCATTTAATCCTCATAACAAGACTTTGAGGTAATACCATTATCCCCAATTTATAAATGAGGCAAATGGAGGACAGATACATTAGGTAGTTCACACAGGTAATGATTGATAGAGACAAGATTTGAGCCCAAACAAATTTGTTTTAAGTATCTGAGCTCTTATCAATCTTATATAAATAGCAACTGGAAGTCCTCAAATAATCAGTATTGTTGAAACGATTTACTGATTGTATCTAGATAACAGTCTTATGACTAATGTTAACCATAAGAGCCAATATTAGAGCATCTGAATCTATTCTGCTCCTGAAAAGGTGTTAAATCTTGAATATTTTTAATAGGAAAAGAATTTATTCTGAGTCTATCACAAAATCTTAACCAATTCCCCAAACATCACTAAGATACTCTTAAACACATTTATAACATCTGCCAAGGATTTCTGTAGAATATAAAGTATGGAAAACACCAACTACCTAATTAGGTGCCATTTAACAAAGTCATAAGTGGGCTTGTCTGTGTGCAATATATAACAATACTGTAAAATATTGGACATGAATTGTTGTGATATGTAGTATGAATTGTACACACTTAAATGAATAAAGTGTGATATAAAAAATGCATATGTTGGGGCTGGCCTGGTGGCTCAGTAGTTAAGTGCGCACGTTCCACTTCGGTGGCCTTGGGTTCGCCTGTTCGGATCCCAGGTGTGGACATGGCACCACTTGTCAAGCCATGCTGTGATAGGCATCCCACATATAAAGTAGAGGAAGATGGGCACAGATGTTAGCTCCAGGCCAGTCTTCCTCAGCGAAAAGAGGAGGAGTGACAGCAGATGTTAGCTCAGGGCTAATCTTCCTCAAAAAAAAATGCATATGTTAAAGCTATATAATGCATTACAAATAACTCTTAGAAAAATAAACAATAATGCAATTATTACTTCCTGGTTACTTCCTGGGTTAGTTACTTCATGGTTGAAGAATTTCCTGAGTAACATTTGATGGCAAGAGAAAAGGCATCCTTATCCTGAATATGGATATAAGGAAAGAATATAAGGAAAGATGGCAGCTCATCCTAATAGATAGTGTATATCCTGTAAGGAGAATAGCTGAGATATGACTATTGGCCACTAAACGATCTCTTCCTTGGTCTCTTGTGTGACTTAAATGTTCCCCTGGTGCACGCATGCATGTTCACCTTAATGTGTTTTTCACTTATGATAGTAAATTTGGGGGATTGCTTCTTTTTTTTTGCAAGTCATCAGAATGAATATTTGCATGATGAAATGTCAGATAGTTTTGGATGCTTGTAATAACTTCAACCTGTTGGAACGTGAGTTGTAAGTGCCTCCTCTGACTTAAAACTAAGTGACTGAATCTTGACATAAAATTTTTGATTAGCAGAGCAGGCTATCCGTACACTGAATTTTGATATGTTTTCCATACATTTTAAAATGGAGGATGCCAACTCCTTTATTACAGCTGAAAGACAAATACCTTTGGTCAAAGTTAATTTCTAAATTTGGAGATAATGAATTGATGTTAAATTGAATGGAGGCGTAGGCATTCTATGATAGTTTGAACTGATTGCATCAAAACGCCAGTTTGTTTTTTATTGGAGATGAGTAGCAGCTTTCAAACAGTTTGGCTTGGTTTAGATTTATAGGTAGTCTCTCTAAATGCAATGGAAGTAGAATACAACAGACTGTCCTTCACTTAGACAACTCTGCAGACCTACCTGAGTTGATTTCCAGGAAGAACAGTGGATTTTTCTGGCTCTCCCAGGCTGCCTCAGTTGAACCCCTTTTGACTCACCACAGTTTTTCTCAGAAGTCAGTAAAGTTATCTGGCAGTCCTAGGAAGTGCCTATGCCTTTATTACTATGAACTTAGGTTCTTTGATGTTATTCTGAAAATAGGCATTGTGGTGGGTTTGGGAGAGTAAAGACTGAGTAAACACAATATTACAAAAATTGCCTAATTTAAATTTAGTAATTCTATGATGTAGATATTTTATCTAGATTTTATAAAAAACTGGAAATCAAAGAGTTTTAAGCCCAAGGTCACATTACCAATAAGCATATGAGTCAGATTGATGCCATACCTGACTCCAAAATGTGTAAAAGCCTTCTAGCAGATTCCAAGGTATTTTTCAAATCCTGCAAGTAGATTGGGGAAATCCCTAGAATATTCCTGCAAGAAAATCCAGTGAGTTTCGTCTAGGTCAATCATATGTTTTAGAGAAGGAACAGTTATAACCTTAGAAGGTATGTCCTAAGCCACTTTTACTACACAGGTACAACCATATTAAAATAAACATGGAATGAAATTAAAGTCTTTAAATGGTGATGATGGTAGCAAGAGTGGAAAAATGGGAGAGGGTTTATATAATATATACATGGAAGAATGAGAATGGAAATTTATGGAATGATATGATGACCTTGCATTTAAAATTCTCAAGTCTTTCATTAGCATCACTTTTGCTGTGCTGCCTCCCCAACCTTCTCCTAAGATTCTAGCAACACGAGATACACTGTGGGGAACTGACCATGTATCTTCTGCTATTCTATTAAAGGCACGAGTTTAAATGTGACCTTAAATCCTAGCTGGAAGAGATCCATTGCAAACCTGTCGTTTCCATTTGGGGTCTAAAGTTCAGAATGGTGGCATGACATAATTTAGACCACACTTAGAAGTCATTGCAGAGCAAGACTAGACTCCCAGCCTCCTAACACTCAAGCCAGTCTTCTTTCCCAAAGACGAGGGGCTTTTCATTTCACTGAAGATTCAACAGGCCAATACTCTACTAAGGGGTTGTGGAAACTTTTCTCACCAGAGTCCACAAGTTTCCATATCAAACTGCATTTCCACAAGTGAGACTTGGTCGTTAATCCAATAAAATCTCTTTCTTGCCGCTGTGTGAAATTGAAATACTACATATGTGACCACCTTGCTTGGGAACTATTTCGGTATATTTTGTTTTTTAAATCTTTCTGCATTTAATTTATCCTGTAGGTTGCCTTAGATCTCTGTCAAGGACACCTCTTATTAAAATTTTCTCCATATATAAAGTAAGTAACAAGATTATATTAGGCCAAAAGAAGGAAAGGTTTCTTCAAAGTTTTGTGTGAGAACAGGCTCTGCCTGCAATGAACGCACACACACTCAGCATCTTGAGTGAAGTACTCTTTGCAGAGCCTGAGATGACTTATGGGTGTAGCTTACAAGCTGTGTGCCTTGTGAGGGCTGGTGCTCGCTTAGTTTATTGATGGTGTTTTATTGTATTGATCAGAGAACACGATTTAGCTGATTCCAGTGCCCTGTGGTACTTTCTAGATTGGTATAAACTCTTTATTTTTCTTCTGATTTCTCTTGTCATCATCCATCATTTTTCACTTTTGAGGCAGGCACAACACTTCCATGGTTTGATCTCATGCCCATGCGTTTTAGTTTAGACATATTGCCCTGGGCTAGAAATGTTTCATCTTTTTAATGATCATCCTTATCTTCATTAGAGTGAAAGCACACATTCCTAAATGCTCTGCTATTTTTACTGGAATGACAATGTGCTCTAATGAAGAGCCTAGGAGAGTCACTGCAAAGGGATTCTGTCTATTGGTGTCATTGATTAAAATAAACTGATTTCATTCAATTTGTTCTTGGTGATGGTGGAAATTGAATTTGTCAGGTTTCTCAGAGGTTCCGGAGGCTTACCGTACTTTTCCTTAGACTTTATCTCAAGGAGTTTTTCCTGCAAAAACATCAAAGAGTGTTTTGATTAAAAAGGAAAAATCCCTGAGGGGTTTATAATATATCCATTGGACAGGGCCGTAACTATTCGTTTAGATCTCTATCAGTTCTAAAATAGCAGATTTAGAGATTCTGATGCCTCGTATTTGATTCTTTCCCTCCCTTATCACTTGTTCCATTCTTTAAAAAATTCTTTCTTCTCTTACTTCCTCTCCTTTTATTCTTACTTCCTCCCCACTTCCTCTCAGCTATGTGGTTTGAGTCTCAGCAGGTGTCAGTGAAATTTCTTTTAAACATATGTTATCCTCTGTATGTCATGATGAGCTTATATTATACTGTAGAAAAGGTTTTCAAGAGGCAGTTTGGTGAATATTTCTAAAACAACCATTAGAGGCACCTGGGATGCCCTTTGCCTAAGGAGCTCAGGCAGGGATTTTCTACAAACCATTTTAGTAATCTCTCCAGATGTTGGATAACTCTTAAGTGTCATTCGTTTGCTAATTACCTATTGAGCAGAGATTACACCCTTTGTCTAACAAAAGTCCTCATGGACTAATTTTAAACATGTTTTTTCCCATTTAGTTTTCAGTAAAGATGGAGTACAGGATATCAGTGTCCTTGCAATCCTTCTTCAAATGCGTGTAAGAGTTACCAACTTTCATTGAATTTTATTCTAAATAATTTTGAATTTCTTTTACACCTTACTCGCAGGTTTGTTTCTTTTTCATTTATTTTGTTTTCTTCCTAGCCTTTTTCTGGCTCTTCCTCCCAATTCTGTTCCCCCAAATTCTGTCGTTTGATGAGTTTCTGGACTTTTACAATAACCGTTGGGATGGATTGGATGAATCAGCATCAGCAGTCACCATCTCAGTTGAGAAAGAAGCTACATTTTAAGGATAATTCTTAATTAAGAATTAAGAATCCTTGATTCTTTAAGGATATAGAATTTTATTCAATCACGTGCATGACTGAAAAAGGAAAAGTGTTTGTGAGGACTAGCTTCTCAGCATTGTGCTATGATTTATCAAGAGCATCAGTGTGAATTTTAGGATTTTGACTTACTGTTCACTCATAGAAGGTGGAATGATGTGTTTCCCAAAGGTTGTGGTTCCTGTAAATAAAGACCTATAATTAAGAAGCTAAAAATCAACGAGTAGCCAATGACGTCATAGTGAAGCAGTTAACTTGTTTTTCTCCCAAGGGAACACTATAAGTTTGAACTGTGCCTTCTCCTATCTTACATAAGGTAGAGCACCTAATGGAAATTTCAAAGTAAGGAAAGAGATGGCTATCCCCAGTAAGCTGCTCTGGAAGAAGGAAGTTGGCAAAAATAGCACGAGGTATTCCTGAACATTTATGACTTCAGCATCAAAATTTATCAAATTACTTGACATGACTATTTGCTTAAGGAGAACATTAACCATTTTGAGCTATATGATTTTTCCTAAGATTTGATGTGAGTCAGAGGAAATAGTAAAAACTGAATGGAAATAAAGATTGTCCATCTAATCTGAATAAAAATATTTTGGGTTTTGTAGCCTAAAACTACCAGGTCATTATGATTAGCATCTTTTATATTCAACTCCAGACTTATTACAATTACACAAGAAATAGAAATTAGGAATGAATTCATAAATGTGACATAAATCTAAGGATCCCATCATGAGACTTGGATATTAATGAAAATTTTGGAAGTAATAAAGCCAAAGCAGGTGTTAGAATTCCAGCCTCCCTAGCTCCAAGAAACAAAAAATCCCATGGAGTTAAAAAAAATTCCAAAACTTATTTTCCAGTCAGAGCTCTCAACTATCCCTATATGTGAGGTACCAGGTGTTAGAAGTGGAACTGAGCAATGGTACTGTCTGAAGGTGACTTGAAGGGACGTGGAAAAGCTATGCCAGTCTTTCCTCCCACTTAAAACTGTGGTGATTTCCAGGAGTTCAGCTTACCTAATAGATGGAATGAGGTTCTGTGGAAATTGCCATCGACACATTGGAGCTAGAGGAAGAGAAGAGATACTGATACAAGAAATTCTTCCTGCCCTTTAGGACTAGCAGCTCTTTATCCACCCACCAAAGCTCTTGCAAACAAATTTGTTTCTAAGGTCTAGACCACAGGGATTTTGATTTGGATTAAGGAAATCCAGGCCAGCTGTCAGTACTGGTCTAGTCAACCTAGACCAGTGGTTCTCAGCTCTCTGTGCATATTTGAATCACTTGGAAAGAGTTTAAAAATATGAATGCCTGGACCCCACTTGCAGATATTCTGATTTAATTAGTCTGGAGTGAGGCCCAAGCATTGGTATTTTTAAAAGCTTTCCAAATAACAGAGTACTGGTTGTTGTCATGGCAGAATAACAGATTAAACCTCCTGCCAATAACAATTATTAAAGCTGGACAAAATATAAAAGGCAAGTATTTGAAGGCACTGAAGAATAACTAAAGTAGAGAGGCATAAACTAGAAAGGATATGATCCTTGAAAGAAGGGGGACATCTTAGGTGAGTTCAAAAAATACCAAGCTTTTTCCTTGAGTGCAGCCCTCGGCTCCTCTGGGTACAGGTGAATCCTGCAATAAGCAGTAGTCTTACTGGACTCAGGAAACAGAGAGCAATGTTGGAGCTTAAAAGGGAAACTGAAAATTGAGGAGAAAAATGTCAGAGGAAGCCACGGAGAGGAGAATCCCAAAATCTGCATAAAGTTTCTTTCAAATAGTTAGCTGACTCTCAAACTGCATGTACACAAAGTTATACTCCAAAGAACTGAGCAGAAAACTATAGCTTGTAGGGTGAAGAGCTGTACAAAGACTTAGCAGCTTCCAGGCATACAAAGACAGAGTTTGGCATTCATGTCCTGCCAAGTTAGAGGGGCTTGGTAAAAATGTCCAGCTTCTCTTTAAACCCCGGAAGTTCTATGCCTTATGACAATGGGAAAAAATAAAGTCTACCAGCCCTAATGATGCTTAAACTCTAACCTCTGTAGGGTCAAAGTGATATGCTGCTGGTCTTTCTTCTTGCCAAAGAAAAATTTATACTTGGAGAAATATAATTCCTTTAGAGGCTCTACATGTTTTTATCTATAATGTCCAGTGGGAGATCAAAAACTAAGGAGAAATTTTGATTCTGGTCAGGTTGGAGTAAAATGGAATGAGATTTACTCTGTCATCTGACACAGCAACAACACCTGGACAAAATATAAGAATCAACAGCACTCAAAACATTGGACATCAGTCAAAGAAGGAGAGCGTTTCCCAAAGATAGAGAACAAATGAGGTACACCCTCTGCCTGAAACAGTTCACTGCCTGGAGAAAGTTTCCAAGCCAAAGCACAGGAAAGACAGACCTAAGTAAAGTGCAGTGGCCTTCTTGAGTCGAGGATCTTTTACTGTGAATCCAGGAAAGCCAAGCCAGCAAGAGTTCACAGAGCAGAGCCAGATCGAAGAAAGTTGCAAAGAGAGACCTCATTTTCATGGTCCGCCAGAATATGCAGCAGAGTACTAATCAGTGCCTGTGCCTGGGGATGCTTCTTGAGGCCAGGACAAGAAACACCCTAAAGGATGAGAAGGAACAGTGGCCTTGAAGAGTGACTGTTCCCAACAGAAAGCAGAGAGCAGAAAGCCTCACAATGCATGAAGAATTGGTTACAGTACTAAGAATGGTATTGCTTCAGTCCTGGGGAAAATGCACCCCAAACTGAATGCTACTCTGGTCTTGCCTAAGTAAGCAGGAAAGCGGAATGAAAATATATCAAGTTGTTTCAAAGGAACTTCCTTACTTCCCAGAACAAACTCCAAGAATATTTATAGGAATTTTAAAAAGTAGCATCTGAAATGTAAAAATCATAATGCTGTTGATTGAATGTTGTGTCCCCCCTAAAGTTCATATGCTGAAATCTAATCCCCAGTGTGATGGTATGAGGAGGTGGAGCCTTTGGGAGATGATTAGATTATGAGGGCAAAGCCCTCATGCTGAGATTTGTACCCTAATAAAAGAGAACGCAGAGAGCTCCCTCATCCCTTCCACTGTGTGAGGACATGGCAACAAGATGGCCGTCTACGAACCAGAGAGTAGGTCCTCAAGAGATATCAAATCTGTCAGTGCCTTGATCCCGGACTTCCCAGCCTCCAGAACTGTGAGAAATAAATGTTGGTTGTTTAAGCCACTAAGTCTATAGTATTTTTGTCATAGCAGGCTGAGTGGACTAAAAGATAATTTTTAGCATCCAATCAAAATTATCAGCATGCAAAGAAATAGAAAAAATATAACCTATAGTGAAGATTTTTAAAAATCCACTGAAACTGACCCAGAAATGATACAAATGATCAAATTTGCAGAGGAGGGCATGAAAAGAGTTACTACGATTATATTCTACATGTTTAAGAAGCCAGAGGAAAGACTGAATATATAAAGTAGACATATGCAGGGTACTATTTTAAAGGATCCAAAGGAAACTTTTACAGATGAAAACTACAGTGTCTGAGATGAGAAATATAAAGGATGAGATTAATAGCAGTTTATACACTGCAGAAGAAAAGACTGGTGAATTTGGAGACATAATGAAAGAAACTATACAAAACGCAATGCAGAGAGTAAAAGACTGAAATAAATAAAGCATTAGGGAGATTTGGAGAAACTTTGATTGGCTAAATATACATGTAATTAAAGTCCTCAAGAAGGAGAATAAAAGAATAAATGTATTTGAGGAAAAAATGGCTGGAATTTTTCCAAATTTGATTAAAAGCACAAACTCAAATTATTAGTTTCCTTGGGCTGCCATAACAAATTTCTACAAAGTCGACAGCTTAAAACAACAGAAAAAAGTCCTAAATCAACATGTTGGCAAGACCACGCTCCCTGTGAAGTTTCTAAGGGAGGGTGCTTCTTTGCCTCTTCCGGCTTCTGGTGCCTCTAGGCATTCCTTGGCTTCTATCTGCATAACTCCAATCTGTACTACCATCTTAACATACATTTTTGTTACAAAAGGTCATAAAGTAATAACAATAAGTTGGTGGAAGAAAGTGAAGGAAAGAGTCCTGGCTCCGACTGTTAGGAAAGCTGTGATTTGAGCTCTTCCTTTGAGGATATGCTTGGGATAATTAGACCTGGAAAGTCTGGGAATAGGTCCCTGGGAATAGACCTAATGTAGAGATCAGAGAAGTGGCACAACAAGAGAACTCATCAAAGCACTTGGCTGTGATGGGACCATGGCACAGGGAATGCAATTGCCCTGCAAATATGCCACCACCCAAAGTTCTGGGTCACTGCAGGGGCTTGAGGCTTTACTTTCTAAAGAAACAATGCTGTGGCAGACCTGCTGCTCATGGGTTATGTGGGAATCACACCTCTGCAGTCACACTGGTCAACATGTTTTTGGTTGAGGGTTGTATCTCTATATATTCTTTAAAGTACTTCAGTCTAGACTGTGTGATGATGCAATTAGTAAGCATTTGAAGTACCCTAATTAAGAATCCATATTCCAGAAATAGCTAAAGCAAAAGCTGCAAATATCACAGCCTGCACTTGAAATATTAGTAGTTAACAAGAGGAATATTAGAAATAGTTTTTCAATTGTGAAATGAATGTTGGTTAATATCTGGAGTTAGCTAGACATATTGTACCAGCACCTCAGTCTTTGCAAATACGTTATATGAATCTGGTCAAGTAGGAATCGTCAGAGAAGGGTGGTAGGTCAAAACTCTGTTCTGTCCTGTTCTACCCATTTAATAGAGGATTCTGTCTCCTAATCCAACTTGAAGGTGACTTTATCCTGTCTTTAGTATAGTTTTACATTTGCCTTCGAACAATTATAGAAGGAGCTTATAGGAGGAGACAGGAAGTGGGAGCTACATTGAGTTTATGAACAGATTATGTATTTTTTTTTTTTGTGCCGGTAGAGTAAAATGTCTACATGTGTGGAAAATGGGACCTGAACTTGCTTTCACTCTAACATTCTACCTGCTAGTTAGGTTGTGGGGAAGCAGAACCTCTGCTCTCAATTGCCTTCAGCCACTGGGGGCTGCCTACTCTCTCTATAGAAAATCTGACTCTGAGGAAAGCTGAATTGGCAGAGGTCAGCTTCCTAACAGTCAAGTTCCTGAGCTCCAGATGCTGGAAAGTGTGACACATTGGTTTATCCTGAAAAGGTCAGGAAACAGGGGAAAGAGCTGTATTTCTGAACCTAAAAAATCATGTAAAAAATAGCCCAAACTCTGGTTATTCATGGTGGATGAGGGGAAGAAGAAGCAGGTAGGGTCTTTCACTTTGCTTAGACATTTTTATACAGCAAATATATTCCTTTCAGAATATGTGTATCACTGTTCGTATATGTGTATGTAATAATATCCATATAAGTCTATGGATACATTTGAAGCATATTAATTTGTCTAGAGTGTAATTTTTTCTTTCTTTTAGTTAGAGTGGGTACCTGATTTACTTTCTTGGACAGATTTTTGTCTGCAGGTGTGAATTGTTGTTAAAAAAGAAAAAAATAAATCGGCTTTCCTCTGTCAAATAATGTGCCAGTGAATTCTTCTTTTGGTTTAAATCTACAAGTGATTTCTTTTACAGAAAACGTGCTACAGAGCTATGCATTGCATTGTATAATATCTGTCTGCTTATTTGACACTGAATGCATAGGCAGTATTTCGATTTTCTTTTTTCCCTTTTATTGGACTTGAGTAAAGACCCTTTGCATTAACAATTTACAAGTTCTCTGTGCTTATAGAGAAAGTAAAATTAATACTCTTTTTTTAATCCAGGAAATATTTTGAGTAAACAACATGATGCTTTGTAGTATAAGCTTAACAAATAACTCTTCCCTGTGACAACATCTGAGGATGGGGCAAAAATTGATTTCCCCCTGCCAAATCAAACGAAATCCTTAATTTCTTCTTCAGTCTTGATCTTGATCTTCTCATTTTGTACCTTTCTTCTGGATACAAAACCTCACGGTTTTCTCTTGTGGTTCTTCCGTTTATCCTATATTTATCTTGTATTCATGACCAGTGAGATGCCCATTGCAATGTGGGTGGTGCCACTTCCCTAGGTGACCTTGGGCAGTTACCTCACTTCTTTAGGATCCAATGATCTCCTGTGTTAGAAATCAATCATATGTAGCTCTTACATTAATTGGAAAAGATTTAAGGAAACTGTGCATAAAAAGCTGTTGGTACAGAACATGTTCTCAATAAAGGTTAGGTTCGTTCCCTTCTGGTATATATGTATGTATATATATGAATATATATACTCATATGTATGTGTATAAATATCTATATACATATAATCTTCACCATCACCACCAACATCATCATCACTTTCATTATATTTCTTGATCTACATGGAGAGACTTACTATTTAAAGTTATTTTTGTTAGTGAGATATCACATTGAAATAATACTCAAATACAAGAATTTTTGTTTGCCTATAATTGTTTTAGTTTTAAAGCAGAGCTGCTTCATATGCAGAATAAAGAACTCTTTGAAATCAATAAGAAAAAGACGGACTTTCCAGTAGAAAAGTAGTTAGGAGTTGAACAAGTATTTCACAAGTTATCTAAATGGCTGGCAAACATGAAAAGGGCTCGGATTAATTAGTAATTAGGGAAATAAAAAATGAAACCACAATGAGATTTTAACATACACCGTCAATAAGGACTGAAATAAAAATTATTTTCAATTCCAAGTGTTATCGAGAATGTGGCAAGACTGAAACTCTCAAAGGTGACCTTGGGACTATAAATTGGTAAACCCACACTGGAAAAATTTTAAGCATTTTCTATTCAACTTGCACATTCACCCATCTTAGGACTCCTAGTTATATACCCAACAGAAATACATGCACATGTGCACTAAAAGACATATACAAGAATTTTCAGAACAGCACTATTTGCAATAGTTAAAACCTGGAAACTACTGAAATGTTCATCAAAAGGTAGAATGGATAAATAATTTGTGGTGTATTCATACAATCGAACGCTATATAGCAAAGAAAATGAACAAATTACTGCTACAAGCAACATCAGGGATTAACCTCACAATCATAATAATATAAAGAGTAAAATAAGCCGGACACAAAAGAATATGTACAGTGTGAATCTGTTATATAAATTCAAAACCAAACAAAACTAATCTATGCTGATGGCAATCAGAATCTCTTTGGAAAGGGACTAGTAAATAGGAAAGAGCACAATGGGTACTTATGGGAATGCTGATTAATATTCTATTTTTTGTTTTGAGTGGAAGTTATACGGGTATGTTCAAGTTTAGAAAGTTGATAGAGCTGTGTACTTATTTGTCTATATAATTACATATAATTTTTGATTTACTTAGATACTTTTATATATTTGTGATATTTCAATTTAAAAAGTATGAAAATAGTAAAATCATGGCGCTACCTTATAGACGGTGATGTAATTCACTTAAGGCTTAGAAAGAAATAGGTGTTTTTGTGGGTTTATATTTTGTTTTGAGATGTAGGGAGATGAGTCTGAGAGGGTAGTGGATTGGAAGTCTTAGCATTAACTTGGTAAAAATGGAGGAAATAGTAGCTGTTAAATGCAATATTTTTCAGGTTTCCAAATTCGATTTGTATATACCTTTCTTGTGTTAACAGAAATTTGTTGGATGAAGCTTTGCCGTTTGCTTGTTGGTATAATTTAGGGTTTTGAATAAAAAGCTAAGAATTAGCTTCTGGATTTTAGAAGATCAGAAGAGATCAACTTTACCATAATCCTTATTTCTACATGTTGGCTTTTGATCTCTGAGGAGGCAAACTCCTGGATTCACTGTCTTTTTTGAATGCTGTTTGCATAAAGAACCCTCACCTCAGGTAGGTTCCTACCCACGGCTCTCTGACCTGTGGCTCTCCTCACCTCCAGCATTGTCCGGATCTAAGATTCTTGTATAAAGGAGATTAGAAGAAAGCTAGTTATTAGTTTCTCCCAAATGAAATACGTGACTGATATTTATAATTCCTAACATTTATTCAGCTCTTATGATATGTCAGTTCTCAAAATTATTCTGTTTCTCTTGACTCCATTGTTTCACTTACTGTGTTCGCTCTCTGGTTCAAATCACAAGCAATTCTGTTGAGTCAACCTTCAAAACATAGCCTCAGTAGATGATCTCATCACTGCTGCTGCCACCCTAGTCCAAGGCATCTTTGTCCTGTACCTGACCTACTGCACTAGCTTTGTTGCTGGTTTCTCTGTTTCTTATCAATCATGCAAGCAGAGTTCAGGTTCTCACTGCTCACCCTGGTGGTGCACATGGCCCAGGGTGGGAAGCTCCTGAAGTCGTTCATGAGCCTAGGACCACAGAGCATGTGCCATCCACAGAGTCTGCAGGCCCCCCGTGGACTGCGTAGTTTCAACTCCGACTCATGGCTGAATCTTGGGTGCCCTCTATTTCTGGAATTTTCAGATTTCTTTTAATTCACTTGGTTGGGGTGTGTGTGTGTATGTATGTATGTTTATATCATATTTTGTTCCTCATTTCTAAATTTAAAACAGGAAGAAGAATCCTCCATCTCCTCAGTGTGACATCTTGACTGGAAGTCTCTAAATATATAATGTTGACAAGGGCGTACGACTAAGTAACAATTCAATGATAACATCTATTGATGATATTCTAGTTCACTTTGCATTTTCTCATACATTCTCATTTCTCATATATTCTTATTTAATATTCATTACATACCATTTTTAGGAAGGTTTTATGATTCCTTTTTTCCCTATAGAGAAAAAAGATTTTAAAAAACATGAGAAAGTTGAGTCTGGACAGTTTAACTCATTTAAGTTAATTTTTTTTAAATAGTGATTTTACTTATGTTAACATATACTTCATAAGAAAACCACAGCAATATAGGAAGTAAAAGAAGATAAAGAAAATCACCCTAAATACCAACTCCTAGAAGTAAATATCAATTTTAGATGGACACTGTTTCAGGCTTCACTCTTAGAGTCATAGACTTTCGCTCACAGACTTCACAAGTGGACAACAGAGAGATAAATGGATGACCAAAACTGGGATTTTGATATTTTACTCTGCAGGTTATTTTAGTAAAATAGTATGAAAATTAATTTAACTTATGAAAATATAAGAATTAATGAACTTAACACAAAACATCTAAATTTTCCTCTATGTTAAAAACAGAATACGGAAATTAGTTTTTGAGGTCAAACACAATTTACCTTAAACGTAGCATACACTTCCACTATTGACAAAATGAAGAAATTTTCAGTTACACATATTTCCATTTTTACTCCAGTATTTATTGATCTTTTTCTTATTTTTAACTTAAGATTTATAATGTTAATATTCTAAAGCATTATTTCTATATTTACAGCCCTAGTGTTTTTATAATACCTTCTCCAATTTAAATTTT